>NC_137072.1:63526690-64126690 GCF_951640355.1 Cnephaeus nilssonii | reverse complement strand
CCTGAGGAGGATAGGTTTTAGTTCTTCTTTGAATGTTTGGTAAAACTCCCCGGAAAAGCCATTCAGACCAGGACTTTTGTTTGCTGGAAGATTTTTGATCACTGCTTCAATTTCTTTGGTAGTTATTGGCCTATTCAGGTTTTTTTAATTTCTTCTGATTGAGTTTTGGAAGCTTGTATTTTTCTAAGAATATGTCCATTTTGTCTAGGTTGTCGAGTTTGTTGGAGAAGAGTTGCATTTTTTATTTATTTTTTACAATCCTTTGTATTCCTGTGGGGGTCTGTTGTTACTTCACCTCTTTCATTTCTGATTTTGTTTATTTGGTTCCTCTCTCTTTGTTTCTTGGTGAGCCTGGCTAGAGCTTCATCAATCTTGTTTAACCAGCTCTTGGTTTTATTGATATTTTGTATTGTTTCTTTGGTCTCTATGTTGTTTATTTCTATGCTGATCTTTATTATTTCCTTCCTTCTGCTTACTCTGGGCTTTTCTTGTTGCTCTCTTTCTAATTCTTTAAGTTGTAGACAATCTGTTACCGTTTTTTCTTGTTTTTGTTTGTTTGTTTGTTTGTTTGTTTTAGATAGGCCTGTGGAGCTATGAACTTCCCTCTAAGGACTGCTTTCACTGTGTCCCATAGATTTTGGATTGTTGTGTTTTCATTGTCATTTGTTTCCAGGATGCTTTTTATTTCTTCTTTGATCTCTTTGGTAACCCAATCATTGTTTAATAGTATGCTATTTAGCTTCCAAGTGTTTGATTTTTTTCATTGTTTTTATTGTAGTTGATTTCTAATTTTATGCAATTGTGATCTGAGAAGATGCTTGATATGATTTCTATCTTCTTGAATATAAAGAGATTTTGCATGTATCTCAATATATGGTCTTTGAAAATTTCCCATGTGCACTTGAGAAGAATGTATATTCTATAGCTTTGGTGTGAAATGTTCTGAAGATGTCAATTAATTCCATCTAATCTAGTGAGTCATTTAGGATTTATGTTTCTTTGCTGATTTTTTGTGTAGAGGATTTATCCAGTGGTGTCCCCTACTATGATTGTATTGCTGTCGATTTCACCCTTTATATCTTCCAGAAGTTTCATTATGTATTTGGGTGCTCCTCTATTGGGGGCATATATGTTTACCAGAGTTATATTATCTTATTGAATTGCTCCCTTTAGTATTATGAAGGGGCCCTTCTTATCTCTTGTTATGACCTTCACTTTGAGGTCTATTTTGTCAGATATAAGTATTTTTACCCCATTTTTTTTTTTTCATTTCCATTCACCTGAAAAATTTTTTCTATCTCTTCACTATCAGTCTGTGTGAGTCCTTTATTCTGAGGTGGGTCTCTTGTAGACACCAGATATATGGATCATGTTTTCTTATCCATTCCCCTACCCTATGTCTTTTGATTGGAGCATTTAATCCATTAATGTGTAAGGTTATTATTGAATAGAGGTCTGGTGCATGAAAATTCATGCACTGGAGGGGGGGGGGGGTCACTCACCCTGGCCTGCCCCTTCTCACAGTCCGGGAGCCCTCAAGGGCAGGAGGCAACCCGGTGATCAGGGGAGGGCGATGCCCCCATCACACCTCTGCTGCTGCCACTGCCAGCAGCACAAGTCTCTGCTGTCCCTGGTTACCTGCGCCTTGGCCTAGCCCTGGGTGGCTGGGCAGCCGCCATCTGAGGCTTGCCTGCACCTCGGCTGACCCTGCTTGCCTGAGCCTCAGTCACTAGGGAGGGTGCAGGAGGACACGAGGCCCCCGGCAGGGCTCAGGGGACTCAGGCGGCAGGCGCACGGAGCATCCGGCCCTGGCTGAGGAATGGAGGATACTCTCAACGACACAAATTATAACTTCCAATTTGTTGGACACCACAGTCAGGCTTCAGCTTCGGGGGAGGAAGAGAGGAATGGGCAGCTCGTTGGAAAAACCTGGGTGAACAGTCAGTCAGTGGGGGGTGCAGGAGGACCTTATCAACTGGGTTTAGTGAATAAAAGCAAGGAAAATATAAAGGCAAATAACTGCACCACTAAGAGTTTCTTTGTGTCCCTCCCATCCCCCATACCACGTGGCTCATATAGTTCTTCAGGCTGCCTTTCTGGGTGTAGCCTCTCATGGCTGTGAACTTAGATCTAGATTCCACGGCTGCCAGCAGCCCTGTGGACCCCCTTCCACCATCGAGTGTTATGCGTGTCCCCAAGGGATGCGGGCTTGGTGCAGTGCAGGTCCTTCTGACCCTCTTGTCCCTGCAGTCACATGTCTCTCTCTCCAGCCCAGTTCCCCAATCCTACTGTTTTCCAAGCATTCTCTGTCCTTTCTAGTTGCAGATTGTCTCACCAGCTGTGTTTAATTTGCCAATTCCGGGTGGATGTTATTCGATTTAGTTGTTCCTTCTGTCTGCTCTGTGAGAAGGCACAGAACATGCCCAAGTATTTGGCTGCCATTTTTCCATATATAACATATTCTTATTCCAATGTTCTCTTCACTCATTAACCCCTCATTAACCTTTTCTTTTATCTTTTATTCTGAGCTAATTTTGGAATTGAATTTTATTAATAAAATGTTTATGTGAGCACAGAATTATTTTAGATACCTGGATGGCTTACTAAACTAAACTATTGTATTTAAAAGACCATATCCTGGAGCCAGACTGAATAAGTCTAAACATTTTCATTTCTTGCCAGCTGTGTGTCTTTGCAAAATTGTATGACATCTTTGTGCCTTAGTTTCCTCATTTGTAAAATATGGATAATAATAGTACCAATTTCATAAGGTATTTATGATGGTTAAGTATGTTAAAACATGGAAAGTACTTAGAAGACTTTCCTGGAACCATGTGGTAGCCTTTGTTTACCATTAATATTACAATAAGGATTTTTAATAATCCTTAAGAAAAAATGACTACTTTTATCATTCCCTCCCCCAACACCAAATATACACTATCAATACAGCAAGCAAATTGCTTTTATTCCCAATAGGGTTGACCTGCTAGCATTTTGGTCACAAAAGAGAAATGGGAGTTGGCAGAGGGTATGAGTCATGCGGGAAAAGGATAAATCTAAGCTGACTCTCACGTTTTGGCCAGACAATTAGAGTACTCAAGTGATGCTTTCACTGAGATAGTGAGTAGTGAAAGAGAAGCAGGTTTCAAATGGAAGGCTGCTAGATTAGTTGCAAACACAGTGAGTTTAAGAAGTGTGTGAGATCCATAAGGATGTCTCTTGGACCAGGTCAGAGTGAGGAGAAGGAGGTCTCTTGGACCAGGTTAGAGTGAGGAGAAGAATGTGGTAATATAGAGAGTATACATCTTAGCTGAAGTCCTGAAGATGCAACTAACTCAAGTTAACCAGGACTTGAGTGATGGTTGTGCTAACTCCAAAGCCCAAATTCTTTCTGTGACACATACTGCCATTTCCCAGGATAACAGCATTTACAACTGTTTATGCTATTTCTTATACTTGCAGTGCATGTTCCCTTCATCACTATGTCTTGAGATCTTGGCTTCTCTTCAAATCTCAGCTCAAGTCCCACATCCTGTACAGGATCCTCCATATTGTTTCAGTCAGCATTAATCTTTCCTGTCCCATTCTTCCATTGTCTGTTTTTACCCCTCTAATAAAACACTTAGAATCTTAGAGACATCAGAGGGTCTTGGAAAGTTATGTACTTTCCCATTCTTGCATGAGTAGTCCCTTCTTCAATACTCTCTATGAGTCATTATGCATCCTTTCCTTTAACAATTCTACAAGCAAGAAATTCATGCTTTTGACAGGCAACCCATTCCAACTAAAGCCAGTTTCAACTGCTAGAAAATTCTCCTTATGTCCAAGGCTCTTTTAACTTCTACCCTCTGGTACCTGCTTTGCCCACTACTCCCTCTTCACACGACAGCCCTTCAGTTCCTTAAAGACATTTATCATGTACCACTTTACCACTCTCCCTAGAGCAAAACATTCTGGTCCCTAAACCTACACCTCAGGACATGTTTTGTCAGTTTTCTCACCATCCTTTCACTTTCATTTCAAGATACACCAGTTTGTCTATATCCCTCTTAAAAGATAATACTCAGAGCTCAACCCAGTAATACAGACATGACCTATCCACTACAAAATAAAGCAAATTTATACCCTTCATTGTTCTGAACATTTTTACTACTTTATAGCCTAAGATTGTATAGGTATTCTCATGACCCTTATGTATTAGCTTATATTGAACTCACAGTAAATTATATGTTATAGTTGTTTCGGATCATCATGGTTATTTGTCAATGTGCCTCTCCTTCTCCTGATTGTGTCTTTAGATTTATCCAAAAGCATGTCTTATTTATCTCTGTAATCACTTGCTCCACACAGTGCCTTTCATGTAGGTGGAGCTGCCCCTTCAAATGAATATTGCTTCAGGTGATTTTCTTAAGTGTGTCTCCTTAAACAGCCACAGCCAAAACAACTATGCCATTTTGTCTTTTATTAATGAAGCTTTTTGTCTGCTTGAATTATTATCAAAAAAAGATTTATTGAAATAATGTTCTACTAAAAGAAGATGAACTTTAAATTAGAGTGAAGAACACTGAGTGAAAAGAAGACTGGATTTCTCCATGACAGAATGAAATTTATGCTTCTGCTTTTTCAGAAACATGTCTGAACTCAGCTTTGATCTCTTGGAGTCTCTAAGAACCCTGTCTCTGCATTTTCCTATAATTAGTTTCTAAGTCAGCTGAGAGTATGCTCTTCTCATCTGTCTTCCTGGCAAGACTTTCTTAATACAGTACTGAGAGTTAATGCAGAGTGACCCAGTTCTGGTTTTCTAAGAGTAGAAAGAATGGATATTCAAGAAGAATACTCATGTCATAATAATTGTGGGGGAAAATATTCCAGTGAATGAAACATATCTGAGTAACTCAAGAGTTTTTAAACATGAATTTAGCTGTTCACTTGCATCTAAATGACAGGGGAGGACTATGACCTTGTGTTTATCTGTAGTCAATAAACCTAGAATCTCCATGTTAAAAAGATCACATGGGTTCTCTAATCTAACATTCTAACAAAAGACTCCCAGGCATCTTAAATCACAGTGAGCTAGTCTCTGAGAACTGGCAGCACTTAGAACTGCATTAGACAAGTGTGGTTTTGGGTCTCTCCTTCTTCTAGAGTTGAGATTTTTCTTAGCTATTCTGAATTTAGGATCATTTCTGACCTGCTTCCCAGCCTGGTAATGTCATCAGAATGAGTCATTCCCATTTCTTCTGTTGTTGTGCAGTCTTTTCTAGAGACAAATCATTTGTCAATTGCAATGAAGATAGATCTTTTCCAGGATAAACTGGGTAGGGCCTTCCTACATCACATCAAGATGCCAAGATTAACCCCTTTGTTATTTTTAAGGGCAGAGGCAGTGAGAGCTCAAAGTGTAGCCTGGGAGAGGAGATGAACATTAGAATACTGAAAATCTCAAAGACCAGACCAATCCCTCATCAGCCACCATAAGTCAGTACACAATCTAAATTAAAATATTGTGTTTGCCATGCAATTTTCCTAGTATCTAGAAACATTACTTCTCATAAGCCCTTCTTTTATAGAAATTCTGTAATCCTCACTGAACAGAGGTGTTTGATGCATTTACAGATACATAAGGCGCCTTCATTAATATTACAATGTTGGCTGATGTTAGAATCAGGTATTGATATAATTGGAGCACTCAGTTAAGAGTAGATGAGACCATTCACTTCATTGAGATTTCTTGGCCTTTCTGTATCACCTTTTCTAAAATGTTCTCCATTCACATTAACATCTACTGTGTTCCAGGTTGTCTCTGTGATGTATAAGAAGTAGCCTGACTGTAGTGGTTGTGAATGTCTCTGCTGTTTCAAAGATGAGAGGAAATTAAACATTTGCTGAATGTCCACTATTCCATTATATATGTATCTTGCTGTTGGCTAGTTCTTTACATACATTATCTTAATTCTCTAGAGATCACTTTCCCTCTGAATGAACATAAATCTACACACTCCTGAAAGAATAGTCACAAAGATGAATCTACAAGTCTTTTAATGCCACTGTTGCCTTTAATGTTCTTAACACCATTTTCAAGAATGAAGTTATTTGCTTATCACACCTGAAAAGTATGTGTACCAAAATCTCTTGCTTTTAGGACATTAGGAAACAAAGGTAGGGATGGATAAAATTTCATTATTAAGTAAAAGCAAAGATGAATAGTGGTAGTATCATGCTTATTAAATAATTTAGCAAATACTGAGTATGCATGTGCCAGGCATGGGGTGAGGTACTGAGATATAATAGTTTAAAACAAACTTGATCTCTGACCTCATGGAGCTAACAACAAAATATAAAAATAACCATTAAACAAAACAAAACAAAAAATCAGAAAGAACTGGTTTCCAACCTGGGCTTGCCTCTAGCTACCTTGGGTAAGCTATTTAGTCTTTCTGGGACTCAACTATCTCATTTATAAAATGAATGAATTGACTAATACTAATTCTTTGTTGATTTGTAATTCTGTGGGTTTTATTATTTTTTGGCCTTGTGAAAATTGATTTTGCCTCCTTTGTATTAGATACCTTCCAGTTCTTTGACCTGGTGATTTCATGAGGCTTGTGTGTTGAAGTAGCTTCCTAATGATAAACTGTTATCAGTTACAGGTCTTATTTATATCTTTTAAGAATCTCTATAAGGAAGTTTAATTTGGCTGTCAATTAGAATAGCTCCCACTCCATCCAATCCTATAGTTTCCCCAATTCTTTGTCCAGCATTATATTGTAGTGTTGTTACTTATGACTTTTTAGTTAATTTTGATTAAATGACTATATTCTTTATCCACCCAATCAAGAATAATTTTAAGTACAAAATATTTATTATATGTGATATATATATATATATATATATATATATATATATATATATATACATATATATATATACTAGAGGCCCGTTGCATGAAGAGATTCGTGCAATAGGCCTTTCTTCTCTTGGCTTCCAGCACCAGTTTTCCTCCGGCACCCAGGACCCAGGCCTTCGCTCCGGCAGGAGTCTACTGCCTTTGCTGCAGACTCAGACCGGAGTCTGCTTTCTTCGTCTTTGCCGCAGACTCTTGCTGGAGTCTGCTGTCTTCGTCTTCGCTGAAGACTCCGGAGTCTGCAGTCTTGTCTTTGCTGTAGCAGAGTGCGGCTCCTGTAGATCCCTTTGCCCCCTGCCCTCCTTCTCATAGCAGGCATCCTGCCTTGTCCAACCACTCTGTTCCTGAGCAGCTGGGCAGCCGCCATATTTGTCCTTCTAATTTGCATATTCTCTCCTGATTGGCTGGTGTGCATAGTAGAGGTACGGTCAATTTACATGATTGTCTATTATTAGGTAATATGCCTATTATATTATCTGGCCAGCTTTATATTATACCTACAAATTTTTTATTCTTCTTTGGTTTTATAATCTTACAAAATTTCATAAATATTTTTATAGGATTTCCTTAATAAGTGTTCTGTTTCCTTTGGGTTACCAAATAATTCAAATGTACATTATAGTCGCTAGAATAATTTTCACTTCTCAGATTATTTCCTTAAATCCATTTATATTTGGTGCCTCTATTACTCTCTGCTCTCAATTGCCTCTCTTAGACCACACAATTCTTGAAAACAATGGTCTATAGTTTAGTAACTTCATTATGTGCTCACCTCTGGACTCTAGGATGCAAATTGCCAAGTCACCCTGATTTATTCAAGTTCCCTAAGCATTTTTTTACCTACCTTATATTAATGGCTATTTTTATAAGGTCTTCATTACTTCCTAATTCTGCAAATTCCATTTCCTTATTTATCTGGCCAAAGACAGAGTTGAGAAAGGAGTTCATTATCTCAGCTGTTTTAGAGTCATTATTAATTTCACTCCTTTCCTTATTTGTTAATGGCTCTGCATATGCTCTAATATTTCTTCTCCCTGGTACAGTTGTAAAACACCTTATTACTCCCTTTCATGTATTTGGCCAGCATTAGCTCATTATTCCTTTTGGCTGTCCTCATTCTCCTGGGAGTCCTAAGAGATTTTGTACCCTTTGGGGGAAGAGGTAGAGGCAGATCCAGATTTTTTGGGCCACCTTACAAGAAGATATTATAAATGTAAGTATAAATGTATTTATATAGGACAAAACTGGAAGTCAATCATGAAAAATAACAATGATTTTCTCAATTAGCTGCCTGACATAATTCCACAGTGCCCTCTTCCCTACATTTTTTTTTTTTTTGGACTGCATTCTCATTCATCATCTCTTCATACACTAATTATATTTTAATTTATAGAGTTTCCAGATTTAACACATAAAAATACAGGATGTTTAGTTGAATTTAAATTCCATGCAGTATTTTGAATACTTATACTAAAAATTATTTGTTGTTTATTTAAATTTAATCAGGCACCTTGTATATTATCTAGCAATCCTCGTAATACCATTTTCTACAAATAAAATAAAAGTAAAAATAATTTAGTCTTTCCTCTGGATTAGTTAGTAAAATGTTTTGTGTTTTTTTGTTTGTTTGTTTGTTTGTTTGTTTTTTGCTGGCAGTTTAGAAGCATTTCTGCAGCCTCCTAATTTGTCACTGGTAATGTCATGAAAAACTTAAGAATTTTCAAATTTGGGAAAATTTGTATCTTTATATATGAGTTGTAATATTTTGAAGAATTTCTTCAAAGATGGCTTCTAGTTCTGTTCTTATTACACATCCTTTCTCTTCCCCCCACCACATATTTCTGGTGCTGGTACCAGGGGACATATTCATATGACAGTACAAACTTTGGTCCTGTGACTATGAGCTTCATAAATATATCCCACCAAATTCAAACCAAAGGAATCTCTAATTTATTTTCCCCTTAGTCAGATCCCCAAATCTGCATGGTCTTCCCAATGCCACACGACTGAAGAAGAAGATGTAGTGGAAGAGCCATTGGTTTTTACTGATTGTGGTTAAAAGATCTTAGGTTTGCAAATGTAATAAAACATATGATTAGGAGAACAGACAGCTTGGTTTCTCCTTTCAGTGTTGGAAAGGGACTTGAACAAGTGAGGGGCTTTAAAACTTAAACTTTATTAGATTCATGGTAAGTCTGCCTGTGGCAGTGATGGATATGTGTGTGGGGATGGGAGAGGGGGCCCTATTGTCTTAATTTGTCATTCCTAGTATAGTATGTTCTGATTTCTTACTGCTCATCTCCTCTTCCTGCTTCTCCTCCTCCCCCTTCTTCTTCTCTTTCTTCTCTCTCTCTGTCCTCTCTCCCTTTCTTTTTTACCTTCTCTCTATGCCCCATCTGCCTTCTTTTTTAAATTACCCTGCTCATGTCTCAGAATGTAACCTTACTTTTTCATGGAAAGAATCTACTGAACCTCACTGATGTTATCTTGGAAGGTCTTCAGACTTTCTCACAACTTTTGGGTTTTAATATATCCTCTCAATGTTTCTAATGCACTAGACTCTTAATTCTCCAAACTGTAATTCTTTGAAACCTGAAACTCTTCTAGGACTGGACCTTACTATGCTGAATTCGGGTTGCTCCTTCTCAGAGATATTAAGCTTCCTTAATAGTCTTACATTTTCAGTGGGTTTGTTTTAGTTAGGAAGAATCTATCTCAGTGGGGTCCTCGTGTAGGCTTTCTACTTATGCTGGGTGTGACCCAGATCCATGCATATGTTTAGGGTCAACTGTATAATAAATGTTATCTGAGTCCCAAATCTCCTAGACTGTGGAACTGAGATTTCCACATACTGTGAGGTCTTTAGTATGAGTTTGTAAGTTAGGAATTAGTGTGAGAACCCCCTGCTTTTATGATTAGGGCTGTGTAGCACATACTCCACTGTCTCAGGCATCTACCTATTTCTTCTTACTCTTTTCATTCTCTTTCCTTCTGTTGCTTCTTATTGTGTGCAATCCAAAATCCCATTGTGAACACACTGTCTACAAAAATGATGGCATGTGTCTGAAAACTGATGTCACTATCAGTTTTCTTATTTTAAACCAGTTAAATGATTAGAATAGATGATCCACTTAGTTGGAAAGAGCTTTCACTTCCTGATAAAATACATGGAATTGGTTTGAATGAAAGTAAAAGTTGAATTGATTCTAAAACCACTGTGCTACTACCATTAATAATAGCTACCACTTATTTAATTTAATCTGCACAACAACCTAATGGAGTAGAAATTATTATCTGCATTTTATTCACAAGGAAACTGAGACTGAGATTGGCTCAAAGTCATGTAAACAAGAAGTAGTAGAGAGAAGATTCAAATCCAGACGTGATTTTTAAATCTATGCTTTAATCACTAAGCAATACTAACATATGTAACAGGTTTCCAGGGAGACTGACAATTTCAGAACTGGAAAACCTTCAATTTAGAGAGTGGCAAGCAATTTCTGCCTCCTAGAGAGGACACTGGCTCTGGACTTGGAGCAAATCCTCTTTGTTGTAACAGGCGTCACTCTGGTGGGGACTTTAGAACTTAAGGTAGGAGGCAAATACCTGCCAACCTGGTCTTTAATTCAGGGAAGGACCAGGTTAGCAGGCTAAGATATTAAGAGTTCTGTTTAGTAAAGTACATTGGGGATTTTAGTAAACCACTTTTGAATAGGTAAAAAATTTATTTTCAGGTCCCTAAATTTTTATCTAGACAGCCCGAATCCTTTGTTTCTGCTAGTTCATTGTGCCTACCTTCTCCTTCTTGGAATAACACCTCCTTTCCTTTGGCCTCTTTTGTCACTTCCTTTGTTCCAGGTGAAGCTGCCTATATCCTCTCAGCTGTAATGATTGGCCAGGGCTACACAAATGACCGATGGTGGGTCAGAGTCCTTTTTGCTCTCCCCTTAATTGCTAAGATGCGATGACAACTGGCTAATTAATCCCTCTTCAGGTTATTTTCTTATTTGTTTGTTTATTTATTCAGATGAGCCTGGAAACCAAGATCAAACCAGCAGGAAAATCATGCAGGCCTGAGTTCTTTACTTCAGGATGGAGGAAATAATGCAAAAATATATGGACTAAGCATAAGACAGTGCAAACCAGACCAGACTCTGCATATTGCAAATGTCAAAGTTTTATGGCCCAATAAGCCAGGCTTTAGGAAAGTGATTATATTTTAATTGTGTAACTCCAATGCTAGACCTCAGCCTCCACATGGAGGTTTTCTGCTGAGGGAATGTATCTGCAAATTGTCAATCATTTTGAGAATAGGCTAGACCTGGGGTAAACATAAGGTCTTGGACTAATGAGAGAAAGGCTCCTTGGAAGTCCTTTCTCCTATCTCTGAGGTTGAGGGGATGGGCGTTCAGTGGGCCTGAACTCTGAGGCCAGAAGAAGCTTGGAGCATGCTCAGCCCTTGAAGTGAATTGGGGGGTTCTCCACCTGGGGAAAGATCAGGGTCCTGGCAAGGGATTATGCCATGGGATATCAGTGCTATCACCAGCAGAGGGCAGTACACCAGGTTATCATGATGTTCAATAGCAGACGCAACCTCTGATGGTGTGGAAAGCAGAAACAGAAGAATGTGAAAGACCAGGTCCTGATACAGCCTTCTGGGAAACAGAAATAGAAGGGGGCTATTTTGAGAGGAGGTATTTTCTGGAGATAAGGCAAGTAGAGACTGCCGGAGAAAATAAGTATGAGTTTATTTTGTATGCATAGACTATCAAGTACAGGATCATTTAGTTTTCATACAGATGTGATCTCCAGTAACTAATTTCTGATGGTTGTCACTAATTGGATTTTCAGAGACCTGCCAGCAGGGAGTTCTCTTATAAGAAGAGAGCTCAGTTCTGCTACTCCGTACCAACCTTCTGTTAAACAGACTAGTTCCGATGGAATGGTGCCAGGAAATTACTGGTTTTAATACCATCTCCTCTTGGTTGCGGCTGTCATTATAGGCCATAGTTTATGTACTTTAATTAAAATGGAGATGGTGTTCTTTAAACTTGAACTCTGCGTTGGTTCATGTAGCCGGCACTATTTTTTTTTTAAAAGAAAGTAAATAAAACTGACATTTTCATTCTTAGTCTATCTAGCCCAGATTACATTTCCAAATCAGCTCTCTGCCTAAAACTAGATCTCATTGGCACACTCATTCTTGGCATATAACAGTGATTACCACATAGTGTTTGAGTACCACTTTAATATTTACAAAGAGTTTGCAGGTCTTTTATGTTTTTTGTTCATCAATAGGCCACTGAAGCCTATAGGGCAGGGATTATTATTATTCCTCATGTGCAAATGACACAATTAGGTTTAATGAAGTGAAGTGTCCTGCCTAAGTTCACAGAGATGGTAAACAGTGCCCCACGTCTTTTGAATATGGATTCTGCTCTCCATTGGCCTCCCTTATTTTCTATCTAAATTTGTTGGTGACACTTACTCCTTATATACTGAGTGGCAAGATTATTATGATTTCTGAACACATAATAATCTGGTCACTCAGTATATATATATATATATATATATATATATATATATATATATACACTGAGTGTATATATATATACACACACACACACACACACACATATTAGAGGCCTGGTGCATGAATTCATGCATGGGTGGGGTCCGGCCAGCCTGGCCAGGGGGAGAGGACATGGACAGTTGGCTGGCCTGCCTGCTGGTTGAACTCCTGGTCGAGGGGACAATTTGCATATTAGCCTTTTATTATATAGGATGTACACTAAGTGGCCAAATTATTTTGTGTTCAGAGATCATAATAATCTGGCCACTCAGTGTATATTATACATCTCATTCTACCAAGATTAGGAAGGCTTTTGGGAAGGCCAAGACAGTCTCCTTGGATTTCATATATTCTCATCAGAGTGAGTGTAGAAATGGGAACCAGAACCCTGAATGAGGAGTTGGTAGGTCTGGATTCTACTTACATTCTGTCACAAGGAGAAGATATTTTCCTTCTCAAGAATTACTTTCCCCATATGTAAAATAAAAATGCTCCTCTAAATTATAATTTCCTTCTAGCCAATGCATATATCATTCTTCTGCTTGTCATCCTTGCTTGTAAAACCCATATGTCTTTTATTTATCTCTAAGTTTTACTCTGTGCTACTTATTTGTATTAAATACTTTTACCTTATTTCTACTTTTTATTTTTTTGAAGAAATGGAGTTGGATCTAGTAGAAATACCTCTAATCATCTTTATAAAATCTTTTTATATGCCCGCGTTTCAAAAATCTTGCAGGACAATCAAGCTACCCATGACCTAATATCCTTACATTCCTGTGGTAAGCAGTGATTTTGTAGAATTTTGGATTCCATTGCACCATGAGATTTTGAATTAGGTTTGTAAGAGAAATTTTGTAAGTGTATATTTAGAGAAATTTATGCTCCATGAGAAATGGCTTATTTATTAAAATCATGTATCACCATAGGTCAGTGACCACCCAACAATAATTCCTCTGTGAAAGAACCCCCTGAGAACAAAATCCACAGCTCTCTCTGAGGTTAGACAAGCTCATAAAATAGTGTTTGCCACCAAAACAGAGAATTGGCTATGATGAACTTAATTGAGTCCCTCCAAAATTCCTATGTTAAAGCCCTAACATCCAGTACCTCAGAATGTGACTATTTAGAAACAGAACCTTTAAATATGTGATTACATTAAAATGAGGCTGATGGGATGGGCCCTAATCCAATACAACTAGTGCTCCTATAAGAAGAGGAGATTAGGAATAGGAGAGATAGGAGGGATACATATGCACTAAGACCATGTGAAAAGGCTGCAAAGGGTGGCGGTTTGCAAGCCTAGGAGAGAGACTTCAGAGGAAATCAAACTGCTGACCCCTTGATGTTGGACTGTCAGCTTCCAGAACTATGAGAAAATAAATTTTTGTTGTTCAAGTTGCCCAGTCTGTAGTATTTTGTTATGGCAGCCCTAGCGGACTAAAACACTGGCCTCTCCTCAACTTTTCCCATCATTAAAATAGTGCATAATGTGAGATGGTCATTTATACTTACTTTTTTGCAGATTATGCTTTAATTTATTATTTTGAGTTTCATTCAACATATAGTTATCAAGCATCCATTAGGGGCCAGATATGTTAGAGAATGAATCAAATAAAAGTTCATATGTGTGTGGAACTCTCATTCTAGAAATGGGAGAGAGACAAAAGACAAATACATAAAATATCTTAGTATTTAAGACAGTGAAAATAATGCTGGTAAGGCCTAAGGAGGCCAGAAGGTAGTATGAACAAGATTGGTTATAGGTGGCATCAAAGCCTCTGTTTTGTAAAATAATAAGGATCAACAAGCAATGAACCAGAAATGTGGTGAGAAGGGACAGAGAATGATATAGGCCTATTAGAAAGCTGGCCTCAAAGATGAACCGGGTTAAGTATTTTATAGGATAAGTAGGTGAAGGGAGGTAGACTCTTTCACAATGTTCTTCTAGGGACAAAGACCAGAAGCCAGGTCTATCAAGGCTCACAGTGTTTTATTGCTAGCACTGAATGAGCTGAAATGTCTTGGTTCTGAAATGACTTGGGCTCCCTGAGCCTAGATTAGCTTAATGGATAGAGGTGGGGTCTTCATGACCCTTCTGCCAAAATCCTACCTGAGCATGTCAATCCTTTCTTATCTTCTTTTAAGTCAGCCCTCCATCAGGACCTGTCCTCTACTTACTAACTATGTGATTGATAGTTTCTGAGAAGTTACCACCATTTTGACTCTGTATTTAATAAATTTATTTTGGTAGTAGATATATCTACATTGTGAAATTATGGGTGATAAGTTTTTTTCTTCCTTTTACTTACCTGATTGTCTACATTTTCTACTATAAAAACAGGGGCTACCTATGTAAAGGGAAAATTTTAAATATGTTATATAAATTTGACGAACAAAGTATAGTGGCAGAAATTGAGACATCAGTAATGATTATTGACTATGATCCACTATTTAAACTTTTTTCATTTCCTTTTAATCCTTGTCAGTATGCATACCTATAGAAAAAAGGGTTTCAGGGAGTAGAGGAATGATAAGAACTAACATTTTTGAGGACATATTATGAATAAGGTATGTTCAAAGCACAGATATCTCAATCCTTACAATAACTTAAAATCACACAGCCAGAGAGTGTTGGAACTGTGACTTGAACTTAGCAGTTAGAGTTCCCACCACTCTATGGCATGCCTACCTCATGAACCCTGGTGTGGAAGGACCTTAATATGGAAAAGACAACTTTAGGACAGGCATCCTGGCCCCAGAATTCTGTAATATTAAGATTTTGAACAAAGGTGATAAAAACAGTTCTCAGGTTGGCAAGAAATGTTTTTGGAGGCTGGACAAGGCTGACGTATCTGTGTACAACCTTGGGACACTGGTTGATTGCCCCTGAGCAGATACTATGTTTGATTCCACAATTGGATGATGCTGCTCAAATGGCTTCCAAATTAGCCTGGGGGAAATTTGCCACACCTTCTTTTGGTTTTAGAAACCCTATTTTAACAAATACTTGTAATTAGGTGTTCTGTACCTACCTTCCCAACCACACTGTCTACCATG
Source organism: Cnephaeus nilssonii (assembly GCF_951640355.1). NCBI lineage: Eukaryota > Metazoa > Chordata > Mammalia > Chiroptera > Vespertilionidae > Cnephaeus > Cnephaeus nilssonii. The sequence continues at coordinate 64,111,154 of NC_137072.1, read as the reverse complement.
AAGACCTTTGTGTTCCTGGTTTCTAGGACAGTGTTTTCAATGTAAAACACAATTAATAATAAAAAGTGTATTGAATGAAGAAATAAATTAACTGAGAGAAGGAAGTCTAAGGAATGGAAGAAGCAGAGCACAGAATGAAAGTCCTTGAGGAAGCCATCTCCCACCTCTATGAGGATATTCACCAAGGGGTGAAGTTAGTGTTGGTGGATCTGGAAATAAGCATTCGCTGAATGTATTTGGACCAGGTGAATTATGATTACATTTAATGCAGAAACTATTCTTATAGGCATCTGGCCTTGGGGCACAGAGCAGCACACACAGCAATGACAGGAGAATTTTAATACAATTTAAGCCTTGTCAGGAGAGGAGAGAAAAACTGGGCTATGAGCCAGTTCAATAGTTTTTGCAGGTAGAAATGCACAGGCTGTCATTTGGTGAAATTTGTATCAGTATTTATACCTTTTTTCTTTCTATTGGCTATTATGGTCTTGGGAATTAATTATAACTCATAGTTTTTACAGTTTTAACCTATTTATAGTTAAAAACTTGACTTTTGCTTTGTAATTTTTCAGAATAATATTTAATGGCATATGTGTTAACACCACCATTTTATTCATGTCCAGAACTACATATGGATCTATGTCTATTATGTCTACCAGTGGGACTAAGAGAATTTTCTATCTAAAAGTGATCTTTCAGATCATCTGATCCAACTCTCATTTTGCAGATGCAGAAGCTTACATTTGGGGAATTTAATACACTCATTTATGTTCAGAAAATTTGCATCAAGGCATGAAGAAAAACCCATGACTGTCTTTTAATCCAGTGCGCTTCCCACTCTATACCGGTGCTGCCAAGACTGCAAGAGGAATGCTCGTGAGAATGGTCTTTTGTGCCACACACGGCCATGTCTCCAACTTTATTTACACCCTCGATTGTCTTGGAAGGAAAAACAAAATACAAAAACAAAATTATGTCTATTAATTTTTCACCTCCAACTACCAGCACTGCCACCACAATGTGGAAAGAAGGACATTGAAAGGGTGGGATGTGCTTGACCTAAAACTCTTGTAGCATTAATGTGTGTGTGTGTTGCAAAATAAAGCAAATTCAGAAAGAAAAAAATATCATTTCTTCTTGTTGATATGTTGAAACAGAACATTGGCTTATAAAGATAACTATTATAGATTAAGAAACAGAGAAATTATTATTATCTTCTTCAAGCACTTTTAGGGCAATACTACTTAAATAAGCCAAAAATCCATTTAACTTTATTTCATTAAAAATAATTTATTACCTCTGTTACCTTCCAATTTTTAACATATTTTATTTTGCTTTCAGGTGTATTCCAAGTGCCTACACTATCACCTGATATATAATAAGCATTCCATAAATGTTTACTTGTTTAACAAAAATGTAGAATATTTGTTAAATACTTTTTTAAACCATGACTTCCTGATGGCCTACATAGACTCTCTATTATTAAGGCATAATGTAAGAGGCTAATTGTCAACTTTGATTTTCATTATGATATTTAAAAGTCAACTTTTTAAAATCACTAATTTCCAGAATTTTATCTCTAAAAATTCCATTCTGAGCAGCATGATGTTTCTTATCACGTAGATTCTCATTTGCACTGATACTACATAGTCTGAGTATATAAAGCACTCATTGTTTGGACTCCACACAGTTCTGTGTGTGCATTTAAGTAAACATGTGAGAAAGACTTGCTATTTAAATAGTTGAGAAACCACATTTAAAATTAACTTTATCTCCAAACACTTGGTTCCAAAACCTAGTCATGAAACACTGGCTTTGGGGAAAAGAGAAATAGAGAGTGATTTATTTCCTTAACTAGATTTCATTAAATGTGACTGTTTACTTGCCTTTTCCGTTTGTGATAGACTGACTTTTTAGTTGTCATTAATGGACTCATTTAGATTTTTTTCCCCTACAGACCTTCAGCGGCCCATTTCTTTTTTTAAATCTTGAATTTGTTGTAAAAAAATTTTTTTTTGGTAAAGATAAAATGACTGGAAATGTATTTTACAAAAGGACATGTGAGCTCAAAAGTTAAATGTGAGGTAAAAAGAAAGCATTAGATGAACTTAAAGAATACATGCACACATTATATATATATATGTACATATATACATATATATATCAACGTTTTGTTAAAAAAGAAAAAAAATCTTAAATTGTTGTTGTCCTTTTTTCTTTCTGTGTACTTCCATACCTTATCTTATTTGACCTTTATACCAACTCTGTAAGAAATGTAGGATGAGTATTACTATTTCCACTTTATTTTAAACAGACAAGGAAAGAGGCCTTTGTGGTATGATTAGAGGGACTTGTGGTAGTTTGAATCAGGACCAGACCCAGGTTCTGTGACTGCCTCTCTGTAGCTCTGTCCGCAGCCTCCACCATTCTTTGTGGGGTCTGAGTGGCCAGATCTCTCTGGCCTCCTTTCTCTAAAGCATGAGTGGATGTCCCTTACACAAGGTGAACTGGACTTTGCAGCATGACTTGCGTTAGGAAAGAACTGAGATCTGTTCCTGCCCTTTCATTTCTCCTCATTGAATCAGACTCTAGAACAGAAAATTAAAGTCCTTTTCATGAGCAGTAACATTGGATAAATCCCCTCCCGATATAAAATTGTATAGCCTCAATTAGACAAAGAAGCAGAGACCTTTGTCTTAATAGTCTATGTGAAATTATGTGTTAGAGAAGATAATGTTTTCCACCTTAAACATGAAAACAATAACTAGGAGATAGCTGTCACTTTAAACTAGAGACATTAAAGACATGATTGTACTGGTTGAACTAGAACAAGAACTCTGTCACCACAAGCATTCTCTCTTGCAGGCCTCTGTCTGCATTCCTTCCTCCCCTCACTCCACACACACTACAACATATAATCCCCCACACACTGGTAGTGTGTGATGGCTGAGGGGCTTCCTACAGATTTGGTGAGAAATGGAGGCAGATGCTATTTACCTATATCCTTAATAAACATTGGCTGCAGGCAACTTGATTGGAATTCATGTACTAGTAGCTGTTTGTCATAGTGCCTGACAAGAGGGAAACTGCCAATGGATTTCATGGGGTTGCTCCCTAGAGTTCTCTAGACCCTGACATTATAAAAGTAAGCAATCTGCCCCAAGGCCATGGCTATGGTCACTTAGGACTTGTTTTCTCCCTACTAGTTATAAGACTTGAACCATCAATGGGATATACAGAGTGCTGTGATTCCAGAAGTAATGATGAAGTTGCACTGATCCTCCAACACTCCTCACCTTTGTGAGGAAAGTGTGGTTTAATACAATGCCTGAACAGACCAAGGGGTTATAACCTATGGCCATAGAATGGCATGGAGCTAAGTAGATTTTATCAGAATTTTCACTGTCTCAGTCTTATGCTTGCATTACTTTTAATTTTTTGGTTGTAAGTAACAGAAACAAAGATTCATATAAATATAATGAGGTAAAAAGAATAGGAAAGGAACCCAAATGCCAGGAAAGGCCGTTAAAACTCATCTTTCTACTTTGTTTCTGTTTCTCTTCATGGGCCCAATACCCCCCCCACACACACACACACACACATTTATGTGGTATTGCACAGCTATGAAATGCTTTTGCAATACTTTGTCATGTTAGTTAAGTGATAATGGAGAAGTTTATTTGTGGGTGGGAGTATAAAATATACTTATACATATCTAATTAAATACTGGCCTCTCTATTGAGTTTGTATTGTAGTTTAATGAATTATTCTAATATACACCTGTGTATGTGTGTGTGTGGAGAGAGAGAGAGAGAGAGAGAGAGAGAGAGAGAGAGAGAGAGAGAGAGAGAGAGAATGTGAGGAGAGATGCAACAGCAATAAAAACGAAGAAAACATATCTAATATCTTCCAGAAAAGATAGTACATTGAAAAACAAACTTGAAGAATGAAAGAAAAATGTGATAAAATGTAAGTTATATAACTTAAAAGTTGTAAGAATTCATGGGTAAATAATGCTAGGAATTTGGAAAGTGATGTTTTCCTTCATAAAACTAAAGTGTACGCAAACCCTGAAGCTACCCAAGAAAGGAACCTGCAAGAGCATGACTCAGGTATTCCAGAGCATGGAAAGGGCCAAGCTAAAGATGGTAGAATGAGGAAGAGAGGATGCAGAAGGAAATTTAAAACCAGAAGAACAATGACAGGAAAGACTCAGAAAAAACGCACAAGAAGATCTGAGCTGGAGGGGACTGGAACCCAGCAGGTTTCACCAGTCAAGATGGAGGCTGAGCTGGGAAGCTGGGAACACCTGGCCAGGCATCTCCTGAGCTCAGAGACCAGGACACACTGGTCAGTATGGTGGATCCGTGGCTGACAGAGAGGAAATTCTCATTTAAAACAATGGAAATGAGATTGAAGTCCATAAAAGCAAAAGATCCATTCTCTTTTTTAAAGACAAAGGCATAGAGTCCAGCCCCAAGGTTGGACTAAAGGAAAGGCTGTGCCAGGAAGAGGAAGTGTCTGCAGGGACTTCCTGGAAAGGCTCTATCGCTGCTTCACCCTGTGTTAAACAGCCTGACTCATATAAGAGTCTGTACTTGAGGTGTGTGTCTCATTTTTAGTTTCTCCTCTGAAGTTTACACCCACAGTAGTTGAGTACTTCATGTGTGGCACCGAGGATGGAGGCTCTGGAGCTGCCCTGTCCAATGCCACTGGTCACATACTCGTACTCAAATCCAAATGTAAATGAATTACAACCAAATACTTAAAATCCAGTTCCTCAGTCACATTAGCCATATTCCCAGTGCTTAACAGCCACGTGAGATCACCTATTGGACAGCACATAGATATACGGAACATTTTTATCACCCCAGAAAATCCTATTGGACAGCCTGCTTTAGAGAACAAAGATCAAGAGAGGCCCTGAATCCAAAGCCATCAACGTAGAGGGGAAAATGCCTCCTGCAGATTTCTGGGAGGATTCCCAAGTTAAAGGAATCCTGCAGGAAAGAAGATCTTCCCTCTATTTAGAGCTGCCACAGTTTGTCCCAACATCCGACCCCCTCAGGTTCCCTCCGTCTTGTTTCCTCTCCTCCCTTTTTAATATTCTCCATTGCAGAAAGCAACGGGACAGACAAAATAAACAGAATAGAAAGCACGGCACAGTCACATCAGCAGGGCGTCCTGGAGAATGCACACAGCATCATTTTTAATGCCCATTGTTTGAGGCAGACACAGAGCTTTGTAAATACGTGCGGACCTGCTTCACGGATCTTTAGGGATCACTAACACTACTTTAAAAAAATCTTAGGGTTCTCTCCATATGTGTCCCTGGTAAGCAGAAATAGATCACACAGTTCACATTCCCATTTACTACCCTGTTATAATCATTTAATCAACAGGATTACTCGTTACTTCTGATTGAGAGGATTGTGGGCAGGAGTGGTGGCAGTCACCAGGACAGAGAAAACCCACATATGCAAAGTGGAGGCTATTCTGTGGTTAGAGACACAGAACGAGAATAATTACCAGCAAAAAAAATAATAATATTTCCACGGACAGTTGAGGGCAGTTCGTTTCCCAGGGAGAAACGCTGGTGGCAGAGCGCTTTACACAGGCAGGCCTTTGTCATTTTATGGATGCTCATCTGTCAACTGTCAGCATGTTTCAAAGGGGCTTGGGCCATAATGTTTTCCTCTGCACCTTTCCCATCACGGTGGCCCAAATTTCCCTGACTAACCATTCGTCTTCGTATTTGCCTAGTCTGGTCACTTACAATGAGCTGGGATGTACTGGTGATTCTGCAGCTGCAAAGAGGGAGGAAGAGGGAGGGTGGCCTGAAGGGAAAGGCTGGAAGGGGGGTGGAGCTCAAAGAATCCGCTTAGCATCTCTATGGAAGCACTTCTGTCCAAGGAGAAGGGTTTTTGTCTATACCTTGTTCCTTAGGAAAAAAGGTTGAGCCAAGTCTGAGGTTGTCAGGACAGAAGCAGGGGACTAGACAGGCACAGTAAATCCTAACACCCACACACCTACTCCCAGGGTGCTTAGGGCCCCATCCAGTCGACAATGCCATTCTCCAAAGATCCCGCTGGAAATTAAGTGTAATTGTCTGAGACATGATAGTACATGAAATCAGCTATGATGATTGTGAATTTTTAAGTCACAGTGTACATCGGAAATATTTTTGGCCACTAAACGATAAACTGTGAACATTATTAGTAGGTTCAAATTAAGGCCCTTCAGCTTTCTAAACGTTTATTTCTTTTGCTGTGAAATAGGAGTGATAAAAATATCTAGTTTATAGTTATTTGAAGATTAAATGAGATAATGTGAAGAGAGAGCCTCTTGAACTTTGTCTTGACTGTTATCTTTTGCTAATGTTTCACTTTATGTCTACTCTTTCTCAGTGTCATTTCTCTTGGACTTGACTTTTACAACTGTGTTTGTTTTTTCAGTACCATCCTCATCTTGCATGGCAGGAATGGCTTGTAGACAGCAACTTACAGGCCTGGCTCTGCAGCCCCACAAGTTCTCACCCACCAGATGTGACGGACAACTAGAAAAGCCAAATATTTCTCACAGTCCTTTATTTCTCCATGTATTCCATTTCTTTCACATGCTATTTTTCATATTGATTTTTTGAGAAATTTTTATATGATGAGCTTATTATAACTTTATTTATGTTATGTTTTACTCTGCCCCCTCCATTTTCTCATTTACCTTATCCTTTAGGATTTTTGACATAAATTTTTTAATTCTGTGCTGCACGCATCAGTTTTTGCCTTTGTAGTTTCTTCTTCTGTTTTATGTTTCTAAAGTTCTTTCATAGTCTTTAGATCTGGCAAATATATAATTTTTCTTTGTTGTGGTGGTGGTGTTTTGTGTTTTTTTAATATATAACATACAACTAACTGGCATAAAATTTTGACTTTCTATAAAATGGAATATACTACTGTGGCTTTGAAGAAATCAAAAAGTCAGACACTTGCTTTCTAATATTCTAGACAATTAGGTTGTGGGTACAAGGCTTAAGCTTCGCCAGTTGACCTCTCTTATTTGGGATCTCAGACTTGGCGAAGTAAAAACAGGAAGAGTTTCCAAATGACTGCAGTGGTTGGGGCTCTGTCATGGGTCCAGGGGGATCAGCTGTGGCATTCAGTATTTGGAATCAGAGGCTAAGCAGGTTAGTCCTTTGACCAGGCCATGGCTAGAAGAGACAGTGCCTTTGTGCAAATTAGAGAAAGGCATCCCTCCAGGAGGACACAGGCCCTTGGATACACAGCCTGGCAAGTAGATGGAGCTTTTGTGTGAAGACACAAAGCATCTTTTTTTCTGGGTTGATATAGCACACACCAGGACACTTGGCTTGGTGAGCAGAAGAGGGCTGGATTTCATCCTCTAATTATCCCCTCAGCCAAATGCCTTTGGGCAGTGCGCAACCTGCTTAACCAAAATAGGTGGCCCTGTTTCACAAGACAGTTTCATGGGCATCTCTACCCAAAACCCTTCTAATAAATTTCTTTCTAACTTAACTTATACAGAGTCAGTTTCAATTATTAGCAACCAAGAACCCGGATTGGTACAACGGTGATTTAGTTGTATGTATGCATATATGAATATCTTTTTATTTACTCATATATAACAAGTTGTCAGCCAATAGATCTAACAATGTTTATTTTAATATATTTATTTCTTCTAATTTTAAAAATTATCTTTACAGTATACTTTTTAATACTCTAAGGAATGCTTATGGATTTGCTTCCTGCCCATTAGTCCTGCACCAGCAGGTCCTTCTTCCTCAGCCCACCTGAGACTGGGGAAACAGGAAGTACAGATGGATTTATGCATTGGCTAAGGGAAACTGAGGCAGTTCCTGCCTATCGTCTAAATTGTCCTGAGAAATAGGAAACTAGGTCAAGCAGACTTTCTGGGGGCACCTTCAAGAGGCACACTGAGTATACAGGTTCTTCTAAATGCAAACCCATTGAGCACAAGGAGTCTGCCTTTCTCTCTTTACGTCTAGTGTGAGAGCTATACTTGTTTAATACATGAACAAGAGAAACAGGTCCCTAGGACAGTATCTGAGTGGTTTGCTTTGGTGTGTAATTAAAGCAAAATTGAAATAAGCGAGAAACGTCATTAAGCTCCCTTCCAACATCCTGTCATCAAATTTCAGCAAACTTAATGGCAAAAGAGATGCCACAACAGTGTGCCGTGCCTCAGCGCCATCTTCCTTGGCTTTTCAGCTTGAGTGTGAGTGAGTTGTGGTGTGGAAGCTTCACCTGTGCTCAGAGCCACGTGGCCCTCAGAGCATCACTGCATTTGCTTTTGCCAAAACAGAGCAAACATTGATTTTCCCAGGAAAAATATAAGAGAGAAAGAAAAGCCAATTAGGAAATGCTACTACACATTTCTATCTAAACTGATTGACCGTTTCTTAAGCATGGCAGCCCAGGCAGCCGAGTAGGGCGTTTGAGAGCACAGAAAACTGAGGAGAGTGCCTAGTTCAATCCTGGCTCATCAACATCCTAGCTCTGTGACCTTGGGCCTATCCTAGCTGTGTGCCTTGGTCTTATTGGTAAAATAAGTTGGTTTTGAAGCTAGAAAAAGCTCTTAGAATAGTGCCTTACACATATACTACTACATAAGTCTTAGCTCTGATTTTCATGTGTTGGGCTAGGTTGGGCTAGAGGTATTGTCAATGCTACAGCCTTCATTTCTGCGAATGGGAACCGGCTGTGCTCTAAGCTCTAAGGGTTCCATGAAAACTCCTGATAATTGATTCTGTATAATACATGGAAGATAGGAACATTCCCAGTGAACTAAAACTGGGCTAGGCTCTACCATTCCATTTTAAAATAACAATTGGAAGATTTAAATGGACACCCTAAAGACCAGACTACTAGAGGGTATAAAGTTAAGCACTTTTCCTGTGATGAAAAATTGTAAATTATGATGACACACTTTTAGGATCACAAAGTAGGTGTGGTCTTTATTGACAACTGGCCTTGTTCTCTAGATATTGTTAGAAAGAAGGACTAAAGATCAGCTCCTCCAAAACTTAAATCATTATTGCTGGAAAACTCACCTCAGTTTCAATATGATCATTCTTAGTAGCAACTCACTTCACTTAGAAAAGTGAGAAAAATTGTGTTGCTCGTTTTGTTGAAGGCACAAGAAGTTACACAAAAGTGCAACAGAAATTGCATGTGGCATGAGTGCTTTACTGAGATTTTTAATGGTTAAGGTAGAAAAATCTGTTATGTAAGTTGTCCAATTAGAATTCTCACCACCCACATTCCATGGCAGAGGACATTAATGTCTTGTTATTAGTTCTTTGCATTCAGATAAATTTTAAAAAATATTTCTTTGAAGAGAATCTTGGCCTTTCCCTGAGTCCTGTCTGCTCATCCTCAAAGGGAGATGAGATGGCTTCTATCCAAGGCTGCTTAGCTTTTACTCATTCTATCCTCAGCATAGCTGGCTCTTAAAGCATACAGTACTGTACTTAACTTGCCACATAAAATAACTGCACTCCAAGGACTTGTTAGGAAATGTAGTCTCAAAATCACTGCCAATCAATAGCTATTTAAGTCTCTTGAAGACAAAAATATTGGTCCCATTGATTTGAAATCTAAAACATTTATTTCTCAAATCCCTTCTCCTCTTTTTAAAAAGTTTTTTTTTAATTTTTCAATTATAGTTGATATATAATATTATATTAGTTTCAGGTGTACAACCCAGTGATTAGACATTTATATAACATATGAAGTGATTACCCTGATAAGTCTAGTACTCATCTGACACCATACATAGTTATTTTAATATTATTGACTATGTTCTCTATGCTGTACTTAACATCCCCATTACTATTCTGTTACTGTCAATTTGTGCTTCTTAATTCCTTTACTTTTTTCACTCATTCCCCTTAACTCCTCTCTAAACTGACAACCATCAAACTATTTTCTGTACCTGAGTCTGTTTCAGTCTTTGTACCTAAAAGTTTGTTTGTTTATTTTATTTATTTTTTGATCCATCCTCCTCATTTCCATCACAACACTGTAATCTTAGCTATCACAGTCTTTTGCATCACAAGAGGTTTCTAAGTCTCTCCACATTTATTCCTATCCTAACTTTTCCAGGCTCCTCATTCTAACTGATTTAAGAAAACACAAATCTGCTTGGGTTACCCCATTTCAAAGCCTTAAATGACTTTCCACTATTCTTGGGTTAAAATTTAAAATATTCATCCTGCCCTACAAGGTGCAGTGTAGTCTGGCTTCTGTCTATCTCTCCAGTCTTGTCTTACAACTTCTTCTCCTGCTCTCTAACCTCTAGCCAGGCTGGCCTTCTCTCCATCTCCTCAGGTGTACCCAAATTCTCCTGCCGGAGTTCTTGTCCCAGCCTTACAAAGGGTTCAGCAATCTGGAGAAAGGGGCTGATGCATAGATAAGAAGGAATCCAAAGAAGAAAGATAATTTTGAAAGGCATTGGGGGGTCAGAGGATCTTCAGCTAAAGGAACTGAAGACTACCCCTTGACTAAGGACCCTTGCTTTTATTAACACAATTTGTCCTAAGGCAAGGTGGAGATATACACTTCAAAGGGTAAGGTTTCGAAGGGTAGAGTTTAGAGAAGCATGTTCAGTTTGGGGAATAGCCTATAGCTGTTCAGGTGTTTGGCCGACAGGAGACAATAATATGCAGATTTAAGACGCTCTGAGCTCTTTGGCAGCAAGCAATAATATTCAGGTTTGGGGGAAGTGCTGTTTAGCCATTCGAACAGGTAAACTACATATGTGACTTAGCCATTGTTGAGTCCACCAAGCTTTACCAACCTTTTGATGAAACTCTTGTAGTTATTACATGCTGGAATTGGTTTCTGGCATTCTACCACTGCAGGGCCTTCACATATGCTGTTTGCTCTGATGACTGCTTCTTTACCCCTCCACACCTTTCCCCTCCCATTATCCTCTCTTTTCCCCTTGATACCACAACCTTTACTATGGCTGGATAAGTCAGTTTAGCACTGACTTCCTAGATGTTTCCATTAGCCTTACAAATCATTGTTAATGATTATATCTCCACTCTTTAGATTATCTGATTAACATCTGTCATCTTCCTTCCCAAATAGAGACAGTTACTAAGACTGTCATTAAAGGATTCTGTCCCCTGAGCTTAGCATTATGCTTTGCACATAATAACTATTCAATTAATACAAAGGAAGAAAATGATTGTCACAGGAATATGCAGTTCTTCCATTCTTCTAAATATCTCAGAAACTATCCTTAAATAAAGTCAATTAAATATTTGCTCACCACCCCCACTCACCAAATAATTAACTTGAATGTGCCATGGAATTGTTTCATTGATTCATAATGGGGATATTATAAGATATTCTTATAAAAAACATATTTGCTATAAAGCAAATGAAGGATATTATCTATTTATGAGGACCCATAGGACACATGTGCATCTGAAATAGGCATACTTCTTTGGTGCTACTGGTTGTTTTTAATCTTAAAAACACCATAAAAGAATAATTAATGGTATCTTCTCCTTTAAAAAGGCAAAATGGTGACCCACTTTTAGCAAATATATACAATTTCATGACATATATTTCATATACTCAAGTTATTACTGATAACATCTTCCTTTCTTACACTTTTTATTTTGTCTCAACTTTCTCGCCTCTGGTGAATTTATTTGTGTTACCATATGCATCCTCATAAGCCATCATAAATCCTTTATGGGATAAGGTGAGGTATAAATAAATAAGAAATGTATAATATATGCTTCTCAGCAACACTTTTGTGCATTTCCCTGGAGACACCAAAACAATTGTGAAAATAAGGCCAACGAGGTCTTTCCAGTTTCCTCTATGGTCACAGAGAATCGCTCAGGGCTCACTGAAACTGCTCCCTAGATGGAGTCAAGTTGCTTCTTTAGTAATTCCATTTATAAATACACATTGGCTGTGTAGTAGGATGCTTGCAATCTTGATAATCAAAAGCTTAGTGTATGTTTGAGAAGGTTGAAAAGGAAATTGAAGCTAATACCAAGGGAGAATAGAATAAAGTTAGCTGTTTTCCTTCAAAACCAGCAGGAGGTCATCTAAAGTATAATGTAATGCACAGCTTTTAACTTTATGAACCTTTTTGCTTTTCTTCCCTTTTTGTTTTGCATTTACAGTAGTAAGGTTACTCATACATAATTAACTTGCCATCTATAGAAGGAACAACAACAAGAGAATCCAGGGGTTGTACTGCTGCTTTATAATAGAACAATAGACATGCTTGGCATTGTAAATTTCTTATTTGAAAAGATATCTGAAGTTAAAAGAAATTAAGGACTTAATATAATTATACATATGTCAGTTATTTATGTCCCCACCCACCCAATATACAATTGTGAGACCAAAACAGAATCACTGCAGGGAGAAAAAAAAAGACCATTTAGTAAAAGAGAATGGGGAAACACAAAAGTCAGTAGCCCATAGCAATAATGAAGTCCCTCTAGGCAGAATTGGAAAGAATTTGGTGAGATCACCTGGTTGCCTTTCCTTCTGGTCACTGGGAAGCCCTCTTCTGACCTTTGTCCTTTGTCTCTTGCATTTTCCTTCATGAGTACATCTGAGTTGGGCATTGGAGCTGTGCCTTTTTAGAGGGTTTCACAGTTTTGATATCCTGCTTCCCTTTGGCACAGCTTTGGAGCCTAACAATTAGTTTAGGGGCTCAACAGAGTTTTGCAGGCCAAGTCTGTGGTTTCCTTGGTCATGTAATTCCCTCAGAAACTGAGTTGGCTTCTAATCTGTTTGTGCCCCGTCTGTTCCATGTGTGGGTAATCCTAGCCAAAGATCTGGTCTTGATATCATTTTTAACTATAAAAGCTCTTGATTTTTCCTTTCTTCTGTGAGGACTCCCTTGTCTTTCACCTGAAGACAACTTCCCCGACTTGATATGTGCCTCTGAGCTGGCTCCTTTTGTCTTACAGAGAACGATCATCAGAAGGTGCTTAAAAACTATGTTGGGGCAGAGTTCTGTTTGTGGTCCTTCCTTCTTACCAATCCACTTAGGATACAAATACAGTTAGGTTTTTCATCATTGCAAGAACCCATATTAATGGACCCTCAGTAGTTTGCAGGCCATAAGCCAAGGATGTTCGTTCTACCTTTATTTGCAAATGAGCTACTTCTGGCTCAAGTTTATCTTTCTCCTTTAAGACTTTGCTGAACATGGCATGAAGTGGCCAACACACACCAGCATACTAAATTTTTTCTATAGCCTCAATAAGCACATGGTTTGTTGCTGAAAATTATTTAAGTCAATGTTTTGTAACATTTAATAAATCATCAACTACCCTATTAAACGCACTAAGTCAATGGTTCATTTTGTATGTTTTTAGTTGTAATACCCCACTCACAGATACCAAATTCTGAATCAGTTGGGATTAGGTTTAATTGAGAGTGAAAGAAATCCCCAAATAACCAACTCTTAAATAACATGGTGTAGTTTTCTCATATGTAAGCAATCCCAAGTCCAGGCTTGCATGCTGGTTCTGTTCCTAAGTGCTGAGAGGCCCAGGTCCTTTGCAACCAACCACTGTGTTTTCCCAGGATGTTGCCCTTTCCTCATGGTCCAATGTAGACTGCCTGGCAAAAACTCTATAATCCAAACAGCTGCCACTTTCAGCAAAGTGCCACAGGAGGCAAGGAGGAAATGGAGAAAGACATGCCACATCTTCAAAATTGCACAGATCACTAGAACTTACTTGCATGGCCACACCCAGCAGCAGATGAGTCTTATTTTGGGTATCCATGTATTTAGCTAAAAATCAGAGATTCTGTTATTAAAGAACAAAATGAGACTGGGTTTTGGAAGACAATAAGAGTAATTGCTCATAATTGAATAGACTGGAGGGTACCAGGGATCAAACACCGGAAAGACACCAGACTTGAAGACAGCATTCTCAGGCAACACCTTCTGTCCCCATGGCAGGAGCCTAGAGGAGGGAAGTAGTTGTCAGGGTAGACAAGCAGTTGCACCCAAGACTCAGAAATTAGAGAATAAAAGAGTGGCCTGGTTGGATGTGCCATCTAGTGGGGAAAGGTCTTAGAGAATTAATGGAAAGCCTGATAAGATTCCTCAAATTGTTATCCAGTTTTAATGAATCATGTGGAAATAAAAGATGTTATTTGAAAAAGCCCATCAAGAAGCCCTAAACAGCCTGGGAAACAGTAGTGTTTCTTTTAGTAGAAAATTGACTTTGGAAAAGAATGAAAGATTTAGGAATACTAGAATGGAGTGGTAGATTGTTTTCTATGACATTTAAAAAAATTAGGTTGGAGGGGGAAAAATTCTACTGACATGATCAAGAGTTTAAAATGAACTTGACACTAAAGATCAGATAAAAACTGAAATTCCAGATAATTGGAGGATAATATATATGATAGTAAGGAGAATAACTTGAGAAGACTATAGGAAAAATATTAAGGAACCAGTTTGATGAGAATTCTTGTGTTCTCAGATATATACATCTACTGTGTGGGTGAAGATATATTTCATACAAATATTTAGAAGTGAATTTAATATATTTATTTAAATTGTATATGTGATCTTATAGGCATTTTCATGGCCTGGAGGTTTGGAAGAATGGCATGCCATATTATTGCTTCAAAAGAAATTGATCTAATTAAGGTGACAGGGGAATAACTGTACATGATAATAAAAATGAGATGGAAATCCACAAACCTGATATCAGAGGCTCTATATAAATGTTTTTAAGAAACAAAAGAAGAAATAGAGGAGGTTGAAGAAGTAGGACACATAATAATGGCTCCCAAACTTGACAAGACTTAGGGGAACTTATAACAGTACTGATTTCAGGGCCTCACTCAAGACCTACCAGATTACAACCTAGTACCCTGGACTCAGGAATCTGTGTCTGTAATTTAACTACCCTCAGACAATTCATCCTGCAACTGGCTTTTGGAAACTCCTGCTATGGACACTCAGCGATAAGGACATAAGAATGACACTTCCGAATGCAGATCACAAAACCGGCACAGAGAGAAAGTGTGGCAGTGCTGGGAGCACCCACCTGCCGTTGTCTGCATGTTTCATTCTCATGAAGCGGAGCACATGGTACTTTCTGGACATACCTTGAAACCCTGATGAGAATGCCACCTCATTGAATGTTGAGAAAGAGATGAGGAAAATGTGTATTTAAATTTAATTCGAAAGAACAAGCAGATCTAGAGAAAGAGATGAGGAAAATGTGTATTTAAATTTAATTCCCAAGAACAAGCAGATCTAGATGGCAATGTGGAAGAGCTGAGAACCTTTTAGTCTATGTCACTGAGATCTTATAAATTCACAGACCAGCAGTGGCAAGAGCTCTCTCCCTGTTAGTTCCTGAGAAACAAGAGGAGGGATAAGTTACCAGACCCAGAGGGAGAAGTCCTGTAGAGAGGACAAATTCACTAGGAACAAGGTCCTTCCAACTAAGACGTTGCCACCCCCTGAGACCTCACAGGAAGGTGCCCAAAGCATAAATACCCAGACCTCACTTTCTTGCCTCCTTCCAAGCTCCTATCTGGACTCCTATCATTGGCTGAATCTAAAGGAAGTCAGAGGGCTCAGGAGTCTAGGATGTGCCCCATCCAACTCAAGCTCTGGATAGGAGAGCAGGGTGAGGGTGGACCAAGAGGGACACATGAAGATTTCATTGGCACTGAATGAGTGAAATTAGCTCAGCTCCAATACTACAAATCTGGGTGGCCATTGTTCATATCACAATCAATTCTGTCTCCTACTCGTTAACCCATCCCTGAAAACCCCTTGCAGAAATTTTATTGCCATTCATAAAGATGGAGCTGGTCTGGCTAAAGAAAAGAACAAGCCATAAAAAAGAAAATGGAGATTCTGAGGCAGGGAACATCAGCATGCCCGCTATTGCAAACACATTCATTTAACATGGATCATTCACTCATTTCCTTCTTTCAGGGTCTTTCTAACCAGTTAGCACTATTTTGGCTAGTATATCACAATCAGTGAACTCTGGGAAGGATAAGGCGAACCTCATCTCAAAGAATAAACGTTGGTAGGAATGGATGGAGGGTACAGGAGTCTAGATTAGGCTCATTTATTCATCTGAAGCTCAACCTTTCTTTTGACATTGAGGCATTAATCTCAAGTAGAAAGGAACAAAAAGAGTTCATTTTAGTTTTATTTGCTGGAGTCTCCTTAAAGTTATATCTGCAGTATCATGTTGAGATGAAATTGGGTTGGTAAAAGAGGTAGTAGGTCAGTTCTAGCCCTGGAAAAGACAGAAGTGTGCAGGCAAAATGAGAATTTATAAGATCTGAAAACTGGGCATAAAGGGTTTCATGGAGATTACACAAAGCAAGGATTATAAAAGGATTAGCGTTGTATAATCTATCTCTCTGGCTTCTGGCAAAATAAGTTATTGTACTGGTATTGAATTAAATATCTCCAGCTTTTCAGTTGGCATGGTCAGCAGAATTAGATAGTGGCATGGGACAAGTATCAGAGACTTTCATTTCTTTGAATTTTCCCTTACAAAGTATTAGCAAATCCTGTCTTCTCAAATTCACTAGTATTCTTTTTCATTTATACTTATCACAGTGCTAGATAAATAGTAAGAAATCAGTACGTTCTTTTTCTATTAAAATTTGCCAATGTACAAACACAATTCTGTGTCAATATTTATTCAGCAAATATATATGAATTCCTGCAAATATGTAGTAATTCCTGTGCCAGACCTGGCACTAGAGATAACATAATGACAAAAATAAACATGGTCTCCCCTCTCAAGAGGCTTAAATTCTAATGGGAAACTGGAGTTAATTAAAAGGTCATGCAAATGAACATAAAATGATAAACCGTGCTACAAGCCAGGATAGAAAAGAAATAGAAATGTTGAATGATTTTAACAGAAGCATGCAATTTGGTCTAAGAATTAAGAATATGTTTTCCAAAGAAGTGATGTTTGAGCTGAGGTGTGGAGGTAAGTAGGAATCAACTTCTTGAAGGAAGAAAATATTCCAGAGAAAAAATAAAAATAATAAATTTTAAAGAAATCAAGGATAAAGGCCTTGAGGTGGAAAGAAGCAAAGTGAATTCTACAAGATGAGGATTTAAGAGCAAAGAAGAGTGACTAAGAGATGAAGCTGAGAGGTGGGCAGTGGCAGGTCATGAAAAAGTTTGGGGTTCTTAAGAGTCTTCATACTTGGAGAATAATTGAAAGTCATGGCCAGAAGAGGGTCATGATCTTAGCTGTGTTTGAAAATATCACTTTGAGAACTGGATAGAAGACAGTATAGAAGGGTGCTGTCCAGGAGAGAGATGCTATTAGTTTGCACTAGAGTGGTCTAGACAGAAGGAAGTAAAGGGAGTTGAAGTCCACATTGACAGGATTTGGCAATGTATCAGACATATGCAAGGATAACAGTCCTGGTTTTCTGCTTTTATAGCTGGATGAATAATAGTGCTTTTTTTTAAGTTCTGGTGAAGGAGCAGATTTAGAGGAAATATCATTAGTTGAGTTGTTGGCATGTTGATTCTGAAATGCCTTCAAAACATCCAAGTGGAGAGGCTGAAAAGAGAGTCAGGAGCTCAATGGAAATGTCTGGCAAGGTATGGAAGAACTTTAAGTTAGCTTACCCAACACTCATTCCCAGCTCTTTCCTCTTTCGCCTGCCTGTACTACACAGGTTATATAAGCAACAAGAGTGCTGTTTTCTATGTTTGTGTTGTATATAGGGATGGTCACATGACTAAGATCGGTTCATGTGCCATAAGCTTGAGTTTATTAAGGCACTGTCAGGAAAGCTTTGTTCCCTGATACATGTACTATCTCACCTTTGCCTTATTCTTCCTCTTTGAATATGGATATGATGGCTGCAACTTCAGCAGCCATATTCCTGCCATAAAAGAAAAGGCAAGAGAATCATAAAGACTTCAACCATAATGTTATTAAGGAGCTGAAACATGCCAGCAAAAGTTACCTTTACACTTTATGAAATGAAAAAAAACCTATATTAGTTTCAGCTACTTTTTTCTTATTAATTACAACAAAATTATTTCTAACTGATTATATATATTATATATATAGTTATATATATAGTTATAATTATAGTTATATATAGTTATAACTATATATATAATATATATAGTTATGTATAACTATATATATTATATATAGTTATATATATAGTTATAATTTAATTATATATATAGTTATAATTTTGAAATTCAGCAGAAGAAAGATAACTAGAGCCAGGAGTCAGAAGAAGACTCAGCACACACCTGAAGAAATCCAACATTAAAATCTGGGTAAAGCACAATAAGCAAAAATAGGGGACTGAGAAAGTGTCCAAACATGTAGGAAGAAAACTAGGAGACTGTATAAAACAAAGAAAACATGTTATAAAATTTTGGAAGGTGGAAGGAGGTGTTATAAAAAGGAATGAATGGTTAGTGGTGTCAGATGTTGCTGTTAGCTAAGTCCTAAAATATTTACTAGATTTAGTGACATGAAGGTCAATGATGACTGTGATGACAGCCATCACAGTGGATTTAGTGGAGTGGGTTAAATAGAAAGGGCAGGTCAAGAAATGGAAATAAGACACACAAATAACTCTTTTGAGAGGTTGGATGGAAAGGGAGAAAGGGTGACAGAGGGAGAAGTTCAGTTTTGTTTTTCAAATGGGAGAGATTGAAGAAAGTTTAAATTGTATGTGCAGGATCATCCGGAATAGATGGGTATATCACATCTAGGATATTGTTACCAATCTTACCATGGAGTCTATAACAGCCTAGAATCTCACTCTCAGTCTTAATTTGGTTGGTGTGGTAGTCAGTTGTATATATCAACTTGGCCAGGCTATAGCCCCAAGTTACTCATTCAAACACCAATTTAGGTGTTGCTGTGAAGATATTTTATAAATGTGACTGAAGTCCATAATCAGCTGACTTTAAGTTAGGATGATTATGATAGATAATATAGGTGGGTTTGATCTAATCAGTTGAAGGCCCTAAGAGCAGAGTTGAGGCTTCCCTGGATGAAGTAAAAAGTCTTTCTTTGGGCAGCAGCTTCAGCTCATGTTGAGAGGTCCAGTCTGTTCTTCCTGTTAACTTGCCCTATGGCTTTCGGACTTGCCTTGCCAGGCTCCACAATTGTGCAACCAGTTCCTAGCAACAGATCTTTTATATATATCTCCTTTTTCTTGGTTCTGTTTCTCTGGTTGAACTCTGGCTGATGCAGTGGCCATATGGCAGTGTAGAATCTAGCCCTAAGTCCCATTGATAAAGGTCTCTCCCCTAAGGGCTGTTAGGATGGCCATCAACAATATATGCCACCCTAAGGTGCCTTTTTCTAAACATACATAGTTAAATAATTCCTTTTTATACAGTAGATATGCTTCTTTACGTATGTTGATACTTATATGTTCAATCTAGCTGCCTTACCAGCCTGGGCATCTTTATCTCCTCCAGTGGTCCTTGTACATTTCCTCTAATCCCACTGTCTATTGAAATTACAAACTGGCTCCCAGAGGGCAATGATTTTTTCCCCACTTCATGAAAGTCCATCAAAAGCTTTTGTGAAATTAGCACTGCCATCCTGGGGTTGGGACTGTTGGGCAAATATGCTTTCATAGTCCATAAAGTCGCAGAATAGACTGTGGGCCTCAGGCTGGCCTATTGTTCTAGAAACTAGTTTGACTCCATTATACAATCCGTACACCTTCTCCTTCAAAGTTTTCCCTCTAGAATCAGAGTTTACAAGATGACAATCTCTCTGCTAATGGCTTTGCATGCATTAATTTCTATACTCCTTATAAGAAATGTATAAGCTCATCCTCATACTATGGATATGAAATCCAGGCTCTGAACTTAAGCAAGTGGCCCAATATCACACAACTAGTAAGACATGGAGGTGAGGTTTGGGCCCAGGCCTGCCTAATCCCAAACCCAGTGTCCTCCTTCACAACACTGTTTACATCTGTTCTTTAAACAATTCAGTATATTCACTGTGAGGCAACATAGAGTCCTCCTGATAGCTCAGAAAATTGTTTTTTAATTCCAAGGTAGATTTCCTCCTGGCATCCTGTCCAATCTGATATGTTAAACAATGTTTTCCTTTCTGGTCTCATTTTTTCACTACATGATTGCATGACCTTGCAACTATTTTTTTCTTTGTTGGGGCAAAATGTATATAAGTTTTTTCTAATTTTTTAACCTCTTCTTTCTCCCCTACTCACTATCATACAAATTCAAAAGATGCTTTGAGTTTCAAATCAGTCATCAATTTAGAAAAAAATCAAAATTTTTTCACTACATTTAGTTGATATTTTACTTTAAAATTCACTCTACAATTATAAAGCACATTTATTCTATTCAAATAATTTTATACACGTTATTTTGTATTGTCTTTACAGTATCTTTAGGAATATAGTAAGGTAGATCTTATTTTTTTTTTTCAGACTAAGAAATGGAAACAAAAATTTTTGGCAAAATAGGTTTGATGTATGTAAGTTTACCTAGTAATGCCTACCAAAGCTAATTCACTGAATTCATAGACTTGAATCCATGGAAGCTTAATGGAGAAATCAAGTCATTAATATAACCACATAATAGGTAAGAACTGACAAATAAAATTAGTGTGAATAGTCCCTGAAAGGAAAATGTTAACTCTCCAATTAGATCAATCTGGTCTTGGTTACACCGACTTTACTGGCCTCAAATTGTGAGCCTTAAATTATGTCATTTGGCCTTCATTCTTGCCTACTTTTGGAAGGGTAAGTGTATAGGGAAAATTAAGTATGAATGCATATATTTTTCAAAAAATAGCTTAAAAATGTCACTAGGTAAAGGCATACTCTAAAATTGCCCACAAGTTTCATTTTATTTTTCCTCCTCTCTTTCTCCTTAACCAATCCACACCTTATTCACACACTCATACACAGTGTCTCACACACACAGCCACATACTCCATAAGTAACAAGTACTAAAGGATATTAGAATAGCTTACTGACTTTCTTGGATATGCTCTCCTCTCCATGCCATCGAATTTTCTTTGCTGATGAAAAGAAAAGCCCTTTATTTTTCCTGAAGCCCACCTATGGGTTTTTATTTTATTATTAATAAACATCACCAAGGACACCAATTGCATGACATTCAGATTTTAAAATAACATCTTGGAAGCCATTTCTGACGAGGAGCCTTCCAAGTCTGTGCTGGGCTCCTTCACCATTGATGTAAGCGTGTCTCTGCAGGAATGCGTCTGTGTGTGTTTTCTTAATAACGTGTGTGGATGGCATTATTGGGGTTACAAGGCTACTTAACTTATTGTGATTCATTATCTTGAAACTCCTTTGATAGCAAATTTTTAGGTTTTATTTTATTTTGGAAATTTAAAAAAAGAAGAAGAGGAAGAAGCAGCAGCAGAAGATGAAGTGAGAAAGAAAGGGCAAAGTAATGAAAAGGAAGTCACCATCACTTCAGTCTGATCCGGATATCCAACCTTAAAAAAAAAAAAGTTCACACTCCAAACCCAACAACCAAGGAAAACTCCAAGAAAACAATAGATATTTTAAGCTGAAAGTGTTCCAGATCCGTCTGACAAAGAGCCTCCTGAGGATTACAATGCAGTCAATGTTGCTTTAATTAAATTTAATGCTGTGTGAAATGCACTCCAAGAAACTTTGATGAATGACTGGGGCAATTCACGGAGCTCACTAAAGGGCATCCAGCCCTTGCCGGGGTGTCAAGCCACGATGAATTGGTTAGTACAGGCATGTTTATAGACTGCCTCGGGAACCTTGTATCTGTGTGGTAATGTCAGAGATAATGTTATGATTCGCTGGACCTGAGGGGGCTTTGATGACACGGTTAATGAGATGTCCCAGAGAGCATCCCAGCAGGTTGTGCTCAGACCTCCCACATCAAACGAGGCAGCCTGGCCCCTCTGGAGCTGCTGCCCTCCAAATCCCTCAGCTGGCCTTTTCTTTCCTTAGGGTCTTTCCCCCCTTTTCTTTTTTTTCTGCTTCTTAGTCAACATTCACTTTGTCTGGCTGTTGAAATTCAAAAGTTGTTAGTTTTTAATTTGGCTTCTTGTTGACCTGACAGTGAACAAAAGATTTTTCTGGGATTGTGTGGAAACTGGAAGGGGTAAAAAAAAAATGCTGGGGAAATGGTAAAGAAAAAAGAAAAAGGACTCCTAGGGAGAGAGGTAACACACAAAACCACCCTACTCAAAAAATATATATATATTTTTTTCTTCCTGTGGACTTTGGTGATAAAATGTTGTCATATGGTTGGAGGCTGTGATAAGGGAACTGAAATTTCCTTTGCTTTGCTCAAACCTAGAAGAGAAATTTAGAAAAACCAGTTGATAAAAAATTAAAAGTTGTTAGCTAAAGCAAGCACATAAGCAAGTGATTCTATTTATGGTTATAAAGGATATAGTTGTATTTTTAACATTTTTTTCTCCTCATTAAAGTGTGTGGGTAGAAAAAAGTCCCGCTGGGAATTGAAGAAAGAAATAGTAGCTGGTAAATAAACATGCTCGGAATATATCTATCTCTGCAAAAAGTCCCCAGACAGGAAATGAACAGACAGTATTACCTCATTAAAGAGGATATGCATGGAAGGGGGAACAGAACTGTATCAAATAACCTTTCCTCTAAGAAAAATTGTTTTGTTTATTTTACACTTTAAAGACATTCTGAAACATGCGCCTATCTAAATGTAGCCAAATATTTCCTCCTTTGGGAGAAAGCAGTCTTTATTATTAATATCTTAATACTTTTTCATAGAAGAACAGAGGGAAGCTATGACTCTCACCTTTAAATTTCATAAATATACTTACTATTACCATTTTCTTATTTCTATATAAATCGCTTTAAATTTTATAGGAAAAACAAACAACAACATGTTCTTTTTTTCTTCTATTGTACCCTTAAAATTTTTTTATAAGTACTACTGAAATATTCTTAATTCTTTATCACTGAAGGGTGAGTGAACTATCTATATAGAAAGGCTCTGATGGTAAGTGACATTTATTTAAAACTATACCAGCTTTTGCCTAATAGCAGTATAATGAGGTTGAGATTAAATCACAGGGACAAAAGTGCCACACATGATTTGCTTGGTTGTTTCCTAAAGAGAACAGAAGAGAAGCAACGAGCTAATCTATTTTAAAATAAGTCTAGCTCCAACGTGGTGTGACGAAATAATCTTTGTCCTCATTAAGGATCAATTAGTGTTTCTGCGAACTGGACTCTTTCCCGCAATTATAACCTAAAGGACAGAAACTCTCAGAGGGTTGGATGAGAAACTTGCACCTCCACTGTAAGTTGGGAAGAATAATTTTTTAGGTGAAGTGGTATTATTTATTATAACCAAGTCGTTGTATGAGTTGGTAAAAACAAAACAATAACTACTTGGTGGTTGCTTTAGTAAAGAAAATCATTTCAAAATATTAAATGCTCCTTAAAAAAGAAAGTAAAATTTAAATTTAAGTGGTCAATAGGGAGGGATATTGAATAGAAGAACTGGAGGTCAATGTGCCTCTGACATAAGGAGCAGCTTATCAGAAGACCCCATGGAGTGTATTTGCTTATTATGCAGGGCTCAAAGCCCCGACAATGGACAACCACCTGTGTGTTTAAACTTAACACCGAGTATCAGACAGTGTCAGACAGGACTCTTGCTTTTGCAAGTGACAGAAATCCCATCTCAACCTGGCTTAAATAAACGTTAAGAAGAGGACACGTATTGGCTTACACGAGTGGAAAGTCTGGGGACGGTTGGCCCTTCAGGGTGGGCTGCATTCCGATTTCACACTGTATCCTCAGAACTAGCTTTCTCTCTGCTGTTCCCTATATGGCATATTGATTTCATTTATAGTCCCATTTGGTCACAAGATAGCTACAGTGTTCTTACGTCATATTTTTTCAGGTCTATGTCAAATGGGTAAGTCGGATCTGATGTTCGCTCTGAATTCATGAGCTTAGATCATATGCCCACCCCTGAACTTAGTGCCATCAAAAGAAGAATTTGGTGTATTATTTGACTTAAGGCTGGGTCACCCCTGGATCTTGGGGTATCATCCCATACTGACCCCATGGACTCAAAATAGGGGGAATGCATACCCAAATAAACAATTCCTGCCTTGCGTTGGAATAAAGGATGCTCTATGATAAAGAAGCAAATAATATTGACTCCAGTATACCATATCTCACCATTTATGCAGTAAATATTCCACCCTTTTTGAAAGTTTAGAAATATGCCCATATAGGTTTGGGCTCATAGCAAAAGATAAAGAGTCAATGCCTCCTTAAATGGAGTTAGGAGATAGTGCAAATTGTCTAACACGACTAATGCCTGAGTACAGTTGTACAAATGCTCATTCCAGCTACAAAGGGCAACATCATAGGTGGGTAACAAAGCATCTGGTGATATTGCTGTTGTGAGAAAAGTTACCTTTAGCTCATCAACCTCCTGTCGTCATATGTGGTGCATTGTCTTTTGAATTGTAGGTGGCTAAAACCACAAGGAGGAAAAGAACTAGGTGATTGCACCTGGGTTCTACTAGAGCAGGTAGCTGAAGTGGGTGAGGAGGAGAGTGTGGACACCTGAGGGGCAATTACATCGCTGATCCATCACAAAGTGACTCTGTAAATGCAGCAAAACCAGTGGTAACAGCAAGAAAAGAAATCACAGGCACAGATGGCATGAGGTGAAACAGTCACATCACACTGCATGAGGAGAGAACATGCACCGTAAGTATTTTAAAGCACGCACTACAAATCCACAGAGTTCAAGAGTTTTCTGGATCTGGACCAAGACCAGGAAGGCCTTTTACTATAGAAAGAAAAACCTCATAAGCTGCAAAAAAAAAAAAAAAAAGGTCAGGTTAAGACACAATTAATGATGACTACATAGAAGGCATTGATCTGGGACTAGGCATCGTATTAATTTACATCCACCTTCAGATAGTACTTTTGTAAATGTTAATATGTTGCAGAAGACCAAAGAAAACCAAGAACACTTCAAGGAAGAGGAGGGACACTGTTTAATACACCGGTGGACTCAGGGAACAGCCTTCCAAATCTGAGTGAAGGAACACGCATGGGGCTTTCCTTTATAGCTCCCTCCCTGTGGTCTTTGTTCTGCAAACATGGATTATGCTTCTGGTCCTTTTTGCGGGGTCAGCGTTAATAACCCTCCCTCTGGGGCAGTGCACTATCCACAGCCCCATGGCCTCTGTAACCGGTTCTGCAAGACCAGTATCTGGGAAGGAGACAGTGACTTAATTATAGCTTGACTGAGCTTGCTGGCATGGGTTCAGATCACTAGCCTCCAAATATCAGGGTTACATTGGAATTAGCCCTTTTTAGCCTTCTCAAATACATCAACAAGAAAGCAACTGTTTATTAAAGTATTAAAAATTGTGAATTGTTGTGGGTTTTAAAAACCATGTAGAATTGGTTAGATCGTTTATTCATCTCGCACCTCTCTCTGGTCACAGGTACACAATTGCAAGCATTGCACCTGATGAAACTAAACCTCAGGAGAGCAGGCATTACAAACTCGGTGCTAATTCTGTAATTGTAAATATCACAGGTTTATCCACTACACTACTAGTTTTGTCTGCCTTGCTTTTATCTTAACCATTCTAGACTCTCAATATAAACAGATCTCACATTTTTGTTTTAATACCCAAATTTTCTATTCTTCAGAATAATAGAAAAGATATCTGATATATAATAATCATGATAATTAAAAGAGTTAGGGTATATTCCATCACAAAACACCTAACACAAGGAAGTGAGTCACTTGGGAAGTGACTCCAACTGGAAAAATTGTACAGCCTCCAATATTAGGGGTCTTTCTGAATTTGTGGGCTGGTGAAAAAGATAAATATATCCATCCTGGAAAGGCCTGATAAAGTTCATAATTTAGCTCCATAATTTGACTATACACTCCTGAAGGCACTGACTTATACTTAAAAAACTAGAATTGGTTAGATTATGTTTATTCTAATCCATAATCCAAGTTACACATGATGAAGGCCAAGTTATGTTCATTTTCCTCAAAGCTGAACATCATAAAATCCATACACTGATACACTGAAAGCATTGGGTAAAAAAAGAAAAAAAAAAGAAAAATGAGAACTTTTATTTTAAAAAATAAAAAGATGAGAACTTGGAGTTCCTGAAAATTGATATTTTGGCACATGGTTCCAAAAACATAATCACCTCTTGGTTATCTTAGGTTGGTACAAAGGCTCCCCCGAGATCGTGGTGCTTGAGTTGGGTTTTAAAAAAAAGTAAGGACACAAAGACAGGTAGAGGGATCAATAAGCACAAAAGCATAGAGATATGGGCTCTGTATTAGCACAGCATATTATGATACAGAAAATAATATTATAATATTATTGTGGGACACTGATAGGGGAAGAAGTGATGGGTGGGAAAAGAGCAGGACAGGTTGACAATAAAGAGATTGTAAACATTTTGCTTTCTATGCAAAGGTAACAGTATTTTATACAAAAATTTGAAGAGAGAAAAGAAACAAATGATTTTCTGATGAAAGAATGGAGCAGGAACAGGAAGGAGGAAGACCTCTGGTGAAGCATCACTGAGTAGGCCTTTGCCAGAATTCAAGTTGCACATGGTGAAGGCCTAACTGAGGAGGCAAAGGCAGTGGCATGGAAAAGAGATGAGAGACACAAAAGATAAGTGTTAGAGTTTGCAAAAACTGCAGTGGAATTCTTTTTCTCCAACAAAATCTTGCAGTCTTACAAGGAACCATAGCAGGGAAGTTTTGCTAAAGCTGAGCTTCTGCCCTCCATCTTCCACTCACCCCCCTGGGCATAACTGGAAAATCGCTGTGAAACTGCCAAATTTTGGTAACTGTCTGAATGTGGGCCTGAGGGCGTGAGAGTGCCCGAGGGGGACTCTTGGTTTACTGATTTAGGCAACTTGGTAGGTGGAGGTGCTTTACCACAAGGAAGGGACACAGGAGGAGCAGGAGATCAGGATCAGTTCTACCTACTGAGCTCCCTTCTCCTTGTCCCCACTTTGTTCTGTGTTAAAGATTTTTACTTAGCTTTACAGTGAAAACTGTTACCAGAGCAGGAATTTTGGACCAATTAGGAAAATGAGGTTATCATGAAATCTAATGATCTCAAAGTTTAAAAACCAACACTAACAGTAAAAGCCATATTTTCTACAAGTATGTAAATCTTAATGTCCAAAGTTCAATTCTTATTTTCACATAGTTATGTTCTCAACATGTGGTTTAAGTTTCCTTTTTTTTGAGCTAAGTTCTAGTGACAGTAATTACATAGTCTATGTGTGTGTATGATGTGTAATATAAATATTTTTATGCAAATATATACTTATTTAATGTAAATTGTATGTATATAAATAAAAGCTTATTTAGATTTTGTTCATTAAATCAATCATTTATACACCAAGTGCTAATGAAGTACCTACCATGTACCTGAGATATGGTGGTGGACAAACAGAAGTCGATTTTCTTCACTCATGGAGTTTACATTCTAGTGAATTGAAAGCCAATCATTTCTTGACTGTACTTCAAGAATAAGGTCTGTTAGGAAAGTGAAGCCCATTATCCACTCTACCACTCCAATCTGGCAGTGCTTGATTCAGTGTTAAAACTTGCAGCAACATGATAGGGATCACAAGGGCCACAGAGTTGGGCAGTGACACCAGAGAGATGGAGCAATTTGGCCTTTATGTTTCTCATCAGCATTGCTTTGCACTTTGCATCAAATCTTGACATGGATTGTCGGCCTCTCTTCAACATCAAAAAGGTAATGTATGCTTCAGTTTTACTGAAACTTGGGATGTTGGGCAGGTAAATGATTACTAACTTTGGCTAGAGAATGATTGAGTGACAGTGAGAATGACAGTGAAATTGCCTCCCACTGGACTGTGTTTTACACGGAAACATATGAGTTTCATACCACCTCTCTCTCTCCCTCTCTTTCTCAGATGCCTCTAGAATTGTATACAGATTCTGTTACCCTTTGCATTTCTTCACTATTATCTATGGGATGACAGAACTAGGTCTTCAAACCAGAATGGGCTGCAGATTCTATTCCTGATTCTTTTTTCTTTTTTTTTTTTTAACTTGTAGGGCTTGATCCTGTTTAAATAATCAGTCAAGTTTCTGAGTACCTATTGAACTTTCTTCTACTTTGCCTACATAGCTCAAATCATCCATTTTACCCAAGTCTTTGCAATCTGCCAAGTCACCTTGTTATTTAAAATTCAAGATTACTATATCTCTATAGTGATGATTATTTTATTTCCTCTGTTAAAAAAAATAAAACCCTTCAAAGGTTTCCCATTATCTATAATACTTTTTAGAAGACATTAAAGGTTTTCTACTGTCATGATCAAATCTTCCTTTCTGTCAAATCTTTCTATCCCCCTTCACCCCCAAAGTCCTCTTTATGCACCTTGGCTCTTGTTCTCATTGTTAGTGCCCCTTCCTTGATTTTCACCTGCTGAAATAACTCAACTGGGACTATGGTGGGTATATCCCACCCCACATTATCTCTGGCCTAGAAATCTCTCAAGTAGACAAGGAACCAATCATCATATTTTATTCAGTTGGTTGATATACTTCATTTTTCCTTAAATTTCTTTTCTTCAAACAAAAGCCCTTATTTCAGAGTTCCAGATTTATGCTACTTTTATGTCATTAGTGTCATGCTTTTAATACTGTCACAGATAAAATCAAGTCTAATTTCATTCTTGGATCTTGATAATGATTTCTTGAAATGATTTTGACATGGAAAGGTACATTGTTTAAACCGGATTCTATAGTCTATCCCACACAGAATCAGCAAAATATAGGAAGCCTAAATTGCCATTTATAGACATGAAATTGTGAAACATAAAATGAGTTGCGAATTGAGTCTCCCTGATGAAAGAACAGAGATTGTTTAAAGATCTTGAATGTTAAAGGGAACTGAATTTAGATAATTGTCTAGACATCTGCATACTGATTGGCTGCTTCTCTGAGCATGATATAGCTCTAGAGGGCCCAGAACAATGCTTGACACATGGAAAGTCTCCAAACATACTTGTTGACCTATTTACAATGAATGAGCTCGGAAGGAAGAACCAGGAGGGTTGGCCCTAAAAGTGAACAAAACAAGAACTCATGATGTAATTTGAGGAGAACTGTCTGCAAAAAAATACCTCGACCACCTGCAATTGCACCAGAGTTTCCTCCTTAAAAATACTTCACCTTCTTTTTCTTCTGTGTTTTCCACAGAGCCTGACAATAGGCTGAGAGCAGCCCTTCAGAGTTTTCCTTTGAAATCTGGAGAAAGCAAAAGGCTTGTTCATAAAGTTCATGTACAGCTCCCAGAATGGCTCCCACTTCACAGTCAGGCCATATGCAGGTATAGGGCTTTGGACTTGTTAGGCTCATGCTGGAAGTCCTTCACTCTGCTTCGCATACTAGTATGATGATTTAGGCCCCGGAGTTCTAGACTGAGACGATCTGGATCCAAATGCTGACATTGTTTATCTCACTTGACCTCTTGTTTTCCCAGTTTCCTATCTGTAAAATTAGGATTAAAATAATGCCTATTTCATAGGGTTGTCATAATAATTAAATGATATAATGCATTTATTTATTAAAGTGATTAAATTAGAACTCACTGAAAGTTATGAAATGAGTTAATACATCAAATGCTTTTAGAATTAAGCCTGGCACATGGTAAATGTTCAATAAATATGAACTGTTTATCCTCATCATCATTGTGTTAGGTGTTCAACGTTTTGTAAAATGGATAGAAATATTAGCTATTTTATCATTATTTTCCCAAATTTTGTTAATCTAGCCATATTGTATGTTTATCAATAAATTGTCAGAATAACATTTTTCACTAATTCCTTTTTCATGATAGTATGTGCTTGGTTAGCAATGATGCACTATTGACTTAAAATCTTGACAGTAACTGTATTTTTTTTTCCAGATAGAAATTTTCTGCTCATATCTTGATTTTTCAGGGGGAGAAAATGGGGATATCACAAAAGATGTGTATGGGTAGATTTCCCAATAAAACTACTTTCATATAACCTGCTCTTGTTCTTTTTGCCTTTCTGGAACATTTGCTTTTGGCAGGTAATATTTAACTCCAGTTATTTAAATGTTAGAATTTCTAAATAGCCTCCTATACTGTACACATGGAATATAGAAAGTTAAAAAAATAAGTCCAAAATTTTGAATTAAAGAAATTTTAGATCATTTAATTAAAAGATTGACTATATGTACATTTATTCTCATCACCCACACACTCTCACCCATGACAGACATTGCTAATAGATTGTTGCTATCATTCATGCAGTCTTGGTTACAGTTTTGGACTCCATTTCAACATAGCTCACCAGAATATTTCTTCTAATAAATCCTACATAATAAAGAGCTAATATGCTAATTAGACCAAACTGCAGAACAACCGTCCGGACGACCTTCCAGACGAAGCCCGGAGGCTGAGGCAGCCAGGGCTGCAAGGGCTGAGCCCCTTGAATGAATTTTGTGCATTGGGCCTCTAGTAATAGATAATAAATAATGGGCAAAATACAGTGACCCCACCAAAAAAATCACACAACTAGGTATTAGCAGCTTTATATCTGGGACTCAGTATTTCCAAGTGTCAGGGATTCATGTTTACAACACAGTGTGAATAAAAATGTGCCTAAACAAATTCCATGAGACTCTCCAAAGGTATTTCTATCATCTAGAGTGAATTGTATAAAGAAAAAGCTTAAGTCACATCTTATATGAAGTTTGCTTTGGGCCTTTTTCTTTACAGGAGTCTGTGGACTGGCTAAAATCTGTAATTTCACTTACTTCATATGCCATTTGAACTTTCATGAAAAATCAGGCAGATCCTTAACAATCCATGGGAATATTTGTTCTGTGTCAAAAACAGTTGACTGATGAGCCAGAGACTTATTTTTTCTTCAGTGTTGCCCATGGTAACATCAGTGAAATGATTTTTGCACTTAACAGGCTCTCTGAGCTTGCCTGCCCCACCATGAGTATCTCAGAGTCTGCCTTACCCACCTCTCCAGCAAGTTCAGTCCTGGGTGCTTCAGTTTCCACTTGGCTCCGCTGAAAGGTCTCGGAAGTGTGATGTCTGCTGTTGCCTCAGGATGCAGATTCAGGGAATGTTTTCTTAATTAGTAGGTGACATCAATCTGAAATAAATCCAACAGACTCTCTGGCAAGAAAACCAGCCAGTATCAGGAAAGAGCAATATTAGAAGGTTGTGTAGTCATCAGATGTAATGCAGAGATGGCTCTAAGATTTGGAGAGAAAGAGAGAAGCTGCCTTGTATGATGCAGAATCTCATTGCTTTTTGCTGTGAACAATGGCTTCTATTTCTCCTACCTCTCATAGTACCAGACCTGGTCTGCAAAAGTTATGGGAGAGGGGATGGTGCAAAGGGAGTGTTGAATCTCCTCCCAACTTCACTAGCAGTTAATAAGAGGTAAGTAAAGTATTGCTGAGGAGCAGCTGATGTCAGACAACATGAATTCTTGGTGCAGCCAGTATGTCTATATGATATTATGACTTCCAGTAACCCCAGGATAAAAGAGTGGAAGTGTGGCAGTGGAAGAAAGTAGATAAAGAGTCTCATTTAGGCTACGATGCTGGCAAGGTGGCCATAGCTGAAATGAATGACTATTAGGTCCAGTCTGGGTTGGTGGCTGGTTGGCTGGTGGGTAAATAGTATATGGGTCTTAAATAGAAATTCTGAGTCTGAAAACATTGTGTTCATTGTGTTTTAGGAGAAACAGAGGGTATTGGTATCTTAATTTTCCTAGGTCCATATAAGACTGATGCAACAATCTTGAGGAAATTGTTTGAAGTACCCCAATTTCCCCATCTTTTAAATAAGGTTGATATTGCTGTAGAAGCAGTTTAAAACTTGTAGAAGCAGTTTGAAGTATGAAGGAGAAGTGATGTCCAAATGCAAGTATCATGGTTTTCAAATTTGTTATTTTGGTATTTTGAGTGCTAAAGGAGTTTCTTGGTGAAATCTTTCTCTTTCATAAATCCAATCAGAAATGTTCAATTTCTGCACACACAAATAGGCAGCTACAACTGGGAAAATGATTCTGTGATTCCACACATTTCTTTGACAAGTCACAAATGGGTTTTAGTGACCAGCTGCAGCGTGTGTGTTAAATTCAAATAATTCATTCTTGGCACAGTTATTTTTTACATTCCCTTGTAGTAAAAAAAAATTAAATTATGCTGCCTACCATTACACATTGTAAAAGCGGTAGATTAGATCTATTTGGAGAGGATATTGCATGCTAAATGCATAAAATGAAATGTCAATAAATTCAACAGTATGTTTTGCCCGTGATCAGTGGGGGCAAACCTTCCCTGATCTTTAGTCAGCAGGTCTGCTAAGACCTTCAGGGAATTTTCTTATCTCATAAACTACAGGAAATGTGAAATGGAGATGATTGTTGACTACTTTCCAGGTACTCAAATGGAAACCAGCTTTTAGAGCTTCGGTTGATCTGGAATTCTTCTCCCTTCCCAAGGGTCCGGAGCCAATAAGAGTAACACAGACAGACCGTCAATCTGCTTAGTGCACTTCTGGTTTTCAGAAGGGATGTTTTCTCTTCCAGTCAAAGGATGTTCTCACATTGGATTGAACTCTTGTGTTGAAGGGACCAATTTATCCATTAGCATTCTGAGAGCCATTCAACAAAGAAATATATTTTAAGCTTATTTTTAAAAATTTATTTCTATTGCTGAAAGTATTACAGATGTCCCCTTTTTCCCCCCATTGACCCCCAACCCCACTCCTGCCCCCTCCTCAGGCCTTCACCGTACTATTGTCTGTGTCAATGGGTTATGCATATGCTATATAATAAAAGCCTAATATGCTAAGTGTCCAGTTGTCCGGTCGTCCATTCAACCAATCAAAGTGTAATATGCTAATGGTATGCTGAGGCCGCTCAACTGCTTGCTATGACATGCACTGACCACCAGGGGGCAGATGCTCTAACCGGTAGGTTAGCCTGCTGCTGGGTTCTAGTCAATTGGGTGGGATTGAGTGAGACGGGCCAGACATGCCCTGGAGCCCTCACACAGTCCCTCCCTGGCTGGCCAACCTCCCGCGTCCCTTCCTGGCCCTGATCATGCACTGATGGGGTCCCTCGGCCTGGCCTACACCCTCTCACAATCTGGGACCCCTCAGGGGATGTCGGAGAGCCAGTTTTGTCCCGATCCCACAGGCCAGACCAAAGGACCCCACTGGTGCACGAATTTGTGCACTGGGCCTCTAGTATGCATATAAGTTCTTTGGTTTATCTCTATTGTTTTTCAAGCCCATGATCATGTAAATACATTCTAAGTGCAAAGGAAAAAGAAAAGTGTATCCAGAATTAGCAAAGTGAGGGATGTCTCGAGAGTCTTAAGAAAAAAATAGTGATGAATATTATCACACTGGAGGTAGTTTGATAGAAAAAGGTCCTTGGGTGTCTGCATGTAGTCCCTGAGTAAATCAACGTAGAATTTCTCCCGACCTAATTAACCTTAAATTAAGCATTTCTACTGTTTACTGTGATTACCTCATCAGACAAGCTGTTTCAGAGTCTGTTTTTCCTCAGGGTGTAAAAGGTTCTCTTTGACTTCAAAAGTGAGTTTTCCTCCTCTTAAGCTCAGTTGTTTGGCCAATTCTGTCCAAAATAAATACTTCTTTCTCACCTATTAGCTGTTTAAGGCTGAGTTGAGTCTTTAAATGCATGTGCATGACTCTCCGGCAGACTTTTGACTTCAGTGGGAGCTCTGAGTCTTTGAGGGCCTGATTTGACCCTGTGTTTGTGCTAAGTATATAAGTATTTATGTAATGTTTTCATTTCCTGACCCGCTCAGTATCATTTCTTTGGCAAAATATATTCACTTCCCTCACATTTTCCCCATCTGTTATATTCTTAAATATGTCTATTACTTAGCTTATTTTCCTTTGATCTATTTTAATCTGGATATGGTTTTCCAAGGACAATGCGTGGACACGCACACATAAACCAAAAGAATACACGGCATTTGTTTTCTGCTATACAAATATGTACACTATCTGGCATCGCATTTAGCTTTACGTATTGCAGGGTATGCATTCATACACAGATTTTGCCTTTACATATATCTCTACCCTGACAAGATGAATATGTTCTTTCCTTGTATAAATAAAGACAATGATTTCTCTCTTTCTTAATTTTATGGGAAAGAACTTGGTAAGGTAGAGAACTAATGAGCTGAGTCTTCTTCATTTTCCTTCTCTTGGTCTAATTCTGGTATGTGTGTGTGTTTTTTTTTTTTTTTAGGTGAATTCGTATTTGTTTTCCCTTTGTTCCCAAATAGTACATTTTGAAAGCATTGCTGGCTTACCAACCTGAAAGACTGTGACATTCAAGAAAACAGCAGACCGGGTACGAGGCATCTGTGGCATCATTCTGGATTCCAGGTGGGCATTGGAGACACAGCAAACGAAAAGCCCCATTTTAATATATTTGCCTGCTCTTGTTTTCTCACTTGACTTCCCAATCTAATTTCTTTGCTGCCAAGGGTTCTCACTCATATCAACATTTAAAATTTAAAAGCAATATATATTTAAATGCCAAACAATGTGCTTACATGGAGACCGCCACAGTGGAAAGTGTGACAGTGGGTTTCATTTCAGAGAGTTCTGGATGATCTCCCGAGTGGTAGAACTGGGAGTAAGAAATGTGAGATCATTCCAAACGATTGTAAATAAAACAAATAGCATTTCCTGTTTAATCATGATCTGTGTCTTTCCACATTAGGGAATTTTTGTTTTTATTCATTTGTTCTTTATCATCTTCCTTTTGTGTGACCAGGGTGGCTGAAAATAGCAGAGAGAGCAATTTCCAAATTGAGTTTAACAGTAGGAGAGGTGGTAAGTCACCCATTCTCACATTTTGAGGAAACAGAGAAATCCTATTAGTTATGTGCATGCGTTTTTGGTTTTCCTTAAAAGTCTCCCTATTGACTCAAAGCACCCTTCTGAAATCTTATTATTCTCTGGAATGGGCATGTAATTCAAATGGGGAATTTTCTCCTCAACATCTTGTCCATCCACTCAGGAACACCCCACCCAAGTGATCAATTCAGGGAACTTGCTGCTGTACAGCCTTTTGCCACAAAGGCCAACAACAAAGCAAAAATGTGAAAAGCTCAATAAAAATGGAAAATACTTTATATCATGCAGCATGAATATTTACCAAGAATGTTTGTATGCTTTGTCAAAGTTGTTTTTAGAATATATAAGTTTATGTCTGGGGTCGATAGTCAACGTGTGCTCCCAGAGCAATTACCAAGTTATTCTGGTAGTGAAATAAGTGGGTGGACTACAAAATGGGTAAGTTTGAATGTATCTATTTCGACTGCTTTGGACTCTGTTTGTTTTAATGTGCCTTCAAAAAGAAATGATATTCTGCTCTTTCCTGTGGCAGCAACACCAGTAGTTACGTGAAATAAACCTACTTGTCTGGTGTACATTTTTTTTTCCCTTCTCAGAAATTTCAGTGCTGAGATATGTGTATGCACACGGGGTACATATGCATGTGTGAGCCCATACAGTGTGTAAGTGCCATCTACATTCCTGAAAAGTTATGTATACAGAATAAATAGAAATGAAATCATATTTGAAATGATCCATGGAAATTCAATGTCATGTAACTCCCCTGGGAATTACTTTTAAGTGAAACCTACTTTAATATGTAGTTACCCCCACAGGTATACTGGATTTATAGGTGGAACTTTTTTTTTTGAACACTGTATTTTCTGTTATTAGTTATAGCTTTGTAGAAATGCTGATAAACTTTGAAACTAGAAAACTGAAAAGTGACATAGAATATTTGACATTACCTTCTAGACTGAGCATCAATATTTTTTCAGTTTTCTGAGGCCGGCATCTATATGTATAAAAGCCAAATGGCTGGTCACTATGACACGCACTGACCACCACGGGACAGATGCTCAACACAGGAACT
Source organism: Cnephaeus nilssonii (assembly GCF_951640355.1). Classification (NCBI taxonomy): domain Eukaryota; kingdom Metazoa; phylum Chordata; class Mammalia; order Chiroptera; family Vespertilionidae; genus Cnephaeus; species Cnephaeus nilssonii. The sequence continues at coordinate 64,075,035 of NC_137072.1, read as the reverse complement.
GCCCCCTGGTGGTCAGCATGCTCCCACAGTGGGAGTGCTGCTCAGCTGACTGACCTATCCAGGCAGCCCACCAGACCAGTGGCAGCCACTCACTCCCTCAGTAGTCTTGCAGGTCCAATCTCTGGAGAACAGGCCAGGCACCAACAGACTGGCACTGCTGGCACAAACCCGACAGCGCCACCGGCCTCCTGGAAGTTGGCCTTGGGCACCGTGGCCGCTTCCCCTCCCTAGATGCTCCACAAGGAAGAAATTATATAAAAGCGGCTGCCAGGTGGCTCCCGACAACCTGCGCTTATGTCAGCAGGATGGATCTGGATCCCTGGCCGGTAAGGGCATCACCGCCCACCCCAAGGGCCTGTCACATCCCGGCCCCTTACCCACCCCTCTCGAGATGGTTGCCAGATGCAGGGCTCACGGCTGGTGAGCGTCACTACGGTGGCACAAGCTTCTCTTAATCAGGACTGACTGGGCGCTAGCCCATGGTGGGCGCAGTGGGGCTGGGATGAGTGGGAGCAGCAGGCAGGAGCAGCAGGTGGCATTGGACTGCCGGTTTTGGCCCAATTCCTGAAGGCCATGCTGAGGGACCCCACCCATGCACGAATTCATGCACCAGGCCTCTAGTTAAAAATAAAGATAATGAACATGAAGCCCAAGTACCTGTGAGAGAACAATAATGTGCTCATCTCCTTCTTTCTCCTTCTCTGTCTCATAGCTTTTGTATCATTTTGACAAAGAAGGGGGTAGACTTTGGTATTAGCAAATCTCTACTAGAGCAAGTGGCCTCCTAGGGGAACTGAGAAAGTCAATGTAGGCAAGAAGGAAGAGAGCAGTATGGTCTTGAACTTTTGGCTGAATTGTCTATGTGTGTGTAGGAATTTTCTTGAGATAATATCTCCATGACCTGGAGGCCCATTCTATAGAAATTGGACAGTGTCCATTAGCATGAATCAGTCATAATATGGTGATAGCTGGTTCTGGGTATGCAGGCTCTCTATACCATCCAAAAATATGAGCCAGAGGGCCAAAATATCATTATCTATTCTTTAACCTCCATCCCAAAACACTTTTAAGTTGTTTTATATTAAAAGTCAAATAAATGCATGTGAGTACATATATAAAATAAAAGATGAAAGTGACCCTTCTTCTTACACTATAAAAATTGACTCAAAATGGAACATGTACTTAAATGTAAAAATTTTAGAAAAAATAAGAAGAAGAAATCTTAGTGACCTTAGATTTGGCAATATTTCTTAAATATAACACACAAAGCATAAAAGAAAATAATAAATAGTGCTTCATCAAAATCTAAAACTTCTGCTCTTCCAGAAACATTACTAGAAAAATAAAAGGCAACCCATAGCTTGTTGGATATGTGACATATAAAAATCCAACAAAGTACTTGTATGCAAAATATATAAAACATACTTACAATTCTAATAATGAGAAAATAAGAGCACCCATTTAAAAAAATGAGCAAAACATTTGAAAAGACACTTCACCCAAAAAGATATGTGAATGGCAAATAAGCACATGAATGAGTACTCAACAACATTCAAATTGGGGGGGAGGGGCATTTTACAAAATAACTTGCCTATAATGAGCAAGTGTTAAAGTCATGAAAATAAAGGGAAGAATAAGAAATTCTCCAGATTAAAGGACGTTAAAAAGACATGACAACTAAATGATACACTGAAGGACCTGACTGGGACAATTGGTGAAACTCAAATGGGGTCTGAGGATTAGATAGTATTAATACTTTAGTGGTAATTTCTCAATTTTTATGCTTGCTGCTTGCTTTGTAGTTATGTAGGAGAATGTCCTCATTTGTAGGAAATACAAACTAAATATTTAAAGCTGACGATGCAACATCATGTCAGAAACTGACTCTCAAATGGTTCAGATAAATAATAGTCCTTTATACTATACTTGCAACTTCTTTGTAAGTTTGCAGTGGTTTCAGTTTAAAAAACAACAAAAAACAAACAAACAAAAAAACTTAATAGCAAACCTACCCTTGGGAAAAAGTAGAAAACATATATTGATACACACACATACATACATTATATATACATATATAAATGTATGTAATACAAAGAGTACTATCATGCAAACTGATTCTTAGGCCTTACCTTCTGAGGTCCTAATTTAGTTATTTTTATATACTTTAGCAATTTATTATTATTTTTACAAAGTTCCTAGGTAATCAGGTACATGCTTTGAGACCCATCTAGAAATCATGTAATTTTTTAAAATTTAATAAATCTTTTTTGTTCAGATTATTACAATTGTTTCTCCTTTTCCCCCCCATAGCTCCCCTCCACCCGGTTCCCACCACCCCACCCTCTGCCCTTACCTCCCCCACCTGTCCTCATCCACAGGTGAACAATTTTTGTCCAGTCTCTTCCCAAACCCCCCACACCCCTTTCCCCTGAGAATTATCAATCCACTCCCATTCTATGCCCCTGATTCTATTATATTCACCAGTTTATTCTGTTCATCACATTTTTAATTCACTTGATTTTTAGACTCACTTGTTGATAGATATGTATTTGTTGTTCATAATTTTTATCTTTACTTTTTTCTTCTTCTTCCTCTTCTTAAAGAATACCTTTCAGCATTTCATATAATATTGGTTTGGTGGTGATGAACTCCTTTAGCTTTTTCTTATCTGTGAAGCTCTTTATCTGACCTTCAATTCTGAATAACTTTGCTGGGTAGAGTAATCTTGGTTGTAGGTTCTTGCTATTCATCACTTTGAATATTTCTTGCCACTCCCGTCTTGCCTGAATAGTTTCTATTGAGAAATCAGCTGACAATCGTATGGGTGTTCCCTTGTAGGTAATTAACTGTTTTTCTCTTGCTGCTTTTAATATTATCTCTTTGTCTTTTGCCCTTGGCATTTTAATTATGATGTGTCTTGGTGTGGTCCTCTTTGGATTCCTTTTGTTTGGGGTTCTGTGCGCTTCCTGGACTTGTAAGTCTATTTCTTTCACCAGGTGGGGGAAGTTTTCAGTCATTATTTCTTCAAATAGGTTTTCAGTATCTTGCTCTCTCTCTTCTTATGGCACCCCCATAATTTGGATGTTGGTACGCTTGAAGTTGTCCCAGAGGCTTCTTACACTATCTTCAAATTTTTGTATTCTTTTTTCTTTTTGCTTTTCCAGTTGAGTGTTTTTTGCTTCTTTGTATTTCAAATCTTTGACTTGATTCTTGCATTCCTCTAGTCTGCTGTTGGGTCTCTGTATATTTTTTTATTTCAGTCAGTGTATGTTTAATTTCTAGTTGGTCCTTTATCATATCCTCGAGGATCTCGTTAAATTTATTGGCCTTTTCTAGGAAATTCTTGAAAAACCTTATAACCGTGGTTTTGAACTCTATATCCAGTCATTTGTTTTCCTCCATTTCTTTCATTTGTGATCTGTTTCTTTGTCTCCGCATTTTCACTGCTTCCCTGAGTTGGTAGGGTGGCTTTGTGTGCTAGGTGTCCTATATAGCCCAGTGGGTTGGCCTCCCAGTTACCTGAGGTGGATACTCTTGGTGCACACCTTTGTGGACTGTGTGTACAGCCTTGTTGTAGTTAAGTCTTGATTGTTGTTGGTGTCACTGGGAGGAATTGACCTCCAGGCCAATTGGCTGTGTGGACCTGCTGTGTCTATAATGGAAGAACTGCTGTGCTGGAGACACACTTATGGGGCAGGACTTGTTTCAGTGGGGCTTTGGTGCTCACTGAGTCTGCCTCTTGAATGTGTCACTTATGGATGTGAGTAGTTGAAATCTGGTGTCGTCTCACACTGACCACTAGATACAGTAGCTTCTGGATCTCCAATGGGAGATCAGCTACTTTCTGAGCACCCAGCAGGAGCTACAGCGAGAACTACAGTTTTCTCCACTTTGCTTGTGGTTTGGAGGTTTTGGAGCTGTCTGACCAGAGCTGCAGTTTGTTAGGTTAAGCTGCAATAGGGCAGGCCATTTATATGCAAAAGCCGCTGTGTGGAGCTTGGGTGCGTTTGTAGATAGTGCAGGGCGGAGTCTCAGGGAGTCACTAGGCTAGGGCGTGGCAAACAGCGATGGCTTCCAGTCAGCCGTCTCTGCATCCCCGAGTCTTGCACCCCAGCGCAGTAAACAATGATTGCTGGGAGAACCTCTGCAAGAAAGTCACCCTCACTTTCCGCCCAATGGCAGACAGTCCAGCTTCTCCCGGTAGGAGTTTGGGTACCCAGTGTCTCCCCAGAAACTGGAGTTCAGAGTAATTGGGAGCTTGTCTCCCTTCGGGTTGAAAAAAGCAATGCACCCAGTCTCCTGCCGCCAGCCCGATTCGCGTGCCTCCGTACCTCAGCTTTTCAGCACTTGTGCACGTCTCAATGCTCTTTTCTCTTTCCTTCTAGTTGTAGAACTTCCACTCAGCCAGCTTTCCTGTGGTTCTGGGTGATAGACGTTTTGTCTTTTAGTTGTAGTTTTGAAATTGTTGTGCGAGGCAGCAGTTTAGGTGTTTATCTATGCCGCCATCTTGGTTTCTCCTCTAGAAATCATGTAATTTATCTCCACTCTCCATTTTGTAGAAAACTAAAGAGGTGAAATCATTTGTTCAAGTTATATAATTACATACTGGTAGAACCAGTATAATGTTGTTGACATCTAAATCTTGTTAAGTACTGGCACAAGTTATCTAAACAAACAGACAAATAAACAAATAAAAATATATTATTACCATTTTACAGAAAAGAAATCCAAGGCCTAATATGAGTAAAAAGTTACCAAAGGTCATATAGCTGGTAAGAGACAGAAGCAGAACTTGAACTAAGGTTCGCCTGATTCCAAAGCATAAGCTCTTACTATTATGTCATGATATGCCTAGTACATTAATCGGCCAGAAATGTTTTTTAATTAATGAATGTTGAATGGGGCCTCAAGTGTATGTTCATTGAAAACTCTTTTCTATAAGCTTGCAAGTCATAGGAAAAAGGTAACAATTTGCTTTAAACTTTCCAAATAATGGTTTGATTATTATATCTATGTTCTCTTTTTTTTTTTTCCATTAGTCCTTAATGTCAAAATGCAAGTTTGGGTGGGACACACATTTGGCACAAGTTACTTAGTATTAACCAACTAAGTAGTTAGCATCGAAGTATTAGATGCTAAAACGTTTTACATGACTTTATCTAAGTCTTTAATCCTATCAAAGATAAAGAGTATTATGTTGATTTTCAAAAATATTGATTCAATTGTTTAGTTGGAAAAATTGTCAGTGACATAAAAAAGGAAACAAGAAACTGAGATGGGACTTTTTACAACTTAAGGATGTGGAACTAAGGGTGAATGAAAATGGTAACCACAGAGGTCATAGAGAAATTCCTCACATCTCTTTAATCATTCTCTGTGAGAATGGAGTCATATGAAAATAAATTGTAATTATGGGAATGAAACTGTGCTTTCAGCTTTTGATATGAAAGAGAAACATGTGTATATGTATATATTGATGAAGCAATAGGCATTAAATACTAATTAAAATGTGCTAAAAGAAAATAGATATATTTTAAAGTAAGATTATCAGCACATTACCTATAATCAAATTCACACCATAAATTAAGTTCAACTATTATCATCACAGAAGCTGTTACATAAATGTAAAATAAAAGGCATTCATCTTCATGTAAAAACCATACCCCCAAAAATACACTAGAAACGCACAACTTCAGCATTAACTTTAAATTTAATTTCCTAAAACAAAGTGAGTGGCACATCTTTGCCCTATATAATTATTTTAGCTTTCCATCTTGTTTTCTAATATCCTGTTTGACTACCAGCAGAAAAGAAAGAAATGTCATGATTTATAATGTTCAGTCTCACTGGAAGATATATCAGACATTTAATATTAAGGGCTAAATAACGTATATTATTTGGCATAAATAATATACTAAATAGAAGTATCTATATAAGATTGTACTCATAAAAGAAGCTTAGATGGCAAATAATTACCATTTAAGGAGCATTGTAGTCCAACATTAGTGGTTGTTAACAGCTGGAATTCACTTGGAAACCAGGCTCCTTGCGGCAAACTCTAAAAAGTAAAGCCTAAAGGAGACTGTATGAAAAATGCAGCCCAACTAGTGCCATATAGACCAGCAAGAGTAATCGGTCAAATGTAACTAGAGTATGACATTTAATTTAGTCAAACCTATTGCATTCTGTTTGCAGTCTAAGACTTAAACTCCAGCTCTGTCCGCTGGGCCTGCATATACCCTGAAGGATAAAGTGCAGCTATGAGCGATTCTTTGGGTTTAAGTTGATCTAAACTCCCCTGTACTCTTCTAAAACCTGACGGAAGGCATCAGACAACTAGATGTGTGCTGATCAGCATATGGTTATAGAACAGATAGCTATTAGGGTTGTTGTAAGAAAAATCTAATTGAAGATCATTCCTGCATTTGTTATTGCTAAAGACATTGCTTATAATATCACATGATAACCCATGAACCAAAGATCTACTACTATAAGGATTATTATACAATTCTCTTTAAGGATAGTAGAGCTTCCAATCAGATATCAAAAACTAAGAATCTTAAAAATATGGTATATTCATACAGTGGAATACTAGTCAGCAATATAAAGGAACAAGCTAATAGTTAACACAGCACTGTGGGTTAATCTCCAAAACATCATACTGAGAGAGACGCCAAGGAAGTCTGTACACAAAGTACATATTGCACGATCCCATTTAAATGATGTTCTAGAACAAACAAGCAAATCCATGTTGAAGGAAACAAGAGCATGAGGAGGGATCTTTTCTGAGGTGGTGGTTATGTTCTACATCTTGATAGGTTACATGGATGTGTGCATTTGTTAAATCTCCTGAAATTGTAACCCTGAAGATCTGTGCAGTTCATTGTAGACAAATTAGGTCTTAATATAAAAGACACTAAAAGAAAAAATATAGTGTTATTTTCATCCTTTTCTTCCAGGCTCAAAGGCTAATTTTTAAAAAATTCTTTAAAACATCTTTATTTCAAGTTATCTTAAACAGTTCATAACAAGCATTGCAGAATTGGTATCACTTCTATCCACTGAAATGTCCCTGATCTGAAGGCAGCTTACAAGTACATGTTTTCACATGTCTGAAGACAGCATTCAGGGAAAGGAAAACAAGAACCATGGCGAATCTTATAACTACCTTCATGAGATGCAACAAGAAAAATCCCCTTAGTAATAGGACAGCAATTTGAACAGAAGAGTGCTAGATTACGTTAGGATAATCTTTCTTATTCATTAGAAAATGATTGTGAAAAGTCTGCACTTTACATATCCACTTGGCATGATGGACATACTGAAAGGGACCAAGAAAACATTATAGCTCTCAATCAGCTGCTTTCAGTAATACAGAAATTAATGTACTCTTGTTTTTCTGTTGAGACCTCAGTCTTTTGTCATCCTCTTTCTTGTTCAGTCTTGATTGAATTTTACTGCACTTTTTACTTTTCCATATTCTTCATACCCTTATGCTGCTATAACTCATGCTAAACAATTTTTAACATATGTTTTTAGAGTACAGCAGGATGCAAAGCATATATGTAGGCATAGGTTGCCCATAGATTGTAAAGGGCAGACAGGAGACAAAGAGAGGAATGGGGAGAGTTTGTTCAAGAGAGTCATAAGCAAAATACAACAGTTTATCTGAGAAGGAATGTAGCATATATATAAAGTGTTAAAGTGCTTCATTGATGCTAAAAGAGTAATTGTTTCTTTAGAGAAAGGACTGATGTAGGTAAGATCTTTATCCTTTTTGTTATTTGAGTTATTATGTCTATCTATCTGAATTTTAAATCTAACGTAGGGTTTTGGTAAAGATTGATTAGATAATAGGTTAATTCTACAAGGTGATTAAGTGATTCCCCTGAGGGAGGTAGGCAGTTCGGGGAGATGTATTATTTCTTTCAGACCCTTATAGTGCCATTTAATCCAGCTGTTCAAACACGAAGCCATTTAAAGTGCTTTCTACCACTCAGAAGGAAATTCTAGGTAATATGGATAATCAGCACTAATGACATGCCCAGGGGATCTAGAAGGAGGTAGAGATGGTAAAGGGTCAGCACTGGGCAGTGCAAGCAGGGAGTGGGTTCCATTGCGGGGCTAAGAAGCAGTTTTAGGGGGAGATTGATCCCTTAAGATAATGTCTTAAGAATCATTATCTAGACCAGTGATGGGCAACCTTTTGAGCTTGGTATGTCAAACTTCGCCAAAAAACTGAGCATAACTTGGGTAGTGTGTCACTTTGAGGAAAAAACTAACTCCAAGACTCTAGTCTCAAATGTTTCATCCTCAGGAGCAGCAAATGTTTCATCCTCGGCATGCGGCCGCATGTCATCAGAAATGGTTACGCGTGTCAGTGCTGACACGCGTGTCATAGGTTCGCCATTACTGATCTAGACAGACCCTGGATCACCAACTAAAGGGTCCATTCAGGAACAGGGAAAAACGGTTATTTGCTTCCTTACAAGGTGATTCATTGGTTCCTGACATCAAATTCCTGCCTGCAATTCTTGCTCAGAGCTGGTGGATTTCACACTGTATTATCGAAAGGCATTACTGAGTTTTGACTTGTTTTACGATGAGGCTCTTCTACCTTCTTTGGTCTAAGCATAATGAGGGGTTTTTAAAGGGTTGACAGTTGAATGTGGGCATCAAATTTAGGTTGTTGGATAGGTGACTGGTTCCTATTTGGTCCTGCACATAAGACATTAGCACCTACACTGGCATGATCAGGCCTGGGTAGTATATTCAGGCTCCCCATCAAATCTACTGGGTGTGGGTGTAAGAAGCAGGCATGGCTCTTGCCAAGCACTGCACTGAATGGAACTGAGTTCAGGATATCCTTTGTGTACAGAAGCATGTACATGGAGAGAACGACATAGTTCGTAGTGGCAATGGCTGGTCAGGGTCCCAGTACACGCTTCTAGTAGGTTATATATAGTATTAGAGCTCAGACCAGGAGAGATAAACTTGATATCTTAGATGAAGAGCCTCATCTGAAAAGATGTGTAGCAGATTTTTGTACCACTAACCTTGGCCTGCAGATTTCACGGTTCACCAAATTCAGCTAAGTGAGTTTTTTTCAAACTCAGTGAACATGAGAATAAACTGGGAAAGGGGACTAGTTAAAAAGGCATACCTCTGAGCCCCACTTCTAGAGATAATAAGTCAGCATTATCTGGGATGGGCTCCCCAAATCTGAGTTTTTCACAAGTACTCCTACTGACTTGGGTGTTGATGGACTGTAAAACTCACTTTAAGAAAGTGTGTTCTGGGCAGTCACTGATGAAAATCGCCCAAGTGATAGATGAGAGTGGAGGAACATGCTGTGCTTGAAAAGTAGCAGTTTTTACAGGATTGCATGTTCTGGATTGTGGCTAAGATTGAACTTCATCAGAATTCAACAGTGGGAGAGAAGACAGGATAGTAGATCTGCTAACAAGGCATAGAGCCCTAGGATCTGGTCCAGCTTTCCATGTTAGTATTTCATCTGCCCATCAACTTGGAGGTGATGTGTTAAAAACTGGAGGTCAAGGACACTTTCATTGCTGTAGCAAGTCCCCCAGAAATGGGAGACAAACTGAAGGTTGCCCAACATGAAGGAATGTGTCATCTGAATATTTCTGGAAAGCAGAGGATCCCTTGGAATTGGGGCTTGGCTTCAGTTTCTTCCATGATCTCTCTACCACAGTGGAATGCCTTTCCAAAAGGGCCAGAGTTTGTTAGTGAAGCAGAATCTGAAAGCCAGAGGGGACCATGAGAACAGATGCTTTTCATTCTGCCTTTCTTCTTCATACCCAAGAGAAGAGGGTGCTAAACTTTCTAAAAGATGTGGAATCTTATCAAGATCTTAAAATACAAACTGAACCCTGTTGATATTTGGATTATATTTAAATTCAAAGCTAACAAGTGTAAACTTTCTATTATATCCAGAATGAAACCATTGAACAGTTTTGAATCAGAGGAGTAATTTATTTGAACATTGCCAATAATTGTATCATAATTTTGGCTAACACATTTTAGGAAAAATTTTGTTTTTAAGTACAAGAACTTTAAACATTTGACTCTTTTTAAATGGGGCCAGAGTTTTGGTTATACACAGTGAATATAAGATTTTTTTAAATGACCCAAACTATTAGGAAAACCATTCTTTCACAGGGTTTGGTTTTTAAAAGAATATTTTGTACAGATGCTGGCCTGGAAATTTTTTTTTTCATTTCTTTCTCACAAGAATCCTGTGTGAATGTATGTGTATGTGTTTTAATTTATGGTCAGTAGCAGAATTTTGAGCAAGAAAAATGCCACTTAATTTTTGTTGCTGAATGTAGAACATCTGACAGGACAGTATTTGCCGAGAAAACCCAAGTCGCCTTGCTTTGTTTGCACAAGCAAAAGGAAAAGTCCAGGGCATCCATCTGCAAATCAACATCAAAGGCTTTGCACAGAATGCAGGGAGGGCGACGTGTATTTAGAGAAACAGTATGAAACCCTTCTGTTACTAGGGCGCTGCTGGCTGTGGCTCTCCCTGCGAACCACGGCCAAGGGCAACTGAGGTTTATGTGTCTTTATTGCTGAGGTAGCTGGTCGTTTAGAGCTGAAGCTCACAGCTCTGTCTTTTGCCCACTCCCCTACCCGTTAATATCTGTTAATGATGCAGATACGCAGCACATTTTATCTGAAATGAAGCCATTGTAAAAACTTTCATAAAGTCAAAGGTTTGGGGGGAAAGGAGAAAAAGTTATTAAGTAAGCACATCTTTTCTGAGACCTAATGCAAAACATGCCACCACCTCATATGAGTCATTCAGGGTATAGAAAATTTACTCCGCAGACTTATGGCCTTGACACTTGACCAAAATGTCTCTATTTATTTCCCATTATTAATTGAATCAGGTTTTCTTTTCTCATAATGGGATGGCCACAGTCATGCATTTTAGAGATAAGGTGATAATGTAGATCATCCACATGTTCCAAATTTCTAAATTCCACGATTTCACATATTCTAAGCAAGGGATATATCTTTGCAGGCAAAGATAATCCTAAATTATCTAATATGTTGGAAGACGTATGATTCACACTGCCCCAAAGCCATGCTGCTGATACAAGCTAGGAAATTCTTTCTTCCCTCCTTCTTTCCCTCCCTCCCTTCTTACTTCCTCCTTTCCCCTTCCTCCTTTGTCTCTTCCTCCCTCTTTCTCTTTATTCCCTCTCTTTACCACTTTTTCTTTCTTTTATTTCCTTTTCTCTCACTGCCTCCTCCTCTCCCTCCTCCTGCTGCTGCTCCTGTTTTTTCTCTCTCTCCAGCTTGGTAAATTTTTACAAAGTGAACAGCCTGTGTAACCAGCACCTCGATCAAGAAATTGAACTACATTAATATCCCAGACATCTGCTTTGTGTCCCTCCAAATTATTAAGCACCCCCCCCCCCAAAAAAAACCCTCTCATCACTATTCTAATCTGTAGTACATAAATTAGTATTGCCTGTTTCTAACCTTTATGTAAATGGGTTCATATAGTATGTACTGTCTTGTGATTGGCTTGTTTTATGTAATATTATGTAAGTTATCCGTTTTGTTGCTATTAGAAGTAGTTTATTCATTTTCATTGATGATTGACTAGAAAAAAGACAGAACAAGTTCAGGAAAACATTCTTTCATGCAATTTGGCTTTTAAGAAGAGTCTGTAAATAAGGATATGTTGCCGGTGGACATGACACGAGAAAAAGCATTTCTGGGGACCCACAGGGAGGACGAGTTCTGGTGATAATATTTATTTGTAATGCAAAATAAAAATGTTGCCTCCCCTAATGTCCCATCTCTGTCCGTCTCGCCTTGGAAAATCAGGGCCAGAAGTAGAGTCAATGCCCAGAGATTCTATGCCACATCAAAGCTTAGCTCAGTCCAGCATCCAGCTAGCTTAGCTTGTGTTCCCGGCTGCAATCATTGTTGTGCTGTGGTATCCAGGCTCCCACCTAGAACCTGCATTTGAAGTCCCCGCAGCCATTGGCTTCAACTGTTTAGGCCTCGTGGCTACTAGAGGGAGAATGGGCCAGTGCACAGGGCAAGTGTGGGTCACTGAGTGAGAGAGAAACCTTCTTTGTTCTCCTGGAATTATGTATTCTCAGGCTTGGGATGAACCAGAAGCTTTTCAAAATAGCCAATCAGCTTCCCAAACTTTTATGGGCTTCTGATGAAAAGTGTCTTAAGTATAGCATTGTAAAGAAAAATTTTTCTAGAATTGAGACAGAAAAAAAGTTAGGTAGATAGGTGTGGGACCATGAGAGGAGGAAGTGAAACCAGAAACCCAGCTAGGCGGAGGTACTAAGGCACCCCAACTGTGCAGGGAAGGAAGGGTGCCTGCACAGAGACATGAACTTTAAAGTGTATGGGTATTGCTAAAACAGCTTGCAGATAACCAATCAGAATCTAACAAGACTGTCTCCACTCCTTAAATTAAAAGGCATCCACTTCCTCTCACCCTTCCCTTCTCCCCAGGCTTCTCCCCCAGGGCAGCCACAATGGATACCTGACATTGCTGCTGTGGGGGAGCACATCCCCTGTGCCCATGTGGCTTATGGCCATGTGGGCCTTCACACATGGACCAATGGACTTTAATTAGCTTGGATGCTGAACTACTCACGACTGTAACATGGAAAGGAAGCTCTGGGCACGGGGCTGCTCCTGGAACCCCAGCTGCACCTTTCCCAGGACTGGCTTCTCTCAATAAACTTTGGTTCCATTAATGGCTTTTGTCTGCGATTTCATTTTTCGATTTCACCAGACAAGAATTTGGACTCACCATCCGACATTTTTGGTTTCAGAATGACTTTTCTGTCAATATGGGATTCATCCTCCTTCCTGCCTTCAAGTCTCATTGAATAAGATACGCTTAGTAGAAGTGGGTAGTGGGGGAAGAGAGAGGTGACAAGGTGCCCATTGGGGGCTGTTTCTGGTTATCTGTTGCTCCAAAACGTAATAGCTTAAATCAGCAATAATTATATATCATATTTGATGGTTTTGTGGATGGGCTGGTTTAATTTGGGGCTGCTCAGTTTGTGACAAGGTTGCAAATGGATTATGACAGAGGCTGAAGTTTCTCTAGGATCAGCTGGGACACCGGAAGCTGCATTTCTCCCTGTCCATGTTGCATCAGAGCCGCTTCTCTCCATGTGGCTTCACTAGCAAGGTAGTTGACTTCTTACAGGGCAGTTCCGGGCTTCTAAAATCAAATGTTCTGAATTACCTGCCTGCCCAGATATCGCAGGGGAAGCCACTCTACAAGGCTGTGAATACCTGTGCATTGCTCCTTAGAGACCATCCATGGAGATTAACTGTCACAAGGGGCATAGCAGACTTCCTGAGGAAGTGTATGTGTTACTTGATTAAAATAATTTTAAATATTATAATAAAATATATGGGAAAACAGTAAAGCTATTACTTATGTAATTTAAAAAAAAGGAAGAAAGTTTGACCAAGCCCACAATTCGCAACTAAGGGGATTCCTAACTACTTATAGAATCTTGGGAAAGGATGCCATGAGTTTGGGCTGTTGTTGTTTTGCTTTGTTGCTTTGTTTTTGGAGGGGGAGCAGCACATCAGAGAAAATGATCACATGTTCAGCTGTTAGCAATTAGGATATCAAAATGAAACTTTGATAGGCTGACTTTCTTGTCTTCTTCTGTGGTTTACATTTATATTGACTTTCGGCTCAGGCAGAGTCCTTCCCATGTATTTTTATTAGATTAAAAAGAAAACAGAGTGTGCTCAGGACTAATGCATATTTGCTTCCCTCCTCATCTCAACAAACATGTTCAAAGTTGAAATTTTTGCATTACTCTACAAAAGAACACACACAACTTTTTAATTCAAGTTTGATCCTACTTTCTCTTTATGACCATCCAACTTATTCCCTGGACACAGAATTAAAACAATGAAACTCCCATTAGTTTCTACATTCATTAGTGATAACATCTAAAATTTCAGACTTTCCTTTAGCTGGGAAATTTTCTCTGCTCCCCAGAGAAACTGCACAAGGTCATTGAGCCCCTCATTAAAGAGCCTGACCCTTGGGAAGGTGTGAAGAGGCCTTATTCCAAAGATGATATTTTCACTACCCCACATGGAGTTCTACTTCCATAAATAAAACAACCTAACTTGAGTAAGTCAGGTCACTTAAAGTCAAGCTCTGAAACTACAAGCTGTGCTGAACAGTATAGAGAAATATATGTCTGATGCAGCCAATGTTTTGAGTGAAAAAAATCTACTGAAAGACTTTTCAACAGTACCTTAATAAGCCCAAGAATGGTTGAGCAAAAAAATTTGTTTGAAAATGGCTTTGTCTCTTTTGAACAATAAATACTGGGTTTATTGATTCAGGCTCTAGTCAAAGCTGGGACATAAATATTATTGATCTCCAACTCTCAAAGCCTAACTCACTGCCTGGCACTCAGAAAATATTTAAATAACATTTGATGAATGAATCAATAAATATATTATATACCCTATAATCTCCCACCTTACCCCTCAACTGGGATGCTGGATGCTGTGTCATGTAGTCTTTAACTTTGTCTTGATTTGCATGATATTAGAAATTAAAATTGTGACATCTCGATGACTAAGTTTTGAAAAACCCATGTCTTCTCTTGCCTCTTATCCCCATACTGTTATAACCTGGATATTATTAAATGTTAGTGAATCATTTCCTTGAAGGCTAAATGAAAAGATGCTCCATTCTGTACTTATAATTTGGCTCCTACCATGTTTTTCCATATTCAAAAAGAGATAATGTCTGAGAATCATTCCAGAACTGATGGAAGACATGAACTGCCAGATTGTAGAAGCACACTGAGTTCAGAAAAAAATAAAATAAGTCCAAAGAGCAGAGAAATTATAAAACATTAAACCAAATATTTAAAAATAGCAACATAAACTCAATAAGAAAGAAAGGACAGGATAAACTTCTCATCAGCAATATTACAGGCCAAAGGACAATGGAATATTGTCTTCTAAACTCTCAATTAGGAAGGAGGAGAAAATAAAGATATTTTTAGACACATACTGAGAGAATTTGTCAGTGTAGGTAACTAGTTATTAATATAAGGAAGGTAGCTAGTTATTAATATAAAGAAGAAAGCAGAAGGAAACCAAATAATCTTAATAAACTGGGAAGCCAAAGCAGGTAGTAGGACAGCATTCCATCTAAATTTACAGGTAAACAGACTCATTCACACACTCCAGGAAACTGCCCCTCTCTCCCAACTCAGAACAGACAGGAAAATCTCCCTAGGGCTGTTAAAGAAAATTCCTCTGCTGAACTTTGGGACATGTGCACTGAGAGTCAGGTGATGAAATAGAGGGACAGGGCCTAGACTGGAAACAATCAGAAAGCTAATGGGATTGAATAGAGGGCATGAGACCTCAGTAGAATTTGCTGGGAGGAGAGCTCTACCCAGGCCCCGGAAAAGCTAGGAATTTGGGTTGAATAGTTTGAATAGTGCTTTGTTCTTGACCTGAACCAAGAAGATATATGGAGGATTAACAGGAGCCTCGTGGCAGTGCTTTAGAGCCTGCCCACGTTCTACATCCCCAAGGGTGCATTAATTCCCCTAACTCACAACAAAATCTTGCCCTCATGTTTAAACTTCTCCACGCATGTGCCTTTGAAATTCTTTTCTCAGGACATCGCAAAAGAACTCACTTTCATAGGCAACAAATTGAGCATGTAGACACCCACCATAGGGCTACTAACAGATATAACTTTAGTAACAAGAAATTTAATTTAAAAGGAAAGAGTGAATTGTGTGAAGCAATGTAAACAAATTGGTAAAATAAGCAAATTGATAAGGAAAATAAAAACATTTAGTTTTTTTAAAAATGAATAAAGACAAAAGTGGATGGGTGTTAAAAACAAAGAAAGATAAAAATGCTAGAAAACAATAACAGAAATAAGAGTTGGTGATCAAAGTTAAAGTAATATGTCTTCTGTTGTTTGAAGACTAAATGTTAACTTTAGACTTTGTTGGAGTAAATATGTATGTTAAAATGTTAGGGAGAGACGTGAAAATAACAGAAATATAAGATATAACTTCCAAATCAGTAGAGGATTAGAAAAAGGAGAGTTATATAATAAATGAACATAATAAACAAGAGAGATTTTAAATAAAAACATATCTGGAAAACACAAAATAAAAGTAATAACACCTGTTAGAGTATAAAAACATTCAAACCTGTAAATAATTTTTTTAGTTTATTTGAGCCAAACTGTCAACAATTGCCAGGAAGCAGAATCTCAACATATTGGGATAATGCTTCAGAGAATGGAGGTTTTTCAACTATTTGTATAAATTACCATCAAAAGTGGAGACAAGTGGGTTACATGAAATCCATTGGTGATAAATTAGTGAGGTGAGAGAAAGCAGTGAGGAAATCTGTGGGATGGGATACAAAGTAAAATGATAGACATATGCTTATTTTACAGAGGTGGGTACAGGATAGTTAACAGCCAACAATTAAAATGATAACGATAACAATGAGGGAATTTGTGGTCTCTGTCCTGGCACCATTTGTTGTGCCATAAAGGGTCCAGAAAAAGGGAAGTTACAAGTTACCCTGACATTTCACAGGTATGTTATCTTAGATGTAAAAAGACAATAGGTTCAGTAAAGATTAAAGTTGATCTTTGTCAGGGAAGATACTGGCCTAGGTCATGACTACCCACTATAAATTGCTTTTTAAAAAACAAAACAAAACAAAAGTTTATTGATTTCAGCATGAAAGGGAGAGGGAGAGAGAGATAGAAGCATCAATGATGAAAGGGAATCATTGATCGGCTTCCTCCTGCATGCCCCACAGTGGGGATCGAGCCCAAAACCCAGGCATATGCCCTGACAAGGAATTGAACCGTGACCTCCTGGTTCATATGTTGATGCTCAATCACTGAGCCACGCAGGCTGGGCATAATTGCTTTTTTAATTAAAGGTTTTACTTTCAGACTATCCTTTTTTTAATTTCTTTATTGATTAAGGTACCACATATTTGTCCTCATCCCCCATTTGCATCCCAAACCCCTCCCCACATATGCCTCCACCCCTTTGTTGTCCGTGACCACTGGCTAGGCTTATATACATACATGCAAGTCCTTTGGTTGATCTCTCCCCCTATCCTTTGTGGTTATTTTAGGTCTCTTGAGTTTGCAAGGCTGCCCCGCAGGCCTTCCTTGACTTAGGTTAGTATGTGACCCCTTTTTGTCCACACACCTAATAGATCAGTAATCACAATACATGTAAACAAATTAAACTCAGACACTCAGACTGGATTTTTAAAATCCAGTAATATGCTATTTAAAAGTGTCCTTCGGTTTTAAAAAAAAATCCAAATTTTTTGCTGTTTATAAGAGGAAACATATTGACACTGAAAGTTTGAAAATAAAGTTATGAAAACAGAATTATCAGGAAAAAGCAAATTAAAAAAGAAATGATACAGCCATACAAACACTAGAAAATTTAAAGTAAAAGCATTACATAAAAGAGAAAGTTACCAGGAAGACATAAAAATCCCATGCCTGTAAGCACCTAACACTATAATCTAAATCTATGAGTCTGTATCAATTTTATTTGTTTCAAAATTCATTCTTAGAAAATTTAGAACAGGATGAAACTACCTTCAATTCATAAGAGGCATCTACAAAAAACGTACAGCTAACATCATACTCAATGATGAGAGGCTGAATACTTTCTCCCTAAGATAGGGAACAAGGCAGGGATATCCTCTCTCTCCATTCCTATTCAATATCAATATTGTGCTGGAAGTCTCACCCAGTGTAATAAGACTAACTAAATAAGTAAATAGGATACAGATGGGAAAGAAATAAAACTGTCTCTATTTGCAGACAACATGAGTGTCTACATCAAAAATCCCAAAGAATCTATAAAAATGCTTCTGGAAATACTAAGTGACTTTAGTACAAACACAGGCTACAAAGTCAATATAGAAATATCAATTGTAGCCCTGGCCAGTTGGCTTAGTCAGTTGGAGCATCATCCTGTACACCAGAATGCCCCGACCCGCGGGGCAACAACACGGACACCAGAGACGAACCTAAGAGAGAGAAACAAACAAGGGACGCGGAGAATGGAGGCAAGACAAATGGGTTTCTGATCAAGCCTCAAATTTTTATTCTTACAGCAGTGCCTTATATCCAAGTCAGGGAGTGGGAGGTGGGGCGCGGGGAGTGAACTGTGGACCTATCAGTGCTTGCCAGCAGGGGCTGCAGGCAGGGGAGGGGGTATGAGGAAGTTCTAGAAGGGGAGATGTC
Source organism: Cnephaeus nilssonii (assembly GCF_951640355.1). Taxonomy (NCBI): domain Eukaryota; kingdom Metazoa; phylum Chordata; class Mammalia; order Chiroptera; family Vespertilionidae; genus Cnephaeus; species Cnephaeus nilssonii. The sequence continues at coordinate 64,056,701 of NC_137072.1, read as the reverse complement.
TAGGAGGGATAGGGGCTGAGCGGATCATGTGGACTTAGATAATTTGCTAAGGTCGTAAAGGGTGTTGACTGTAGATAAAGGATGGGGCGGTTGAAGGGCAGCTATGCGAAGAATGCTTTGTCCTCAGGCATGAGGAAGTAGGCCTATGGTGAGGACCAAGTTTCCATGAGGTTCTGTTTCATTAACTTACTGAAATAATGTTAGAATTAATTTGTGATTGACTCTTGGCTCCTGACATCTCCTCCCTCTCTGTTTAAGAGAAGGGAGTGGGCCTTAACCAACCGGGGAGACATTGACCTGGTTCCTCCCGTGGGCTTTGTATGCCCACCGTGTGTGGCTCTTGACATCTTTTGGGGAGGAGAGGCAGAGCCATTATTTTTATTGATGTCAACCTCTATGCAAACCAGGTATACTCTCAGGGAAATCCAGAGGAGGTTGAAAATGTTTGAACCTTCCCTTGCAATGCTTTGCTCTGCACCCGGTTTGATACCCATACCTCTGGCTCTGGCCAGAGCGTAGGTAAGCATCCCTCTGGTTAAGATGCTGTCCCCGTAGGGAAGGAGCGAGTCTGGGTCTGGAGGTTTTCGCGCTCTTGGTAAACCGAGTCCCACCTATCGGCCATTTCCAGGCATTGATAGTGAACCTGGATGGGTTTTACTAAAGCTGAATCTATTTGCTATTTTACAAGGTCGGTTATTTTTCTAAATGCCCAAGGGCCAAATGTCTTCATGGCTGGAGCATTCCTGTTAATTCCTCTCTGTTGCAGGAATCCACATGGTCTAGGAGTTGTTTTCTGAAAATATACAAACACATTCTCGACCAAAAGTTAATAGAGGAATCTTTTCTATAAATTTTACTTGGGATCCTTTATTTTTTGCCCAAACAATTTTCCTTTGGCTTATTTTGACACCATATGTTTTTCATGGGTGTCCTGCTGTATGAAAATTAATTTTCAAAGTAAAAAATTTTTTCTAGATGTAATTTACTTACAGGATATTTTTTCTTACATGGTATTTTTCCACTATCCCCCTTTTTTATTTAATTTTTAGGAGGTTTTGGAAGATTTTTATAATGCAGTCTTGATAACTTTAAATTTTAATTTCTGCACAAAATATGACTGCTTTAGGTTCATTGCATGTTAAGTAATTTTACCATGAAATGAACCATCAATAGAAATTTTGGTTAATACTTTAGGAACAGCTTTTGTACAATTACATTTTCTTGAATATTTATTTATTTTCAATTAGCCAATTTAAATTAATCTGAAAACTTGACTATTTTACTGTCAAATTTAATACTCATTAAATAACAACAATCTTAGTTTACTCAGTAAATATTAATGGAAAGGATTATTTTGCATCCTTGAGAAAGCCCTGAGCATTCCTGGATTTAGATATAGGGCAGCTGCCATCAGCCAACTCTCTGTTGCCTGGGTCCCAATCCAAGCTGGGCCAAGTCTCTGTATGTTACCTGGGTCCCGATTTGAGCTGGCATGGGAAGCGCGAAGCAGCCATGGGGCAGGAGACCTCCCTCAGAAGGGGCGAGTGTTCAAGCCCCTGCAATGTTGGGGGGGTGAGGTTCTGTGCCCCACCTCTGTTGACCCCCAAGTTCTCTCCTGATGGCCCCTCTGCGACTGTGCCTGTCTTAGGTTGTTCCTCCCTTGAGGAATCTTACCCCTCTCTGGCTAACCAGCCATCCTCCGGGGCCAAGCAGGGTGATGTGAGGTTCAGTTCTGTCTCCTTGGTAGCCTACGCCCCTATGGCCTCCATGCCCAGCACCTGCCTTGGGATCCCCTCGCCTGCTGGTGGGGCCCTGGCATTGATCACAGATCTTGGGGTACCCAGGTTTCTTCTCCAGGGAGGGCCCATCTCACGCCATTGGGCGAGAGACAGATCCATGGTACCAGTCATTATGAGGCTTTAACCTCAGCATGAACAGAAAACTCAGGCAACAGCTATGGGCAATTGGATTGTGAGAAGAGGGTCCCTCTTGGCAAAAAGAGCAAGAAGGGTCAATATAGAATGCTCAAATGCTTTCCCAAGGGGCCTTCCACACAGTGGAAGGGATTAAATTCTTTCATGTCCTTTTTAAATTGCTGCCAAACATTCAAAGAATTAATTTGTAAGTTTGGGATAATTGTACAATGTGCTGTTGTAAAATATCAAAAATTATAATGAAATTGTAAAATATCATGTAAGAATATTTTTTGTTCTAGGCCATGGCAATTCAATCTCAAACTGGCTATCAATTTCCTTTTATATAGAAAAGGTCTTAACCAGTTAAAGTCTCCTAATAATTTCTAAAAGTCATTTAATCTTTTCTTATCTACACCTTCTGAGGCCTAATGCATTGGTTATCAATTACAGTCTCTATGATATTTGAAGGAAACCTCTATTTCCTTCCAAAATAATTTTCAGGTTACAGAGAGTTTCATTTAAATATCTGTCTTTCTTTTTATAACAAGCAACCTGTACAGTTACAGCTTGAAAGGCAAGCCTCAGGCGACTAGCTAGCTATATTACAAGTATTCTTACAGTAAGGCTGACTACTAATTTACTTTCAGATTTAACATTTTAATAACAATTTTCAGTTTATACTGTAAATGTTAGTGAAATAGAATTTAAAATCTTAAAATTTCTTTTTTATAAATTTATAATTATATTTTTAAAGTATCCTCTTAGGCTTATTTGAATATACAGAGGGATCATGGGAAGCCTTCAGTAACCCTTTTAGAAAACTTATTTAAATTGCTTACAAAGACATTGGCTTATTTAAAGGAAGGGGACTGGCCTTTGTTATTACAAGATGGTGGGCAGTAACCACGTGGCCAGAGAGGCAGGCAAGATGGCGGCTGCCTCACAAGCGGCAGATGTTGCCCCGCCTCTAGCTTAATTAAGAATGCTGGCGGCTAAGAGTCAGGATTCAATTACTTATAAAAACATTGGCTTCTCATGTAACTTAATTTATATGAGACATTGATTATATTTTAAAAATCCAATTTATAAGGTAACTTAAGTAGGTATAATTTAAAAAGCAAAGAAACTTATTCAGTAAAACTTATAGGTTTGATATTTTATTGGTCTGATCCAAAAGTATGAACACTGTCCCACCTCCAGCCGATCCAAAAATGCAGGCTGCTTGAGGCTTTTGTCTTTTTAGAAGTTCTACTGCTGTTGAAAATGTTGGCTATATTTAAATATATTGTTTTTGCCCTCCTTACAGGCAAAAACTTTCATTATTTTATAAAGCTTTCCATGAAGAGAGAATAGACTTTTGAAATACATTTAAGGGCCTGTGAAATGTCTTAAAAGCTATTCTCAAAACCTTGAAATACCTTGGAAAGGTCAAACATATAATATATATATGTATATATATGATTTAAAGATTATATACTTAAATTATCTTAAAGAATATCAATTAAATTTAAACTGTATCGCAGAATTAACTCTCTTTTTTAAATCAGACCAAGAAGTAACATGTTTTGAATTCCTAATTATTTAAGAGAAAACATTTTATTTTCTCAAAAATTAAGTTGCTATACTCTAGGCATTTAGTTACCACAATTATGTAAGTTCTCCCAATTTAATCTGAACCTTAAACTTCCAGAGTTTGTAAGTCAAATATTTAGCAGTTCTTTATTAATAACCCTTTATATTTTTAAGAATAAATTTTAAAATCTAATAGTTAACTTTAAATCATGTTTTTTCTGGCTGGGTTTGGCCTAGCCACTTGACCTTTTCTGGGAAGGTCGGCTAGCAAAAGGTGTAGCCATTGAAATGCAAATTAACATTCTTCTAAGATGGCTGCTGGGGGGAACCAGCCTACCTGCATGCTAGGGGAAGGGCGTGTCCACCCCTCCCTCCATGAACAAAAGGTGTAGCTTTAAAAACTTTTTCAAGGCAAGGAAAGAGACCTTAAACTTTCAGAGCTTTAAATCTTAGGTAGCAAATTAAATACTTACCATTTCTCAAATCAATAATACTTTTACATTTTTAAGGATACATTTCAAATAAAATATAAGGCATATTCAATTAATAGATTAACTTATATCATCTAGACTTCATACTAGGCATACTCAGATCAACATTTCATTATTTTAAATTTCAATACATTTAGATCATTTGAACTTAAAAGTTTTAAATTTCCAGCCAATAGGCTTGGCACAGCCACTAAATTTTTTAAAGAATTTTTCCTGCTGAGGAAGTCAAGAAACAAACCCATAGCTATTCACATGTAAATTTGCTTTCTACTTCCTGGTGGTTACGTGTCTCTGGGCGGGAAATTTCAAAAGAGCCTTGGCCCCCTATATCTCTTTCCCCGGTTCATCTCCGCCATTTTTAAGGCCAAAACAGTCTCGGGTTTTTATTCTGTACACAGAAAAAGGTCAAGTCCAGCTCAAAACTATGCGCACTCGTTTTTAAACTGGCCTTTTCCCTTGCATGTGCACAGAAATCCCGGATGCATTTATGAATTTGTAAAAGCTTTAAGTCATTATCTGGAAAATAAATAAAGATGACAAAGATGAGGCCTTTCAAATTGGCTGTCTTGGGGAGTGGCGTCCATATTGGATCACCACGTGTCTCCCTTCCCCCACCTCCTTCTTTCTTAGGGGGAAGATTCAGTACTGGTCTGGCATCTACTGTTTTTATTTTTATTTACTTTTTTCAATTTTTATTTATTTTTATTTTTAAGGAAAGAAAAGATTTTTAAGATAAAGAATTATTGGCCATTGCTGAGAAGTTCCTTTTATTCTTTTTTACTTGGTTACAAGTAGTTTACACATGGAGGCAGAAGAGGTGCAGATGGTATTATTAGAGACTTGCACCCTTCCATTGCAGGCTGTAAGGCCGTGGCTGCACCCCACTTAGACATTCTTAAACTCTCCTGTGCTGAATCAAGGCCATCACCAATTAAAATAGGAATTTTCTCTGGACCAAAAGTCTCATAATAATCCTGAAGGGCGTGTGGAAGGGGGATGGGAGTTTTCTTTAAGAATTTCCTCCCCCGTTTTAATAACTTCTTGAACGTCAGAGTCATGTGAGTGGATTTTTAGCATGTACGTTACAGGAATTTTTTCAGGGCCAAAGGCTTGCCTACTCTAGCCCATCGTCTATGATTGATGGTTCCTCCTAGGGGGGAACCAGGGAAGGGTATCATGAATAAAGTCAAAAGATTTCTTGAGATCCTTCTTTTTAACCCTTACTCCTCGTGTTCTGAGGGAATGCTTGAGGCTATCAAGGAACATTTCATGACTACTCAGTGAATGCCCCATATCTGGTCGGCTGGATGGCTTTTTAGGTAATTATCCTCTCCCACGTAAGCCTCCGGGCTGTATAAACCCCACGCCAGGTCAGCCTGACTTTTCTCGCCAACTGTGAAATCAAAGCGGAACTTTCACCTTTCAATATTGCTCTTTACTCCCTTGCTTGCGTGAAACAGTCGGTAGGTATAACCCGCCTACTCGGACCCTCATAGACGAGGAAGATCCCTGATGTCCCCGTCCCGTAGGGATCGGGGAGGTGAACTCCTCGTGGTTGAGTCTATGAGGTGGACGACCTTACGTTCATAGCAAGCTCAAGGTTTGGAGGGCAATTTTACTCAGTGAGAAGCTTCCGACAGAGAAATCAAGCAGGGATACTAGGTCAAGTGATTCAGAGTCGTCACTACCGGGACTGGGTACCCTTAACTCTTCCCCAGTACGGTGAGGTGACTGCTTATTAGTGGGCTAGAGGAATTGACCCGAAAAGCCAATAATAACAGCCGAGCAGAGAGGGGTGAAATGCTCTGAAATTCTTGTTTGTAAAATCATCCACTTACCTTACTCCGATCTGACTCGCGGCGGGTGCGCGGCGATCTAGGGCGGAATTTAATCCGAGGGTCGCGGAATTTAATCCGAAGGTCGCGGAATTTAATCCGAAGGTCACGGAATTTAATCCGAAGGTCGCGGAATTTAATCCGAAGGTCGCGGAATTTAATCCGAAGGTCGCGGAATTTAATCCGAAGGTCGCGGAATTTAATCCGAAGGTCGCGGAATTCAATCCGAGGGTCGCCTGGCCAGGCCTTTCCAGTGGATGTTCTCGTCGGAGGGTCTCTAGACCACGTTGGGCGCCATTTTGCCCCGACCCGCGGGGCAACAACACGGACACCAGAGACGAACCTAAGAGAGAGAAACAAACAAGGGACGCGGAGAATGGAGGCAAGACAAATGGGTTTCTGATCAAGCCTCAAATTTTTATTCTTACAGCAGTGCCTTATATCCAAGTCAGGGAGTGGGAGGTGGGGCGCGGGGAGTGAACTGTGGACCTATCAGTGCTTGCCAGCAGGGGCTGCAGGCAGGGGAGGGGGTATGAGGAAGTTCTAGAAGGGGAGATGTCTAGGAGGGATAGGGGCTGAGCGGATCATGTGGACTTAGATAATTTGCTAAGGTCTAAAGGGTGTTGACTATAGATAAAGGATGGGGCGGTTGAAGGGCAGCTATGCGAAGAATGCTTTGTCCTCAGGCATGAGGAAGTAGGCCTATGGTGAGGACCAAGTTTCCATTAGGTTCTGTTTCATTAACTTACTGAAATAATGTTAGAATTAATTTGTGATTGACTCTTGGCTCCTGACACCAGAAGGTTTCAGTTTGATACCTGGTAGGGGCATGTATGGGAGATAACTGATGTTTCTCTTTCTCTCTTTCCCTCTCTCTCTCTCTCTCCCCCACTTCCCCTTTCTCTAAATCAATGGAAACATATTCTCAGGTGAGGACTTAAAAAACAAAAGTCAATTGTATTCTTATATTCTGGCAGTGACAATATGAAATTTAAAAAACAATACTATGGTAGGATGTAAACAACAAATTACTTAGGTATGAATTATAGAAAATGTGTTCAGTTTCCATACAAAGTATGAAGTATAATGAAATAATTCAAAGAACTAAATAACTATACAAATAAAATGTGCCCAATGGATTTTAGTACTCAGTATTGTTTAGTCTGTAAATCTATAAATTCAATGCATTTCTAATCAAAATTTCAGCAAGCTCTTTTGTAGACATTGACAAACTGATTCTAAAATTTACATGGTAAGGCAAAGGAACTAACAGAGGCCAAAATGATTCTAGAAAAGAAGAGTAAAGCTGTGGTTCAGTTAATAGTATCGTACCAATGTTACTGTCTTAGTTTTGATAAATGTATTATGGCAATGTAAAATGTTAACATTAGAAGAAACTGAGAGAAAAGTATATGGGAACTCTTCATATCATCTTTGCAATTTTTCTATGAATCTAAACTCATTTAAAAATAAAAGATCTATGAATATTCAATTCCATTCCCACTCACCAAATTGGTGAATATTAGGAACCAGAAATTGGTAATCCCACGCCTGATCTCTGGTTAAGCCATAAAACTTTATTTTGCAGATAGACATTTTGCACATGGGCTGAGGCAACATCCGTGTCCTGTTGACCGATTTTCTCCACTCTCCACCTCCTCATCACCACTGCAATGGCTCTGCTAAGGGCATCGGCAATCAAAAGAAGGACAGGACTTGTGCCGTTGCTCATGCTTTCCATGTAAACAATTTTTCCCTCATCCTGTTTTCCCTAAAACTTTGACCTAATTTCTTTCACATGCTGATCTAATTCTCATGACTGCTTAAAGGCAGCTAAAAATATCATCAAGGTCTGCTGAAGTTCAGAAATGAAGACCCCATTCATTCAAGCACTGCACTCTTGAGTCATCATTTCTTTAAATGCATGACACAAATATATTCTTTTCTCTCTTCCATGGATAATTTTACATTAAGACATCATTAGAAAGTAGCATCCGGGCTACTTGTCAAACCACACTAGCTGAACTCATCTTTTTTCCCTTTACTAAAAAAGGTGCTTAGTTCACATTATGGATTTTCAATTAGCAATAATAATAAAGAGCAGTGTGTAGTGTTCAGAAGACTTCACTGCTGCTTTTAAAGCAAATCTTTAAATTCAATGATCAAGTTGTTCCTGATACTTAACAAAGGCACATATTCATTTCCCCAGAAAGTTAGTGCATTTGTGGGTTCATTTTTCAATAATTTTAATTCCCAGGCATTTCTTCCCACATGGGAATATTTGTTCCTGGAAAGACTCCATCCAGGCAGAACTGGAGAAACAGGAGATTGGACAGACAACACTGGGTTTACTAAGTTGGAGATGCACCCTTGGTTTCTTTCTCCTTGTTTTCTTCCAGCAGTCATTTTATCTATTATATTTCTACCAACAGAAAAGCAACAAGGCAGATGCCCTGGGCAGAAGAATTAAAGGAGTGGGAAAAGATCTAGAACTCTTTATTCATTAACAGAAACTATCAACACAAATATGACTCCCAAGATCAGCTTACAGTGACTGAGAATCAAATGTTAGCTTTTGCAAAGTGTAAAAGAGGCAAGTTGATTGTTCAAAGCCTCTATTTCACCCTCTTTAATGATCTCTCCTCTTCTCTGGATAGCATCCTTCTTGGTTTCAGAAACAGCTCCTTCTGGCTCTATGTTCTCCACCAAAAACTTACTTTCAAACAAAAATCTACTAACATCCACTCACAATTTAGCATTCATTACTTTCAGGAATACTTGTAATTTGAACTTTCGTCCTAATTGAGGAAAAAGTGACTTGTTTCTAAGATTAAAAGGATTTTAGCCATTAATGATACTAAGAGAGAAATGTACAGAAGCTAGACAGAAGGCAACCTTACAACAGTCTCAGAAATATGTTTCCCCCAAGGCTGGCGCAAATGAAAGCCCTAAAAGGTGTTATTGTGACTGACTGTAGTTTCAGGTTAAATCATCAGAGCAAGTATTATCTTTCCTTCTCTCATTACTTGCCTTGTTGTTACTTTATTCTTAGTTCAGTTTGACAAATGGGGATTTTGCCAGGGGGTTAAAGAAGGAGTGAGCTGAGTTCCATGCACATCCAAGGCCCGTGCCGCTGTCCTCTCAGGTTTTAACGCACCATGTGGTTCGCTGCAGTGGCGAACCATTCTCTTCATTCTAAAACACCCCTTAGTTTGTGTGGCATCCATCATTTTGCTTGTTGACTTAGTTTCATTTTCTGTTTTTCTGGTCTGCTCAACTGCCTGTAACAGCATTAAATTATTCTTCTGATCTTTCTGTTTCCCTGAGTTCACAAACTGGAATTTATGGAAGTCTTTAAACCTAGAGGTAGATGCTGTTCTAATGATAAAGGTGAAAGGAAAATTGCACACTTTCAGGGGGCAACACCCTTCATAGAAATGCCATAATTTCATATTTTGTTAGGAGGACATATTTACAACCCGTAGAGAAGTCAATATAGAGATTTAGAAATGAAACAGACCTTAGAGAGGTCCAGCACAGCCTCATTTTACAGCTGTGGGCACACTGGTGCTTCCGAAGGTAAGTCACAGTTATTCAGGGGCAGAATTGGAATTGAACTTGGTGCTCCCAACTCAGTTCCATGCTGTGTCTACCACAGTGTGCTGACTCTTTAATTCTTATTCTTAATGATGGAAAAATGTGAAGAAAAGTGAATAGTTACCAAGTCAGGAAAAAATACACAGAATGTTTTCTCATTTTATTTATAACATCAAAGTCTTACTTTAGAGTACTTTGTCTCATACTAAAATGATTATCTGCTTGTGAAAATCAAACCGTGGTGTGGGCTGGAGGAGGCATGTTAATTCTCCCTCTCCCTCACCTACATGTGTTCAGTCCCCAAGCCGTGTCCCTGCTCTCTCTGTAGTGTCCTTGTTGCCATCCTTTCTTTCATTCACATTGCTGCTCTTGTAGCTCAGAACATGATAAGAGGATACCTAGACCTTTGCAGTAGATTTTTAAACTGTTATTCTTTGATTAGAGTTCCTCTTTCCCCTTTCAATCCCTGATGATGAAAAGAGTCACTAAATTAATCTTCCTCAGATAACACCTTCAGCATAATGTCATCATCAATGGGATCTCAGACGTCTGTCTTCTGACTTGTTATTCTGCGATGTTGAGGCTCTGATCCCTTCACTGTTCTCCTGTTTTGTAATTTTTCTTTTCTTTTCTGGTCCTATGTTTTAGCCATCCCAAATAACTTTGCTCTAGGGCAGAGTAACTGCAGGAGTTGTGTGGTCTAGAAGAATGACTAGGGGCTTGAGGGATATTTACAAACTAAAGGCACCCCCATTTTACTTCTGTTTAAATTACTTTCTCTTATATTCACATTTCCCCAGTGGGAAAGGTCAAGCAGTGCCACATTACTCACCACTGTTTTCATTTTCGCCCTTCTGTCTTGACACTGCCAGGAGAATGAATTACCTGCACTGGCCACGCAAGTAGGAACATGGTCTCGCTGCGCGGTTGACCAGCAATGTCTTGAGAGTTTTCTAGCTTTGGCCTGAGTTATGAATGTTTCCTCTTGGAGAAAAATAATAATAATCATGTCTACTTAGTCAGGCAGCATACATTCTTTCTTTCAATTTAGTGAATATCATTGATATCTTTGCAAGCACTATGTTTAAGCCTTTACCAAGTTGACCCAAATCAGAAAAGAATGAAGCTAAGAAGCTTTTCATAATTCCAAAGACCAATTTTTGCCACTCACATTGTGAGCTATTCCTCAATATTTAGCTAATACATCTTATCCTTCTTTCATAAATCATGTTTTCTGGGAAAAACCTCAGTTGTTACCACAAAAAGATCATGTCCTACTTTAATCTCAAATTGAAAATTATCTTTAAAAATCAGTCACTTTTGCTATTTAGATGGAGCTTTTTGCTCTCCTGAAATTAGTAGAATATACTAGGTGTACTGGTTAATAATGCAGATTTTTTTCAATAGGTGGAGTTAAACATACGTTGATATATATGTGATTTGATATGTATGCTATTTTGTTTTATTGACAACAGGCTTCAAAACTTCATGTGTCAAATTTTCTGAAGGTGTTAACATCATAGATAAAGTGCATATGCCATCCATCAGAACAAGTGGTAATCTGAAGGAGCAAGGTCTGGTGAATATAGCAGGTGGGTTAATACTTCCTAGGCAAGATCTTTTAACGTGTCTTTAACTGGTTTTGAAGTGTGTGATGATGCGTCACCATGAAGCAAAATTACTTTGCCATGTCTTCTGGCCCATTCTGGTCGTTTCACGATCAAAGTATGGTTCAAATTGATTATTTGTTGTTGGTAGTGATCAGTATTAACGGTTTCACCTGGTTTTAGAAGCTCATAATACACCATACCTTCCTGATCCCACCAAATGCAAAACATTGTCTTCTTTCCAAAGTGATTTGGCCTTGCAGTCGATGTTGATGGTTGACCTGGATCAACCCATGATTTTGTGCATTTGGGATTCTCAGAATAAATCCACTTTTCATTGCCAGTCACAATTCGATGCAAAAAATACTTTCTTTCGTGCTATTGAAGCAACATTTTACTGATGACTTTTCGGTTTTCCATTTGTCTTTCGTTCAGTTGATGTGGCACCCATTTTCCTTCCTTTAAAATCTTTCCCATTGCTTGTAAATGATCGGAAATTGTTTCTTGAGCAACATTTAATCTTTCTGCAAGTTGTTTTTGAGTTTGACATGCATCTTCATCTAATAATCCTTGTAATTGTTGGTCTTCAAACTTTTTCGGTTGACCTGGACTTTCTTTGTCTTTCACATTGAAATCATCACTTTTAAAGCATTTAAACCAGCGTTCACAAGTTCACAAGTATCTTGAGATAGAGCATGTTCACCATACGTTTCCCGAAGTATACAATAACTTTCAGCAGCACTTTTCTTCAAAATAAAGTAATGGATTAAAACTTCCCGCAAATGCTCTTTTTTGGGCACAAAATTCAACATTTCTAAGCGTAAAAATATCTATGATGTTAACACCTTCAAAAAATTTGACATATGAAGTTTTGAAGTTTGTTGTCAATACAACAAAAAAGCATGCATATCAAATCACATATATATCAACATATGTGTAACTCCATCTATTGAAAAAAATTCCACATTATTAACCAGTACACCTAGTATAATGAAATAAAACAATGTCATCAAAAGTTGTTTTCAAAGACATACATTTCTAAGTATATGTATAAAATTTTTTCATATTTATTAGTAGCACTAGGGGCCCAGTGCACGAATTAGTGCACCTTGAAAGTAACCGTGGGCCATGAGGTGCGGTAGGCACAGCGGTAGGTCTCAGCCCATGCTCCACGCCCCAGCCTGGCCCCTACTGCTGCAGTCCCCGGTCCCCTGTCTCCCGGCAGTCCCTCTAGCGCTGCTGCCGCTCCCATTTGCTGACGCTTGCACCTGTTGACAGTGTAGAGCAATTGGGGCCGGTGCCAGCAGTGGGTGTGAGTGGCAGCTGCTGCCCCAATCGCCCCCCAGGAGCAGGGGGAGGTGGAGAAGCCCTCAGGGGCGATCAGAGCCAGCACCTGCTGATGGCACCAAGTCATTGGGACGGGTGCCAGGCACCAGCAGTGGGTGTGAGTGGAGGCTCCAGCGCCAGCAGCGGACGTGAGCACTGGTCTGGACTGCGGTGCATGGGAGCAAAGACTTTTTAGTAACCACCAGAGGCTCGCCCCAATGACAGTGACCAGTGCCCCACCTTGGTCTGGCGCCCCCACTCACCTGCTCCACCATCCCACTGCGACCAACACCCATCATGTTCCGCACATGCCCCCTGGTGGACAGCACACGTCATAGTGACCGGTTGTTTGGTTGTTTGGTTGTTCGGTTGTTTGGTTGTTCGGTTGTTTGGTTGTTCCGGTTGTTCCACCGTTCAGTCTATTTGCATATTAGCCTTTTATTATATAGAATTATACAATTCAGCATTTTTTTAATGAATTTGAATGTTTTGCATCAGGCCCTATGTAAGACAGCACAAAGAGGAAGAAGGCATAGTCCCTTCTATCAGGGGTCTTATCCAGCAGGAGGGACCGTCATTTAAAGAATCATTATAATTAGATGTGCCACGTACTATACTAATATACTAATAAACTGTCACACAAATGTTATCATGATAATTATCGGCTCCTAACCTATATATATTTTGAAACTTTAAAAATCCTTCCCCTTATAATAGGAATAAGCACTATATCAGTTTAACCTGCTTAGTGGCTTTCTGCAGAACTAAGTTGAGAAGAATTAGAAACTATTTCCAAACTCAGCAGAAAAAAAAGGTTTTTGATTAATTACTGATGGCAACCATGGCTTAGGGTAGGAAGAGGGCACTTGCATATCATATATTTACCCACTTCTAATCTATAACATGCAACTACTATGTCAAGCTTTTTCTACCTTATCAGATATTCTAAGACATCATGGTCACTTTTGCCAAAATTCTCATCATTTTCACTTCACTATGTGGCTCCTTTATGGGGATGTTAAGTTGAGAACAGTATTCTCTTCATCACTTTCTTTACCATCTGAGTGGAGACTGTTTGCAAAGCAAGTGAAGAGTTTACTTGATTCTCTGCTTTAGGGAAATGATATTTCCAGCTGATATTTGATCCCATCTCTGCTAAATTCCTCTTTTTAATCCCATTACTACTGTATTTATCTCTTAGCCAGTATTATGACCTGCATCAGAATGTCGTGGCCAACAACTAAATGGAATAGATTCTCTAATCTTAAATTAGTTAGAAATTTCAAAGCCCCAAAGCAGTCAAAGAAATCACAAAAGAAAAATTCAAAAGATTTAAACTCATAGATATTTAAAATGCCTTTAAATATGACAAAATCACAAACAAAAAGCAAACAACTTGAAGGACAAGGAAGACTGTTTTCTAAAACTGTGACAGAGTTGATAGGTGTAACTGGTATGAACTAATTTATCAGATTAGAGAACAAACAAATTGGATCTGGCTTATACACAGCTAAACTAGTGAAAGTTCAATATCATCTGTAGACATGCCCTATCCCCCAAGTTATCTATGAGTAAAAGAGATTCGTTCAGTTCAAGGGGCTAGCCTTACTAGCAAGTGACTAGAAGAATAAATGGAGAATTCCATCAGGCCTCCTTATCAGCACCAGTTTCTAGGGCCCTGTTGTGTGGTACCACTATGGACAGCTGGTCCTAGAGACACCTAAAGTGGTTTATTATTTACAAACATTTCTAAAGCAACTAGCATGGGCCAGGCAATCTTCTAAGCCCTTTAAAAATCCAATTAATTTAATCCCAATAACAACCATGGGTGGTAGGTACTGATAGCACTCCATTTTACATGTGAGAAAACTGAGGCACAGAGAGGTTAAGTAACTTATCCAAAATCACACAGTAAATGAAAGCTCTGCAATTAAATTCAGGCAGCTTGGCTCCATAGTTTATGCTCTTAAGTAAGAACTAACTCAATCCTCAGACTTAACCTTTGTCAAAGAAGCACCATGCCTAGATTCCCAAAGATCTTACTCTCCATCTGTGTGCCAAGTCTCATCTACGTGGTCTTGTTTCGATTTGCCAACTTTACTGAGCAGGCATTAAAAGTCTATACAGGAACATTCAGCTAATAGAAAAGAATTCTTGGCACGCTATGAGACCAAAGAGCTCATTCTTTGGGAAAATTAAAAAAAAAAAAAAAAAAAAAGGAGAAAGTGCCAATAATTCTGAAAAAGAAAATAAATAGATAACCAATATATTTGTGACAGGATGCATTGTGTCCTCCCAAAATTCAGCTGTGAAAGCTCTAACCACCTAATGTGACTTTATTTGGAGATGGGGACGTTAAAGATGTAATTAAGGTTAATTGAGGTCATTAACAGCATGGCTCTAATCCAATAAAACTGGTGTCCTTATAAGAAGCAGAAGAGATGCAAGGGATGCACATGCACAGAAAAAAGGTCATGTGAGGACAAAACAAGAAGATGGCCATACACTAGCCAAAGAGAGAGGCCTTAGGAGAAACCAACCGTGTTTACATCTTGATCATGGACCTCCAGCCTCCAGAATTGTGAGAAATAAATTTCTGTTGTTGAATACCCAGTCTGTGTTGTTGGTTTTTGTTATGGCAAACCTAGCAAATTAATAGAATACTAATGAGAAAATATGATTAACTTTCAATAGCGGCCTCGGCTGGCCCTGGTTACCTGAGCCTCGGGCGGCCCTGGGCGGCTGGGCAGCTGCCATCCGAGGCTTGCCTGTGCCTTGGGCTGGCCCTGGGCATCTAGGGGGCTGAGGGGACTGGGGGACTCCAGAAGCAAACGCGGAGAGTGGCTGCACCCGCCTGGGAGCGGGCCCAGTGGTGCCACACACCTGCTGCCCTGGTGGGGCTGAGGGGACTGGGCGCTGCCATCTTGTGGCTGTTGGCACTGCCATCTTTGAGGGCGTGGCAGTCAATTAGCATATTCCCTCCTTATTGGCTGTGGATGCTGCGGTCTTTGTGAGGGTGTGGTCAATTAGCATATTCCTTCTTTATTAGATAGGATATATATATGAAAATATAGATAACCTGATGCTAGTAAATTTAAAATTTTTAATAAAAGCTTAATTTTCTGGGAGTATGTCAATGAAAAGTTGTGTAAATCATCTCAATACTGATACAATATCCATTCCAGAAAACCAGGAAAGCATTCATCCCTCATATAATTTCTTAGTAAAAAATAAATTAACATACACTTTCTCTTTTTATTTTATTTTATTGATTTCAGAGAGGAAGTGAGAGGGAGAGAGAAATAGAAACATCAATGATGATAGAGAATCTTTGATCAGCTGCCTCCTGCAGGCCCCCAGCTGGGCACCAAGCCCGAAACCTGGGCATATGCCCTGACCTGGAATCAAACCATGACATCCTCAACCACTGAGCAATACCAGCCAGGCTTAAAATACACTTTCTTAGCTGAACATAATCTATCTGAAAACAACAGCCAATATCGTGCTCGTTAGTGGTAACCCAGAGGACAGGTCCGGAGCTTGCTGCCCAAGGGCCAGATACGACCTACACAAAGTTTGTTAGGCTGGTTCGTTGTTTTGCTTTTAATTTGCTCTAGTTTCCAGCACTTAAAAATCATATTTCACATAAACTTCCAGATTTTTTGGCTTCTGGAAAATTAGGCCCACCTGACAACAATTAACTACAGCTAACTAGTGGCTACCCACTGCAGACCAGCTATGCACGCTCTGGTTTGCCACAGTCTCTAGCACTCTCTACTGTTTCCACTGCACAGAGAACAAGTGGCTGAGGCTGTATTTTATGCCATTTGCCTTGTTTTTTTACCTTGGTCCATGTCACCTGTTTGTTTCCTGCCAGGCTTTTGTAGGCATTGGAGTTCACATTACTTCTTCAAAGTCAGTTCCATTAAAATCAGGAAATAGAATGTCCATGATGACCATTATTATTCAACATTATTCTGAAAGTTTCTACCAATCCATAAAAACAAAAGTGAAGGCATAAATGTTTGAAAGAAGAAGACCTATTTGTGAAAATTATATAATCATATATCTGGACATTCCAATTCAAGTACTATTAGAAATAGTAATGTTCAGCAAAATAGTATATTACAAAATAAATATACATATAGCAATAGCTTTCCTATTTAATACTAATATTTAGTTAGAGAATACCATGAATTTTAAAAAATCCCATCCACAAGGATAAACCACTTTTTACATAACAACCCAATGGGAAATGTTTTGTACCTATATACATTTTAAAGTTCAAGAATATGTAAGCATTTAATACATGATAATGATGGCATTTAAAAAATTCTTTTAAAAATATGTTTTGATTAATTTTTTAGAGAGAGAGGAAGGGAGAGGGATAGAGAGAAACATCAATGAGAGAGGTACATGTCAATTGCCTGCCTCCTGCACACCCCCTACTGCTGATCCAGCCTGAAACGTGGGCATGTGTCCTGACTGGGGAATCGAACTAGCAATCTCTCGGTTTCTGGGTCAATGCTCAACCACTGAGCAACACTGGCCAGGTGGCATTTTGAACCAAGGGGAAAATAGGTTGGATTTTTCCATAAATCATGATAGGATAATGAGTTAAGTCTAATGGCAGAAAAAAAAAAGTTCTAGAACAGCTCAGGTACATGGAAAACAAAAGCCATAACAATCAAAGAAGAAAATAAAAGTTAATGTCATATCTACTTTCAGAAAAGAACCTTCTGAGCAATGTGAAAATAAGAAAATAAAAATGTTTGATATAGAAATTTAAATTTTCTATGTTAAAAAGATTAACAAATAAAATAAGGAGGACAAACTGTAAACAAAATTTGCATCATATCATAGCCAAAGGATGCATATTTTCATTATACAAAAGTATTTACAAAATGATAATAAAAGGTTAACACAGCAATAAACATAAGCAAAGACATGAATAATAATTTGCCATAAAATGAAAACAAATGATAAACAATATTTTATATATCCAACATCATTGGAATACAAAAAAAGGAGTTATGCCAGAATTTTGGTTAAATCAATATTAAGCATTTATTTTATTGTGGTTATATAAGTATTATTCACACAAGAACCAACTAGTGTTTGCTGATTATATTTCCTTTCTTACACAAATTTCTATTTTCCTGCAGTTAATATTTGCTTACTAATTTGATGTTTGATCTCTTGGATGGTTCCTAATTTTCTTATCTATTTTCTCCTACTATCCATGTGTATTTTTTTCTCTTTTCTCAATTTGTTTTTTGTTTTGTTTAACATTTTCATGTTTATTGGCCATTAGTAAGTTCTTGTTTTGGGTATTACCTGTGACTATTCTTTGCCCATTTCCTTTTTTAAAACATTTTTCTTTATTATTGAAAGTATTTCAGATGTGCCTTTTGTCCCCCTCCACCGCACAACCAAACCTCCTCCCCCAGGCTTTCACCACACTATTGTCTGTGTCCATGAGTTATGCATATAATATATTTGCTTAATCTCTTCCCTCCTACACCCCATACCCACCTTCCCTCTTTTCTTAATTCTTAATTTTAACTTTCAATTCTTTTCCTGAATGTGTTATTTCGGCCAAACCTGGTATTACTTCCTGGAGCTTTTTTTTATTTTGTGGTGTTTATTTTTATCTTTCTTGTTGCTTCACAAGTAATATCTTCTCTCATCTTTTGGGAAATTATATTGATATTTTTCTTCTAGGTTTTCTTCTATTTTCTGTATTGTTTCCAAATCTCCTGACTTCCTTTTTCTGTTTGCTGGTTTTGGTCTCTGGTTTTTGTGTTAGAGGCTTTTCTCACATGTCCTGAGATCCTTGTCTATCTGTTCTTACAGTTTAAAGAAGAAGTAACAAGTTCATTGGATACTCTGGGGCATGGTGGAATCTCCCAGATAGTGGTTAAGGAATTAGGAATCTGGATATTTTGTTAGGGCACTCCAAATTATCAGAGTAGGATTTTTTTTTGTGTGTGTGTATGTGAGTCATTAAATTTCTCCAGAGAGTAACCCTCCAATCCCTTACCTAGCTGCCAGTATTGAGAACCAAAGAAAAAGAGCCTGGGCCAGAAGGAGGATATTCCCAGTAGATCTCCTTGGTTTCAGTACATTGCCTCAGCCCTGCCTGCTGAGGGTCTGGATTCAGGGCCTCTCTAGTTCAGTTTCTCCCGAGAGAGTAAATTGCTAGGCCTCTGGCCCCTGGGGATGGGGAGTTCAGTGTTATAATAGATATGCAGGGTGATCTGGGGTTCTCACAGATCCTTATAAAGACTTTCAACCAATACTCATGCTCTATGCACTGTTTTTTGTTGTGTAGTGTTTGTTTGTTTGTTTTTTCAGAAGTAACTAGTGTCTGTGAATCCTGAAGCTTTCAGATGTCCAAGGGATAGCCTACCTTCTTCTTGGCCTCCTTGGGCTAAGAGTTTGTCTTCCTCTGCTCTGCCAAAGCAATTTTCATTTGCCCATCAGCTTCCAGAGTTTTGCTGGCATCTCTCATTTGCTGTCCTTTCCAACTCTCGTGAGCTATGCCTCTTTTATTCTTCATGACGATTTTAGTAGAAGTTTAGACATAAACTCTTGGGTTCAATTTGACTTGCTTGACCATAAGTTTCAGTTATACCTAAAAACATCAGTTAAATGATAGGACATATTCATAGCTTTTTTATAGCTGAAAGGGAGCCTAAATATCACCTATTTCAAATGATTGCCTTAAATATGGAGGAAACAAGGCCCAGAGAATGTGAGTGAATTACCAGAGATATTTAGGTTACTAGGAGCAAAGTCAGGACTCTCTTAATAAATACCTGCGGCAAATGCCTTTTGGTTGGGTTTCAAAGAACTGCCCCTCAATGGGAACTGCCTTCATCCACAAGGTGCAGGTTCATATCTCTGATACTTCTCCATGGACCCAATCCTTTGGTGATAGCTGATTGGAGCAAGGAAGGTTATAAGATCTAATCTGGGCCCAAAATTCTCTTCCATGGGAATTAAATTTGGGACCCAGAAATACTAACCTACTTCCTGTTTCAAGATGGTCTTTTTAATAAGGAGCAGAAAGCTCAGATGTGGATGGTTAGTCACTGTGTGACACTATGTCTAAAAGAGGGATTCTTTTATTAACCTGGTACATACTAAATAGGAAAGACAATAAAGGGGTGTGTGTGTGTGTGTGTGTGTGTGTGTGTGTGTACACTAGTATACAGGAATGTATGTGAAAATAAGCGACCAACAGGTCTGCATAATTGTGTTTGGAGAATGATTAATGAAGATATGTCTATGACATGAACTTTTTTAGAGGGAAGAAACAACAAAAACAAAAAATACCCAGTGCAGCTGGCCCCCCTGCTGCTATCCTTTCCCCATCTCTTTCTGGGGTAGATCTATGGCTTCGGTTGCTTTCAAGTGTCAGCTGGTGACTGCTGGGGCTTGCTGTAACTCTCCAGGACTCTTTGGTTTCTACAAGCATTAAAAACTTTCCCAGTGACTTAGAGAACCACACACATACCCGCACTCGAAGCTCAGCATGAGAGCGGCTCCACCATGTTGGTTCCTCTCTAGTCTTTGCAAGCTGGTTGTTTTCTTCTCTCAGGTCTCATTGTTCCACTTTGTGAATGTGGTTGAAGAGGAGGTTATGAGAGAGGTGGAGAAGGTGCTGATTAGCGAAACAGGAGAAGAGGAAAGGAGGGTTTTCAGATCCTGAGTTAATGATTTACTCTAAAGAAGTGGGTGCTCCTTGTGTCCTCCTCCCTGTTTCCTGAGCAGCTGGAACCAGGTAAAGCTGCCTGAACAAAAGATCTAGATCACATTTCCATGGCTTCTCATAGAAACAAATACGGGCCGAGAAAAAATGGAGTAGAATTCATGAAAATAAAGCAGCAGAACAAAATTAATATAATATTTCATTTCAGTCCTTTCTGGTTCTCAAAACAAAAATAAATATCTATGACAATGTATGGGCGAGGCTCTGTGAAGGTATTTTCAAATCAATGTTCTCATTTTCATGTAAGTCTTCAATAAAAGCCTGGTATCTTCATACCTGTCCTTGCTCCCAAGCAGAATTGACCACTGCCTTCCTTGTCCAACCACAGTAACATACACACCAACTTATCATGGAGTCACAGAACACTGTTGCATTTATTTGTATGCACTCCCATGTCATTGTTACTCTCAGAATCCATGAAACTTTCCAGAGAAAGAAAATATTCCTATGTGTGTTTGAATTAATTCGCAATACAAGACTGGCAGAGGTAAAGCATTTAATATTGAAGAAATAAATTATTTTAACATGGAAAAAACATTTAATTTTAGGCAAGTTTTCTACCCCAATCTTCACAAATATTCCCAGTCTATCCTCTGGAGGAGACAGCAACCACTAACTAATGGAGCCAGCAGATCACCAGTCAACCATGGTTACCCTGACACTTGGTGCTGGACAGAGAGGAAAATGGGCCTCAAGAGCCCTGAATTTTGACTCTGCCACTTTAAATTAGTGGCCATCCATGGGAAAGTCACTGGACTTAATTCTTTGAGCCTCCACATGTTTATCAGTTAAATGGGCTAGAATATCTTGGAGGATAAGAATAATTAAATAAAACAATAAAGTCTGTCACTTTACGTAGCTCACAGCAGAAGCTCAGCAAAGATAGATTCTGTATAAACTAGAACTTTCTCTACTAAGACATTCTGGGGCAGGGTGAGGATTCCTAATTCTCCCTTCATTTAAAAAAATAATTAATACAGTTTTGTGGGTTAGGCTATTTGAAATGAAGAATGCATGCTGGTATGCTAACTACTTTAACTCTGTAATTGATGTACTGAAACAGATTTTAATTGCTTAGGAATATGTCTAATGTTGAGACTATAACTTTCTTAAAGAAGGGAATCCAGTAATTCAGGAACATGAACAAAGCAAGGACTCCACAAGTATGTAATGGACCACAGAATAAATAAAGGAACCAATCAATCAATCAATCAATCAATGTAGCTAATGATGTTACCTGGAAAGCAGGGGAGATTTTTTTTCTGAAGACAAATATAAAGGCTCTCCTCCCAATATTCTAACTAAAGAAACTGTCAGAAAGTACAGAAGGTTGAGGTAGACACTCAGGGCACTTCTTTCTCGTTTATATTTATGATTCTGGTTTATTATGATCCTGGTCAAGTCCCTAGCCAAGGAACTTGGATTGCACTTGGAACTTTTACTCCATGAGCTATTTGCCGATTCGGGGTGCCTGCCATCACTCCACCCGCTTCACAGAAGCCCACATCCATTTATTTGGTTCTAAGAGCTAAATCATCCTCTCTGAGCGACTGAACTTTTTAGATTCTTTGTACTCTTACCTTTGAAAAGAGATGGTTAGAATTGACAGTTATTAACCTCCCTTCTGATTCTAAAATTGGAAGGTTATTCCACAAAGTATGTATCTTTGGGGAGGCTATACTAGCAGGAAACTCAGAAGAGCTAATCAGAGCCCCCAGGCCCCATGGAAGGGAAGGTTGGTTTTGCCAAGGTCTGGAGGGTGCCTGGTCCCCCGCTTCAGCTTTGTGAACCCAAGAGCTCTTTTGCTTGGTTTCTCACCCTTTGGTTCACCCTGCCTCTTCTTATTCTCCCCCTCCCTCACCTCCAATTTTTCCTCTCTCCCCGTACCAGTTTTGTTCATAGTTTGTGAAGAAAACTGCCTCACAAGCCCTCTGCTCCTCGGGGTCAGGATCACAGCCTGAAGGTGGGATGCACACCGTCCCCGGGTGGGTCTTTCTTTTCCGAGCTGCTGATGAAACAAAAACAGGCCAAAGCCCCAGCTAGAGCTTTCGGGTGTTGAGTGAGGGATTAACAACAATTAGCCCTGGATATAGATGTATTCTGGAGAGTTCGCGGAAGCCGAATGCCCGGTGTCTGTGTGGTGAAGAAACATTCTGAACTCGCAGCAGCAAGGCAGCCCTGCAGCTCCAGTGCTAACCGGGGAAACTGCCAATGATGAAACACATCTTCAGGACCCAGAGCAATAAGACAAAGTCTCTAGCTGTTCTGTGACAGGAAGCTCCAATGACTAAATATACAAACAGCCTATTCTTCAGTGGCAAATATTAGTCAAAGGGATCTCTCCTTGTCTCACAAAATAATCTATATCTCTAGAAAATTTTGGTTGAGAAGACAAAGCTATTGAGAGAGATGAAAAGATGTTTGTTTTTTTCTCTTTCTCCGAAATGAGGTCAAACAAACTCTTAGATGCATGCTTTGTAGACTGTCTCCATGTTTTAAAAACACCGTCTTCAATTCAAATTATTTTTATTTTAGCTGCATCCTGGGGAGGAGAGAATAAGCTGGAAGGGGTTCCAGCTCCTAGCACAATGTCTGGCCAGTAGCTCCATAAATGCCTGTTGAATTAGGTGTTTGATGAAGGCAGAAAAGTTGACTGGTTTATTTAACCAGAAAATCAATAGGAAAAAAAGTCTAACAAAGGCTCTTTACATATAAAACTGTACTTTCAGGAAGCCTAAAGTAAAAGCCCTCCCAATACCACAAGTCCTTATAAAAGCTCTCTGGCTGAAAAGGGACCGTTCCTTACAAAGAATGAAATAACAATTTGAGTTGAGGCTGGAGAAGGCCAAAGGGCAATTCAGTTTCTCATGGTCACTTGAGAGGCAGAGAGTCTGTTCAGCTGGGGTGATGCCACAGTGGGCACCACCGCGCTGGGCAATGTTACAAGTGCCCGAATACTGCCGTCATTTTCACTGATAACTATAAGGCATAACATTTATTCCATCATAACCTCCACCTAGTGGAAACAAGTCTTCACCCACCTCGTGCAGACTCATTATTCCTGCTCCATCAACTTCAGTCGATGTGTAAATATTGAAGCAAGTCTAAGGAGCCAAGAAAAGGACTGATGATTACCACATTAATACTAATGAGTGGAACGAATTGGGAGTGTGTTCAGCTAGTGTTGCCACTGAAGGAGATGACTTAAAAAGGAGGAAGAAATCAACAGGCTGATTACTGATTTTTAAAAAATGACCAAGACATAAAATCCACATGAGGTAAGAATTGAAGAGAGAAGGAAAGATTATGGCTTTAGGAAGTCTGTGTGTGTGTGTGTGTGTGTGTGTGTGTGTGTGTGTGTGTGTGTTAATGTTTAAGTTCACTCAAAAGACTCTGTATAGACTCCAGCAGGCTACTAATGCTAATAAGAACAGTTTAAACACAGCTTTCTTGTTCTTCCCTCTTGTTTGAAGTTTTTCTTGGTACACACAATAGACCGGTGGTTCCCAACCATTTGTTGGCCATGCCCCATCTAAGCATCTCTAAAATCCTGCCGCCCACCGCCGCCCCCCCTCCCCACCCTCCCCGCCGTCGGTCATATAATTCTTATTCAAAAACTGAATTCCTATTCACATGGAGGAAGCCTCAAAGGCCATTAACTTGGTCTAAACAAGCTTCCAAAGAGCATGGCATCCATGAAAGAGAAAAATGAAGGAAAGGACAGTTGAAGTACTGAGGAAGAAATCACTAAGAAATTGTTGAAAAGAAATAATTTGAAGTGATAGGAAAATATAGCAAGTAAAGTTTCAAAACATAATAGAGAACTGAAATGCATAAATATGTCACAATATATATCCATATACTGTCTATGAGGTCCCTAGAACCATGAGAAATACCAAAAAAAAATCACTGTTAATAACTCTTTCTCGAATTGCCCCCTTAAAAATCAAATTGCCCCTTTGTGGGGCATGTGCCCCACGTTGGGAACCACTGCAATAGACATATATAGGCCCACAGCAAATGCAGACTGCAATCATCATATGCCCTGATTTCTGCAGTGGATGCCAAAGGATCCCGAAGCTGGTGACATTTTAGGAGAGGGAACATGGAGAGAATATAATGACAGCCATGTGAACTAATGAAAGTCATTTTTCCCTTGCACCTCATTAAATGTTGTAACACCACCCTTATCAAACCCACCCTATACTCAAACAAAAGTCGTTTATTTGGGAGTGAACATGGTGCTTATTTATTTTAAGGGCTCTGCCCCATATTTCCATGGTTGCAATAACTCTTCACATCCGTCATTTTGGAATGCTTGCACTTACTTCAAAAGAAATTAAATTTCTTGCAACAGTAAGAGAGGTTTAGAAACAGGCTATTCTCTAAATGCTTTTTTAAAAAGTAAATATAACCCTCATGTTCTGTTCAAGCTTTAGGGAGATTTTTTGCCAGCAGCATTTTATTTTCCCCCATGAAGCATCCAGGGCTTTTTGAGCCCAGCACAGGGGTCCCCTGCTGGCATTCAGAGCCCATCAGTTGTCAGCATCCCCCGAAGGTCTGTCTGCCTGAAGCGGAGAGACTGCGCTGTAGCTAGGTGAGCTCACACCAGTGCTTCCCTCAGCGGACACAGGGAGGCAGTGCGGGAAAGCTCGGCTTCTGTAAGCCAGAGCACGGAGAACATGGCTGCACAGCTTCTTGCTCTTTTCCAGGGTTGAAGTCCTAACGTCTCCCCACTTGCTTGTTTAACTTTTATCAAACTAAGAATTTGTAAAGGAGAAGATCAGGTTACCTGACTAATGAAACAAGCCAAGAAATGTTTTTAAGTTATGGCATGTTCAAAGACAATGACACTATAAAAGCTACTAAGTGACTATTATTTAAAGCCTTTTCATAATACATCATATATCCCATATCCAGCACCCAACACCCATCACAGACACATACCTAGAGTTTTCTTGCTGATCCTGCCTCTCAGGAGGATTTGCGAAGCATTTTAGAATACATCATCTCACTAAATTCTTCTGCTAGTCCTTGAGATTATGGTAATTGTGGACTTGCTTCCATTTCATGGGGAAGAAAATTGAGGTTAGAGAGTTGGCATGGTTTGAGAAGGCCACAGGGAAACCAGTGAGCAGTAAGTCAGGATTTTAACCTGTTGTCTGACTCTGTGTCAAAGGTCATTCACTTTCCTCCACTCACTCAGATTCACACAGAAATCAGAAATCACTGATCTCCCAGAATGCTTCTCATAACATCCTTAAAAGGGAATGAATTGGGATTTATTAGCTTTCCTTGGCCCAATGCAGAAAACAGGACATAAAGTTTAAAACCTCATCATCGTAGTCTTTACTCCACATATAATCAATCTCCTATCTCGCACTCAGTTTCCATCCCCCAACTATTGAAACAAGACTTTTGCTCTTATTTTCCATTCTATTATCCTCATTCCCACAATTATATTTGTCTCTCTTGTTTACACCTTGAGATTATAGATGAATTTTCAAAACAGATGGATATCTCTTTTGCCTAGCTCCCCACCCCCACCCCCGTCCCCACTGTACCCCTTCTCTCCATTCCCACTATGATCACCATCTTATTTGTCTCTTTTTCTAGAACTGAAAGTTTCCCAACGCATGCCCTTCCTTCCATTTCCTCCCTGTTCTAATCCATCCTACATGGTACTTTCAGATTAGCCCTCCTAAAGCCTGTTTGAATGAAATCACTGTCCAGCTCAAAAACCTTCAGTGGTTCCCCTTTGCTTATCCAAACAATACGCAAACTTTATCCCTGCAGTGACGGACACCCCATAATCTCACTTAGCCTCACTTTCCAAACGTAGCCCCTCTATTCTCTTTCATGCAAGCTTGGCCCCTTCTAGCTGCTTTCCATGTAAGCTGTGCACTGTTTGCTTTGCTCATGTATAGTGACTGTCCTTTCTCACTACACTGACACCTTGAAATTCTGTATTCGTCAGAATCTGAGTCAGACAGTGAGTTCTTCATGAAGTCTTCCCTGATTCACCTAGAGATAATGTTTCTCCTTGAAACTCCCATCCATAGTCCAATGCAATTTTTTAAAACTCAATTTTAATTATAGTTAATATATAATATTATATTAGTTTCACATGTACAACATAATGCTAATGCAAATTTTTCAAAAAATACATTAAGTATAAATAGTACATAAATGAAAAAACTTCCAGAGCATCTTTCTTATCAACTGTTTCTTGAATTATAGTTACTAGTACACATATTATTCTTCTATCCCAGGGTATACTGTAAGTGCCTGAGGGCAGGAACCAGGCCTCTATGAATTCACAGAAGCCCTAGAAAAACTTTCACATACTTGATGCTTAGTAAATAAGTGGATAAATGAGGAAAGCAAAACTTTCCCATTTACCTCTCCCATACTATGTATTTACATTTATATTTATACTGATATTATTTAGCTGATGTTCTATCACTCAATAAATTGTTAATACAGTTGTCCCAAAGAAAAGTATACACACTTTAACAGCTGTTAAATTTTCAATTTTGAAAATGAAATGTATTTTTTAACATATTTTTTATTCATTTTAGAGAGGAAGGGAGATGGAGAGAGATAGAAACATCAATGATGAAAGAGAAGCATTCATCGGCTGCCTCCTGCACACCCTCCACTGGGGATCGAGTCTGCAACCCAGGCATGTGCCCTTGGCCAGAATCAAACAGTGACCTCCTGGTTCCTAGGTCAATGCTCAACCACTGAGCCACTCCAGCTGGGCTGAAAATGAAATGTATTTTAATAAACACTGCCTTTATAATTATTCAAAGTGTGTGTATACTTACTTGGGGATAACCTATACTTACTGATCACATTATATATGTCAGGCACTACACTAGGTACTATAGTAAACAAAACAGACATGTTCCAAAGTACTAGGGGAGATAGATAATAAATTATTCACCTTTTTTTTTGCAAATAGTTATGGGACTAGAAAAACATGCAGAGCAGGTGTGCTCAAGGAGGGGCTGTGGAGGCAACCTATTCAGGCAGGGAGTTAAAGAACAGTGTCTCAGAGGATAAATGGGACTAGAAGGGTGAGAAGAAGCCAGCCATTCAAAGATTAGGAGAAGGTTTATTCCAGACAGAGGAAACTGCAGGGGGAAAGCCGAGAGGTGGGAAAGGGCGTAACACTTTTTGGGAACTGAAGGGAAACCACACAGCTAGATTATAGAATGAAGGGAAGGGGAGGCCAAAATTAGATGAACAAGGTGGGCAGTGATCAGACTGTGGGGATCAGATGGAAGTGGATTATTTGTGAAGTCTGAGGCGCTCCATCCCAGGGTTTTAAGCAGGAAATGTCATGATCTGCTGATGCTTTTAGATGATTCTGGGGACTGTGAAGAGAAGAGATTAAAGAAAGGGAAGAGTAAAAGTAGAGACCCTGGCAGGGGAACCATTGCTACGGTCCAAACAGGAAATGGGATGCCTTAGGATAGCGCAGCAGTGGTGCTAATATGGAGTGGAGGACAGCAGCTTGTTAAATGTGAGTCATGAGGGAAAGAAAGAATCTAGGGCAATGCCCAGGTTTCTGGCTTAGCAATCGGGTAATTAGTATTAGCATTTACTAAGATAAGAAAGATTAGAAGCCAAAGATTGAGGGAAAATAAATCCATTAGCTCAAACTTTAAAGCCATCTTAAATTATGATTATCCACTTGATGTGTGTTTTTGAACACATATTACGTGCCTGACACTACATTAGATACTAGAGAAAGGAAGTGACAGAATCCCTGTGCTCAGAGCTCATACCTTCTGGAGAGAAGTACCAACGTCATTAAAAACGTTTAAAGTCACATGGCTTGCAGGATGGTGTGCAGGCATGCAGACTCTGGTTGGAGATTTTATATAAAACACTGCTTTTAAACATTCTTTTCCTTAAATGCTTTGTTCATATTTGAAAAGCAAAATTTACTTCCATTTTGCAAGTGAACCCTAGGAATTCATGGAAGTAGAAGTCCAAACCAAACACATAATCACTTTGGGAACAGCTGCTCACACTTTGCTTTCATTATGACTTTTCACTTCCCCTAACCCCAGCCTCAGCATCCTCCTAGACAAGCGTGGCTGGAGCACGGCCTAGAGTCCTGTCCAATCTCTGCTTCCATCACTAGGCCTCTCACATGGGTGCTTTGTGGTTTTAAAGTGACTGTTTTAAAGAAAACAATGAGAATGCACAGTATTGTCCTACAACCTTACCAAGAAGAGTGGAATTCATATTGGGAAACTATTGAAAATTAAACTGAAATCCTGCTTTTCAGTCTGAACAGAACTCATGTCCTGGAAATTTTCCCTGTATACACCATAGTTTATGATCAAATTATTCAAGAGAATAACCCATATAAGGTTAAAACAAAATGCTGCTTCCCATATTTCCTTTTCTTAAATGTTTTAGCTAAATCTTCCCCAGAATATCTACAATAAACTATATAACCAAATACATTACACATTCATTAACTGACCATGTACAGAATACTCAGGCCAAATTAATAAAATCCTCTTAAATTAAAATTTGGCCACAGGATCTCCTCCTTCCCCCCCCCACCCCCGCCCCAGAATTGACTGACAATTTATTGATAGCTCTCTTAAAATTCCTGTAATATGTTAGCTTAAAATATCATATTGTTGATGTCATGATATTTTGCTTTATACTTTGTAACTTTTGTCTACTTCAAAGCATTCTTTTTACTCCCCACTTAGCATGCACAGAATTGGGTTCATTAATTATCTAAAATATAGTTTACATGAAGTCACATTCTAATAGTCACCTTCCTAATGCTGAAAATCTTGTTTTCCTTAAAACATGTCACTCTTATTTTCTGTAGATGCTTGTCCAGGCGTATTCTCCAACTGCTTTCACTGTTCACGAGGCCAGCCAAAAGCTCTGACCACATGCAGCGACTAAATCACCATACTTCTCTGCTATCATCCAGTATATACAGCAATCATCTGTCTCCTTTGATCTTCAGCTAGCACAAGCCTTTTCTCACTAAGTTGTCTCCCAAGGTTTGTTGTTGATATTTAAACAATTTGGACATCTCTAAAAGTGGACTGGCATTGACACCAAGATAAGGTGCTAATCAATTTATTAAGTGATTTTGTACAAAAATGGCAAACTTAATATGACCCTGGAGCATGACTGATTCACCCAACAAGAAGCGTGAAGAAAGCCATTCATCTGTTTTTGTCCCTTCTGGCTGAGAACGTCTATGTGGAGCTCTTTTCTGGAGTCAGAGCTAACAAAATTCAACAGAAATAATACTTTAAATTTTTAATTAATTGGCATCATTATATTTATATACCTCTGTGTAGTTGAATTGTGGAGTAGATCATGTTCCATGTCATCACTGGGAACCTTTTTTTTTTTTAATCTAAGATGAGACTTCAATGCTTTTTATGCCATCAAAATTACCAAACTTGTCATAATAATACTAAATAATTTTTAAATAAGGATAAATTAGGTATGAAAGGCAAATGTGTTTCATTTGTCTCAAACCAATACAGCCTGAGTAGCCTAAAGATAACTCCATTCAAAGAGTGTTGAATGTTTTCAGCACTTTGTGTTTCAAAGCAAAATAGACCATGTCTATGTAAATAAGAACTGCAGTTGCCTTTATTCCTTATTCTACGTGAATGCCAAAACAATAGATTACCTTAAGATAAAATAACCCCCCAAATTAATATGATCTTTAGATATCATTGTTCCTAATAATATAGCTAACTCTTAGGATGAATTGGCCTGACTGTCTCACAAGATTAGTTTTACGTAAAGTAGACACAATCATCCCTGTGTAGTGGGGCCAGAGAGCAAGTGTAATTTAAAGCAGTTGCCTGCTGGCCAAGCACAGCAAAGAGACTGTGGAGCAATTGACAGTTTAGATAGAATGTCACATTTAAGGGATGGATGAGAAATAGAAATTACTAAACACAAGGAATGATCAGGAAAATAGTTGGAGAACAGTATGTAATAAAAGTCAATTAAGGTGGAAACTATAAGATAGCAGAGTCTAGGAAGTGATAAGAATAATTCGGTTATTATTGACCTCTATGCCCAGAGAATATGGATTGTTCTGGTTCCCAAGAAGGGAGATTTTCAGTCCTGAAAACATCCCATTGCCATCATACAGACTGCACAGAGCCTGTGTCATGGGTTAACTTGCTTATTTTAAAGATATGTTTAGGTCCTAATCCCAAGTACCTCAGAATGTGACCTTATTAGGAAAGAGGGCCTTTACAGAGATAATCAAGTTAAAATGAGGTCATTAGGGTGGGCCGTAATTGAATAGGACTGTTGTCTTTATAAAAATTGGAAATTTGGATACAGAGACAAACACTCCCAGAGGGAAGACAGCCCCATGTGACTGGAGAGTCTACAAGCCAAGGAAAGCCAAGGTTTGCCCAGAAATACCAGAAACTAGAAGAGTCTAGGAAGGGTGCTGCCTTACAGCTGTCAGGAAGAGCATGGCCCTCCTGACACCTTGAATTTGGTCTTTTAGCCCCCAGAGACATGAGATAATAACATTATGTTCGTTTGAGCCACCCAGTTTTTGATGTTTTGTTACAGCAGCCCTAGGAAACTAATTTGCTGTGTCATCCTAAAATGGCACCGAATGACAACCATTTGACATCTAATCCCCAGCATAAACCCCAGGCAGGAAGATTTATAACCAGAAAGGTATCATTGTATCAACCCTTCCATGGCCTGGTTCTGACACGGACACCTTCTTGCAGTGCTTACAGAATATCCCCTAAGTCAGACCACTCACCCTACCCCCGACTTATCATCCCATTGGTGAATGGCCTGGCAACAGGAGTGGGTGGGCGGTGGGTGTGTGTATAACAGTGAGCAAGGGAGAAGGCATCAGAGGATGGGGTTGGGATCAGGAAGTTTTTGTCCCTCACTTATAAATTAATTACCTCAGCAGATAATTACTAAGCACTTTTTATGTGTTAGTCACTATGCTAGTAACTTAAGGATATAGCTGAGAACAAGACAAAGAAACCACCTCACGGAGTTTATGTTCTAGCCTGATTTCACTCAATCTCATACAAATAAATCTTTAGGAAGCAAACCAATCAAGAGAGTGTAATCCTGCTTATACTGAACTTTGAAAGAGCTGGACTCCTCACATGGTTTGGAATGATTTGAATAGACTTTTAGTTAATATTCATCTTCTGTAGACACTTTAGTCCAAATAAGTTGATTTACAGTTTCTCAAAACCTGACCTGAAAAGTTAAGCTACCACACCCCCATGCAATAAGTGTGCGAGTGTGTGTGTGAGAAAGAGAGAGTGGCTAGGAATATAAGCATAAATTATGCTGCTAATACTTTTATGTGCAGCTGGCATTTCTATTGTCTTGTCTCTTATGACAGTGCCCTCCTCTGGAAGCTGTTAGGATAAGAGCTAATGTCGGCTGTGCCACACAAAGGTGATGGCGAATTGATGAGCCTGTAAAGAGATTCCGAGGCGAATAGGGAAATGCATTGTTAATGCTATTAAATATTACTTAGCCTACAGCAAGCTGCATGTTCAACAGTTTAAACTTTAATTGCTAGCTGATGCAGAAACAAGCCTGGATATATGTAAATCCTATTGAAAGCTAATATCATTTTGGCTGCTCAGATGGATTAGCAGCCACTACAATTAGCAGCATGAGCAGCTAATGATATTAGGGGAGAATCCATCATGCAGCAGTCTGGGCCTTTAAATCTGAAAAGAAGTTAAGGTCCCTCTCCCCATCAAAACCCCGTACTGGGGAGTCTTGCCAACTGATGCAGAAGACTCCAGGGGGTGAGCCAAGAAGCTTACCAAATTCAGAAGGCTGACTCCACTCTCACCTTGAACTGTTCCTCTTTATGTCCTCTACCGGTAATTCTAGCTAAGCACATTCTGGCCGGTGCTGCCTCCTCCCCACCCTCTGGGCAGTGTCACTGGATCACAGAGTAGAGGCAAAAAGATCCATCTTCCGTTATAGAGCTTATGATTCACTCTGGCCACCGTGGCTATGATAGAAGGAGAGAGGGCAGGGAGTGTTCTCAGAATTGGCGCCACTGGAAGCAGGCCGTTGTATGGAGGGAGCACTGCCTCAAATGTTGATGACTGCATTAGGAGATCCCCACTGAAAACAATCCTCACTTCAAACTTTAGGATCATGTATGGAAACTGTCATAGTTTGAGTATAATTTCTGTATCTGTTCTATAAAAATAAGCCTTGTGATGTCCTTTTAAGTCACCAACTATAAGGCACAGTGGAGCATAGACCGTGAGGTGTGATTCTATTTCCTTAACTGGATGGATAGCAACCCTTCCATTTCTAAAGGTTTACATTCTGACACTGATAAATATTAAAATCAAAGTACTTGAAAGAAAGATTGGCCTTTATTCGTGAAATTTCTAAAATACAAAGCTTTGTGGTTTTATTAATCTGATTGTAAAAAAACTACTATAGCTAGTTATAATAGCACAGCACATATCACAATTAAGCTAAAATGGCTACTTACAAATAATTTTATGTAATCTAATTTTGAAAAGAGTACTATTTTATAATCAGAACTCTAAATACTCACATAAGAAACCATTAATAGCTTGATTCATCAATCATTATAAATTCTAATTTTTAACTAGCAATAACCATCTGAAACCACAAATTCTGAGTTATTACTCATAATTAATAAAGTCCTGCCTTATTAATACACATGAGCAGAAATTACTAGTTTGTTTTGGGGAAGTTGCAGTAAACTAAACTGGCATGATGAAGGCTTAAGAGTTGTATATATAATTACAGTTTTGTGGAAAATATTTAGTGTGGCTCACCTTTTTGCTTTTGTTATCAAGACTGTAGGATGTGATGGACTTTAAATATATTTCGTACAAGAAACTTATACTACAAGATGATGATGAATAAAGGCCTAAGGAAATAAAGGTAAGGCTATTCTTTTTGCTCCCCATCATTTAGAAGAAACTTTGCCAATTTTGCTTATTTGGGGTTTATCCTATAGGAGTCTCCTCTTAGCATGGACAGCAGGCCTCAATGAATAACTGTCAGTACAGCTTGGAGATGATTTGTTGTCACCAACAATCCCTTCATGTTACTTTGAGAAAGCTACACTCAATAGAGATTCAAACATGTCTACTCTAATGGAAACTTCTATTCCATTACATGTACTTTTTTGTTATACTAGGATGACTTTAGAGTTTTGCCGGGCTAAAGAAAATCGATGGTGTTTTCCATTAATATAGTCTTTTCATAAAAATATTTGTTGATATCAAGCTTTCCCCTCATCAGCCTTATATTCTGCAACATATTCAGAAGCATGTCTTTCACTAGAGAGAATGGGGTTCTAAGATGCCAGGTCAGAAAAATTATTTAATGACAACCTTTGTGCATATGAACACCCAGAACAACAATCAGAGGGGGTTACATTCATCTGTTCTTAAATTTAGCAGACATTTATTGAGGACCTACTGAGTGCAAAACACTCTGATATAAATATACCTGAGGTATTGCCTTTGTCCTCAAGAAGCTTAAAGCTGAGTGAGGGAGTGACAGGGGATAATTATAACCAAGATGGAAATATTCACAGGCTTCCTGGGCATGCATAACGTAGATTAGAAGTAATCAGAGTCTAAAAATAAAGGTTAGACCCCAAAATAAATGTATTGATGGTGAAGATTATAACAAGTATTGTGGTTTATCAAGAAGGATTACAAGTTTGTGGGGTTTTTAAAGAATAAATTTTTAGAATGCACATGGCTTGAATTATATATATACTGAGTTTGTCTGAAGCTTCCAAGAGAGTTGGATTTAAGAATGCCACACCAACGAGGTAGCTCAGAGCTTTGCTGTGACCTTTTGCTGTCTGGCACAGAAGGCATGATTCCTATTGCACCTTGCTCAGCTCATGTAGTTTCTGCAAGCATCAACACCGTTCTGTCTCTTTATGAGGAGCACACAGGTATAGGAGGATGTTTTAAAATAAAGTAATGGATGACCATTTCATAAGGCTCATGCTTATTGCATTTTTGGAGGAATCGTTCTATAATCCGTGAATGTAATGGGTTTTAAAAGTGAAACCTTCAACATCTCAAATCCAACATATTAAAGACTCATTTTCTTTTTGTAATCTTGTTTCTCCTCCTGTTCTCTCCAGCTTGACATCACATGATACTTGGTCACATGAGCTAGAGAACTAGAGTCTTCCTTTGAATTCTTTCCTCACCTATTCCGTCAAATTGGTCAACAATACCCACCAATCAGTTCCTTTCAATGCCTCTAAATTCCATTTCCTCCCTTCTTTTTCCACTAATGCCACTGCCTTAGTTGTCCTAGTCATCATCTCACACATGGACTACCGGAATAGTCTTCTAAATGATCTTTTGCCTCCAACCTTCACTTATATCACCTTCATCTTCCACACTACCAGCAGAATCCCCTTCCCAAAATGTACTGTGGCTTAAAAACTATGATCTTAGAGATAAAATTTGCAATCCTTAGGGTGGTGTTCAATACATTTTCCAATTTAGAACCAAAAAGTATTTTAGGCTCATGTTCCATCTTCTGCAATTTACTCTATGAACATGAGTCTAGGCTCTAGCCAAGCTCTATTGCTCCAGTTATATTTGAGAACTTTCATACCTCCATGTCTTTATTTATGCAGGAGTACCACTGCATTCATGTCATCCCACACATCTCAACTTGGTGAAATATTATCTCTCCAACTTTACTCAATGTCACCTCCTCTTTAAAACCTTCCTTAATTCTTTTTTAAAAAATATATTTTATTGTGCTTTTTACAGAGAGGAAGGGAGAGAAATAGAGAGGTAGAAACATCGATGAGAGAGAAACATTGATCAGCTGCCTCCTGCACACCCCCAACTGGGGGCCCTTGACTGGAATCAAACCTGGGACTTTTCAGTCCGCAGGCTGATGCTCTATCTACTGAGCCAAACCGGTTAGGGATCCTTAATTCTTTACAGCCCTTAGATCCAAAAGTGTCTAACAGGAAAAATGAAAATATTTTATAACTTTTCCCCCTCAAAAACATTTGGTGAGATTCTAGGAATACAGAGGTGAACAAGTCAGGTATGATTAATTTTATGGAACTTCAATTTTAGTGGAGAAAATAAATAGGTAAAAAATACATAATTTTACATACATGTGCTAGAGTAACTAGGGAGATGAGCCACATTTTTATATCAGTTGTCAAGGGAAAGCTTCTCTTGGAATGTACTATTTGAGCTGAGACCCAAATAAGATAATGTCTCTCAATAACAGTTTTGGTTTTTTGCTTTAGCTGAGTGTTAGTGTAGAATATTTTCGAGAAGAATAAAAAGTCTCCATCATTTAAAGCTCCCATGCTTATTTCAGAGAACATTCTGGGAACCTTAACAACAACAAAAAACTAATTTTATCTATTACTCTATAATAAACCAACCCATGATTCACTGTCTCAAAACAGCAATTATTTATTTCTCATGAGTCTGTGGGTAAGCAAGGGATTGAATGCTGTAGGCAGGACTTAGCTGAACAGGTTTGACTCCATGTTCCTCTCACCCTCTCCTTCCCATGGAAATAGCAGAGATACATGAGCAAGTGAGCCCCATGGCACAAGTGCTTTATATAATTCTACATTAAACACATCTACTAATATCTCATTGGCCAAAGTAAGTCACATGGCAAAGCCCATGATAGAAGGACACAATGAAGTTGCATGCCATAAATAATGGAAACAAGGACGGGAGGAGAATTTTGCCAGAGCAGTAAATAACATCCCTGGAATCTAGTATTGCATTTGCCACCAAATGTATCATTTTAGGCATGTCACTTGCTCTCTCTGAGTCTTAGTAGTCTTATGTGTAAAATAAGGTCACTTGATTAAATGATTCCTAGATTTTATTCAATCTCTAAATTACCCATGACCCCTTTGTTTCAGAAGGCTAGATGGCATTTAGAGCAACACTGTAAATAAATACCCAAATATGTATAAAAAGAACTAAAATCTATTATTGACTTTTATAAATGCTAAAACATACAGCATCGCATTAGCATTGCTGCAGAGTGGTGAGGACAGCAAACAGGAACTACAATGGGAGGGGCATCAAAAGATCACAGTTCATTTGCAGACTCCTTCATGGACAATTTTAATCCCTTACAAGAGGATGTTTGAGCACTCAGCAAAATGTAACTGTGAAGAACTCTGGGCTCAGGAGTGAGGACACAGATGATTGGGTGGGAATCCTGGTTGTCCTGCTCACTACCTGAGTGACTTATCTTTTAGTGCTCAGTTTTCTCTATTTAAAAAAAAGATCATAATAAGATTATAGACTTAATTTTATTGATTTATATACTTAATTTAATGAAATACTGCACATAAAGTTTAGGAAGAGTACCTGAAAACAGTGCTCAATAAATATCAGCTACATATATTACTTGTTTAAGCTACATGAAAGCCAGGTATATGTATGTGTGTGTATATATGTATGGGTGGAGGGGTCCCTCAGCTCAGCCTGCACCCTCTCACAGTCCGGGACCCCTCAGGGGATGTCCACCTGCCAGCTTAGGCCAGCTCCCCAGGGTATCGGGCCTAAGCTGGCAGTCAGACATCCCTCTGGCAGCCTGGGAGTCCTCAGGGGATGTCCAACTGATGGCTTAGGCCCGCTCCTCTCAGGGAGTAGGCCTAAGCTGCAATCAGACATCCTTAGCGCTGCCATGGAGGCAGGAGAGGCTCCCATCACTGCCTCTGCACTCATGGCCCTCAGCCTGGCTTGTGGCTGAGCGGAGCTTCCCCTATGGGAGCACACTGACCACCCCGGGGCAGCTCCTGCATTGAGTGTCTGCCTCCTGGTGGTCAGTGTGCATCATAGTGACCGGTCATTCCTGGTCATTCCGCCATTAGGGTCAATTTGCATATTACCCTTTTATTATATAGGAATATTTTAAATATAACAGTCTACATGAGTCGCCCTATTGTCTTATATCTAACTCACTTCTATTATCCTAGCCTTTGTAGACATTTGCATTTTTAGTCTTTACTTCAGAAAAGTCTAAGTAAAATCAGAAAAAATTTAAATATCCAGAAAAGAAGCTCAGGAGTGAGGACCCACCTAATCATCTGGGTTCTCACTCCTGAGCCCAGAGCCCAGCCTTTTTTCCCCTTACTGTAGGCTTTTAGGCATCATGGTTATGAAATATGGCTGCAACATTCTTTTAAATCCTCTTAAGTAGCAGTCATCCTCCTCTACCCCTCCCTATCACCCCCCTCCCTGCTACTATTAAGCCCTTCACAGGTATCAATCGTTGGGAAGAAAGAACTGCACTTTAAAAGGATTTTAAATAATGTCCCCAAGAAATATAGCAGCAGATTGTTCAATGGGGATTATCAGCCAAGAGTGTGTTAGGGGGAGGGAGGGTTCTCTTTTAAAAGGTCTTTAAATAATGTAAGTGTACTTCTTGGCAACATTACTCACAGACATTTAAGGAGTAGATATTTCTGCTGAACCCACTCATCAGGAGCATGCACCCACAAAAGAGACATAAGGGAGACACACAGTCATGATGTGTCCACACTCTTGGCATTGTTGGGATACAAATATTGTAAGATTTATCCAAAACATTGAGAGTACCAGAGACTTACTTAGTAAAGAGACCCTCTCTCCTTCCAGGAATCAAGGTCAAATAATCCCAGGGACTATTTGAACATTTGCTAAGTGACTTTTGCGGGGGTGGGAGGTGTGGAATGCATTATTTTCTATGCTTTTCAAGAGGGTCTTGAGAAAGGGGTTCTTGCTTTACTTTCTCTTCTCCTTTACCCCTTCTTAAAACCAAACTTCAGGTCAAAAATATAAACAGCATACTCTGTCTTCTTCCAATCACTCTATTTCCAACTTCCTCCCCGGTCGAGCCTCATTCATATCTGTGAGATGGGTACAAGAGGAAGGGGTGCGACCTATGGTAGAAGTTAAGGGCTTTGGCTTTGAAGACAGAAAATCTGAGTTTGGAATCCAGTTCTACCACTACTGGTGACTTTAGGAAAATGTTATTTCCCCCATTGGGCCTCATCTGAAAACCACAGGTAAACCATGCCTGCTCCTAGCTTTGTTGCCAGGGTACAATGTAATTGGAAAAGTGGAGAGCACTCAGCTCCATGCCTAGTATAGTCGAAGTACTCAGTCCATGGTACTCAATACATGGAGTGTTGTGAGACTTGGAGGCCATGATTTTGTGAGTGTGATTT
The DNA here is from genome assembly GCF_951640355.1 of Cnephaeus nilssonii. NCBI lineage: Eukaryota > Metazoa > Chordata > Mammalia > Chiroptera > Vespertilionidae > Cnephaeus > Cnephaeus nilssonii. Next base: position 64,018,300 of record NC_137072.1, on the reverse strand, counting down.
TAGTTGTTTGGGATCCAGGAGCTGCCTATCTTGATGTATCTGACTTCAGTGAGCCAAAGTGTTGAGTCTTATATGCAGCTGGCACCAAGGATATTTTAAAGATGGTTTTAAGGACGGTTATGTGCTACATAAGAACTAGGGGGTCAGTTGGAGCTTTCCTCTGGTGATGGAAGAATGAACAACCAAGTCTAATATTCAGGGCACAGATGGGGGTAAGTCTTAGGCCATTTTACAGATAGACCTTTGCACAAATTGTGGTGGAAAGAAATTTCAGGAAACGTGTGTTTCTCCCTTATCTCAGACATCCTTCATAATAAAAAGGCAATATGCAAATAACCATCACTTCGCTACGGCCACGATTGGGCGGTGGGAGGCTGGGGGGCGGGACTCGGGGTGGCATATCCGACCATTGAGAGGCGCGGGACTCCCGCCCCCCCCCCCCCCCCCGCCTCTCAATGGCTGGATTGGCGGCCGCTGAGGGGGGCTGCCTCGGACACCCTGGACACCCAGCTTCGCTGCCATCGGAGGTGGGGAGCCGGTTGTCCGCACCCGGATCCCCTGCCGTGCTCCCCTTCGTCAGCGCCTCAAGCCCCAGCAGCAGCGGCAGCGGCTGGGGATGAGCTGGTGATCCCAACAGCCTGGCAGCTCAGTGGCGGCGGAGGCAGCATTGGGCCTGGGGACTGGCGAACAGGCAGAAGATGGCCCTGATCGCAGGAGGCTAGGCCTAGGGACCCTACCCGCACGATTGAATCGTGCGCTGGGCCTCTAGTTAAACATAAAGCAGAAAAGATGGCCCAAAGACTCACTGTTTTCCTTTACAGCCTAGAAGAGTTTCAGAAATGAAAAGTACTTTTATCCAATGGATCCCATGTACATTACATTCTTGGGAAACTGTGAAATGTTAGGTCCAGTATCAAAGAGTACCCTCTGAAAAGGACATTGAGCTGACAGGTGAGTGTAAATAATGCAGCTCAAATGATGTGAGGGAAAATGATGTTCCTCTAGCATTCAGACAGTGGAACAGGTCTTGTGTCATTGACCACAATGACAGAAAATCAAAGTGAACCCCATTAAAGGAAAAAAGCCATCTATTTTAGTTAGCCCAGCAGGCACCTGAAAGCTCCTCTCAGTATGAAAAAATGGAAGGGCACTTGAGAAGATGGAGGTCTCGGTTCTAATGACCATGTGTGCACCTCCTGGGGAGGATGGATCTCTCTTTTAAATATGAAGGATTGATTTTGAAAATAGTCTTCTCTGCTGTGTTAGTTCTTTTCCTGCCTTTCATTGACAAGAGGACATGATTAGGTGAGGACCTTTTCAGTTAACTGAGATGAACCAAAACAAGGAAACCATTTTTTAACGAAAAAGCTGGCACGGCCTTATTTGTTATCATCCTTTAATTCCAGTGTATTACGCAACAGTGCCACAATAGAAGCAACTTAAGACAAAAGCATCCAAGAAGTGGAAGAAAAGGAAAATGCTTTTGAAATTTTCTTAAAGCACTTCAAAGAACTTTTTACAAGATCATTGCTCCCCGGAAAGGAAAAGTAGAAATTATCTTTAACTCTTTTTCTAGTTGATACTCCAGATATCTTGATCTTCCTGACCATCATTTATTGGTAGAAATATGGATTGACTCCTTGGCCCTTGCCAAATAAAGTGAAAGTCTGAAGCAACTAGCCTCATAACTGAAGCCCCCTAAAAACACGTGGGCTTCAATTATGTTATGAAAGTCCATAGAGAACTTATAAAAATTTTAAACTCAATTTCCATAAATACTTCCCCATGGCTTCACTGAGATAAATGAAAGGATTTTTTCTATAATTTTTTTTTTTCAATTACAGTTTATACTCAATACTAGAGGTCCGGTGCACGAAATTGGTCTATGGGTAGGGTCCCTAGGCCTGGCCGGCGATCAGGGCCGATCGGGGCCTTCCAGCTACCGGCCAGGGCCTCCTTTCCCCAGCTGCCAGCTGCCGCCCGGGGCCTTCCTTCATTCCGTGCTGCCCCCTGGTGGTCAGTGCACATCATAGCAAGCAATAGAACTCCTGTCTCCCGGTCGAACTCCTGAGGGGACAATTTGCATATTAGCCTTTTATATAGAGAGATTATTTTGTATTAGTTTCAATGATTAGATAATCATATACTTTACAAAGTGTTTCCCCTAATATTTCTAGTACCCACCTGGAAATATCTAGGCCCCATACATAGTTATTGCAATATTACTGATTATATTTCCTATGCTGTAAATAAAAATTTTTCATAGCCATAGACCCCAATCATTATTATTATTATTACAATTACTGTAATTCTGCTTTACAAACTAAAATTGAAAGGGTTACAGTTACATACCCTTCAAGCATAACATGCAAAAGTATTTTTTTCCACGTATATCTTGATTGCAATTTATTTTTTAACTTCTTGGGACAGTCACCAGACAACTTAAGACAATAACATATTATTTGATTTTCCCCAAATATTTCAGGTACTTTAATTTACTGAAGAAGTCAGTTATGAGCAACATTTTATCTGCCTGCTCATGCCTTTATTTGAATTTGACTTTCTGGTTGAATATAAATAAGTAATAAGTCTACCATAAATGCTGCTATGGAGCAAAGCAAAGACACATTTGTCTACTAAAAACAAGGTAAGGGACCATTCTCTTGAGTATCAGACCTCAAAGCCTGAGACCTGGGACCAAGAGGAGGGGGTAGAAGGTAGTATTTCCTTAGTAGTAAAGTGTTGCCTGTTTTAGATCACTTAGGTAGGTATTGGGAGGGAGAGAGGAAGTTGTGTGTAAAGAGAATGACTTTGGAAGGTTCTACCACAACTAAAGAATGACCAGGTAAAATCCAGCTTCTGAGTCCCAGTCTACTTGGAAAAAGAGTAAAATGACACAATAAAAGAGAAGAGGCTTGTACCCATGAAAGGTAAAAACCTTTTGGGGCCAATGCGGAGTTGAAGCCCATGATTCATTGAAATACTGGCAAGTTCCTGCCCTTGGCATTGATGCTTTAAACAGAGATAGGAAATTTGAAAGGTATAAAACCTGATTAACCCACATCGGACAAGCTACAGGGTTTGCCTGACTCAGCCTGGTGGTTGTGTGTATTCCAACTCATAAGAGGTGGGTAGGCCCAGAGCTTAAAACATCCCCGTGGTGTTGCAATGATTAACTCAGCAGCTTGAGCTATTCCAAATGTTGCTCTCTTGTCGGAGAAAAAGAATAAATACATTGGGTGTGAGTGATGGCCAGCGAGGGAAGGCTGAAATGTTTGCTCAGCCTCAGTGTTCTGGGAGCTGAACAGCTTTCCAAAGGCACTTTTTTTTCTCTCTCCAGATGTTCCTGAGGAAGATGCAAATGAGCCTATCTTCATGTTGCAAAACTGTCAAATCCTGTCCAAGGAACCTAATAGGATGTCATCAAGTCCAGTGAGTCTCCTCTCCGATGGGGAATGTCTGTATTGCTGTGAATCATATATAAGTAGAGGATTCATAACATAATATATGCTGTTTTCTTATTTCAGAATAGACATTTTTTATATATTATCATGCATATCATATCAAATTACTTTACTTTCTAATTAATGCTAGCTCCTAAGTGTTATCCCATACTGTAACTGCTGAGACACTGTTTCACAATATTCCCTGTGATAACTAAGGGTGGGTCTACTTCACAGATGAGTAACCCAAAGAACACAGAGCATAAGTAAACTTGCCCAGAATCTCCCCTGCTGAAATATGACATAGTATAAAAACCATTTGCCCTTTAGTCTTCCCTCAAACCATTATTAGTTCTAGGTCTTTGTTTTCTTCCTAGGTCACATCATTTTGAAGTTGTTAATAGTATCACAAGGTCTCAGTTATGAGTATAGCAGATGAGAGTGTAGAGATTCTCTGTTGATCTCCTGGCAGAAAGAAAGGGCATTGCAGGGTCTGTGTCCAACCCTAATTGATTCTATCCAATGAGAGCATCTGTCCTGCTTTAAACTAGCCAGATTGAACTTTGAAAATATTAGAAAAGGAGGAGAAACTAGATGAAGGCCTTAGAATTTTGACTAATAAAAAAATATGTGGGAAGATATTATAGAAAACTAGAGGCCCGGTGCACAAAATTTGTGCACAGGTGGGGAGGGATGTCCCTCAGCCCAGCCTGCACCCTCTCCAATCTGGGATCCCTCTCACAATCCAGGACTGCTGGCTCCCAACTGCTCGCCTGCCTGCCTGCATGATTGCCCCTAACTGCTTCTGCCTGCCAGCCTGATCACCCCTTAACTACGCCCCTGCCAACCTGATCGACACCTAACTGCTCCCCTGCTGGCCAATTGCCCCTAACTGCCCTCTCTTGACAGCCTGGTTACCCGCAACTTCCCTCCCCTGCAGGCCTGGGTCCCCCCCCCAACTGCCCTCCCTTGCAAGCCTGGTCCCTCCCAACTGCCCTCCTCTGCCAGCCATCTTGTGACAGCCATCTTGTGTCTACATGGGGGCATCCATCTTTGACCACATGGGAAAGGCCATCTTGTGTGTTGGAGTGATGGTCAATTTGCATATTACTCTTTTATTAGATAGGATGCCTCCAAGTTGTCCTACCTGATGGGTATGAAACTGGGGTATTTATCCATCAGTGTTTGAGAGGTGTTCTAGGGTGTTACTATCCAAGCACCTGGCCTTCCATGGGATGAGCACTGGCCTGCAGAGAGTTCACAGGAAGTTAGAGTAAGTGGCTATGGGCTTGGTAATGGTGAGTACAGAGGGTATATAGATGGAGCCTCAAGTCCACCAAGCAGGAGTTCTTAAACTGGAGTCCACTGAGCCATGATTGGGATTCAATGGTTCACCAATATCTGGAAACTATTTTTTAAATTCTGCATACATGAGTATCTGCGTATTTTTCTAGAGAGAGAATTCAGCATTTCATCAGCTTCTCCAAGTTGTCTGTGAGCAAAAATAATTAAAAATAGGGAGACAAGAGAATAAAAGAGTTATTCACCTTAAGCTCTCTTATATCAGATATTCAGAATTAATAATAAGTGTAAATATACAAACAATACTTGAACATTTGGTGGACAAGGGGATAAATTATATCTTTATTATAGTCTAAGTACAGTCTAAGAGTGACACACTTTCTTTCCAACAATGATGAATAGCTTTTATTAATATGACTAGCAGCCCGTTTGCACGAAGATTCGTGCAATAGACCTTCATCCACCTGGCTGCCTGCACCAGTTTTCTGCCGGCACCGGGGACCCAGGCCTTGGCTGTGGCCACCGCCTTCTGCCTTCTTTCTGGGTTGGGGCTTGGCCCCGGGCGGCGGCCTTGGGCTCGGCTGCACCCCAGCGTCCCTGCAACTGTTTCCTGGTGGGCATGGCTGGTGGGTGTTGCTGGTGGGTGTGGCTTGTGGGTGTAGCGAAGGTATGGTCAATTTGCATATTACTCTATTATTAGGTAGGATATTTTAACTAATAATAGACAAACATATAAATTGACTGTACCTCCGCTATGCCCACCAGCCAATCAGGAGTGATATGCAAATTAATCCAACAAAGATGGCGGTTAATTTGCATACACAGGTGCCCAGTGGGCGGGCGGGACGCTTGCGTCATGGTGACGACGCAGGCATTCCACCCCACCCCTGTCTCTCAGGGCCTATGGGCAGCATGGGAAGGTGGGGCCAGAACAGAAAGAGGCGGCTCCGGGGCTGGGCCAGAATAGAAAGGCGGTGCCGGCAGCCAGGGAAAGGAAGGCCCATTCTAGCACGAATCTTTGTGCATCGGGCTTCTAGCCTATATAATAAAAGCCTAAGCAACCATTATGGCGGAATGACCAGAATGACTGATTGCTATGATGTGCACTGACCACCAGGGGGCAGACTCTCAATACAGGAGCTGCCCCCTGGTGGTTAGTGCGTTCCCACAGGGAGAGCGCTGCTCAGCCAGAAGCCAGCTCACGGTTGGTGAGCACAGCGGCAGTGGTGAGAGCCTCTCCTGCCTCTGAGGCAGCGCTAAGGAGCAGCAAGCCAAGTGGTAAGGAGCAATGAGCAGGCGGGCAGTAAGGAGCAAGGGGTCCCTGACGGCAAGAGGGATGTCTGACAGCTGGCTTAGGCCCGATCCCTGGGTGGGGGAGGGGTAAGGCCTAAGCTGACAGGCAGACATCGCCTGAGGGGTTCCGGACTGCAAGAGGGCACAGGCTGAATTTCGTGCACCAGACCTCTAGTAAAATAATAATACTACAATGACAACCATAATAAGAATGAAAATCAATAAAATGCATTGATACCAGGAAAATCTCAAAGTATCCAGCACATTCTCAACAAAGTTTCCTTCTCTTAGTCATGTCCCTTCAGACTTGAAGAGAGCAGGAGACCAGTTCCAGAGAATAGCTGTGAAGATATATTTGCATTATGGAATTTGGTCATGTGAGTCCATCTATTCAGGTAAATCATACTTAAGGATTACACTACCACTTCTTCCTTAAAACCCTAGCCACTCAGGATACCGTTTAACTAAAACTTTTACTGTTTTAATTGGGTATGTTGGCTTTTGTATGTTGTTTAAGTTTACAACTGTTAAGACTAGTCCACCATTAACCATACTTCTAAATGCTTCTCAAGAATTCTGTATAAATTCAAAGACAGCATAGGCAAAATGAATTCAAATGAGTACAGTTTACAAGTTTCTAAGCCAAAAAGTAAAACGACAGTACTTCTAATTCTAGTATTACAGAAGAGATCACTTGCTTTCCTTTGATCAAAGATGTCTGCCACCTATGTTTGAACCAGCTATTTTAAGCCAGTCTTCCTGTTCTTGGAGAAAAGGGCTATACCTCTTCAACCCTACCCCCTGCCCACCCCTTCACCCCATAGAGCAAGTCTCTCATCCAAGATCCGTTTTGTTAATGTTTTCCTGAGAGCGTTGCTCAGTGCTGATTTGTTACTATGAAGCCCATAATGACTTTTAATTGTAGCATCTACTGTCATATGCTATCGTCTAAGTCTCAATGGATGTTGCTTCTCCTCACTCAGAAAAAATACATTTCCCACTCTAAACATTTGCATATAGTTCATGTTTTCCTTGGATAGGGTAAGTGAGTTATAAAATGCTAGCTTCTCAGATTATTATCTGAATAGTGGCCCAGTGCACAAAATTCATGCACAGGGGGGGAGGGGTGTTCCTCAGCCCAGCCTGCACCCTCTCCAATCTGGGACCCCTGGAAGGATGTCCTACTGCCAGTTTACAGGGATCGGGTCTAAACTGGCAGTCGGACATCCCTTTCACAATCCAGGACTGCTCACCTGCCTGCCTGCCTGCCTGCCTGCCTGAATGCCCCTAACTACTCTGCCTGCCGGCCTGCTCGCCCCCAACTGCCCCCCACTGCCGGCCTGCTTGCCCCCAAATGCGCCCCCGCCAGCCTGTTCACCCTCAACTGCCCCCATGCTGGCTGCTCACTCCAAACTGCTCCCCAACTGTCCTGATCACCTCTAACTGATCCCCACTGATGGCCTGCTCACCCCCAACTGGCACTTCTGCTGGCCTGTTTACCCCCAATGGCCCTGTCCCCCACTAATCTGATCACCTACAACTGCCATCCCATCTTGGCCTGATCACTCCCCAGTGACCCAAGCTCCCAGCCCCTCCTTTTTTTCTTTTCTTTTCTTTTTTTTTTTTTTAAGCGCCTCCTTGATCGGAGGCCAGGGCCAGCTGTAAGCAAGTATCTGGGATTTATTTATCTTCTATAATTGAAACTTTGTAGCCTTGAGCAGAGGCCATGGCCGGCCAGGGCAGGCAGGAAGCTTGGCTTCCTCCATTACCGGGGCAACCCAAGCCTCCTGCTCACTCCAGCTCCATGGCCGCCACCATCGTGGTTGGGTTAATTTGCATACTCACTCCTGATTGGCTGGTGGGCGTGGCTTGTGGGCGTAGCAGAGGTAAGGTCAATTTGCATGTTTCTCTTTTATTAGTGTAGATGTGAATTAGCCCAACTAGGAAAAAAATCCTAGATTTTGCTGTCTACCAATAATCTATACATAATGCTCTTTTAACATATACCAAAAAAAGAAAAAAAAAAAGGAAAAGATCATGTTCTATGGTTACTGAAAAAAAACAACTTAGGATATATCTTCATAGCTCTTCACTTACTTTCAGCAATTAAAATAAATATTGTTTTATAAAGTGCTGTCATGCATTTGAACTATTTATCACTCTTCATGGTGTAATAAAATTTATTGAAATATTAAGCTCTTCCTTATTAAAATTAAATGCCAATGAAAAACATGTGAGTACTAAATGTATCTCAAATTTTTAAGTAAATCAACTATTGGAAAGACATCTCTCAAAAAGTTGTATTATTAAGTTATGAGTTCATTTATATGTGCTTATGACTACCTCACCACATAATTAGACTTAATATACAATTTTTGAAAGCATTTTTTAAATAAGTAAGGCACTAGTTGCTTTAGCAATTTAATATCATAGAACCAGTATGATTATCTTTTTACTGGTTTGACTAATTTATTGTTTATTTGAACCACTTAAATAATTTGTATATGTGGAAATAAATTTTGCTTGTATATAAAGACAATAATTAGAAAAGAAATTATAATACATTTTTTCAGCTATGTCTCAAAGGGTTATGTCTAGTTAAAAAAATGCTGTTGTCCACTTAACTGCATAGAAACTCAACCAGGAAGAGTGACATATGTGTCTAAATTATCTTCTGATAGAGGTAGAATAAGATAATCAGTGATAAAATATGCTGGAAGTGTTCTTTGGGTAGAGCTGAGAGAGTATGTCTTTCACCTAAAGTTGCAGACAATCAAAATCCTAGATGTGCACAAGGTCAAGAGACAAATGGGAGACCAATACAAAGTAAAGAGGAGAGTCTCAATAGACCCTCCAGGGCAAATTTAAAAAACAAACAAACAAAAGATCAGGAAGTCAAAATTGAGAGCCAAAGAACAAAAAAAGAAGTGACTGAGATCAAGATGAGAAGAAGCAAAAACTGGACCAGGGCTGATTTTTGTGCATTTATAGGTGATTCTGTTGTATTGAATGGATGGGGGTCAAGGCACATGTGGGCAATTATTGGGCGAGATCTGAGGGATTTTAATGCTTGAAATGCCTGGAAGCAGTCATTATCCACCTGCCAATAAAATAGAAGCAGGTGGAAAGGAAAACCAACTACTAAACCCAAGTTGAATCAGAATGATTATCTGGAAGTGATGAAACTGGAAAGCATCAAAGCACAAAAAATGAGTTCAAAGACATCTCGTAAGGAACAAGGATGAAGAACAAGGAAGCATTCAGCACCTCACTGCAGGTTTTCCATGTCATGCTGCTTTTCATATGGAAAAGGAAAGTAGGAATGGTTGAAGCTTACTTAATTCTATGAAGGATTATGTAGATAAATGTGTGAAGTACTTCCAGATACCTTTCTTGACAGAATTTCACTTTATAAGAAGAAAGTAAATGAGTATTGAAGTAGGGACAGTTATATGAGAGAAAAAAACTGTAAATCACTGATATTTAGTGATAACATTGCTGGGCTTCCCAATCCTCAATGAAGCTTGTATGTTATAGGTAAAATCTTTCCAAAGAGCCTATTTTCTGAGTACATAATCAAAGACTAAAATGAGAAGGCAAACATCTGTTTTGTAAATAAAAATATTAGGAGTGATGCGAACATTTTCTTTTAACGATAAGACCAATGTCTCTATGAGGTATAGATAAAAACTAAAGCTAGCCAGCTGGAAATCTTCCCTCTAGTCCCAAAGCAGTCTTAACACTTAGATGAATACTCAGCACATAAAAAAATTAAAGGACTTTCATCACTGATAGATTATTTTCCCATTCTTAAATAGTCAGGAGTATTTGATTATTACTATTTGATAATCCATTCAATAAATATTTACAGAGCATCCAATATGTTCATCATTGTACTGTAGGTATTAAGCATGGTTCTGAGCCTCAAGTAACTGGTGGTTAGTCAGGAAGGAAAAATAGGAACTCAACAAAGAATCAAAGAATAATTCAGTATTAAACTATAATGTTGACCCATGCCTATAGTTCACTAAGGGTAGAAAGGACAAGATATTGACTGAAAATACTCATTTGAAAAGGAATGATAATGAAAAAATAAAAGAGAATGTGGAGGAGGGGAAGAGGAGGAAGACAGTTTACTAAATCATTATACTATTATGTGCTAGGTACTGGGCTATGTTCTTTATATCCATTAGCTGGTTTTTTAAATTCATATTAATGACAATAATATTTAATGTTTTGATGTTTTTATTTTTTGAGTGCTAGACTAATATTTACAAATATTGACTCGTCTAACACAATAAATTCTACAAAATAGGTATTAGGTTTTCCCCATTTTACATATAAGGAAACTAAAGAAAAGAGATGATAATGTGTCCAAGATCGTGAAGTTAATCACATTGCTAGAATAAAAACCACAGCAATCTCCCTACAGAGCCTATCCTACTTGCTAGATATATTGTTCTTATTTAAAAAATGGGAAAACAGACTCTAAATTAGGGTGGCCCATATGTTTCATGAGTTTCCTCCTGCCTCCTGAGAGTCGTGTACTTGCATTGCTCCTGTAGCATCCCGATTCTCCAGGCTATCAGTCTATAGACTGAAGGGGGATTAATCGTCTTTATTTTTTTCAACTTTTAAATTTTCCCTTAGCACAACTAAAAGAGTCTCACATTTTCTAAAGGAACTTACTAAAACAAAATAAGCAAAGGTAAAGCACAAGGAAAGAAAAAAACCCAAAGGCAATAGCAAGATATAAATAAGCAAACAAGATACAAAGTATGTCAAAACATTGTGATCAACTTGAGAACATAGTCAGCCTGTTTTGAACTTAAAATTAAATATTTTCTATAATCTTCTAGCTCTTTTTTGTTAGAAGATTATAGAAAATATTTCAGAATTCAGGCCAGGAGTCATGTCCCCTATCCCATCCCTCTTCCACCTCTCTCTCTCTCTCTCTCTCTCTCTCTCTCTCTCTCTCTCTCTCTCACACACACACACACACACACACACACACACACACACACACACACCCTCACCATTGTGGAGTCTGGTTCAGATGCTCCTCCATTAGTTTTTCCATAACATACCTCATCTTCCTTAAGCACATGTCAAACTTTAATTTTAACTTGTGTGCTTCCCCCATTCGAATGTAAATCTCTGAGGGCATGAACCATGTCTTCCTCTATCTGTTGCTTGCTGCTCAGTGCCTGGCACTTAGTTGAATTAACAAGTAAATAAATGTTCAGCAAGAGTTTCTACTGCACTTTCACAGTACAGTGAACAACAATCATAATGCACATATGCTGAAAATGTGCATGTGCCTTAACAGAAATATATAGGCTTTCATAGGTGGAGGCACATGAAGTGGAAACAGGCTTCTCATCCTCTCTCCCCTTTTCTCCAATATGTTCCTGGGATAATCTGAGAAGGGGGCTCAGAGTAGTCTCACTGGAGGAAAGGGCTGGACAAAGTTGCTTCTCTACACTTTCTGATTCCCACTTGATAGAGAAAATGCTTATCACCTTCAGGGAAAGAGCCTCCCCCTTTTTTTATCAGTGACCTCACTAAGGGCTTTAAGGTAGAACAGATCTCCATTTGAAGCACAAAGAGTCAAGGAAGCAGAAATGGAGGCGGGAGAGAAAAACCTTAGAGTAATGAGTACCCTCTGTGGCTGAGCACTTATGTACAAATTTCACTTCATCCTAACAACCATCCTACTAGAACGTATGCATTTCATCTTATTGAGGCTCTGGAGCTCTGTACATTTGGATTGACTCTACTCTAACAAGTATATAAGCTCTTAGAAGATAGAAGCAGCTAAAGAATCGGGAGAAGAATGCTACTAAAAGTCATAATGATAACAATGGAGGATGTAACCCACTGGTCATGAATGCAAAGAAATTACAACTGGCAGACAAAGAAACTCAAAATACTTCAACACTTATTTATCAAGGCAAATAGCCCTATACTCCTCAGTGGTTCCTGAGGGCACCATGGTATTATAAAGAAGTTTAAAGATTAATGTTAGTAATGAGTGCAAGTCACAAATAAAGATTGATATATATTCAGAATACTCTGTTTTAGAAAGTATGTAATATGTTTAATAATTTGTTAAGTTAATATTAAAATTTCAAATATGCATAAATAAGCTAGTCCTCAACAAATTGAACGTTCCAATGAAATAAAATAATTCATTCCTTGACAAGATTAAAGATTTCACTATTTCTTTGTATCAGGTGGTTGCTCAGATATGAGAGGCATTTCTCAAAGTTAGAGAAACATGAAGGCTAATGTTTGCAATGTCTATTCTTTCAAGTCTGTCTATGAAACTACAGTGAAATTTTATTAAATAATAGCCAAGTGAAATGCAGTGTTAAATTATTTGCACAGGGATAGACTGAAGTTTGCATTTGCATTATCTATGTGAAATTATGGAAATTATTAGTAAATCAAAATCTCCAGGTGAATCCTTAAGCAAATTGAGGGAAGGATTGATTGACATTCATTTCCTCTCAATCTCCCCTTTGGAGAACATACTGAGGCACAGAAGGAGTTACATGGAAAAATGGAGTGAAAGAGTAAGATTTTAAATAAAGTATACATGCTGAGTGAATTGTTCACTACTAAATGGTTCTTCAAGTTGCAAGACAAGAATGAAGACTTTGTCACTTTGTTCTAGATGACATGTTGACAGATATCAGGCCTTTGATAGCTCAGTGGAGAATGAAGGTTTTATGCCTGTAATAAGGACATTAATGAATTTGACAGTAGACAGCAGCTTGTACAAACTGCTGTGCTGATAGCATTCTCTGTTCAAAGACGACAAATAATGATAACAATGAAAATTAAGCAATGAGGGTGAAATCAATCAGGTTATAAAGAATACAGGAAATAGAATACAGATATGGGGCTCCAATGCATCTGGGATCTTTAGAATGGCTAACATTTCAGATGTTAGGTTATTACCAGCCCAGTGCCTATTTTTTAATCCCTTAGTCTCTAATCTCTTATCCAGCCTGCAAGTGAATCTGAAAACCTTTAAGGCCACATTTGGTAAAGCCTTATCTTTTGGAATACAGTAGAGAATGCTTCAGAAATAAGTCATTATTGAGAATTAAAGTCCAGGCATGGGCTATAAATTAAGTTTAGAAAATGTTCTAAGATTAAATATAAACATCATATATGTGTATATTGTGTTTAATATATGCCAGTCACTTTGTTAAATCCAGAATTAAGTAAGAGAAACCAGATTGCTTTTTTCTTAACATTTACATTCAAGTGATAGAGATTTAAAAATTAGTCAAATAAATGAACAAATAAATTAACAAATATGCACATAAAATTTGTTATGAAGGAAATAAATGAGATGGTTAGCTAGAGTAACAGGAAGGTTAGAGTAGACTAGAGGCCTGTGCATGAAATCGTGCACGGTTAGGGTCCCTAGACCTAGCCTGCGATCAGGGCCATGTTCTGCCCGTTCGCCAGTTCCCAGTTCCACCCTGCCATTGCCACCAATCGATTGGAACCTGTGGGCCAAGAGGAGATACCAAGAGGTATACCTTTCACCTGCTCTCTAGTCCCTGCTGCACTACTCGCCTCTGTTCCCCCATTAGCCATCCCCTGATCAATTGGAGCCTGTGGGCTGGGGGAGGGACCAAGTGGTCTGCCATCCTCCTGCTCGCCAGTCCCCAGTTCCGCCCCACCGCCACCACCCATCGATCAGAGCCTGAGGGCCGGGGGGAGGGACCAAGAGGCCTGCCTTCTGCCCACTCATTCACCAGTCGCTGCTGCCACCGATTGATCAGAGCCTGGTCGCCCTAATCAGGGTGTTGGGAGCAATCTGGCCTGGATCAGGCTGGTTCGCTGGCCACAATGGGTGTCATAGTGACGGGTCATTAGGTTGTTATGGGCATGATGGTATTACGGTCTCTGGCCTTTTATATATATAGATAGGTGACCAGGGAAGGCCTCTCAGAGAAGTTGGTATTTGAGCTAAGACCTAAAGGATAAAAATGATCAAGAGAGAGATGAGGATGCTGGAGGGAGCAGGGAGCAGTGAATATTCTAGAATGAGAAAAGAGAAATACAAAAGCCAAAAGGTGGGGAAGGACTAGAAGAATTGAATAAAAGGACTATGTGGTTAAAGTAGAGTGACCAAGAGGGAGAGCAATGTGAGAGGAGTTGATGAGAAAGGGAAGGGCCAGTATGTAGAACCTTTTAAACTTAAATTTTATTGTAATACTAGAGGCCTTGTGCACAAAAATTGTGCACTTGGGGGACCCCTCAGCCCGGCCTGTGCCTGCGCCCTCTCGCAGTTCAGGACCCCTCGGGGTATATCTGTCTGCTGGCTTAGGTCCATTTCCCCTAGGGATCGGGCCTAAGCTAGCAGTCAGACATCCCTCTCATAGTCCAGGACCCCTCACTCCTTACTGCCCGCCTGCAGCCATGAGCCTGGCTTCTGGCTGAGCAGCACTCCCTCTGTGAGAGCTCACTGACCACCATGGGGCAGCTCCTGCATTGAGCATCTGCCCCCTGGTGGTCAGTGTGCGTCATAGCAACCGGTCATTCCACCATTCAGTCTATTTGCATAGTAGGGTTTTATTATATAGGACTAGAGGCCCAGTGCACGAATTCATGCACAGGTGGGGTCAGGCTGCCCGGCCCCAATTGGGGCAAATCAGGGCTGGGCCTGTCAGGAGGAGGAGATGGTGGGAGGTTGACCAGCTGGCCCACCTCAATTGGGTCTGATCAGGGCCTGGCCAGCTGGGGGAAGGGGCTATGGACGATTGGGGGGTGGGCCCCACCCCTGATTGGAGTTGGGGGGCCATTGGGGGGCAGGGCAGGCCAGTGGGAAGGGCTGCAGGAGATTGGCCAGCCAGCCCCACCCTCTAATGGGGTGGAGGGGTGATCAGGGGTGGGGCTGGCCAGGGGGAGGGGCTTCAGGAGGTTGGCCACTCTGCCCCACCAACTTTTGAGGTGGGGGTAATCAGGGGTGGGGCTGGCTAGGGGGAGAGGCTGTGGACAGATCAGGGTGGTGGGGGCCCATCAAGGGCATGGCCGACCAGGTGGGGGCTGCAGAAGGTTGGCTGGCCAGCCCCACTCCCTATTGGGGTGAAGGGGGCAAACAGGGTTGGGGCTGGCCAGGGGGAAGGGAGGGGATGTTTGGCTGGCCGGCCCGCTCTTGATCAGGGTGGGAGAGTCTGATCAGGGGCAGGTTGGCAGGGGGAAGGGGCCACGAGGTTGGCCGGCCAGCCCCACCCCCTGATTGGCGGTTTGCTGGCCACAGTGGGTGTCATAGCAACCGGTCGTTATGGTCGTTATGGTCGTTATGGCCGTTACAGTCACTGCCTTTTTATATAGAGAGATTAATTGGAACCCAGGAGTTGGAAGGGATGATCATATTTATGTTGTTAGCAGTTTGAATACACATGGAAAGAAATAAATGAAGGACTTGCTTATCAATTGAGGTTGGAAGAAACAAATGGAAGAATTAAGGATGTCTCTTAGGTCTTTGGCTTTAATTACTGAGATGGGAAATTAATGGAAGAAAAACAGGTACAATCAGGAGTATTATGCCATAATTCATATACAAAGTCTGAAAAAGATGTTCTATACCATAATTCTCAGGATTCTTAACTGAAGTCAAGTAAGAGAGATTGAGTATTTATTTTACCACTTACATTGGTAGTACACAGTGGACATTATGAGTCAAGTCCTGCTTCCCACTGATCAGAGCAATGCCTTCTAATACATCCAGTGGTTAGATACTGCTCAAGAAGGCAGCCATTCATTTTAGGGGAGCTCCAATTGTTAAAAAGGTCTTCTTAATATTGAATCAATAATCAATGTAACTATACACATCAACCTTAACCTTTCAACCATACAACTGCCCCTGCTATTCTCTTTATTGCTTCTGGTATATAAATTTAAGTCCTAGTTCTAACCATATCCATACTTACTCATTGCCTCCATGCAAAAAAAAGTCAAAATTATAATATTTGTAATTGTCATAAGACTTTTATAATTTTCCCATTTATATTGTAGGCAATATTGGATTTTATTTGGGATTTTTAAGAAAATAATAATTGTGATTATTTTCTAATCTGTTGATTTACAGTTAGTGAAGTTAAAATATAATTGAACAAAACAACTGAGCAAAATAATTTAATTTCCACGAGTCCATTGATTTTTCATCTTTTGAAATTTTGCTTTTAGCTATGATTTTCTCCTCTCCTAATTCCTTTTTTTTTTTTTTAACTATTATTTAGTTGAAGTTTGTGAGGCAGTAGAGTTAAACTCATGTTGTTCAATGTCAGGATAAACCAGAAATCTAATAATGAAAATTTACATTATTTTTTAGTCTCCAAAACTTTGGTTATGCTTTATTGTTAAATTTAAGACTTTAAAAGTTAAATTCTATTGGGATTATATTTTTTAAGAAAATTGAGTAGTAGGAAAGATTAAGGCAATATAGAAGAATTAAAGGGTTTCTGGGCTGATCTTGGTATAGATTATTCATTTTTTAATAGTCATGAAATGACCAAAGTGGCTGTTAATAGACGTTGCTATTTTATGGGTTGTTTATTATTGTTACAAAGTTAGCTGCTCTGAGACACTGAGGTGGTTACTGATAGTCTCACAAAAGGAACTGGAGTTAATGTCTCTTCCAATGAAAGCTCTAACATTTTGGTAGTTAAGGGTTTCTGATGGTTTGTGGCTACATGTATTCAGAGCCCTGAGCTTCAGTATATCTTCAGTGTTAACCTCAAAACACCACTGGTGAAATCTTCTGCCACTGTACACAACTGGCTTTCAATAAGAATAGTATGTACTGGATATAATTGGCTATAATATATTCACTGTCTTAGGAGTAATCACATCTCAAAGGTAAATCCTCCTTGAAATACAGGGTGTTTTTTTTTTAAGGAAAATAGAATTAGAAGGATACAAAAGTATAATAAGAATTTGGGGGTCCCAGGTTATTGATTTAGAAGCAATTCTGGTATGCATTAAGCACATGTTGTAAACTCTGAATATTAAATGATAATTCATGTCAAGGTAGGGACACTGCAGATAGCCAGACTACTTACATTTCAGACTGTTTTATGGTAACATAAATATCACCAAGGACATCATGAACCACCTTACAAAATATTCAAAGTAAAATAAGAAAAAAAAGAAGGTGTAAAAATGAGATAGTTATCAAAGAACACAGATAATTCAATTCTGCAAAACATATCTTAGGAAGATCTCAAGTTCTCTTGAATCATTGAGGTACATCATGTTTTTTATCCCTTCTTCCTTCTTCACCTTTGCAAATTTAAATCATGGCTATGTTTTGTATAAAACGATGACTGCATGTGCAAGGAGAGTCAGGACCCAACTGCTATCTTTTCTTCTCTTCTTCCCACCTAAAATTTTACATTTTCAGCCAAACTAAGTGGAGAAGTTTAACAAGAAGCCAAACTCACTTTTATTCGTAACAGCAGTACAGTCATCCTTTTTCAGCACCAGAAGCCCTGCCTTATTTCTTGAGGCTTATTTCCATTCTGATTGTGTTCCCATCTTTGCTCCTAAGAGTTGTTGTTCCAATGTTTTCCATTTCTATGTAACGTACTAGAGGCCCAGTGCACGGAATTCATGCATGAGTAGGATCCCTAGCGGCTGCCAGCTGGGGGTGCCTCCCTTCCCCCCCGGCCGCCTGCTGCTGCCACCGCTGCTGGCCCTGCCCCCTGGTCGAACTCCTGGTTGAATTCCGGTTGAGGGAACAATTTGCGTATTAGACTTTTATTCTATAGGATATGTGGAAAATTGCAAATATAGCCATAATTGTTTGCAGATACTCACATCAAGGAATATAGTCTATTTCTCCACTCTTTGAATCTGGGCCAGCCTTCTGACTTGTGTTGGCCAATAGAATGTAGAAGAAATATTATTGGATGAGTTTCCAAGAGCTCAAGGTATTGTGTGCATTATTGTTCTTGCTGCTACTAAATCCTGCTATCATGTGAACAAGCTTGGGTAAGGATGCTGGGAGATAAAAGGCCATGTATAAAGAGGTCACAGCCCTCCCAGCTATCCCAACAACGCTCTCATAAAAACTTGTGACAATCCACCAGATCATCACAGATGTATGGGCAAGCCGAGCTAACATGAGCTGACTTCAGTCCATACCAGAAGAGCCAGCAGCTGAACCCAGAGCATAGCTGATATGTAGAATTGTGAGCTAGATAAATGCTGTCAAGGGCCTAGAAGCAACAATGCCACGGTAGCAACAACTACCCCCTGAACCCAGATGTTGATTTCTAATATAAATGTCCAATGAAAGAAACCAGGACTCCTTGGAGAAATGGCTGATTCTGGGACTGGGACAAGAAATATCCAAGACGAGCCTGTAGACTCACAGAAAGTTAGGAAGTGCTCAAAACAAAACAAAAATTTACCCAGAATGATGTGGGTATATTGAATGGATATAAGAGCCAAATGAACAAGCTTCCAAGGGCTGAAGCTGGAATAATGTAGTGGAATATAACCCAAAATAGAAAATAAATATCCATGGCTGTGTATTGATATAGATGACTGACTGAATAAATAAATGCAGTGGAGTAGATAAAGCTCCCATGCAGAAGAATTCAAAGTAGATTATGAAGATACCCCGTCCTATGTGTGACCCTGTGAACCACCATAATGAACATGCCCACATCAGGTTCCTTCTCCTGATGCTTCCTAAGCTACAAGTCTATTGACATCTCCTCTAACATTTGCCTTGAGACACAGGAGGTACATGTAAGTATGCCACTTGCTTGCTAAATTTCTTTAATGAATCCCATTGCTCTTAGAATAAGGTACAAACTCTTTACCATGACCTAAACTGTCCTATGGGTCTACCTCCTTCTGACCTCTCCAAACTTATCTCTTACCATCCCCTTCTTTGCTTTCTGTGCTCCAGAGATGAACACCTTTTAAGTTCCTTAAATGCTCCATTCCCACTACCAGAACTTCCCATGTGTATTCTAGAATAGTTTCTCCCCAACTCTCTTCATAGCTGATTTATTCTTTCCATTCTTGGTGAAGCTCACTGGTCACCTCTTTTAAAGAATTTTCCCTGGCCAGCTCTCTAATAAGGCCTCCCACATCCCTTTTCTATTCCATTCCTCTTGTCATTTTGTCACAGCTGATGTGCCAATCTATGATGATGTCGCACAATGGTTTGCTTGTTGACTATCTATCTTCCCACTTTAAATATAGGTTCCATGAAGGCAGGGACCACATCACTCTTATTCACCACTCTAACCCTATTGTGTTATGCAGTGCCTAGCACATAGTTAGCAATTAATAAATATTTGAGAAATGAATAAATGGACCCAGTCAAATCAAAGCACACACCTTGAGTGGATTAATGCATCATTACTGCTGAAAAAACGTTTGAGAACATGACCCTCCAATAGGAACTCTGTAGTACCATCTATAT
Organism: Cnephaeus nilssonii; assembly: GCF_951640355.1. NCBI lineage: Eukaryota > Metazoa > Chordata > Mammalia > Chiroptera > Vespertilionidae > Cnephaeus > Cnephaeus nilssonii. The sequence continues at coordinate 63,998,791 of NC_137072.1, read as the reverse complement.
CAAGGAAGAGAAAACATAAGCTAAGCCACTCCACACAGACACTTCCATGGCTCTGGATTACAAATAACCAAAGAGAATGCATTGACCCACTGTGACTTTCTAGAAGAAATTACTATCGAGTTACCTACAGTGTACAGGCAACCAAGGAAACCTGTCAGGGATGGGAGACATAGTGCTGGGGTAGGGACAGGGATATGTGAGCATTCACATGTCACAGCAGTTTGAAAGCAATGAGTTCTTCTGCTAACAGGATTTAATCTTTGAACAGGCTTGAATAACTTGCTCTGTTAAAAAAAAAATCAAAGGATGCCTTTTCTGGGAACAGAAAGATGTAAATGCAGGGGTTTGACAGTGGGGGAGAGGGAGAAAAGGAGGTTGATAAACAGGGACAAAAAAAATGTTGGCAGCCAAAAAAGGTGCTGTATATTAGCTACTATGATCTAAAATGGCCCAGTGGAAATCGGAGTAACATCTGCCTTGTTCATTTTTTGCATGTCTACATATTCATGCCCAGCTTTCGGAATTCTCTGGAGGCACTTGAGTATATAGGAAGATGAGTTCCAATGAGCTGCAGCCTCCTGCTTTGCTGAAGGGTTACAAAAAGAAATCTTACTTCCCCAATTCAACTTCAGCCTCAAATGTTTCTGAGCCTTTGCAGATTTTAGGTACATGTGGAAGAAGAAATAAAAGATAAATCACATACATTAGCTGGATGAATGTACACAAACTGTCTTAGAGCCACATGTTAGAGAAAACAACAAGGGCCTTGAACTCAGAAGAACTTGGCTTTCAAATCCTAGCTACACTTCTTATTAGCTCTGTGGGCAGGTCACTTACCTGCACTGAACGTCAATATTTTTATCTACAAAATAAGCAGGTACATGTTACTGTGAGGATCAACTAATATCTGTGAAATATCAAACATGCAATCAGTACTCAATTAATGATATTGTGTTTATTATTTAGAACAAAGCAAACAACTATCAAACTCTTTCACGATAAGTTGTTTGGGGATTTGCCTGAATTACCTGGAGAACTATATCAACTCTGCCCTTAAACTTGACCTTAGGCAACAAGTCATAGGCTCTTGTCACTGAAAAATGCACTAAGTCCAATAAACCACTTCCACATCTTCAAGCTTCTGTTTATACTGTTTCTTCTGTCTTGTCCATCCTATATCCTGCCTTTCCAAAGTCAATGTTTTAATCAAGCTTTGTTGGATACTTCCTGCTCAGATTTCATCTCTTTTTCTCCACACCCATTTCTCCATTTATTCATGCATTCCACAAACAATTATTGAGAACCTGCTAGATGCCAGGAAATGTGATAGACACCTAGGAAACAAAGATGAATAAGACACAGTCACCATTTTCACAGTCTAATGAGAAAGACAGAGAACTGGACAGATGATTGCAGTCAAGCGTGATATGTGTAATGAAGGTATGCACATGGCACATGGGAACCCATGGGAGAGACTCTTCTCCAACAGCAGTTGCTTCTATCTCTGGTTCATAGTCACTTTGATTTTCTTTGCCTCATGATTATTGCTAATATAACCATCTTTTTGTTACATTGTGAACTCCTTAAGACCAGGTAGTCTTATTTGTCCTTATTTTTCTTTAAGTCTTGCATAATGTGTTTGTTGTAAATAGTAGGTGTCCAACAAGTGTGTACTTACAAATGTCTTGGTCTGCCTTCAAATATTCAGATTCTGTCCAAAGCAATATACTATACAGTACATAAGAACTAGAGTATTAAAGCCAGATAGCCTGAGTTGCAATACCCATAACAGTCCTTAATAACTGTTTACATTAGGCAAAATCTCAATCAGGCTGTCTCAATTTCTTTGTCTGTCAAATAAAAGTGATAATAATAGCCTAGCTGGTATGGCTCAGTGGTTGAGCATTGACCCATGAACCAGGAGATCACAGTTTGATTCCCTGTCAAGGCACATGCCCAGGTTTCAGACTCCATCCCCAGTAAGGGGCGTGCAGGAGGCAGCTGATCAATGATTCTCTTTCATCATTGATGTTTCTATCTCCCTCTCCCTCTCCTTTCTTCTCTGAAATCAATAAAAATATTTTTTTAAAATTCTAATTCCAAAACATTTACAATTTTGATTTTTCATACTTCTTGCAAAGTCTAATTGCAATGCCAACCTATTACAAATCCAGAAACTGCTCACTTAAAACTTTTTAAAAGCCATACTTTTACTTTTTTAACCACACTGAAAAACATAATGCCATCTTGGAAAGTTCAGTTTGAAATCATCAATTCTATCCATTGACTGATAAAAGCCTCAATAAAAGTAATAAATAAAAATGACATTTACTATATTCCTTTTATATGTCATGCATTTTACACATATAACTTTCAAATCTTAGAGCAATATGTAAGGAAGACACCATTATGTCTATTTTAGACATGATAAAATTAAGGTTCAGGGAGACCAAGTTCTTCACCCAGAGCTTCCACTATTACAAGTAGTTTGATACACCCTAGCTCTACCTTTTTTGTTGTTGTTAGCCCTCACCCCAGGATATTTTTCCATTGCTTTTAGATAGAGTGGAAGGAAGGGAAGTAGGCAGAGGGAGAGAGAGAAGAGAGAGAGAGAGAGAGAGAGAGAGAGAGAGAGAGAGAGAGAGAGAGAGAGAGAGAGACATCAATATGAGGGACACATTGATTGGCTGCTCCCGCACGCACCCCAAGGAATGAACCTGCAACCCAGGTATGTGCCCTAGACTAGAATAAAACCTGACACCCTTTGGTGAGTGGGCCAGCGCTCTAACCACTGATTCACTCCGTCCAGGGCCCTAGCTCTATCATACCCCAGTCCTTTCATGCTTTACATTATGCCTCTAACTGGCTTTGGTTCATTCTTGGCTTCACTATCCTCAATCTGTTTATTCAGCACCACTAAGAAAGACAAAAGTTCCAGGCAGAATTAGAAATGGTGGAATTTAAATTTGATAATTGAAAATACTTTGCCTTGTAATTGCAGCAATTTAGTATGATTCAAGGGGGAGACTCGGTTCCATGTCTCCTGATCCCACTCCCATCTTCCAGACAGTTCTATAACAAGGTCAACTGACATGGCTGCTGACTGATTTTCTGAGATTGGAAGGCATGAATATTTCAGGATCTCTGTTTGCCAGTTTCAATATTTAGTAGCCATTAAACACAGTTTATCCTTTTTTATACTCAAATTCTCTTTGCATGCTAAACCCATTAGGTTTTATTCTGTCCACTACAAATTTAGAGAACAGCTGGTCATTGCCATCTTTATAATTACCCTTCAGATGGTCTAAGGCAGCATTGTCCAAGAGAAATATAATGTGAACCACATATATAATTTAAAATTAACTATTAGCCACATTTTTTAAAATGTAAAATGGGGCTGGTAAAATGACTTTTAATAATGTATTAATTTCCTGCGACTGCTCCAATAAATCACCTCAAACCTGATGGCTTACAACAACACATTCATTCTTTTGAGGTTCTGGAGATAAAAAGTCCAAAGACAGAATCACTGGGCTGAAATCAAGGTGTTAATAGGGCTGCTCTTCCTCTGGAGGTTCTAGGAAAGATGTGTTCCTTTCCTCTGCCAGCTTCTGGTGCCTGCTAGCATTCCTTGGCTTGTGGCTACATCATCCAAATTTCTGTCTCTATTTTCCCATCACCTTCCCCTCTGCATGTCTAACTACCTCTTCCTTTCTCTTAAAAGGACACAGGTAATTGTTTAGGACCCATTCAGATATTCTAGGAATAATCTCCCTATTTTAAGATCCTTAACTTAATCACACCTACAAAGATTCTTTTCTTGAGTAAGGTAACATTTACAGGTTCCAAGAATGAGGGCCTCATCTAGGGATCCATTAGTCTACCTATTATAAATATATTTTACTTGACCCAATATATCCAAAGTATTATCATTTCAATATATAATCAATATTTCATTCTATATCTTCCAAATCAGGTGTGCTTTTTAAGTATATACTTACAAACAATAATACATCTCAATTAGAATTAGCCACATTGCAAGTGCTCAAGAGCCACATGTGGTTACTGTTCTGAACAGTGAGGTAAGGAATGCTTTAATTTTCTCATCAAACATTTTCTTTCCTTGCTCAGAGGCAAGGAAGCTTTCATAATAAAAGTATTCTCATTTAATTTTTTTTCCTTTTTATCACCATGGGTATAATTCCTATCTTTCTGCCTCATAGGATTTCTGTGAGGATTAAATTAGGAAAGCTCTTTGGAAAATGTAAATCAATATATATTCCTTTCAAAAGCCACCCAAATTTATTGCCAACGTCTTCTTCTCAGTATCTCATAGCCATTCGTGCTCATACACTGGCATAACTGAGACTATTACAAAACAGCAAAAATAAAGGGGTAGGGCCACTCCACTCTGCAGATGGGAGCTGGGAGGTTCGTCAACTCTGCTGGTCATAGATAAATATGAGGGAAATAAGATCAATGTTTAAAGAAATGTTGAGAAGAAATGTCCCTATTTTGACATAGGAAATATTTATTCACTTATTCAAAAAATTTACTATGTTCTTGGAACAATGCTAGGTGCTGGGGATGCAATGCTTATTGTTGAGTAAAAAGAAAGTTATAATCCTTACCCATTTCCCCACTCCTCTGTAGGTTAGAGTCCAGCAAAAATAAATTAAATGGCAAAATTGCAATTGTGATCTTTCCTATCAAGAAGCAGAACATGGTTCTCTGAGAAGGAGCTTCACCTTGTTAGGTGGGTCAGAGGAGGTTTCCTTGAGGAAATGATGATTAAGCGAAGATATGAGCATAAGTAAGAATTAATTCAGTGAAGAGGAGACATTGCAGACAAGACAAACTCATGCACAAAGATCCTTCTGTGGGAGGAATCATGATGAGATGAGAGACAAATGTCAAAATGTCTGGAGTGCAGAGAATGAGCAGAGGGGACCACATAAAAAGCGCGACCAGAGAGGTAGGAGGAGACTCACTTATGTGAACGTGTAAGAGAGTTTTAGCTTTTTCCTAAAGCAAATAGTAATCCCTAATAGGTTTTGTACTTTGAAAGGATCATTCCACTGGAGTATAAAGATTGTTTAGGGGATACAGCTATAAATAGATTGGAGAGGGACAAGAATGTATACAGGTGAATAGTGGTGGGGCTATTACAGAAGTCTAGGCAAGAGATGGTGGCATGGTGTAAAATAGGAGTCATTCTTGAATCTTTTTTTCTTTTATATATCACACCTAATCCATTAGGAAGTTCTAGTGGCTGAATCAAAATGAATTATTTTATCACCCCTAATGTTAAACTGTGATAGAAGCCTACGGACCAGATTGACTAGCTGGTCTCCCCTTGCTTCCAATATTGACTCTATAATTTATTCCTCTACACAGAGAAGCCAAAGGGATTTCCTAAAATGTAAGTCAAGCCATATTGTTCACCAGCTAAGTACCCTTAATGGCTTCCATCTCGCTCAGAATAAAAGCCAAAGTCTTTAAAAGTGCTTCATGGTTTGGCCCCCTAACAAATATGACCTTATCTCCCACAACTCTCTTCTTTGCCTCAGTGGTCAGCTTGCTTTCTTTAAAACAAGCCAAGCATGGTCCTAACTCAGGGCCTTGTTGTCTTCTGTACCCTATGCCTGAAACACTCCATAGACCCTCATCTAAAACTCATAATATATATCTCCACTTAACCTCTTATCATTTAGCTCCTTCATTTAAAATTGCAACTCCATATTTAAAACCAAAGAAGATGAGGGCATAAACCACAGATACCTGGGATGAAACCACAAAGATACCTGGGAATATCAAATACAAACCCTAAGGCAGGAGTTTAAGGAATAGCAAGGGAGCCAGCCAGGCTGGAGGGATGCTGGTAGAAGCTGGAGGAGGAAGGGGAGACTTGAGGTAATAAATACAAGCTCACGAAGAGCTTACATGAACATTGTTGTGAGGACACTGCTTTCATTCTGAGATGAAAAATCATGGTGGGTGCAGAGTAGAGGAGTGGTGTGACCTGACATATTTTAACAGGTATGTTCTGGATGCCATATTGAAATTTGACATAAAGTGGGCAAGGACAGAAGCAGGGAGTTTATTTATGAACCTATCACAACAAGCAAGGAGTTTATTTATGAACCTTATCAGATAAGAGATGATGGCAGCTTAGATAAAGCTAGCAGCAATGGAGTTTGAGAGAAGTATTCAGATTCTGGATATATTTTGAAAGTAGATCTTCTAAAAGATTGAATACATAGTGTGAGAGAAAGAGATTTGAAGCCTGAGCAGTTGGAAAATAGGGTGGTCATTAACCAGGATAGGGAAGATTACAGGTGTTGGAACAGTTATCAGCAGCTCAGTTTTGGATGTTGGCTTCAAATGACCATTTGACATCCAAGTAGAGATATCAAATAGGCAAATGGATGTACTCAGAGGAGAAGTCTGAGATGGAGATATAAATATGGGAGTTATCGGTGTACAGATAGTAATTCCAGCCATGAGCTTAGATGAGATCACCAAGAAAATGGCACTGCTAGCAACTAACGGAATCCTCTATAAAATGGAAAAGAAAAGGGGTAGATTCACAGCTGTAACATATTGACAAAGTGATAATTCTGGGCTCTCACCTGCTCAACAGGAAGGGACCTCCAAAGGGCAGGTGAAGGAAATGGAGTGATGTGGGTACCTGGTTGTTCCAGGCATCCACCATTCACAAATACCAATACCATCGTTACCAGGGCAGAGAACGTGTGGCCAAATTAGCTGCCAGGGGTCAGCTATCCTATCTAATAATAGACAAATATGCAAATTGACCGTACCTCCGACACACCCACAAGCCACGCCCACAAGCCATGCCCACCATCCAATCAGAGCAAGTATGCAAATTAACCCAAACCAAGATGGCTACAGCCACAGAGAGCAAGGTTTCCTAGGTAACAGAGGAAGCCAAGCTTTCTGCCAGCCGTTGCAGGCCTAAGCCTCCACTCAAGCTACAAAGTTTCAATTATAGAAGGTAAACAAATTCAAACAAATGGCGGCAGAATGGAGCTTGAGAGAGCAGGCCAGGGTTGCCGCCGGCAACAGGGGAAGCAAAGCTTTCCGCACACCCTGGCCGGGCCCACCTGCTTAAGGCAACAAAGTTTCAATTATAACCCCAACACAAATGGCTGCGGGCCTCGGAGGGAGCCTCAGGCTTGGCTCTGCTCCAGGCTACAAAGTTTCAATTGTAGAAGGAAAATAAATTCCAGATACCAGGGCCTCCGCTTGCATTGCCAGGGGGCGTGACCTGCCTGCAAACCACCACAGGCCCCTCACTCAGGCCGCCCCATGCCCCAAGGGAACCCCACCCTGATCAGGGACACCCTTCAGGGAAAACCAGCTGGCCCCCACCCCTGTACCAGGCCTCTATCCTATCTAATAAAAAAGTACTATGCAGATTGATCATCACTGCAACACACAATATAGCTGCCCATGTGGTCAAAGATCCTGCCCCCATGTGGACACAAGATGGCCACCACAAGATGGCCAGCAGGAGAGGGCAGTTGGGAGGCACCCGGCCTGCAAGGGAGGGTAGTTGGGAAGGACCAGGCCTGCAAGGGAGGGCAGTTGGAGGTGATCAATCCTGCAGGAGAGGGCAGTTAGGGGTAACCAGGCCGGCAGAGGAGGGAAGTTGGGGGCAAACAGGCTGGCAGCAGAGTGGTTAGGGGGTGATCAGGCTGGCAGGCAGAAGCGGTTAGGGGCAATCAGGAAGGGAGGCAGGCAAGCAGTTGGGAGCCAGCAGTCCTGGATTGTGAGAGGGATGTCCGACTGCCCATTTAACAGGCAGTCGGACATCCCTCGAGGAGTCCCAGATTGGAGAGGGTACAGGCTGGGCTGAGGGACAACCCCCCTCCGTGCACGAATTTCGTGCACCGGGCCTCTAGTCTTTTATAAATGACTCAAGTCTCCTCCAGGACCAAAGCCCTTACACGAGCTACAACGTTGAGGTTCCCCCTGAGCTAATTTATGTCCTGGGCACAATTTTGTATACATGCTTACTCCAACGACATCACTTTCACTTTTACATTCAGTTTCAGCGATTCATAAAAGCTCCTGGATCATAATAATTACAATGATGACCCAATTCTCTGACACTTGCCAAACGGCAAGCTCTTGTAAACCGACAGAAGGAAACTCTCCACAGCCTGTCCAGGGGAGAGGAGATGGCGGACCTGCTCCCTCATGGCCATCCACTCCTCACCCCTACTTTAGTGTCAGCTTGATTCTCTACGTATGTCTGACCTGGGTTATGAAATCATAGCACCCAGTTGGTGGGGGGTGAGAGATGATGAAACTCATGGATGGAATGAATACAGAATGGTTTCTAACATGTCAAGGGCACACTTGTTAGCATAGCTGTTCCTTCCACTACTACCACCTCTACCAACATCATCATCATTGTCATCCTCACCAAACAGTAGTTTTACAACACACCAGAAATCCTAAGTGACATTGTCCCTGCCCCACCCACCCACAGCATGCTCAAACTTCTAGTACAAAAGAGTAGCCAAAACCATACCTCAGACAACCAAAATCAAGGAGACAGTCCTAGCTTCTATATTTGCCTATTTCCTGCCAGTTTGTAAAGTGGTTACTCCTTATTGGCCCAAGGCTCATGTGTAGAATTTTCCTCTTTGGTTGGCTAAAAATCTCAGATCAACTGAACCCCAGAGCATTTGGGCTGTGAGATTTATCTTGGGCACCCCAGGTACAGAGTAGGTAAGACTCAGAGAAACTATTGAGAGTGACTATGAAAGACTTCATAGAATTTTTATATAGATAAAACCATTCATTCAATTAATTAACTTAAAATATGTGGGGCCCACCAACTATATTCCAAGAATATAGCTCATATATGAGTGAAGAAATGATAATCAATGAACTGATAATACAATGAGCAAAACAGATATTTTCCCTGCATTCATGGAACATATAGTGAAGGAAGCAGATAGTAATCAAATAAATACCTCCATAATATATACATGGTCATATGTTAGGTGGAAGAAAAGAAACCAGTGCTGTAAATGAAAATAATATGAAGCATCTTTTAGTTTGATTAAGGTGGAGAGAGGGGATCAAAGAAGGTTCTCTGAAGAAGTGGCACTTAAGCTAAAATATAAGCATTGAACAGACATTAGCCAAGGGAAGAGAAGTGTGTAGTATGAAAGGGGGGGAGTGCTTCTCACAGAGAGAACAGCATGTGAAAAGGTCCTGAGGTAGGAAAGAGAAACTAAAAAAGACCAGTGACAAAACTAGAGCAATAGAATGCAGAATAGTGGTCGCCCGGGGACTGCCAGAAGAGAGGATCAGCTGCAAAAGAACATGGGCTAATGTTTCAACGAGATGGAAATGTTCTAAATCTTGATTGCAGTGATCATTATGTGACTGAATACAACTGTCTAAAATTCACGGAAAGTCACTGAATTGTACTGCATATTAATTGTTGCTCAGTGAAGTTTGGGGAGGAAAAAACAGTGAGATTTTAAAGTCTTTTCCTTTTTAAGTCTGAGTTTCAGGTTCATGTTAACCTGACTTCACCTAATATAAAAACAAAGCAGAAAAATGTACAGAACTACTAAATTAAATGTATTTGTTTATGATTTTATTTACTTGCTCATTTTGTTCATGACTCATGCGTTAAAAAATAATTTAAGGTGGAAAGGGCAGATTGGGATTCTAAGGGCCATGTGATATTTTTATTTTCACATCTAGAAGCAAGGCACTCTCTGAACCTCTTTCCTCAACTATAAAAATGGGGAGAAAAGTATCTCTCAAATCAGGTTGTTGAGTGGGTTATCTCATTGGAAGATGCCAGTTTCAATAGGCACATAATAGGTCCTCCTTCATTATCCTTTGCTTTGGTTTCTAAAAGTAAAGCACATTGCCTAACTTTTCTGATAAAATCAGCCCCCATGAAAGAATATTTATGATTGTGTGTAATGTTCTGGCTGTAGGGTACCTCTGCGGCAGGACCCTAGCGGGCAGAGCTGACCAGGTGATGGCAGTGCTGCTGTTGGAGATGGAGTGTCATCTCTACCTTAACCTGTCACCTGCCCCACCCTGATATGGCAGACTCATCATTACTCAGGGGCCCAGCACACCCATCTCCATCCAGAACCTGCCTGATATCACAGCTATTTGAAGGGACACATCGAATGAGACATGTTCAAACCTCTCCAAAGAAAAGCAAAACAAAGAGAGCATTTAAGTCAGATGCAAAAAATAATTGCACATCTAAAGAACCTCTTGAGTTTACCTCAAATCTATTTTGTCTCTTATCTTTTCTGTTTTCTCCATTTCCTTTTCTTACTCTGACTTTCTGAAGTCGAAGCAAATTACAAGAAATTATTTGAGGATGGGTAAAAATTAACTTCCCTACTTTTAAAAGAGCTTTTATTGCTATCCAAACATGGCCATAAGCTAACACCAATCACTGGGCTTTTTAGAACGTGAAACAAATAAAGTAACTTGGCCTTGTGATGAACAATTCCCCCAGCATTAACTAGGTGTACCGGTTAATAATGCAGATTATTTTCAATAGATGGAGTTACACATATGTTGATATATATGCGATTTGATATGTATGCTATTTTGTTGTATTGCTCCTTCAGATTACCACTTGTTCCTATCAATGGCACACACACTTTCTGAGCAGCACTTCAAAACGTACGAAGAAGTGGAAAATTGGGCCTCTAAATGATCTGCCTCAAAACAAGAAAAGTTCTGTTGTGACGGTACCCACAAATTACCTGAAAGATGGGGGAAATGTGTAGCTAGGGATGGACATTACTTTGGAATAAAGCACTTTTGATGTTTCTCTTAAAATTATCGTGTTTTCTTTTATTACAAAATCCGCATTATTATGGTTAATAATGAAGATTAACTATTAACTGGCTAAAAATGCGGATTAATTATAATCAATTAATAGTATGGATTAACCATTAACTGGTTAAAAATGCAGATTAATTATTAACCAGTTAATAGTACAGATTAACTAGTAACTGTTTAATAATGCGGATTAATTTTTAACCGGTTAATAGTGTGGATTAACCATGAAATTTCTAACTTTGGAAATTCATAAACAGACAAAATTCATTGTTGAAGGCTGAAACAATTCACTCTAACTCCCTTTAGTTTTCAATTACCCAAGAAAACTTTGTTTTCAATGGATAAAGGCCACCCTTTCAACCAAGTTGGGGTGTCTCTGGAGTGAGGAATTGTGTTGATCGTCACCATAAAAATGCACAGGCAGAGGGCAGACAGGCAGAGAGCTTTGGGGAGGCTCGAAGACAAAGGAGGTGTTATGTGTAGTACAACCATTCACTGCAAAGGGATTGTTTAAGTGGAGATGACTGGTCGACACTCACACAAGAGGGAGCCTTCATACATAAATAAAGGCCGGCTGCCTCGGAAACCCCTCCATCTGTTGCTGCCCATTGCCTGACTTCCAAGGCGCTGGCTGCACTAATTGAAAACATGGATGGATCTGTGCCCCACATGTTCACTTTTAGGAGATCACTGAGAGTTTGTTTTCGGGGAAGGCCAGCCCCAGGCTGACTCTCGGCTCCTCTGAGCCAATGGCCATCCATTGGGGGCTTTAGGGCTGCTGCTGTCTTTTGATCATTGATTCCTAATACTTTCTTCATTGAACCCCTCCCCCTTTTTGGAGAGCTCTAGTCAGAAATATGGCTAGTGATTCGTTAAGCTGCTAAGCTTCTTTCACTTCGGGGCCGAACTCAAGGCCAGGCCAGGAAAATGTGCTTTCCTCTGAAGAGAGAAAAAAAAACTGAAAACAGGTATGGACATGAGCTCCAGAGAGAGGTTGTTTGGGCAGTTGCAGGCCATGCCCCTGCTGTCCTCTGAAGGGGTTAGTATGGCCTAGTTTTCAGTAAATCGTCAGAGAGGAGCAAGGAGTCCTGAGCAATGGCAAACCAGTTGCATGCAACACTACTGGCCGCCACTTATGTTTCTCCTCCTTCCAGGCTGAGGCCAGATTTACAGGTGTCAGATCAGAGGCCATTGTAGACCATAAGCATGGCATCTCCTGAGTGCACGGAAGTCCATCCTGAGCTGAAAATTATTGACCAGTGGCTTTACCAGTCCTCTCCATCTGATGGAGAAAAGGCAAGTGATTTTATTCAGCCCTGTTTTGCATCTAAAGGAAACTGAGGCACAAATATGTGAAATAACACACAGTCTCAAAGAGAATGGCCAATGGACTCAACTCCTCACTGATGAATTGGAACTCATTCGGTCAGGTCACACAAGCTTGAAAATAGCCACCTGGCTTTTCCACATAAGCTGTGTCCCCTACAGGGCAATGAACTAGTGGGGGTGGGGCGGGAATTTGAATTCATGTTTATGCCGCCTAATGCTGAATCACACTCATGATGTACTGTCACCAGGAAAAAAAAAAAGGGGTTTTCTATTTATTTGCTGGAGGGAAGCAACATGTCACAGAAGTTGTGTAAAGATAGCATTCAGAAAGCAAACCTCTTTTCTTGCTGTGTCTCTTCATGCTTCTCACTTGAGCAAATCCCGTCTTATGAGAAATGTAAAGAATAAACTGTCTACCCTAGCCAGTTTGGCTCAGTGGCTAGAGTGTCAGCCTGTGGACTGAAGGATCTCAGGATCGATTCCAGCCAAGGGCACATGCCCGGGTTGCAGGCTCGATCCACAGTAGGGGGCGTGCAGGAGGCAGCCGATCAATGATTCTCTCTCATCACTTATGTTTCTCTCTCTCTCTCTCTCCCCCTTCCTCTCTGAAATCAATAAAAATATATTTTAAGAAAAAAAAAGAATAAACTGTCTTCTGCATAAGGAGGCTTTTGAAAGTTACTAAAGTCTGTGTAGCAAACAGGGTAACTGGTCTAAATTCCTAAAAGCTCTATTATTTAGCATTTGCTAATTCACACAAAGATTTTTACTGAACAACAAATGAAGGCACTGTGGTTCCATTCGCTGCATTCTGGAACACCTGACCTTTTTAGGGTAGGTGGATTAAGTTACTGAGTCCTGGGCCAGCTTTCTTCCAAAAACTTCCAAATGAGAGCCAAAAGAGAATTGATAGGGATGTTGGAAGTCACATAAACACAGCTGAAAAAAAAGCATATTGTACTGATTTCAGCTTGAAATCTGTGCTAAATTAGTAGTGAGAAGTTTAGCAGCTACACCTCATTTCTTAAAACAGCAGTTGTTTTTTAGGTTTAATTGCAGCACTATTCATTCTTGTGATAATTTTAGAATTAAAAACATTTTAAGCTTGCCCTAAAAATTGCTCACAGATCCAGAAGATGCGTGCACTCACTTTGTTTGTTTGTTTGCTTCATATTCTGTTTCCTGGGTAGGCTGGCAAGCGTTTTTATGTCTTTAATTGTTGACACGAATATAATAAACTGAGAACTCTTTTGAGATTTAAAATCCCCAATAATCTCTTAGAACATTTAGAGTTTAAAGTATAATACACAGATGTTATTGGAATAGTTTTGGGGTCCTCAAGATATTTTTTGATAGGGAGCCCAAATCAGGATTTGTGTGATGGATTCTGGTCTTGTAAAAGGTATTCATAACTCCTGTTAAATTTCTGAATGTTTTTTTCTTTAATTCAAGTTCACCAGAGCTAAGAAAAGGAGGCTAATCCAAGATAAAGCAGGAACAAAGTTATTAAAGTGCTCCTCTATTTTGATAAGGGCACTGGGTTAACATGTGATTCTCGTTGTTGATGTCAGCATACCGAGCCCAAGATAAACACCGCTGGGCCGCTCTTACTGCAAATTCGGGTGACATTTTTCTTTGTTAATGAGCATTTCTTTTTCTGCAAAAGGAAGAAAAGTTTTATCTTAAATTTCATGGCTTCAGGCCAAGAGAGATCTTTCCTTTCCTCTCCGCCTTCACCCTCTAACAAAAAAAACCCACAAAATTCCTTATTTTTCATATTTATCTTTGTATTTGTGTTAATATCCTTTGCTTGCATCTCAATATGACATTTGTATCTCTTATTTTTATAGGGAAAATGGATTCACTTAAATTAATGTTTATTTTAGCTCTTTCTCTTGAAACCCACATTATAGCAAGTACATGACTGTGAAAGGCACCAGGCTTCTTGGGCCTGAAATTGCTCAGTGTTCATAACTTCATGACCATGTCTCTATGGACATTTAAAATTTGTTTCCTTTTGTTTGGGTGAAGTTTACTTTACCACTGCCCCGTTGTTATAAGAATGGAGTAAATCCAGTCATTTGTTACTAAAAGAATGTCGTTATTATCCATGTCTTGGACTTTAACACCAGCTTCAAAAAGATGGCTGAGTACACCAGAGTGTTTACAAAAATACGTGGACCTGGGTTCATGCACGGTATTTTGATGACCACTTCTTCCTACCAAGAGAAATACACATGGGGAGAGATTCTCTTCCCTTTTAGCAGAGGAAGGAATTGGTTCTTGAGTGGTATCATGGTGCCATACTGAAAAAACCAACAAGGCCAGGCATTAAAAGACCTACTAACTAAGCCTAATGCTGCCGATTAAGACCATCTCTTCTCTACTGAGAATCCTTTTTATTACCTTTTTTTTTTTTTAAGATTTGGTCTGCCAAACACACAATACTTACAAACTAAGAAATTACATCTTTATTCCATTTTTCCATGATAAACAATCTATACTGAGTTTATACTCAATCAAATGAATATTCCAGACAGACTAAGATGATCATGTGACTATACTAAGCAGTCATAATGCAACAAAGTTGATGTTGTAATTACAGTAGATAGAGGGAGAAATGTCTGATTTCTATTAGTCTTCTTGAAATATTAAAAATAACTTATGCCCCCCCTCGACTTTCCATTTCTATAGTTCCATATGCTACATAAACTCAAGGCCCAAGGTTATAAACCATTGGCATAATTTATCTTGCATAATTTATCAGTTTTATCTTTTTCAAAATAAGAAAATATCAGCTTTCAGTCTCACCTCAAGGTTGTTACAAAAAATAAAACTAAATTGCTTGTGTTAAAGAGCTATACAAGATGCTAGAGATCAGTATGAATTATGCATTGCAGTAGTAGAGAAACAGGAAATATGAAACCTGAGTTTCTGAGTTAAAAAAATACAAACACACCTTTAAATAGTTTCTTAAGGAAGATAAGACATGATCCAAAAGTCTTTTTGATCTTTTACTTGGTTATACTAAGACCATCAATGTGGTCTGACTTGGACTTTAAAACAGGTGAACACCCTCAAAACACTTTCTGAGTTGAACAGATAATCCCTTTAATATGAGATCATCATGTTTTGAATAAACACGGACACTACTTAGGCATATTTCCAAGAAAGAATGTTGGTTTGGTGGCTATAGTAAACATGTTGCCTAACCCACCATCATTTCCTAGGAAATGGCTTCATCCACTGTCCCTGTGAACAGTCAGGTTTGTACTAAGTAATCAGATTACTTCCCCCTGGAAAATTGGACCAGGAGTGAATACCTATCTCGCAGGATAAAAATCTCTCTTGTAAGATTTTGAGCTACAATATTCAAAACCTAGTTAAGTGATGAGGGGCACTTACACTGAAAGGCCATATAAAATCATTCATTCCTTCATTCATTCAGCTGACAGAAACCAGGCGCTGGCCTGAGTCAAGCATAGAGTCAGAGTGAGCCGCAATCTGTGGCTCAAAAAGCCAGGGTCATGCATAACACAAAATTATGGGGAGCAAGAACTAAGAGTCAGCAAAGAAGCCAGTCTCCTGAGATGAAAGGAGAACGGAGCTGACAAAGAGCATCAGAGTGAGCCACTACAGAAGGGGCTGCCTGATGGTTTCTACTTTTCCTGAGCCCTCCATGCATTTTCTGCTCTTGGCTTCCGTATTAGTCCCTGATATCCTTTTAATAAATCCCTTCTTTGCAAACCTTTTGTGTGTGGTGGGGAAAGAGGGGCTTTGTTTCTTACAAGCAAATGTGCCCTGACTAAAACAGGTGCCATTGTTAATTTTTAACGTAAGCTTGAAACACCTTTATTTTTTCCTAAAATGTAGAGATGTTTTAAGGCCAAAAAGCATTAAAATTAGTCATCAAATTCAGTAAGAACAGAGGAGCTTTGCTCCTCCTCCTACCACTGACACAGTCCCCCAACTCCTCACCCTGGAAAGTGCCTGAATGGTTTGAAGGCGGGGGGTGGAGGGGGGTTAGTATATCATTTCCCTCGGTCCCTACACTGGAAGGAAATGGGGCTAACTAGCAAGTGACCCAGCCACCAAATTCCATTTCGGAGCCAACTTGTCTCCTCTGCACAGACAGATTCTGATTTTATTTAAATCCTGCTCAGAATTAAATCCCTGTGACATCAAGCTGAAAAGGAGAGCCAGGTGTGAGATGGAGAGGGAAGTGGTTCCCAGCCTGATATGTCCTAATGAAATGGCCTGCGGTGAGTTGACTGCTAAGTGCCTGTGAGGGGAGGTGGCAGACACCTGGGGGAGAAGACATACAGGGTCAGAATTGTGTTGTGTTAGGTTGTCCTGCGCACATCTGCCTTTGAGTCACTTGCCAATGTAACTAGGTCAGGATGCAGATTTTGTGAAGAAAGAAAGTCATAACCAGTTCAGAAGACTCAGGTCAAAATGTTCCTCTGAGCTGACTTGCCAAAGCCCTAAAAAGTGTTAGAAATGGAGTTAAAAACCCTCTTAGGCCATAATGAGAAGAGGAGGCTTTAAAGTTGTCTGCTCAGTTTCAGCTTCTTCTCATTCCTGGGCTTTTGCCCCTCTTCTGAAGGGTATCTCCCCTTTTCCTAAGTTTCCAGTGTGCTCATGAAATCATATGTACCCCTCATCAAATTCAGTAAGATTTCCAAAAACTCACTCACATCTACGCACAAAGGACCGATTCAGTTACAAGTGAAAACTCTTTCGGAACCATGCCTTTTAAACGTAGACGAAATTGACTAGAGAACTGATCTCCAGCTATGAGGATTCAAGCATCGGTGAGCTACAGGAAGATATACAGAAGGGGAAAGTGATACTCCTGGGGTTAATTTGAGGGTCTGCAGCTCTTCTAGTGGGGTTGCATCTGGGCAAACATCTTGTTACACGGGGACCTATGTGATGCAGAGAATGAGAGTGACCAAGGATCACAGGAAACTGCCCCCCTGACTGTCACTTCTTCCCCACTCCCAGGTTGCCCATTGTGGTGGCATCTCCCCAGAATTCCCCAGCAATCCCTAAGGAAAGAAACAAAATCTCTGAAAAACTGATAAACTCCAGAAAATCACCAACATACAGGTTCAGGATGCTAACAAAGCTAGAAAGTGGTATTAAAATATTTTGTTGATGTTCAACAATTGGGAAAAAATGTAAAAGACCATGGATTTTGATGGGAGGTTCTCAGCAACACCTGGTCTTCCTTCTTCCTGTCTATGTTCCCAGCGGTCCCATTTCCCTCAAATCTTCTCTCATCCATATTCACACCGCCATCACTTTCATCCTACCGCCCTCAGCAACACACATAGTGACCTTGCACTCAAACCAAAGCAAGCATATTGCTAAACATCCATTTGAGGTTTGAAGTTAGGATGAGGCAAGGGGCCAAAGACAACGGGGGCAAAATGAGCTCGTTAATAATTCACATGTGCAATTGGACGAGTAACTCGCAAAGCAGTTACTGCGCTCTACAGTTCTTGTTTTGTTTGTTTTGGGTTTTTTTATTCATAAGAGCAGAATCTATTTGTTACCAAAGCAGAATAAGCCAGGTCTCTATGATAAATGTTTTCTCAGATGTTACGAGTTTTCAAAAATTAAGCCTATTCATGCAAAACTGAAAAATCTATCACTGTCCTTTATGTTCCGAGAAGGAGACGTGACTTCATTGTTCAGAGGCAAACAGAATAATCCTTTGCGTCATGATTCCTCCAGAAGAGATTTGCTCTCATGCTCTTTGAATGTACCTACCATGGACTCAATAACATCCTGGTCAGGGAGGTTTACTCCCTTTCAAAGCAAGGTGAATTTTCATGATGTGAGGAAGCGTTTGTCAGGACAGGAAGTTACCAGTTTGGGAAGGGAACAACTATCGGAGAAAGAACTGATGTCAAGCCAAGGAGAGTTGGGTTTTGCTGTTTATTTACATGAGGTCTGTGCTGACGACTCTTAGTCTCCATCTTTCTTCCTGTGTGAAGTAAGGCCCTTTGGGATTTTTTTTTTGGTGATAGGCTGCGCTGCCCCTGCCTTTTCTGCCAACAAGGTAAAGGCAGCGTGAGACTGATCCCCTCTGACACTACTCAGTTTGTTTCTGGAAAGAGTGTTACCTCGGGCTAATACGAGCCCGGCTACTCCCTACATACACGGTCTTCTGCATTCTGGTCCTTGTGACCACCAGCTGCTCGCCTTTTCTTCATTCCCATACCCCTCATTGCTCAGACTGTTCGTACAAGAAAAACCTATTAACAAAGAGGGGAAACCCTGATACCATCATGTTTGCCACAACAACCAGTAGCCACTGCGAAAACCATTTATAAAAAGGCCATTATTCTGTTTATAATCTGCTTTCATGATTGCTTTTAACTAACTCGAGGAGTGGCTGCACGGAGGTAGGAAGGTTTGTGACCCATCTGTCGAGTGTATAATTTCCTTTTCATTGGCTAGCCCAGCCCAATAAAAAAAATATTATTAGGTGCACTAACTCAATCAGCAAACAAATGACAGGCAGATGGTCTTCAAAAACAATTCTGACCATGAATGCCAGAGAGCCACAATGTAGGCCCCTGTTTTTAGGCAGCCTTTGTCTGAAAACACTCCACTGGGTTAAGTGATGCAAAAATACGAGAAGCTGTGTGTAAATGAGGGAGAAGTTACAGGCTTCTGAAGTGCTCCATGAAAGGCTATGATAATTTTACTGGGAACAGAAAAAAAAAAAAAAAAAAAAGCATCGCACTTAAATAATGTACCCTTGTGGTGGTGCTAAAATCCACTAGATTGCGTTCACGTGACACTGCTGTGTCTAAATCCTTATTTCAGTCAGATTTTCTTTTTCTCTAAAGGACTCTTTAGCTCACCCAGTTTTTTCAAGTTTTATTTTAGCTGAGCAATGCAATTTGGTGAGTAAAAGCTTTTGTATGAGAGAATTTCACTGACTGAATGGAAGGAAAGAGGTAGGAAGGAAGGACAGAAGAAAGAAAGCCAGGGAAGGAGGGTAGGTGAGAGGTGAAGGAGGGAGAAAGGGACTTCTAAAAGATTTTGAAAAATCCGTGAGGTCAGAAACTGGCATGGGTAATGTTAAAGTCAAGAGAGAGTTTAGCACATTGCTTGATACATAGTAAGCCCACAATAAGTTATCAATGATTATAACGTGTGCATAGAATATATAAAACCTTTAATGGTTGTGGCATTGAGCAGCAAACTGGCCCCAGTTCTGTATAACCCATTCTCAGGGTGTGCGCTCTGGTTTGCTTAGTCCAAGTGGCTGAGGATTTGGGTTCACTGATCCACAGTCTCCCTGTGAGTAGTGGCCTGCCTGCTGTCTATCATCTCCAGACTCTATCACCCTGCCTTTTAGAGGGAAAAAAAGAGGAAGAAGTACACTCATATCTAGGTAACATTTTAAAAGTATTTTTTCTTGTAAAGATAATGTATGCTCCTAGCAAAAAATAAAATTGAAAAATCATCAAAGACCAAAAACAATCACTCAAATCCCACCACCTTGAATAACTCTGTTAATCATGTGTAATATAGCCTTCCCAGTGTTTTTCCTTTGCATTTTTTACATATTCAAAATGTATTATTTTGCATTCTTCTTTAACTTAGCCTTATGGCAAAGCTCTTTATAAATATTTTAACAGTCATATAACATTTCCCTGTGTGTGTACAAGGCAATCTTTTTAACAATTTAGAAAGACAAAGGACTTGATAACCTGTGTGTCTTGCTAGCTTGTAAATTGGGAAATTAGAAACCCTTTGGAGCCTCAGTTTCCTCATTTGTAAATGAATATAAAACAAATACCTATAACATGAATTTTCTGTGAATGTTGAGACCACCCAGAGCGTAAATATCGATGGTCCATGGTCTGGAATCGGTGAGGTCTGCAATTTTCCATTTCAGTAACTGATATCAGGATTGTGATCACTATTTATCAATTAGTTTTGGTTCCATAAGTCCATTGATACCCTAGCATCTGACAGTTTATCTACCATAATCTATTAGCCATCGGCACAGATCTTTAGGTTCCAGTATCCTGCTAGCCATTCTGTTCTTATTGCCCTTTAGGATGATTAACCTAAATGATTAAATGTTACCACTTGCCTCCTGTGTTCCAGGGAGCTCTATTTCATAGTAGCATCTTTTATTGTTCATGTAGCCTGCAAATGAAGCTACCATGAGCCTTTTAAAGATGCTGAAAGCCTCTCATGCTGAATTTCACACTGCCTCAGTGAAGGCATTGTCCACCATGGCCTCCCAGGAAACAGAACCAGTGGTGGCGTCTCTGTCCTCACATGTCAATCCATTTAATCACTCCCACATCCCTGGGCCTTCTGACTCCTCCCACAACACCCTGCCAACATAGTCCAGTGTTCCAACCTCATGTTTGTAATTTTCTCTTTTCAAGGCTTTTAAAGAGTTAACAAATGCCAACCTATTACACAATCCTATGGTTACCGTAGTCCCTACAACACTCAAGTGTCACAGCCTTAAATAAGCCTGTCCATCATCCTAATCCACTATGGGTAAGTGTGTTGGTAATTGTGATGTTGCAGTATGTTATCACCATTCACAACCAGCAATCGGTTTTTGCTATAGTCTGACTGGTGAGAGATCCAGCTCAAAAATTCTATGCTAAGGATTTGCAATCTGGAAACTCTCCTAGTACCAGCTATCCTAACCTGAAAGCAGTGCCTGAGACAGGTAACTTACTCAGAATGTGATTCCAGGGATCAGGTATGCTAGGATGAGTGGACAGGGAAGGAAAAGAAGTCCACCCAAGGATACATTACTGTATCGGCCACTACTATACGCT
Organism: Cnephaeus nilssonii; assembly: GCF_951640355.1. NCBI lineage: Eukaryota > Metazoa > Chordata > Mammalia > Chiroptera > Vespertilionidae > Cnephaeus > Cnephaeus nilssonii. The sequence goes on along the minus strand of NC_137072.1, from coordinate 63,977,753 downwards.
ACTGGTCCTCAATTCCATCTGCCTATCTGAGGATTCTTCTAAAATGTGTGTCCAATCTGTCAGTCCAGATGATGAAACGGAGAAGCTGTCAGTTTCCATCCCTTGATGGTCAAGGGAGGCCCCATGGGTGTTAACTTCCTTACACTTAACAGGTTGTGTGAGCATAACTGCTCAGCAGGTGATTCTTGAAAATGTCCAAGAGGCTTTGGTCAAGGTTTAGAGCTCTCTTTAAAAAGGGAATATGCTCTGCTTCCTCCAGATATTCATTTCACTAAAAGTGTTCATTTCAAATTAGGGAGCATCTTTCTCCTTCTTTCTTTAATTATTTTCCATTCTCAACTGCCTCCTTCTCGCTAAGTAAGTTCTGACACTCTGGACCATGTGTCTTTTTAGCATCTCAGGCTGAAATGAGACAGTTGAGCAAAGAAACAAAAAATTGCCATCATTACTCACATCTAAATATCTATTATTAAAATATGCACATGGGGAAACAATCATCTTTAATTCCAAAATTTTATAAGAACAAATGTGGGATCATCCAGAGAAGGCAAGATATAAAACGGGCCTGAGAGACAGATCTGTGAAGAGTGAATGTGTGGAGCCAACACACAAGCCTGACGCCTCTGAGCATTAACACATGGTCCCTCCATCAAAGGTCTGTATATGCAACTCAGCTGCTGGGCTGACAGAAGATTTGGGGTTGTTAACACACACTTCATTAAAATACCAGCTAAAATCCAAGTTCGAAATCCCATAGTTTGTGTTAGTTGATAAAACTCAATTGCTTCTAATTACTGTTAGTGCAGCTTTAAAATAATATTTTGTTGTAATAAAGGATTCAATATGACAAGCGAGAGTTGGCCCGCTGAACTGGAAACTCCAGGCCAGAGGGAAGTGTGCACACACAAGTGCTCTGCCTGACTTGTTTTTCTGAAAGTGTTCTGAGCATGCAACAGAGGAAAAATGACCAGTGTTCAAATGGGTTTTGAAAAGGTGAGGACGGCTCAAAGACTGGCTGTTATTTGTATCTGTGACTAGTCACTGCAGCCTAAGAGGTGAAACACTGAGCTGAAATGGGACAGGCAGAGTTGCAAGTTTCCAATGCTTTTATGGAGCATGCACCCAAATTATCCAACATCCTCTTCATTCAATACTCCTGTTTTCTTCCTCCACCCCCTTCCTAAAAGGTTGTCAAGATTGGCACACTTGATAAAATGAAACATCTTCAAATATTGAAAGTTGTTGCCCTCAGCATCAGAGAAAGAAGGGGAAATATTGTCTCTCACCAACCTCTTCCACGCACGGTAACCAAAAAAACTCTGGTCTTTTTAAGATTTCTACCAAGGGCTAACCTACTTCCACCTCCTGGCCCTCGTACTTGCTCTTCCCCAAAGCCCTAACCCCTTCACCCCACTCTTCCTAACTTAGCTAACTCCTACTCAACCTTTCCTTCTCAGCTTCAACTCTAGCTCTGATGGAAGTCTTCCCTGACCCTCCACATTTGTTAGGTCCCTATTGTATATACACTGTCATCACACCTTACATGTCTCCTTCAAGGCACTTAAATCAAAACTCTGATCATTTGCAAGGTATTTGTTTAATCTGTTTTCCATAGTAAGCTCCAAAGCATGGGCATCTCTTTTGTCCTGCCTTTCTACAGCCATATCCAAAGCATATAAGGCACCATAATAGACTGCTTAAGTAAATAACAAAAATATGATCATTGAAGTATTGGGAAGAGAAAATAAGATGCTAATATAGAGACATGGCTAGGAGCAAGTAAAATGTTTGAACAGAACTCACTCAACAAGGAAGAAAAGAGAATCTTCTCATCCATTGGCAGAAACCTCAGGGAAGATATAAAACCCTCTTGGAGAAACCCAGTTTTATATATAATTAACTGTTCTCTATTAGCGAAGACTGTCCTGGTTTTCAGTGTCCTGTCACACATGAATAGGTATCCCAAATTGGTTCATATCTGAAATATCTCTACTTCTGTCCAGGGCTTCTCACTATTTGACTCATACACAGCCATACATTTCATCTTAGTCCTGAGCTCTCATATCAGACGTTAGAGATAGGTCTCAGGCATAAATCTTCTCTTTTAACTTTCTTGCAACTGAGAATAAAGATGGTGATGGCAAATAATATTCATAACAATAATAATAAATATAATGGTGAGGTGATATCTTTTCTCTGACCAGGATCCATTCCACCTTCTCTGGGAGTAACTTTTTGAAATCTTACAAGAAAATGACAGTTCCCCAATGGTCCCAAGTGGTTCTCTATGCTCTCCTGGCTAGGGAATTCAGTTGCTCACTTTCTGGAATTTGAATCTTGAACAAAGTAACAGTGAGGCAGAAAATGGTTTGAACTCATTCACTCCAACAGAAGCAGCCTGGAGAGACTACTGGGGAATTCCTTCTTCCTAGATCCCTGACCCCCAACTTAAACTGCCAAAGCTCCATCCATGTCTGGATCTGGATCTCTTTTATTGCCTGTCAGTTATTCAATATTCTTCTAATAAATATATTTTTTATTTAAACAGCCAAAGTCTGCTCCTATTAATTTCAACCAAATTAACCTGATACAGTGAAGATATGATGATGATGATGATGATGATGATGATGATAACAAATACCTCATGAGATTTCATAGAAATCTTCTTTATAGAAACTCAAGTCATTCTAAAATTACTACACTCAGTTATTCAGATAACTTTTCTGGACTTAAGTAGTTCAAACTTAAATCAAATCTCAATGGTTATCTGTTTAAAATACAAAATACCCAGTACACCAAACAATTACACAAAGACCAGAACTATGATATAATCTAATATCTTTTATTTGGCTTCATATTGTTATTTTAACTTTTATAAGCTTTTATTGGATCAAGGAATATATTTTCCTCTAATTATCTTATTAAGAAACTCCCTGAAAATGTTTTCCTATTTAAATATTTGAAAGTTCTAAAAAAAGATTTCTGTACAAAAAATCAACAGCTTTCATAATCATTGTTAATTATTGTAGCACTCTTATTTTAATAACATGCATTTATATATCAATTAAATAATAAAATTTTATGAGATACAGCTCTTAAGAACGATTTCACTCCAAGTTAAATCGTAATTGCTTGCCTATATTTAAAAGTGCATATTCGTGCCCTGGCCAGTATGACTCGGTTGGGCATCATCCTGTGCACTAAAAGGTTGCTGGTTCAATTTCTAATCAGGGCATATGCCCAGGTTGCAGGTTCCATCCCCAATAGGGGGTGTGTAGGAGGCAGCCCATCAATGTCTCACTTTCACATTGATGTTTCTCTCTTTTGCTCCCTCTTCCTTCCTATCTTTCTAAAATATAAAAAATATATTTTTAAAATAAAAGTGCATATTTGCAAACTGTATTAGACAGCTATGCTATATAACCAACCCTAAAATTCAGTGGCTTAAAATTATAACTATTTATTCTTGCTCATATATCTGTAGGTCAGCTGTCTTTTGACTCTGATTCAAGCTGCAGGACTAGCTGGACCTGCCTCCTCGCTGCAGCCTGGGCTCAGATCTCCTCCGCAGGTGGGCAATCTGGACCCCAGGCTGATGGAGCATCATCTGCTCAGAAGCTCTTCTCATGGCAGCTGCAGAGGTGCAAGATGGCAAGCCCAATTGCACAAGCACATTCCAAGCCTTTGCTTGCACCACAATCACCAACATCCCATTGTTCAAAGCACATCACATGACCAAGTCTGACATTAATAGGGAGGAGAAGTATATTCCATATACATGGGAGAAGAGTGAATATTTTCTGGATAATAATCCAAACTAGCACATAAATGAGCAATGCACCTGAAACACATACCTTGCTTATATAAATAATATTATCTTGCTAACTAGGTATGATATTAACTTATTTGATCATACACAAATTCAAGGATATGAGAAGTGACATTGAAAATGGCATTTAGCTAATAGGCTGTCCAAAACCTAAGGCCAGAGAGAGCAGACAAGGGATGAATCCCAAAGGCAAAACTGAAACTCCAGTTTATCCAAACCTAACTTGGCCAAAGTTGCCTGTTTTGTAGTGGCAGAGATGGGGGTTTACCCAGGTTTTTCTGAATCAGACCCCATTTTCTTAAGCACTAGGCTTTGTGCCCCACAGTAGGTATCATGTCTCCATTTGGAAAAGGAAAAATTGAAGCATCAGACATTGCAGCATTAACTATTTACTGTGTACCAGGCTTTGAGTCCGAGGTTTATTTATATTATTTTATTTTCTCTTTAAATAATATAAGGATGAGGTAATTTTTCAGAATTTACAGATAAGGAAATAATTGCTCAGGAAGTGTGAAGACTTACTTTTTTAAGTACAGGCAGATAGAAAACCTAAATTTTGAAGCCAGCCACATCTGACCACAAAACACATTTTTCTATTAAACTATTCCCTCAAAATATTCAGGACTGAAAGTTAGTTCCTGATCCTGTGCATCCTGACCTAATGATTTCTCTATTACTGCTCTCTAATGACTTCTCTATTACTGCTCTGGCAGCTATATTTCTGAAACCATACATTTTGTTTTAATACATGGTTTAACAACTGGTCAAAATATTTGAATTTAAGATTGTCCAACACATCTTGGTTGGACAATCTAATAAATATGACATGCCCCCTTCTTACTAATTCCATCATCATTTGTGAGTTTTTTCAATACAAAGGGAAGATAAGCCATATACATTATTTCAAGTGTATTGTCTTTTACCATTAAGAAAAAATTTACATTGAAAAGGTAAAAGAGGACTGTGAAACCTCAGAGGGAAGGCAGGGGGCTTTGGAAGAGATCAACCAATGAACTTGTATGCATATATATACATAACCCAGGAACACAGACAATAGGATGTTAAAGGCCTGGGGTGGGGGAGGCTGGGCGAGGTCAATAGGGGGAAAGGGAGACATATGTAATACTTTCAACAATAAAGATTTTTTTAAAATATATTTTATTGATTTTTTACAGAGAGGAAAGGAGAGGAATAGAGAGTTAGAAACATCGATGAGAGAGAAACATTGATCAGCTGCCTCCTGCACACCTCCTACTGGGGATGTGCCTGCAACCAAGGTACATGCCCTTGACCAGAATCAAACCTGGGACCTTTCAGTCTGCAGGCCGATGCTCTATTCACTGAGCCAAACCGGTTAGGGCAATAAAGATTTTTTTTAAAAAAGAAACAAAATAGAAAAGATAAAAGAAGTCTAAATGCTGTGGAATTATTGCCTCCTGTCACTGATAATAATAGTTATAATAATAATATAAAATTATTCTTTTTAGGAATTTTCAGTCCATAGAATTTAATCAAGATTCTTTTAATTTACATATTAACAATTCCTTTCCAATTACTGCATTTTGATAGACTTTATAATGCATTCTTCAAGTGATCATCACTTTTGTAAAACTTTTAGCAAGGGTAGCTCTATGAACATGTCCTGTATTTCAAAATATAAAACTAAACTCTTCTATAATATTTTATGCTAATTTTCTGGACTCCATGCATAGAGAACCTCAAACCAAAGAGTTAGCTCTCCTTTGGACAATTATTCATTGTGAATTATATTATCTGCTGATTAACTGAAATTAGAATGACTGCATCAAATAAAATCATTTGTTGTTCCAACTTGAAGAGATAGTATAGGAGATTTAAAGTACTTTAAGAAATAAAACAATTTCCCAGCTTTATTGAGGTATAATTTACAAATAAAAATTGAAATTCTTGTGAGGAATAAAATGCAATGGGAGGGACAGTGTGCCAGTTCTGAGCCTCAGCCTCCTGAGCGAGGCCTTGCATGCTTTGGCCCATGTTTTGGAACCCTGCCCGGACACCCATATGACCAAGCCTGTGCTAGTCTGCTGGACTATGAGAGCCATGTGGGGCCGGGCTTAGCCAACCCAGCTGAGGCCATCCTAAAGTAACCAACGCCCAGTCAACTTGGCACCTGACCTTAATCCATGAATGAACTCAGCCAAGGCCAAAAGAATAATGCAGCTGAGCTCAGCACCAACTGTTGGCTTGCAAAATTGTCTATGTAGAAAGAGCTATATAAATACTTGTTGTTTTAAACCACTAAGTTCTTGGGGTAGTTTGTTATTCAGCAAAACAAACCAATTAATAGAAGTCTAACTGATATAGGACTCAAAGCAGGGAACTGGATTCGGTAGGGCTTTAAAGGGAAAAGAAAATATATGAAAGAAGAGAGAAAGAGTGTCGACATTTGTTGCTCCTTGTGGTGGGTTCACTGGTGTTTGTTTGTAATTTTCACTCATTTTAACATTTCCTTCATAAAATTTTGAATTAAATTGTACATTAAAATTTATAATTAAAAGAATAAATGTTGAGGTTCCAACAAAAATGTCTTTTGTGAAGAAATTTAAGACATTACATGTATAATGTAGGAGTTGCAGGAAAGACATTAACCAAGACTGGACATATAGAAGCTATAAGAGAAAAAATATATATACATTGAACTATATAAAATGTAAGACTTTTGTGTAGCAAAAGAAACCATGAGCAAAGTCAATGAACAAAGTATCAGTTGGGACAAAGCAAGGAACAACCGGAGGTGTAATGTCTACGGTATACACAGGGCTCTGCAGGCCATGAGGAGAGAAATAAACAGCCCAATGGAAAAACAGGCAGAAGACATAATGAGGCATTTCATAGAAGAGTCTATTCGAATGGCCATCTGACATGGGAAACCATCTTCAAGCTAGTCAGAACAATGCAAATTAAAGTAAGAATAAGATAGCACTTTAGACACTCACATATACTCAGAAATCTCACTTTCAGAATCCTATCTCTCAGAAAGATAGGCATCAATATAGAAGGATATTTTATAATATTTTGGTTAGTGGCAAAAAATAAAATAAAACAAAAATAAACTGGAAACATAGGGAATAGCCATCAGCAAAGAAATGGGTAACTACATTTTTCTTATGGAAAATTAAACAGAAATTAAAAAGAATGAATTAGAACTATACTTGGATGTAATACTTCATTGGTGAGAGATAGAAATGTCTCTGATCTCACTTAAATAATATGATCTCACCTAAAAAAATAAACAGGGCTTCTAAAACACTAAACATACCTACATATGTGTCTCTATATGTGAGTGTATTTGTATATTGTTATATGAAAATGAAACAATATGGAAGGAAATATGCTGGATTGTCAAAGTGGGTTACCGCAAGACAAGGGATATAAAGTAGGTTAAGGGGACAGAAGGGAGAAGAAACCAAAAAAGGGAAAGCAGAAGGAAGAATACACTAAAAAAACGTGGCATAATGAGATCATGTTCATATGTGCATGGATTTTATGTACATTTTATGTACAAATATATCCCATTTATGTACTTACTTGAGTGTACATATAAACAAGTGCCTAGAGAAAAACCTCTACATTAGTTGTTTTAATGAAATGAACCTACTGTTGCACCACATTGAATAGTGTCCCTCAAAAATTCGTACCCACTTGGAACCTCAGAATGTGACTTTATTTGCAGATGCGATCGTTAACATGAGGTCATACTGGATTAGAATGTGCTCTAAATCTAATTTCAGTGCCTTTCTAGGACGATCATGTAAAGGCCCACAGGAAAGAAAGCCATGTGGAGACAGGCAGAGGCTGGGCTGTGCTGCTACAATCAAGGGGCCTGGGAGCCGCCAGATATTGGAAGAGGGAAGGCTTTTCCTCTAACGCCTTAGGGGTGAGTGTGGCCCTGCTGACACTTTCATTTCAGACTTCCAGCCTCCAGAACCGTGAGAGAATAAGTTTGTGTACTTTTAAGCCACCATGTTTTGTACAGCAGAGCTAGAAAACGAACACAATCACATAGAATAGATTTTATAGGTTTGGGCATGTGACAATCATTGATCCTGCCTGATTCTATCTCCAAATAAAGTTACAAATAACAACACAGGCTCTGCTGGATTGCAAATTCCTGACTACCTTGACTGCCTTGTCCACCCAGGTGTGTCTAGTACCCGGTACAACACTGGCATGTGGCACATTGGCTTAACAAATATTTGCAGAATAAATAAGTATTAATAAATAATAAAACATATACATAGCCCCATGCTTTTATTTATTTTTATTTTTTTATTGATTAAGGTATTACACATGTGTCCTTATCTCCCCCCCCCCATGCCTCACCCCCCTGCTGTCGGTGTCCATTGGTTATGCTTATAGCATGCACACAAGTCCTTTGGTTGCCCACGCTTTTGAATTTTGAAAGTAATTTGATTTCCATGTGCTATTTAAGTATGGGGTCAGCTTACAAGAATACATTTTGTTTCTGACCAAGCTCCCTGGCTTTCATTCAATATACGTGTTGGAGCCAAGACTCAAGGTCCAGTCTCTCTGCAAGAAGTAATTGGGAAGAAAAAGCAATAATAGTGACAGTAGTCGTGGCAGCTAAATCTAACAAAGAAATCCAACCCTTTCACCTACACATTATACTAGTCTTCTCACAATCCCTTCCAACAAGTTCTCGGTTATCAGTAAAGCTGAAATTACCTGACCACAGGCTATCCGCCAGGACGGTTTTGACCAGCTGTGCCTCTCAGACAGACCTCTTTTCCAAAAAGGTAAGCGGGTGTTGCATTGTGCAATAGCTACAGAAGCCATTTTAGAGCATAAAAGTTATTCTGGCAACTGACTGAAGGTTACTTACTGTGAGCTGTCTGGAAGAATTTCAATAGGAATAGAAAGGCCAGGCAAGTGAGTCCACTCATTTCAGAACCATTCTGAAAGGGCAGTGCCAGCGTTCCAGAGGGACTGCAGCGCTTGGCTAGAGGGCAGCAGAATTATTGCTGGAGTATTCCTTGTGGAGCGCTTTAACCTCATGGCCGAAGTGTATTCAAAACAATTCTGCTGCGATAGTAAAAAATATATATCCGTGCTGTGCGTTCCCAGAAGAGCGTGCTGGCCTCCTTATTCACATGAGCCAAGAACTGAAAAAGAGCTGAGGGGATACATTGGTAAAGTGCTACCACGGAGATTTTACTCTAAATACCGGTTGGGGAAGCCCCATGGTCCCAAAAGGTTAGAGACATTAGTTTTACAGGCTGTGTGCCGAAATGAATAATTCACAGGAAAATGCTCCTAACTCTATTCAGGTAAGATTATAGGGCAAAGTAAGAGAAAATACCAGATAAAATATTCTTTTTTTATGTGGTCTTTCTGGCAAGCCGCTAAAATAATCTTTCACGTGTACCCTGTGCATAGCACTCTGCTAGGTACCCGGGATTGGTGGTGGTGGGGCGGGGGGGATGGGAGGGTGGGGGGGTGCAGCGTAGAGCGATAGAAGCTCAAGCTAACGGAGCACGTCAGACATTCATATATTCAACAAATATTTAACTCCTACCTGCTAAGTGCAGGGGAGCTAATGAGCTTCTAACTGGCCTTCCTACTTCTAGTCCTGTTCCTCTCCTTTCTCCACTCTACATGCTCAGAACTTCTCCCCATACTTTCCAGTCCTGCGTGTTCAGAACCTTATCTTGCCACTCACGTCTCAAGCCACTCCTTCCCACTCACACTGCTTCAGCCAGTTTCTTGCCCTCAAGGCCTCAGCCTGGGGAACCCCTTTAATCTACCCCAAATCTCTTTACATAGCATGGTTCCTCACACCCTTTAGGTCTCCTCAGCTTCAATGTCACCTCCTTAACTAGGCCTTCCTTGGCCCTGTCTGTAAAGTATGCACATCCTTATTTCCTGTCTCAGTTCCTTTTTATTGTTTTATCTTCATAATGCTTACTCACAATTTCTTTTCTTTTTTTTAAATATATTTTATTGATTTTTTACAGAGAGGAAGAGAGAGGGATAGAGAGTTAGAAACATCGATCAGCTGCCTCTTGCACACCCCCTACTGGGGATGTGCCCGCAACCAAGGTACATGCCCTTGATCGGAATCGAACCTGGGACCCTTGAGTCCACAGGCCGACGCTCTATCCACTGAGCCAAACCGGTTTTGGCCTTACTCACAATTTCTAATATTTGATTTGCTTACATAGAGGCTTTCATACCAGGTACTAGGTCTTGTTCACCATTATATATTCAGTGCTCAACACAGTGAGTAGATAATAGTTATCAGTGAATAAAATCAATATTTTACTAAGCATAATACTAGCAGTTGCTTAATAAAATGCACTGACTGAATGAATGATTCAAAGTGAGCAATGCTGGCTCTACCTCAATGGAATAGAATCAGAGTTCAAATCTCAGTTACGAACCCCTATTCTCCACAAATTCATCTCAAGATGGTGGGTTGCAGATGATGAAAGTGCAAAAGATGAAAGTCAACTTTTGGTTAGAAAAGTTTTGCTTCTGTTTTCATTTCAAGTTAAAAACTGTTATGACAATTTGAAGGAACTGATAATGACTCTGGGAGGAGCTAAGACTCCTTTCCAGTCTTCATCTTCTATCATCCCACCCTTTTGCTTCAAGAGAAAGCAAGTGATGACATAAGAGGGATAAGTCCAAAGATATTAATTTGGATACCTGTGGTGCTTAAAGTATCAGCAAAAAATGTAAATATATCACTGTTGAGAGAAACAGTCTTTTCTCTTTGTTTCTTGGTGTGATGTACCATCTGAATGTTAAAAACACAGATGAATGTTAAAAACACAGATTTGGACATGGGGCCAAAGATGAACAAAGTAAGGAGGTTGCTCTGCCATCTTCATCCCGGTTTCAGGGGCTGGCTCCAGGCTCGTGGAGTCACATGATTATGTGTGCTGCAGTCTGTACTCTTGGTTCGAGGCAAAAAAAAAAAAAAGCAATTTGGGGAAAATCAAAATTGTTTTGTGGGGATATAACCTCTCCATATCTTTATATGGCTTTGGGGGTTGTTCTTTAGTTTGGACTCAGGGCCCTGGTTTCTGGGGAAATGTCTTAAACAATCATTAACACAACAAATCCTACCCCCACACCTGAGATTTATTGGTAATTGAGTAGAAAAAAAATTTATTAGCATTCTGATGGAAGTTGTGGTCTGAAGATGGCAACTGCCCTTCTTCCCCCGGAGACTGGCAGTTTCTATTACAATTCCCTGGGAGCTGCATGCCCAGGGAGGATGCATGTTTGGGAGCACAGATTGTTTGAAATGCAACAGAAGGTAGTGTGAGGAAATTGGTAAATGGTGGATGACTGCCACATAGCAATACAGTGGCTTTCTGTAACTCCACAAATTTTCAGTAAACTTATTATAACCTCAAAAGTTCATGAATGGATTTCTTATTGAAAATTAAAAAGGGGCTAAAATGTCTGTACCTGCTGGGATAGAGCTCAACCAAGAGGTCTCATGTGGAAGCAGCCCAGAGACAGCGGCACTTGGAGAAACTATACTATAGAACTCCCACCAAGCTTCAGGAAGGGGCCAGACTTGTACCGATTGATACTGGGTTTGAGTCAAATGGACCTAAAACTTGAAGAGCCAGGGAAGCCAAGGTGGCATGTAGGTTAATTTGGGGGGTCTCTACCTGGGTTTTTGCGTCTAAAGTATCTTGGATTTAATCACCATCCTAGAACTGGGAACAGTGCATCTTCTCCAAAATTGCCAACCTCTGGAGGTAGAGAGTAAATCAGCACACCTGTCATTGTAGAGAGTGACTCAGCACATGCTGAGCGTGGGGCCCATGTATCTCCTAATGGACCAGGTGATGAAGTAGCTAGCCCAGAACCAGTTGCAACAGGACAACCCAGCATTTGAGAGTCATTGATTCAGGACACCATACCTTTCTCCATTTCAACACAGGTAATCAAGAGATGGTTTTATCACCTGGTAGCATCTGACTTCGTTGGGTATCACCACGTGTCTCCAATTATTTTTCTCTGATATTTATTAAAATGCAGATTTTTTGAGCCCTGTATAGGACCTAAATGAATGGAAATACCTGAGACTGAAGTCCAGAAACCTTTATTTCAAGTGATAATTCAAAAATTTCTAAATTCATTGAATTTTGAAAACTACAGTTCTTTCCCTTTTATTCCCATAATGTGAGATGTTTATAAACCCACTATCAATCTCACTTCCTTTTGTCAGATACCTACTGTCTGCCAGATCCTTCTGTTTTCCCAATCTTTCTCTATTGTTGCAAACTCTGTCAAACAAAGGATTCATCCTCAAAATGGTGACTCTGGGTAAACCTTTGCATAGTGGTCTCTATCTCCAGACATCCTTGTACCAAAGCCCTCACACCTAAGTTTTTGACATTTACTTCCACTGATGGAGTGTTAGCAACTTGTTATACATGGGATGATTAGCCTTCAGACTTTACGTACCAATAAGTATTCAGCAACTACCATGTCATCAGCACCATGCCATAGGGAAGGACAAGTCTAAAATATACTAAAATTCTAAAACACCATCTCTACCTCTGAGTCACTTAAAATCTAGTTATAAACTAATAGTAGTCTGAGTTAGGATATATGTATAATAAAATATAATCACAAAAATAATAACAAAATAAGTTGGTGGTGCAGGCCCTATGGAAAATAGTATGGGGTTCCTCAAAAAATTAAAAATAGAATTACCATATGACCTAACAATCTGACTTCTGGGAATATACCCAAAAGAATTTTAAGAAGGGTCTCAAAAATATGTGCACACTTGTGTTCATAGAAGCATTTATCCACAACAGTCAAAAGAAAGAAACAACTCAGATATCCATCAATGAATGAATGGATAAACAACATGTGATATACACATACAATAGAATATTATTCAGCTTTAAAAGGGACAGAAATTATGACATATGCTATAACATGGATGAAACTTGAGGACATCGTGCTAAGTAAAATGCGCTAGTCACAAAAAGACAAATAATGTATGATTCCACTTATATGAGGTCCCTAACGGAGTCAAATTCATACACACTGAAATAGAAAGGTGGTTCCCAGAGGCTGGGGAAGAAAATGGGAAGTTACTGTTTAATGAATATAGACTTCCAGTGTTGCAAGGTGAAAAAGTTCTGGAGATTGGTTGCACAACTATGTGAATATACTTAACATTGTTGAACTATACACTTTAAAATGGTTAAGATGCTGAATTTTATGTTAGGTGTATTTTTACTGGATAAACAATAATAATAAACAACTCAGGTGCTATTTGGCTTATCCTGTTGTCTTTGTGAAAGGTCCCCGCACGTCAGGCAGCTGCTCTCCTTTATATGGCACTGCAGTACCTGAGCAGGGCTGCAGCTGTTGTTCATTAGAGTACCAGCTTCCTAGACAGCCTAGAAAATTCCTCACCTGAGATTAGAGCAGTGATCCTCTCTAAGCTCCCAATTCGACCATTTTCCTCCCTCCCAGCTGGGAGGGCTTTCCTTGTGGTTCCTGTTGGCATCCTCTCCCAGACCGCCTGGAAAGAAGAAATGAGATGAGTCAGCACTTTAAAACAACGAATGTCCTTCAAGGTCACACCTTGTCCACAGAGGCCATCACCAGAAAGGGAGGTACATTAATCATCTCCTGGACTGGAAATGAAGGAGAAGAAATAAATAAACAGCCCATCATCATGATCAGGTATCAAAGGTCATACCCCCATTAAAACAAATTTCAGTGCTGTCAGGAGCGATGTCATGAATCTTCTGTACTTTTTTTTTAATAAGTAATTAATGCTGGAAGTAAGCATCCTCCTATGAGCTCCATGCTGAGTGCCCCATCATTTCTTTACCTGTTCATTTTGGGTGATCTCAAAGGAAGCTTGGAAAAGTACTATACATTAAGTGCCTCTGCCTTAAATACACACTAAGTGTATTTAATACAACTGCTAGGAAAGTCAATAACTTAAGAAATACTGTCAGCATTTTGTTCTATATGCATTATGTGGAAGTATAATTTTAATAATTTCTTAAATCTTTTAAAAAATAATTAATTTCTTAAATATGCATCTATATAGAATGTATGTAATGAAATGAAGTAAATGAAATATAAGCATTTATTCTCTCACCTTCCCAGTGGTAACAAGTATTAGAACCTTGGTGAGTACCTTACAAAATCTTTTTTTTTTATGTACACACACACACACACACACACACACACACACACACAAATAAATTATAAAATATTTTGGGGGGAAATGAGATCTTATTGCCCATTTTGGTAGACAGAATTTTGAGATGGCCCCAGAATTTTCTGCCAGACATCTGAAGTGTCCCAAAGATATGGCTTTGGCCTCTAGGAACTCCAGGAAATTGTGTGGAGGGGAAAACAGCCCCAAGAACATATGCTAATGATGTACAACCAGCAACATTATCTTTAATGTTGAATATAAAATTGTTTTGATTCCTTTAAATGGATGAATTATAGAAAGGGAGAAAGAATTTTTTTTAAAAGATATGTTCCCCTTCCCATTCCAGAATGTAGCTTAGGCAAAGAGACCATTATCTGTTGAAATCAGTAATTTTTTAGGGAAAAGTGGAGTAAGGGACCTGTTGTGGAGAAAGTAAGGCTATAGCTATTAGGTTAGAAGACAAGTATTTTTTAATTTGAAATTTCTAAAATAGGTGCCATCATTTTTACTTATGTGTTTTAATAATATGGTAGCTCAACTCCCACCCTACCCTGCCTCCCAAAGTCTAGCCAGTGGCAAAGAGCATTAAAATTAAATCTGAATAAATAACAAAATTCTGAATCCTCATTCTATGTATATAACAAAACAAAGCCAAAACTGACTTATTCCCCATTCTAACAGAATGCCTAAGAAGAAAATGTTCTCATACTATTAAACCCAACCATCATCAGATTGCCATGGGCAAGAATGCTAAGCTTGCTAGTATCTAAAAGAATTTAGTTAACTTTTTCCTTAGAATGATTTATAACCCAAGGAAAAAATAGGTTAATGCCTGAAAAATTCTGATTCCTGAAAAAATTCTGTTCCTAGAAGTATTTATTTTTATTTCAACCATTATTTATAAACTATCTCATTTTTGTTTGCATTCTCTTTGATTATGAAATGAGCATTCACAATAAATAACTTATTTTCTCAATGGATATATATATATATACTTAAGAAGAAACCTCTAACCGTATTAGGGTAACTGGTACCAAATTTTCCTTCCTGATATAAACAACTATATATGAAAAAAAATATGTGAAAGAGGTGTTTTGGGTATGGACAAGAGTCAGCATATGACTGTGATCATGAGAGAAAGGAAGTAAATCAACCAAGCCTTGCAGTTCCCCTGGATTTTGTTCTGGAGGCACTTTGCAGACTAAAGTAAGGCTCAGGGAGACAAGTGGGCTGTCAAGGCCTATCAGAGTTTAAGAGGCAGAGATTGGAGTTCAGGGAGGCTGCACTAGAAAAGAGGGAGCTATCCAGAAAAAAATAAATTTCAGAAATACATATAAGGATTCTCTCAAGTCTGTTGCTGAACATAAAGCTACACTTGTGCAGGATGAAAGCCCATGAACCTAAGCTGACTACTACCAGGGTGCTGTCAGCAGCCAAACAATTTCCAGAGCTCAGGCAGGTCTGGGAGCGACTGGGTTCTGACTAGCCAGAATAGAGCTTCTGCACTGAGCATATAGGGAATTCAGTACACACCCCAGAAGAGCCATATCTTACTAGTAAGACTAAACCATCCCTAGAGCATAAACTACTCTAGATCTGCCCTATCAAAACTTTAAACAGTCATCAAAAGGATCAAACTGCACATTAAGTTACATAACTGCCTAGGAGAACAAAGCCCAGCAATCTTTAAAAGAAGACAATAAAAGTCACTGAGCCACATAAAATTCATGATATTCAACACCCAGCCAAAAATACCTGTGCTCAGAAGCAGGAATATGGCATGTAATACCAGGAGAAAAACCATGAACCCAGAATTGGCTGAAATTAGAGACAAAATTTTTATCAGGTATTATATATAAACTAGAGGCCAGATGCACAAAATTCGTGCATGGGAAGGGTCCCTAGGCCTGGCCAGTGATCAGAGCCAATCTGTGGGGTGACCAGTGGGGCGATTAGGGGAGGGGCCCACTCGCTGGCCCTGCCCCTCACCGTGGGGCAACCAGTGGGGTAATTAGGGGTCCCCGGCTGGCACCAACCTTGTCTGGTCTGGGGCCTGTGAGCTGGGGGCAGCTCCTGCATTGAGCGTCTACCCCTGGTGGTCAGTGCATATCATAGCAACCGGTCGTTCCCCTGGTCGTTTTGCTGTTTGGTCGATTTGCATATTAGGCTTTTATTATATAAGATGTCATCAAAGGAAACCATAAACACCATGCGGAGAAAACTAAAGTATACAAAATGAGAAATGTTTTATAAAATAAAGATTTATTAAGTGGGATTAACAGAAATTTAGGCATTGAAGAAGAGAATGTCAATGAATTTGTAGACATAACAATATAAGTTAACCAAAATGAAGCTTGGAGAAAAAGAAGAGACTGACAAAAAAAAAAGTCACCTGTGACCTGTGTGCAATATAAAGCAGCCACACATAGAGCTGGAACCCCAGAAGGAGAAGGATAAAGGGATCAAAGGAGAAAATTTTGAAGAAAGAGGGACAATTTTTTTTTCAAATTAAATGAAAATAACCTACCCACATATTCAAAATTTTAGTATCTCCCAAGCAGGATATCACAAAGAAAAACACACTGAGAGACTTCATTATCAAATAATAAAGAGAAAAAAAAACATTTTTATACCACATATGTACAGGGAAACAAAGATAAGAATGATCACAGACATCTCAGAAACCACACAACCCTGAAGATAATGGAATAGTATCATTAAAATTCTAAAAAAAAACAAGAAAAAGAAAAAAGGCTCTCAACCTAGAATTTTATATCCAGCAAAATTTGTACCTTGAGCAAGAATAAAAGAAAAAGAGAGAGGATTTGAACTATAAGAATTTGAACTGCTACTGAATTATTAGAAATATATATTTTAATACATTTTCATTGATTTCAGAGAGGAAAGGAGAGGAAGGGAGAGATAGAAACATCCGTAATGAGAGAGAATCATTAATCGGCTACCTCCTGCATGTCCCCCACTTGGGATCAAGCCCACAACCTGGGCATGTGCCCTGACTGGGAACTGAACCAGGACCTCCAGGTTCACAGGTCAATGCTCAACCAGTGAGCCACACCAGCCAGGGTATAAGAAATATTAAAGGAGCATTTTTAAGTTGAAAGAAAAAAAATCAGATGAAAACATTTTTTTAAAGAAAGAAAGGTGGAATAAATAAGCCATATAGTCTGTATGATGAAAAGCACAGGATTTCGAATCTGACATTGATACTTATGGAGCATTATTTTCCTCATCTGTAAAATGTGGATAGTTATATCTGCATCTCAAAGATGTTGTAAAGGTTTAATGAAATAAGGTAGTCAAAGCACTTAGCACAGTGGAATATACTAAACACTCGACAAATCACTGCTATTATTATTTTGCCAAGAGATTATTGCTAATAACTCTCGATGAATACTCTTGCACAAAACACCATATATGTAAAAAAGAAAAAGCCTGCTTGATATTAAACTTTATAATTTATCTTGGAAATAGATAGCTAAACATCTTAGTATTATTGGTGCTCTGTGGTGTGGGAAACTGATAAGAGATAAGATATTGTGAGACAAGTACAACAAAGTGTTCATAAGTGAGGGGGGGGGGGGATTCTCAACTCCCAGATGAATGATCCAATGTCTTGTTGGTTTGTAATGAAAACTCTCAGAATATTTCTTACTATTAAGGGCACCTTGGCCTTTCATTGTACATCCAGAAGAGATGTGAAATAAAAAATGAATGTTTATAATTTTTTTCTTTATTTTTAACTCTATTAGGAGGAAAGAATTTACTAAATAGGTACCTGCTCTGGTTCTTCAAAATAACCAATGCAACGAATATTCTCAAGCAACAACATTCGCCAGGAAACAAACTATCTAAAGTCTGAGTATATACATGGATGGATCAAATAAACCTGTAAATAAGAAGAGTATATCAGATTGTAGTATAGACTCTAGAATCCAACTGCCTGTGTTCAATTCCTATCCCACCCTCTATTAGCATTGTGGCCTTGGGAAGTTATATGTTCTTTCTCTCACCTGTAAAATGGGGAAAGCAATAGGATCTATCTCATAGAGTTGTTGGAGGGTTGATTCAGTTAAGAGGTAACATGTATGGCATGTGTTTGCTATTGTATGTATAAGCAATAATAAGAAATTTGAAGAAAAAGTTACAGGCATTATTTCTTAACAGTCACACTGTACAAATTTAATTCTCTTTTCAGAAAGTATTTCAGGTTTGAAATTACTTTCAAACTGCCTAGAGGTAAAACATGATTGCCACTGGTATTACTACTAGCATTTTAACATAAAATATTGGCTTAATTTGTTTGTAAAGAAAGGAAAGATCATTCCAGTCTAAAGTCCCTGAGGGTTCAAGTCAGCATCTGGAATGAAGTGACTGCTAATGTACTAAGAAGACAATCCTTGGTCCGACTGCAGTAGCAAGCTTTGTTCTAATCATTCAGCTGAACAAACAAAACCCAGGATTTACTTATTTTCCCAGAAACTAGATAAACAGCCACTTCCTTTTTAGTGTCTCTTTAAAAGTAAGAAGGCCCGCATCTCTCCTCATCATCACTTCACTCTATATTTCTATTTTAAAAGTTGTCTTTTCTAGATTTTTGTTATTTGGGGTCAATAAAACATGTTATAGGCAAGTACACTCTTTAAGTAATATATGAATGTAGATAAAATGCTATTGTTTACATATAAATTTTAAACCACAAATTAACCCAACAGTCTAGTTGGGGTCAGTGGCACAATGTTAGACATAAGGATATTGGAACTAGAAAGCATCAGGAATGTGGAACACTCTGGAGAAAGGCTGTTCTCTAGTCTCTTTCAAGGACCACATGGTTTCTCTCTATTTCATTATGTTTACGTTTCTCTTGGCACATCTGATTCATTCTTCTCTTTACTACACCTGACTTCTCTCTTCTGATAGTTTCCATTCCCATATAACTTTGACTGACACATAAACTACTATAGGCTTTATCTTACAGCACCTTTAAATTCACTGCTTGGTTCAATTCAAAGTATTTTCCTTGTTCAGTTCAAATTGAAGGAGAGAGAAAATTTAAATATCTGATCAGCACAACTTATCTGGGCAACTCTATAGTCTTTGCAGATTGTCAAACTGTAGATTGGTGGGTCAGGTGCCCACCCCTGGTTCACATGGGAGAGATCACGTGGTACTAGTCACCAGCCCCTACTGCTACTCTGTGTATTGGCTCTTTGGGTGGAACAGCTTGCATCAGAAGGTGTGTGGGCAAGAGATTATTATGCTAAGCAAAATAAGCCAGTCAGAAAAAGATAAGTATCCCATGATCTTACTCATATGTGGAATGTAGTGAATAATATAAACTGATGAACAAAATAGATCCAGAGACATTGAAGCATGGAACAGACTGTGGAATCTCAGAGGGAAGGCAGGGAGGATGGGTGGGTGGGAAGAAATCAACCAAAGAATTTGTATGCATATATGTATAACCCATCCTATATAATAAAAGGGTAATATGCAAATTGACCGAACAGCAGAACAACCAGTCACTACGACGCGCACTGATCACAGGGGGCAGAAGCTCAATGCAGGAGCTGCTCCCTGGTGGTCAATGCACTCAGCCAGAAGCCGACTTATAGCTGGCGAGCACAGTGGCAGTAGCGGGAGCCTCTCCTGCCTCCAGAGCAGTGCTAAGGATGTCCAACCCATCAGTTGGACATCCCCCAGGGGCTCCCAGACTGCGAGAGGGCGCAGGCTGGGCTAAGGGACCCCCCCCCCACCCCAAGTTCATGAATTTCATGCACCGGGCCTCTAGTGGATACAGAAAATAGAATGGTGAAGGCCTGGGGCTGGGGGCAAGGGCAGACTAGAGTAGGTCAATGGGGAAAAAAGGGACATATGTAATACTTCAACAATAAATTTTTTTAAAGGAAATTTATCTACTAAATACACTCAAAGAAAATAAGCCATGTCCAGGCAAAATTCTGTAATGGACACTGTTTACTAGGTGTGTCCACTCAGAACTAGGGTGTTGAGTACAAATGTTGTCTGAGTTCACATTGGTAAGATATTTTGTAGCAATATTTGATAGGATTATTTTAGCATAGACTTAATAAATGCATCACAAAGGTTTCTAGTTGATAATTACTGAAATCATTCCTTGAAGCATAAAATGAACAATTGTTAAACAGTAAATTTAAATCTAAGTATAGATGCAAATTATATTTGCAATTAATATATTTACATAGCCACAAGATAGTTCCCAGTCTCATTTAACTAAACTGTTCCTGAAATCTTGAGTTCTTCGGGCTCTGTGAAATTTTTAAGTACTGCCCTCCCCCTTTTTTGGCATTATTATGATTGTACTAGAGGCCCAGTGCATGAAAATTCATGCACTGGAGGGGGCGGGGGTCCCTCAGCCCAGCCAGCCCCCTCTCACAGTCCGGGAGCCCTCAGGGGTGGGAGGCAACCCGGAGATCAGGGGAAGGTGACGCCCCATCACACCTCGGCTGCTGCCACTGCTGGCAGCACAAGCCTCGGCCGGCCCTGGTTACCTGAGCCTCAGGCAGCCCTGGGCGGTGGGGAAGCCTACATCTGAGGCTTGCCTGAGCCTCAGGCATCATCTGGGCAGCCACCATCTGAGGCTTGCCTGTGCCTTGGACCTGCCCTGGGTGGCTTGGGGGCTGAGCGGCCTGGAGGACTCCGGAGGCAGGTGCGCCTGCCGCCCCAGCGGGGCTGAGGGGACTGGGCACCACCATCTTGTGGCTGTGGGCACCGCCATCTTTGAGGGCATGGCAGTCTATTAGCATATTCCCTCCTTATTGGCTGTGGATGCCGTCATCTTTGAGGGTGGGGCAGTCAATTAGCATATTCCCTCTTTATTAGATAGGATGCTATCTGCTGATTCACATTGACATCTCTACAAGTTCCTCTTAAGCTGATCACCTCCATGTGTCTAGGCTATGTTAAATGAAGTGCGCCTTTAATCTCTGAGATAACAATTTCTCAACATTCATCCTTTGAAGTTCATTTTTATGAATTGTATCTCTGCTGCTCTAGATATTTATTTTCTGTTCATTAATGCAGAGAGCCATGCAAATGACACAGATACTGTCACCTGCAGCATGCTTTCCTCCCTTGTTGCTGAGAAATATATATCCCTAGATTGTTTGGTTTTGTTTTTAAATTTATATCTTTTTTTTATTGTGCAATAGTTCAAACTTGTAGAAAATTTGCAAAAGCTGTACAAAAGAACTTCCAGATTCCTTCATCCAGATTACCAAATTGTTAAGCGTGTACCATGTTCTCTCTCTCTTTCTCTCTGTGTGTGTGTGTGTGTGTGTGTGTGTGTGTGTGTATGTGTTTATCTAGGGCAGCAGTTCTCAAAATGTCCAAAGATATTATTTGCCTTCATTAAAGTGTTGACATTTGTACTAAGGGTACAAAATCAATGGTGGATAACACCCCTGGTGCCTTAACCAATGCAGTGACAACAAGGACTACTAGTTGTCATCATATTCTTAACAACGCTGCATTTGCAGGGTATTTTTTATTGCCAGTTTCTTTTTAAAATGTATTGATGAAAATTTGCCTTATTATATTTACTTACTTTAAGTAATTTGTTAATTTAGTATATCTCAACCATTGAGTACTCATATTTTTAAGATTCTGTATGATGAAATAGGAAGGAAGCATGAAGACTTTCTACTGCATATAAAGTAAGATGGTTACCTTAGGAAAAAGCATGTATGTGATTGATATGAGAGATGAACTAGGTATTCTCTTCATGGAACACCATTTTCACTGGAAGAATGACTAATTCAGACTTGGATATTTAAATAAATTGAGTTTGTGACTTTGAGGAAAACAACCAACAGTATTTGTTTTCCATACTAACACTTGAAACTTCAAGTGAAATTTAGAATTTTGGATAACTTATGTCTGCAACCATGAGCTTGGCAGCTTCCCAATATCTAAAGACATTTCTAATAAAATCTACATTATATTAATAACTATAATATTTCATATTACATAATAAATGCTATAATATTTAGAATATCTACATAAGTCGGTGAACCAATATTTCCCAATGACTAATATGTGATGTTACAAAATCATGTGTGAGGTAAAGAGCCCATGAAAGTGTCATAGGACAATGCATTTTAATGCAATAGAGTGCAAAATATTTACTAATATAGTTTCAAATTTCACATTGCTTAAGAAATTAATACATGTTGAATTTTGATCCACAACTATCTGAAACAGCAATGAAAATAATACCTCCTATTCCAATTGCATATCTGTAGGAAGCTAGATATTCTTCACATGCATCAAACAAAACAACATATTGCAGAAAATTGAATGCAGAAGGAGACGTGAAAACCAGCTACCTTCTGTTAAGCCATACCTGAAAGAGATTTATAAATCAGTAAAACAATGCCACTCTTATTCTAGTGTGTGTGAGGGTGTGTGTTGGAAAATACAGGTATTTTAAAATGTTATTTATGTTAATATGTTATATATATTTTTTGTTGCTAGGTAAATTAATAAATAAATGTCTTAATTTCTCAGTTTTAAGTTCTAATATGGCTGGTATGACTCATATAAACAGAAGAGGTTAGGTTCTCAATAATTTTCAAAAATATAAAGGGCTTCTGAGACTGAAATGTTTGTAGATTGCTTCTCTGGGCTATAAATCTGGAACTGAATTTGTGAAGCTGTAGACTGTGCATATCTTTAACATTACTAGATAACGTCAAGTTGCTCCCCCATCAGTCTTGAATTATTGGTCCACATATGCAAGTTGAAAAGTGATAGCTTAATTGAATTATCATAATGCTTCCTTGGCATGAACTAATTAGTTATTAATCATAAATTGTTTAGGTAAATTTTGAATACTATTTAAGACAACTTTAAAATAATTTGGCCCCACTAAATGCCATCTATTTTTATTATTACATAAAAAATATTTCAAATAGAATGAAGTCTTCTTGAATAAGTATACAGGTTAAATGTACCCAGAGATGTTAAATTTCATTACAATATTTTATTAATAATTAAGTCAAAAAGGTATCCCAGACAACCAATAAATTGAAAATTCTATATATTCCTCCTATGTAACTACAATATATAATTATTCAGGGAGCCTATGCACTGATTAAAAGAGGTGCAATGATTAAAAACATGTGGTCTATTACCATGTAAAATAGGTTTGGGATTAATTCTACAACTGTTTAATATTTAAAATGAGTGTGTAATTCAGTATATTAAAGAGTTTTTATGTCTGTACAATAGGAAATTATTTAAGATTTCTTAACATTAAAATATAATGCAAGAAGCACGTAGAAATAAATTATATTAATTCTCCCAGAGTAAGACATTATAATAAGCTGAATCATACAATTTTTAATTTTTAATTTATGGGTTGAAAAGAATGAAAGTCCTTGGGACTAGCTGGAATAAGATAAGATTACAATCCCAACAGGAAACTTTTTGGAGATCTTTTCTACAGACATCATATCATCAAGACCTTATGGATGAAATGGCCTTTCAATCAGATCTTCTGAAGTCATAGAGAACTTTATTGTCTTATGTATAATGAAATGGTAATGTGATTTTTTTGACTGATATAATTCTAAATGAGTAATTCATTTTCAACACTAGTTCTCACTTATTATAAAACTGATTTAACTTGGTACGTATAATTAAAGGCTGTTTTTTAAATTTTTATTGAATTTATTGGGGTGACTTTGGTTAATAAAATTATATAGGTTTCAGGATAAACTGTGATGGAAGGAGACTTGAATTCAGGTGGTGAACACAATGCAATATACAAATAATGTATTATAGAGCATGTTTTTCAAAATGGCAACTGATTTCATAACAGTAATGATCCTTCTCACAGGAGTTTTCTTTAGAGAATATTCACTGTACTCTGTATTCATTGAACTAAATTTTAGACAGATATAGAAATGGATTTAGTAGACATTCCTCAACTCATCAGAACTCTCCCCTCTAGTCTTCCCACCACTAACTCTGAAATGACATAAAGATATTTTAAGTATTGTTCTATATGACAATCATATTCATTGAGGTACTTATAGTAGTAAATATATATAGACTATATTAGCCAGAAATGTTCATCATAAGGTGGGGTCTGAGATGGCACCCAGAGAAAAATTGTCTGACACTTGAAGACCAATTCCATGCAGGGCCCCAGAGTGCAGGGCAGACAGATGACAGAGTCTCCACACACACAAATGAAGGAGTGACTCAACCCCACCCCTTTTCTTCAAGGTGGACCCAACAACTAGCTGTAGCTGATAGTTCAATCTTGCAGCTATGATCTCAGAAGTCATACACCCAACTGAAGGAATAAAAAATTTCAGGAAGCAACCCAACATAGGTAGTTTCACAGCTCATCTTCCAAGGGATTCTGTAAAGAACAACCAACTATTGGCAAGTCAGTTGCCAAGACTAGAAATCTGTCACCTGTGGTTCTGGCCATAATGCAGCAAGACTGACTAAGTCAAAAGCTGGACAAGAAGATAAAAGACTTTCTATTCCCTCTCATCTCCTTTTTTATTCTCTGATAGATAGAAGTTAGAGAAGGCTAAAGGCTAAATGACTTTTTTTTAATGTCATTGCCCTTGTTCTAATGTGTGTCTAAAATAGTCTTGAAGAAGTACTGTCCATTAGGGAGAAAATGATAAAAAACTTGGAATGCTTTGTGTAACATCTTGTTATTAAGAGCTCAGTTTTAATGTCACCCTTCGGGGACCTTCCTTGTCTACCCTATTCACTCTGTCACATGATCCTATTTTAGTTCTCTGTAGAGATGGTACCATCATTTGATACTGTTCTCGTTTGCTTGACAGTGAGCTTAGTGTAGATATTATAAATGTATATCCTGAGTCAGACTGCCTGGATTGGAATCTTGGTCCTCAAACTTAATACTTGTGGACAAGGCTCTATGCCATAGTTTTTCCCTCTGAAAATTGGGATAATAATTTTACCTGTATCACAGGATTTGGAGGAGGATTGCACTGCATAATAAGAGTAAAGTGCTAGATCCAAGGCAGACACCAAGTGAACACTTGATAAATACGAGCTTTCATTCTTTATTTGTCTATCTCCCATCACTTGTCTGCCTTGGTGACCCAGCATTTAAAATGATGGCTGGAGTATGCATGAGACTTTCAATAAACATGTTATTAATTAATGAGCCTCAATTAGGTTTTTGAGATTAACCCCAGCTCACCAGACTTTAACATGGCCTGCAAACTCAAGAGTTCACACTAAACATTGAACATCTACTATCCATGGTAACAAAGAATATTGACCCTACTCTTCCATGCTTCAGTTGTTGAGAAATTATCCTGATGATTTTCTGCTTCGTATACACTACATACCTGATAACCTCATTTTCTGTTGTTATAAGTGATTGAATCAAATTGAGGCCTTACCATTTGGGCTACCTCAGAGACAATCTCATTTTCTGTTGTTATAAGTGATTGAATCAAATTGAGGCCTTACCATTTGGGCTACCTCAGAATCTACAATGGAACTCTATTTTCTTTCCCTCTCACACTTTCTCTTAAAGTTACTTCTCTGTACACTATGACTGTTTATTTCCACTATTATTTTCCCTTTTTTAAAAAGTTATAATTGATAGGCTCATGTTAAAATATCCAGGAATGTTAAAAGATCTGTAAATGTATGTTTTATCCAGACAAGCTCTCCCTATAACCTGAACTGCCTTCAAGTATAAGTTGCCCTTTTCTCAGTGAGTTGGACCAGACATGTTATTAATAATTCCAAATTAAATCAGAATCTCAAATGAAATAAAAGCAAGTGTTGAAAATAGATCCATCTTCTCAAATGACCAGACTCAAGATAATCATATTATCATTCTCTCTCCATATTCAAGTGGCTCTATAAAATGCCTTATTCACTGGTAAACTTGATTGAAGGGCCATCTCTTCATTCAGATGAGAAATTATTGTGTGGATGGGATTTATTGCATAGGTATACCAGAGATTTCAGAAGGTACAGGAATATGGGGCAGTCATAAGCCCCAAGGAGGCCTGGGTGTTTCCATTGATAGAGGAGAAAGTATTAAAAAATTGTGGGGAACAACACAGACCACAATATCCTTGAAAATAAGTGGAGCCAGGATAGGAGGAGCCTGGGTCCTGTTAGGAAAATAAGAAGTCAGCTAGGAAATAATTGTATCAATGAAGCTTCAGAACCTTAATTGAACTTGCATTGTTATAACCACTTCATAAGGACCAGGAGGCAATTCTCACAGTGGCTGTTGACATCTCCTACACTCTGGGTTAATGGTAAGCTTTTCGGTATCCTTTCTTAATCAACTTGTGATTAATTTAATAGACATTTATTGAAATCCCACTACAGACCAGGCACGATCCTAATCACTTGAGATGCAGTGGTGAGCACAAACAGACCTAACCCTGCCCAAACAGAGCTCACAATCTGATGGGAGAGAGTGAGACTATTTCTGTCAAATAACCACTCAATAACGTAAAATTGAAGAAGTGTTAAGAAGAAGGAGGAAATAGTATTCAGAGAAGATACAATAGGTATTGGGCAGATCAGGGAAGGCTTCCCTGGAGAAGCAAAACTTGAACTTAAAATTAAAGAACAGATATTAAGTGGGTGAAAATGGGGGCAAGGAGCAGGTGGCCTTAAAGGCTGCAGGAATAGCATGTGCAAATGCCCTGTGGCAGGAGAGATCACATAGAATACAGGGCTTGAAAGTATGCCAGGCTCACTGAAGACAAAAGAGGAACAGAGTATGTTGTGTTTGATGAAGCAAGGGAGGTGTGATGTGACCAGATTGTCCTATGCTCTGTCATTCTTGTTAAGTTTTTGCTTTATTCTAAGAGCAAATGGAAAGCCTTTGAAGAGTTATATTCCATCTCCACCATATGAATCCACTATCATCTCAACTGCCACCTTGTGCATTTAATGTAATGTAATATTGGACTAAATATGGTAAAGGAGTAAAAAAGCAACCAGCAGGATCTGAACAAGTTGAAATTGGAAATTCACAATCAAGATTCCTGATTTAGTAATGAACCTGATGCTTAAAATAAAAATTCTGTGGATCAAAACCACTTGGATGTTATCCCTGGATAAAATCCATACAGTTCCCCACAAATCATATCTCCTACACTTCCTTTCTCCCAACCATTTACTATTTGAGAACTTTCTTATGTTCAGGCCATTTGAATGTCCATCACAATTGCAAAAGTAAAATGAATGGTAATAAGAAATTGATTTAAGGTCTGCCCTAGAGTAAAATAATGATTCATTGAAGTTTGTAGCATTTTATTGTAAGTGTGGTGGAAATGATTATTATCTTTAATGGTTAACTGAGTAATTGATTATTGATAAATGAGTACTCTATTCAAGCCAGGATCCATCTTACATCACCTGGAAAAGGATGATGTTCCTACTCTTTTAATGACCATTAAGTGGTAAATAAGGAAGTGGAAATGTTTCATAACTTACATATTAAGTATCTTTGGTCATTTAACCACCTCTACAATGAGAGCAATGAGGCAGCTGGGGGTAGGTAGCTGACTTAAGGAAAGATCAATGACTGTTTTTCAGAGTTTTATTGAAAGTGCATTATAGATTGTCTTGCTTTTAACATTATTACTTCATTGAATAACGATATATGAGTAGGCAACGAGGAAAAATTAGAATACAGCTATGCAAGGCTATCTGTGTGACAGGATGAGAATTACATAGTAAAATGGCCTTCAGAGAAAATTTAAATCCCACCCCCATTCTCTCTACCCAATGTAAGTGGGGTTGTCCATGGAAAAACAGCAAAATGTATCAAGTTTGTCTTGTGCTTCACCCACCTCCTTTTTTAGGGGGCCCCTGTTTACCTTCTCATGTCCCTTCATAGTTACCCACCTGAACCCTTATGTTGCAGTCTTATTACTAAAAGTTCACCCCCACAAACAACTGCACATTTTACCAAGGCTTATAATTCACAGAATTCCCCATATGCCATAATGACCTCTTCATAATCACAACTGTTTAGTACAAATCCCATTCCTTCAGTATTTTGATTTCAGTCAAGCCTTAAGAGGAAAACAATGCAATTTAACCAATTATAGTAATTTCCTTTTAACCTGCTTTGTGGAGGCTTCATTATTTAAAATATGCCAATTTTTATATTTAATATGTTTCTGATGAAAGGAATTTCAGGTGGTTTAAGAAACTGATAAGAAGTTTCATGGGACTATATATTGAGGCAGGTGGAGGGAACATAAGTAGACTGTGTATTGCTGAAGGTGGTTATCAGAGGTAGGATTAAATGGTGACCTCAAAGTCTAACAGACCTGGATTCAAATCCTGGCTCTCTCCCTTACTGGTTAGGCCACCTGAAAGCCTCAAATTCACCTGTAAAGGTAGATGTTACTGACTAATGAGATCAGAGTGAGCATTAGATAAATAACATCTGTTTGGTAAAACCACTAACACATAGGTAGTAAAAACAACCAAATTATCATCACCATTTTTTACATGGGTAAGTGGGTTACCAAGGCATTCTAACTAAAAACCAGTATGGACCACCAAAAAATCATCTGATTTTTCCTGATATTTTCAAGGAAGAATTGAGTAAGTCAATGAAGAACTTAACAAAAAAGGAAAGGCCTGCCTAGAGTTGGAATATCTGAGCTTGACTATTCACAAAAACAACCTTGATTCCTGTCTAATCTGAAACTTAGCTATGAACTTCTTAAAGGCACTCTTTTTACTTTGACCTTGGCTCCAAAAGCAAGGGCATTAGTCCTACTCTATTAACATCTTCAGTATAATTTTTAAATTGATTTTTAGAGAGAGTGGAAAGGAGAGGGAGAGAGGGAGAGAAACATTAATGTGAGAGCAGAACATCAATCATCAATGGGCTGCCTCCTGCATGCCTCCCACCAGGGATTGAGCCAATATCCTAGCATGTGCCTTGACTGGGAATCAAACCAGCAAACTTCCAGTGCATGAGATGATGCCCAACCAACGGAGCCACACCAGCCAGGGCTTCAGAATAATTTGAGAGTTCATGTAGGAATCCCTTTCCACGTCCAGCGTGGTCCAGGGTTCCGGTTCAGGGTTCGAGTTCTGGAAAAGGGCCGCACACAAATGAATGGAGACTTGAAGAAATTCAATTTGGCGAAATGGGGGGCCAGGAGGTAGTCCACCTCTAGTGGGAGAACTGACGACTGCTCTGGCTCTGCCATCCCTTTTATTGAGGTTTTGGGGAAAAACATCGTAGGCAAAATAACAGAAACTTACATGTAGCCCTTAGGCAGGAAATAACAGAAACTTACATGTAGCCCTTAGGCAGGAAATAACAGAAACTTACATGGGACAAACAAAGGTGGAGGCTGCTTCAGCTAACAATGTAAACAACTAAAGGGTGAGTGGTTAGAGCAATTAAGGTTGTTGACCACCTTCCTGGCTTCCTGTCAACATCTCTCTTTTAGTGAAACTGATTTGTTTCCGGCATCTCCCCCATTTTCTTTTCTTAAAAAATCTTGCATATGCAGACTAAAAATAAACATATAGGAACAAAAAATGAGACAAGCAACAATGGCTATGCTAAGAGTTCAAATGAAATCAGTCTGCAGTAAGTTTCTTTCTGGGCCAACAGTTTTTGAGTCCATGTTTCAATGTCCAACAGTTTTTTGAGAACATGTCAGCAATGGTATCTGGATGGTGGACAAATGGTGGTAATGCAGGTCCGACCTCTGGTTTGGTCCTGGGCAACCTGCAGCGACACACAGCTGCTGACTGCTAGCATGGCAAGGTGTCATCAGTGTCTTCCATCTCTGGACTGCTTCTCTTCTGTCTTTATGGCTGGAGCACTCCTGTTAATTCCTCTCTGTTGCAGGAATCCACATGGTCTTGGAGTTGTTTTCTGAAAATATACAAACATATTCTCGACCAAAAGTTAATAAAGGAATCTTTTCTATAAATTTTACTTGGGATCCTTTTTATTTGAGCCCAAACGATTTTCCTTTGGCTTATTCTGACACCATGTGTGTTTTTTCATAGGTGTCCTGCTCTTAGTATTACAAATGAAAATTAGTTTTCAAAGAAAAAAAATTTTTTGGATATTTTTCCTTACATAATATTTTTCCACTATCCCCCCTTTTTTGATATAATTATTAGGAGGCTTTTGGAAAATTTTTATAATGCAGTCTTGATCACTTTAAATTTTAATTTTTTGTACAAAAATATGACTGTTTTAGGTTCATTGCATGTTAAGCAATGTTACCATGAAATGAACTACCAAAAGAATTTTTAGTTAATACTTTAGAAACAGCTTTTTGTCCAATACAATTAAAATTTCTTGAATATTCACTTATTTCATTAGCCAATTTAAATTAATCTGAAAATTTGACTATTTTACTGTCAAATTTAATACTCTAACAACAATCTTCATTTACCTTTTAAATATTAATGCAAAGGATTATTTGCATCCTTGAGAAGGCTCCAAGCATTCCTGGTATTAGACTGGATTTAGATATAGGACTGCTGCTGTCAGCCAAGTCTCTGTTGCCTGGGTCCCGATCTGAGCTGGACAAGTCTTTGTTGGCCACCTGGGTCCCGATCTGAGCTGGACATGGGAAGTGCGAAGCAGCCATGGGGCAGGAGACCTCCCTCAGAAGGGGCGAGTGTTCAAGCCCCTGCAATGTTGGAGGGGTGAGGATCTGTGCCCCACCTCTGTTGACCCCCAAGTTCTCTCCTGATGGCCCCTCTGCGACTGTGCCTGTCTTAAAGGGTTGTTCCTCCCTTGAGGAATCTTACCCGTCTTTGACTAACCAGCCATCCTCCGGGGCCAAGCAGGGTGATGTGAGGTTCAGTTTTGTCTCCTTGGTAGCCTATGCCCCTATGGCCTCCATGCTCAGCACCTGCCTTGGGATCCCCTCGCCTGCTGGCGGGGCCCTGGCATTGATCACATATCTTGGGGAACCCAGGTTTCTTCTCCAGGGAGGGCCCAGCTCACGCCATTGTGCGAGAGACAGATCCATGGTACCAGCCACCATGAGGCTTCAACCTCAGCAGGAACAGAGAGCTCAGGCAACAGCTGTGGGAGGGTCCCTCTCAGCAAAAAGAGCAAGAAGGGCCAATATAGAATGCTCAAGTGCCTTCCCAGGGGGCCTTCCACACAGTGGAAGGGATTAAATCCTTTCATGTGCTTTTAAATTGCTGCCAAAACATTCAAAGAATTAGTTTGTAAGTTTGTTTGGTATATGCTGTAAAATATCAAAAATTATAATGACATTGTAGAATAATATCATGTAAGGATTTTCTTTGCTCTAGGCATGGCAATTCAATTTCAAACTGGCTGTCAATTATTTAGTTACTTCGTTTTGCCCTTTTTGGGGCCAAAACCTTCATAACATTTAAAGTATATTTATTAATTTTAATTTAATAAGGCTTTCCATGCAATTTCAAGTATATTAGATCTGTTTTAAAAGATTTCCTTTAAGAAGAGAGAATAAATTTCTTGTATTACTCCGGGCCCTTGGAGCTTTCCAAGAATCATCTCTGTTAAGGCCTTGAAATTTTAACATGGAAAAAACCATCAAATATATATGTATATATATATATATATATGATTTAAAGATTATAATATTTTTTATAATTATCCTAAGATATCAATTAGATTTTAAACTAGTTTTTGCATAGAAAAATTTTGGTTGGGAATCACAAAATTAATCCTCTTTTTTAATTAGACCAATAATAAGCAACTTATTTTGAATTCCACAACATTTTATTTTCTGAAAAATAAGTTCTTATACTTTTAGGCATTTAATTACCACAACTATATTTTCTCCCAATTTAATTTGCACTTTGAACTTTTAAAGCTGGCAAGTCAAATATTTTTAGCATGTCCTAGATTAATAACACAATAACACTTTATATTTCTAAGAATAAATACAAGACATAATCAATTAAGAGCTTCAATTCTGTCCTCTAGGTTTTTTATGAGGCAAATTTAAACTTTACTTGTCATTTGCCAGTGGCTCTGGAAAACCAGGTTTGGTTTATTCGAATGTAAATTACCACATTTCTTAGCATACTGGGAGAGTGGGCTTCCATATAGGATCTCCACGTGTCTCCCTTTCCCTACATCCTACTTCCTTCGGGGAAGCATCAGCAACAGATTTGGCCACACATTTTTTTTCATGCTTAATAGATAAAGACAGATCTTAAATTTTTTCTTTCTTTTTCGCTTTCCAAAGTAATAACTAGCACCCTGTTTGGCCAAGACTTGCATCTCTCTGCGAATTCTTTTATAATTTTTAAATGAACCCTTAAGTAATCTCATTGCAGGAGAGCAGATAGCCTTGCCCTCTCCTGCCACCTTTGAATTTCTCCGCACCAGAGGCGGCTTCAACAGTGGAGTCCCACTTCCCTTTACAGACTTCAGACTCCAAATATCAATCAAGATTCCAATTTGAACAAGAAACCACATTCTTTAAGCATGCAAACCAAAAATCTATAATAAAGTTTACTTTATATTTATAACCTAATTCTTCCCCATTAGCCTGGCTAAAAAAGACTTTCCCACCCTACTTACAGTTCGCGACTCTGCAGCTGGCCATGGGCTTTTGTGTGCGGTGAACTTCCCTCACCTTTTTCCGGTGAATTTTCCACACCTTTCCTCGGTGTACTTTTTCCTTCCTTCGCTCTTAGGCGAAAAATACCTTCTCCTCCAGAAGTCCCTCGGTAGGCACCAGAATGTAGGAATCCCTTTCCATGTCCAGCGTGGTCCAGGGTTCTGGTTCAGGGTTCGAGTTCTGGAGAAGGGCCGCACACAAATGAATGGAGAGTTGAAGAAATTCAATTTGGCGAAATGGGGGGCCAGGCGGTAGTCCACCTCTAGTGGGAGAACTGACGACTGCTCTGGCCCTGCCATCCCTTTTATTGAGGCTTTGGGGAAAAATCATCTTAGGCAAAATAACAGAAACTTACATGTAGCCCTTAGGCAGGAAATAACAGAAACTTACATGGGACAAACAGAGGTGGAGGCTGCTTCAGCTAACAATGTAAACAACTAAAGGGTGAGTGGTTAGAGCAATTAAGGTTGTTGACCAGCCTTCCTGGCTTCCTGTCAACATCTCTCTTTTAGTGAAACTGATTTGTTTCCGGCAAGTTCATTCAATATTTATTTCAACTACGGAATGATTCTAGTTGAATTAGGATAACTTCATAAGTTATGATAATATAATCACCAAAATACCGGTTTCTTTGAAATACTTCCTCTTAAAGTAGTATTGAACATATTTCTATCTTTCAAGTCTTCTTATACTTTTAAAGATCTATAGTATTTCCAAATTATTTATCTAAGCCCCAGAAAGTAAAAAAAAATTACCACCTTCTGTCTTCTTCCCCTAATCCTAAATTCAGCAAAAGTGCCATAGCTTTGATCTTTTCTTCTCCCTTCAATCACTCCTGGAGCCATTAAACATAATAAGATAGTTTGATTGAGGTTGGAAATATCAATTTAGTACACATTCTCTAAAACCATTTCTGGATGAAAAATATGTATAATTTTATGTTCCAAATATACCATCTTTTTTAAAAGTCAAAGAAAGCGGAGTCTAGCCATAAATTCATTACTTCTAACCCTTGACCCCAAAGCTTCAAGCCATCCATATATCATACATTGAAGAGTCAAAGTTCAGAGTCCCTTTAAATCATACATAGCAGTTACTCTTCTAATAGTCTATTGAAAACAGCCACCAATCTACTTTAGATGAAAGAAGTCCATATTTACTACAGCCCCACTGCTCTGCAGTTTCTGCACTGAAGCAGGAAAAAACATGGAGAGTGGTAGTGGGAGAAGGCTGGACTAAAGAGGGTGTTGGCAGTTGTGGAGAGAGTGGATAAGGGCATTGCATTAAGTAATTGTATAATATTGTATTTACCCCATAGTATTAATCCAAGGCAGTGCTATTTAAATTGTGCCCTCTCTAGCCCAAGAATTCTGTAGAGGAGCCCAATATAAGACCCAGGGGAAGACTAAGCAGGTAGGTCTAGGGCATATCCTGTGACTAAAGCTCTGCTTTTGTAATCTGGCCTCCACATATAAGGTCACACTAGGAACAAAATAAGACTTCTAGTTCCAAAAAAAAAAAAAGAAAATATTTGAGATTTATAGATAAAAGGTTCTGAAGGATTATTTGCTTGCCTCAGTAGCCAAAATATAAACAGAGAAAAAATATACGTATATGATGATCTGAAACATAGTCAAAAATTACTATTCTTTGGCTGTTTAACTTAAGATTATAAAAATCATGTAAGAATAATCAATATGTATGCTTATCCTATCCCCAGAACGATGCTAAGGGCTTCACATTGATAAGTCTCATAACAATGCAAAGAGGCAGATTACATTATGATTCCCATTGTGCAAGAAAGAAAATGCTTAGAGAGGGCTCAGCTATGTCCAAGATTACATAGCCAGAAAGGAATTAACAGGGTGGGATAACTGTTGAAACAACCCTAAAATTTTAGTGCCTTAACACAGGGGTTTGTGTCTTATTCACAAATTAATTTGTTAAGAGTGTTTGGTAGATGGTCTTCCATTGGGTAATTCAGGGACTCAAACTCAGGTTTCTTCAATCTTGTGGCATAGTCCTAGAGGCTCCAGGGCTTCTGCTGGATTTCTGCATCTGGTCCCCAGACAGACAGCAGAGAGCAGAGTGTTGCATAGGAGATTTTCAAGGGCCAGACCTGGATGTGGGATGTGTAATTTCTGTCCGCATTCTTTGATCAAAACTCATCACAAGGGTGTGTGTCCAACTCTAAGAGAAGTTGGGAAATACTGTTTGGTTACTTGCCAGTATCTACCAAAATGATAGGATCAGGATTCAAATCAGGAGCTTCAAATCTTCTAGAGCTCACTATAGTATGGAATAAACTTGTTCCAGACCAAAAAAAATAAAAGCATTATAAATTATGATTTCTAGGATCATCATTTCAGATTCGGGATAATTTCTAAGAATACTGCACATGTACATCCATTTATTTTTTATTCAACATTTATTGAATATTTATTATATACCAGGCAGATATCATTTATTCAAAATTTATTGAGCACTTAGTGTGTCAGCCAATAATTGGGGCAGCAGCAATACACAAGACAGGAACAATCCCTGCCAACATGGAACTCACATCTAAAGGACTTGAACGGTATTTTTCACATAAGGTACTTTACTACTTTCTACAAGATTATGCAGCACACTGTGTGCTTTCTGCATTTCTAGCCTCTCTTGTTTAGCTTACGTACGTAAGGAAATGGAGAAAAACACACATTTTCTACATGGGGATATAGGTTGAAATTCCCTTGCAAAGGTAGAGATCTTTTACTGTGTTTGTCTTTGTACCTTTGGCACCTAACCAGTAAGTATCTGGCATATGAATCAATATGGTGTCATGGAAAGAGCACTAGACTAGAAATGGTGTCATTTAGGTTTTGTTCGTGTATTACTTGGGCATGTTTTCTCACAGCTAAGTAAAACTATTTTTAAAACTTTATTTGTATTGTTAGCACTATTATAGATGTTCCCATTTCCCCCTTCCCCTTTGCCTGCCTCTACCCAGGCCCCACCCAAAGAGAAACACTTTGAATGAAAGTTTCCCAGGTTTCTTCCACCTCTAAAACCCAAGCTTAACATTGTGCAGACATTTGGTCTAGAGGAAACTACATGAGACAGAGGTCAGCAAACGGGAGTTGTAGCTCTGCTTCTTCGGTTTCTTGCAGAAGTCTCTCCAAATCTCTGATCTTCAGTCTATTCACTGGTAAACAAATGCTTTTGAGTATTAAGAGTATCCCTTCAAATTCTAGCATTCCATTAGTACCAATAATACTGATGTTGGGCACCAAACAATCAGGTTCCCGCATCAGAGTCCTGAACAATGACCCCCAAAGATCTGAAAAAGGCAGACTCCTTCCACATGTGGCAAGAGTAATTTTCTCTCCCTACCTGATCATTCTAAGCATCTTTTTCTTTTCCCCAAAATTCACAACCATCCTGGATTCAACGGCTTGGCTCAGTATTGAATAACTCCCTATTTCAGTCCAGTTGACTCTGCTAATTCATTACTTAACAGTGGCATTACTCTAGACTCTCAGCTTTCCTCTCCCAAATTAAAAACCATGTCAGAGCAAGACTATTCATAACAACCTAAACAACGAGGCTGTCTCTCTTAATATTTCCATTTATCATTACATCATATTTATTCAAGGCTTTAATCAAAATTGGGAGAACATAGTCTTCATTACAAGGGGGAAATCAAGATATTACAGACAATTAAAATTCATAAATGTAATGAGACTTATTGCTAATGAGAACAGCTCTGTTTGTCATATTGGAATATTTGCAGTGCATATGAAGGCCCTGAAAGAAATGTTTTAGATGACACAGATATAATTATGGTTATTTTACCAATACACAGATTAGGTAAACATTTTTCTGAAAATGTCCAGAATTATGAAAGTAAATGTAAATTACAAAACTAGGGTTCAGTTGTTTCCAAGAGGTACTACATAGAGAGAATTCCCTTAAAAATAGAATCGACCATGAGTCAGAATCATATTGTTTGTAGATTCTGTCTATAGGTGTTGCTAGAACATGGATTTTGATTTGGGTGAAGGCAGGGGGCTAGAAGCACTCTAAAGTACAGAATAAAGAAATTAAAAGTCTTAAAGACAAACTTTTGTGATGTCCTCATTCATTATTTAAAAACAAATCTCAAATGAAAAGCTGCAATTCAAGCATTTGGTCCCAGACTAATATTCTCCAGGTTCACTTTACTGGCTGCTTGGAAGCCTGAATGATGCTAATACTCTCTGCCCCAGGAGCTCTGAGGCCCTGAGGGCAATGCAAAGTCAACAACAGTAAGCACATCCCAAACTTGTGTCACTTGTCCCTCTATTTAAGAACATCATTTTTCCTCTAAGCACATCAATCCTGCAAAAACCGGTCCCCAGTCTTGTTGTGTCTTCAGAGCCACACTCAACGGAGTCTTATTTTATTAAATCTGATAGAAAAGACTCAAAGAACTAGTTTCTGAATTGGTGGTTTCCAAAGTATAAGAATAACAAACAAACAATGATCAAGCAGGGCATGGAAAAAATATCAAAATGTCTTTTCCTCTTAAAAATAAGAGAAATTAGTCTTTACTAGTACTTAATTATATGTGGTGACTAGTACATGTATGTAATATATTAAAAATGACTGCATGCCTTCTAGGGATATCAGTCATGGTCAGAGCAGGAAACAGAGGTATCTTCAAATTGAATAAACTAAGCAGAGTTAAATAGAGGGACAAGTGACACAAGTTTGGGACACTGACATTTAGCAACAAGAGAAGGTGTATTCAGGACAAGTCACTGTAGGGAGGGGGAAAAGGAGGAAACAGATACCAGAACCAAAGGCAGAGATATGAATAGGACATGTCACCGTCAGGAAAGGGAACGCGCGGCCACTGAGCACTGTGTGAGCTGGAGAAATAGTACCCTGGCCTCACACTGGCTCATCCTCCAGGTTCCCTGCCAAACCTATTAGGAGTCAGAGGACAAAAGAGCCCATTGATACAGTCCATTGGGTCAGTCTCCACATGTAGCCTGGAGGGGTATACAGATGCTATCCATAGAAGATGTGCCCCAATTATTTTTAGTACTAGAGTTACTCATTTGTATAATCAAAAAAGTTAGGATACTATTGCTCTAAATAACTTCACTAGATACTAAGACTCTGCTAGAAAAAAAGCTGAGTTCAGAAGACTTAGACTGCTTAGATCTAGACTCAGTGACCCATGATTAACTAAAGTCTGTTCTGATAATGGAAGGGCAAGTGTAGCATCTGGGTAATATGTCTGCCATTTCTGCTTTGGGTTATAAGGCAAATATTTACTTCAATGGATTTTGTTTACATTGAGTCACTCTTTCATTCATTTATTCACTCAGTGTGCCAGGCATTGTACAGGTGCTCAGAATATAATGAATTACACATGATCCCTGGCCTCAAGATCCAGGAAGGTTTATAGGAGACAAATCTATAAGTAATATGTAGAATAATATTGAAATTATGCTGAAAAATAAGAACAGGTTACAATGGGATTACAAAGAAGAAATGGTCAGTTCTACTGAGGGTCGGCAAAGGTCAAGAATTATTTCTTGTAGACATTAATTTTGGGAAACTGAAGGAAAAGATAGACAAAATATTCCAGGCCAAAGAAACATTATGGGAAAAATGACTTGGTGAATTTAAGTAAAGGAAAAGAATTCAGCACAGCTGAGATTCAGAGTAAAAATAGGGAAAACACACAATGTAACCGAAAAGCTAGCCAGATCAAGATTGCTGAAAGCCTCATTTGCTAATCTAAAAATTGGAACCTTTTACCTGAACTATTTTCTACTGAGCTGTTTGGGCAACTCTACCTCAATAAGAACTACTGGTCATATGCCATCACACAGAATCAATTGAAAAAGTCATTTTGAACCACAGTATTAATAGCTACTCATACTTTATGGTGAAGGAACTAGCATTGAACAATAATTTGTCCTAAGAAAGATTGTGAACACTGTTTTTTTAAGGATTTCCAGGCTACTTCAGGTAAAACCATGTGGCTAACATAACCTAGCTTGGTCACTAGAATTAAAATATATCAACTAGTAATGCCAATGATTACCAAATAGAGTCTAATGTAAGACATGGCATCAAAGAATTCTTTCCTTCTTCCATGTTTTTCTAATTATTGTAATGCACTCCTACTAAAAGCTCTCAGTTCCACCACAAAAGAAGCAAAGCCTAGACACTTTTCATGTATGTCGGATATTTTCACAATACTACAGTCCTGATTATCCAACAATTGCCCAGTTAGTTGATGTGGGAGCATTGGCTTTGCCATGCTTTATTTCTGAAAACAGAGAAGGCTAATTAATTTGCCCTCTCTAAGCTGATAAGTACTAGCACCAATAAGTCTGATTTTCATCCTGCCCCAATCACAAAATATCTGTTAATTGTATAAAGCAGTTTATAGAGTGCATTGGCTATTTGACAACTCAAATGCACAAAGAAATTCAATAAAGAGGGTTTGCAAGGAACAATGGAGTAAAAAATAAATTCTGAGAGCACTGAAAGTCAAAGTTGACCTCTTAAAGGAGTACATCAAATGAATGAACAATAAATTTTCCATGAGGCAAACCAAAGCATATTTTATAAAGCAAGAATTGTCTCCCCTGAATACTCAACGAGGCACCTAATGGGCCTAATTCTTATCCAGCATAACTCTCACAGACTGGATCTGCTCTTTCCCCAACACATCCACAGGCTTTCATATTTCATTGGGTTATTCTCAATCAATATTCCTGCCACGACTGGTTAAAAGCACCACCAAGAGGGAAGCACTTGGAGGACTTGCCCACAATTGAGCCCTTCTGAGGACAAAGTGGAGTGTTTTTTTACCACTTACTAATTCCAAGGTAAATAAAGGCAGGGATACCTTTCTGCCCCTAGTTACTTTCTTTGAGACAAGCCAGGAGAACGTCTCATTATAAACAAAATCCTCAACAAAATTCTCTGAAGAGTTTTCATAATTGACACTCCAGCTCCTCCCTTGCTAAGGTCAGGATGATTCAGTCCAGCACCCATCCCAAGTACCAGTGGCTACAGGTGCTGGACCAAGCTGGGTCAGCAGCAATGCAGTGGGAGGCATGGCAAGTAGGTGATAAACATCTTCTGTCCCTGAGAAGATCAAATCTGTCTCCCCAAGAAACCAAAAAGAGCCAGGGAGAATATGCTGATGACATAAAGGACCTCTTAAAACTCTCATTGCCTTTGTTCACTCTTATCCAGGCCCTATCACAAAGAAAGCAGAAAGCAAAATCCCCAGCATCTCTCCATTGCCTTTCGGTAATTCATCCTCAACTTATTTTGTTGTAATCTTTGAAATCAGCACAAGTGAAGGAGTTGCAGATCAGATTGATTGCGAACTGATTTATGATCCTTATTGCACCAGAGAAGTAATTTCATGCATATAACTTCTTTTACAATTACCTTCACATGATTTCAAAGGAGTTCACTGTTTATGGGAGGAGGCCATCAATAAGTGACACTTGCATATTCATTCATTTCCATCAGAGATTTTTAAAGACTCGGGGGAATAGTTCAGTGCCATTGAAAATTACTTTCTTTTTCATCATGTTTCTGTTATTGTTGGTTTTTCCCCCAGAGAAAAAAACATATGACACAATCACAGTCTGTTTTTATTTACTTTATTTTTACTTTTATTTTCAAGCAAATTATATTTAAGAGAGTTTTTTAAAAAAGCTGTATTTATTAAATGCCAAGTATGTGCCAGAAACTCTGCTAGCCCCTATCTATGTGAGCCTTATATTCTCTTCAAGGCCATAGTTACTTTGCCTGTTACACTAATGAAGAAACTCAGAGACACACAAGTACTTGTCTAAGGTCAAACAGCCAATAAGTGACAGGTAGGCTTGTGTTTGAACTCACATCTGTCTAACGGCAAAAGCCATCCTCTTTCCATGACTTCACAATGCCCTCAAGCTTTGGGGGATAAATTCAATGTTTTATTTTTCTCAAGGTTTTTAAGGGTTCTTGAAATTACCTCTGGCTGTTTACCACACCACAAAGTCTTGGGAAGCACACATTCTCAATGCCATTTTTTTCTTTATTTTGTTTTTAATCTGACTTACCTGGGGAGGCCCTGGTGCCCATCAGGAGCTGTGGACCATGTGCTCAAAGCCTTTATTGACCCTGACAACTCAGATAACCCAGTGCTACTGCAGTAAGGTCATAAAATTACCTGGTTTTGTGACATTGTGTTAACCAGTTTTTCCCAAACTTCATTGAATAACACCCAAACCATTTTGCCATATCTGAATGATACTGAGCTATTATTGACTTAATGTCTTAATTTTAGCCTGGCTCATTTTTATTTAATCTTGTTCTAAGCAATAATACATAAGTTTAATGTGATATCAATATTCTTATACATATTAAAATATATGCCTAACTAGTAACACATTTAGCTACATATGTGGTATTGGCCACCAACCAAGTAGAACAGACTGGCCTCCTGAAGGCCTCCTTCTGAACCCTGGAGGGTGGAGGGACTAGAGGTAGCAGGTTCAGGAAGCATTGCAATATTTTGCCAATGATGGCAAACTTCTAGATTATCAGCCTTATTTAAATCCCTTTAGTGTTCCCCATCTCTCTCAGAGTGAAGCCCAAAACTTTGCCATAGTCCCCAAGGCCTGGACCATGCACCTCAACAGCCTCATCCCAGTTCCAATCCCTCATCTTAACATCAATCCCCAACTCTGAAATTTTAAGCTGCAAAACCTTTACAAATATCTTTCAACCTAGAACACTCATCTGCCCTTCTTCCGTCACATTCCTTAATTATTATCTTGGATGTGGTATGTCAGTAAAGTTTCTACCGGCCTTCCATATCAAGACAGGTCTTCTTTTTACATATAGCACCCTGTTTTTCCCTTTCATAACATTCAAGACAATTGGAATTACATAATTTGTTGGATAATTACTTGTTTCCTGTCTGTCTTCTCCATTTGACTCACTAAGCTCCATGAGGCAGGAACTAAGCCAGCCTTGTTCACCATCCTTTTTGTAAAAGCTCATATAGAGCTTGCTAAGTCAAAGGCACCAAATAGTAGTGACCCAAAATGTTTTCCTCGGCTGGAAGGGAGAGGGGACAGTGCCTATTCACTTACTCTTGTTGAGAAAGGGGAGGTTTGCTAAGTTAAAATGGAAATCATCATTTATAGAGCTCATACCATTGCCAGGTACCGACCACAGAAGTTATTTTTTATCTCATTTAAGTTTCACTATAACCCTGAAGAGTAGGTATTAGTGCCCTGTGTTTTAGATGAGGAAGCTAAGGCTTAGAGAAGTAAAGAGACTGGCCCTGTGTCACTCAGATAATAAGTGACGGAGGAAGAATAAAAAATTCTGCCCCTCTATTACTTCCCAAATTTGGTTATTGAACTTTCCCTGGCATAGGATGGCACCATCATAATTGCCGGCAGGTAACCCATAACAAGAGGGTTGAGGAATTTTGTTAGAAGCTCTTACAGTGAGAAGAAACAGCTGGTGACATGGCATGAAAAGAGACCACCCAAGTTTGCTGGTCATGGGGGGGCCCAGCACAGTTCATGATATCACTGTGTCATTCAGTGCGCGTTACAGTCACTGATGTCCATAAAGCCATGACCTTAACCCAACATAAAGATTAATTTATTCCCAAGGAACTCTGTTGAATAAGGCAATATGTGCATGTTTTATGAGGTTTTCATTAAAATCAGCTATCGTTACAATAGGCTTTTAGACATCTGGGAAACCCATCTCTTCTGAAGACTTTCTTCTCCGTCCAAATCAATAGGCATCGCAAAGCTTCCAGACCAGACCACACAACTTGGCTCAAAACGTTTAGTTCCCTTCTAAAGCTAAAGGAGACATAAAGATCCAGAAAGATAGGAACCTTATCTATTGATAACCAATCTGATTAGAATGCTTTTCCTGTGAAACTGATGGGCATTGATTCATTTACAACCAATTAGAGGCCAGTTGCCTGGAGGAAATCACCCTCATTTTGGCAGAAATGAGCCTCATAAAACAGGCTGGAAACAAAAGTTGGAAAATTGGTGTGACTATTCTCCACAAGATTATAAAAACTCACCCCACTGTTGTAGTTCCTTCCCTGGGAATTCTTGTTGTGTATAGCTACAACTTTTCCCATTAGCAGTTTTTTTCTAAACCTCTGATTTCTGATGGATGCCTTATCTCATTAAATAAATGTTGCCTTCAGCAACACAGACATATTATGTTCATCATTTTCTTCAAATTGTGAGAATGCAGCATTTTTAAAGTTGCATGATGCATTATTGTCATGTCTGATATTACTGTGAGACGAATCTGCACAGTGACCAATACTTATGTAGGTCAGAATTTACATAGGACATAGAGGTGAACATCATCCCGCCCATGCTCCCAGCAGCATGAACAGATTGGGAGTAAATGCCTCCTCAAAGCTCCATATATACCCACATACGTGGGAGGAGTTTTCTCCTAAAAATTTCCCCTCTCCAAAAAGGGAAAGAATTGCCTTATTTAGGAATCTTTTTTAAAAGTATCTCATACATAGGGCACCCTGTCAAATGCTTTATTTCAAACAAGTGATTATTTTTATAAAGAAGTTACTTTACCCTATACTTACGTCAAGCATTACTAGTTCTGGATGTTCATAGAGAATATCTTACTGAATCAATGGAAAACTAAAAACAAAGTAAAAAATTTTGTTCTTGGGGGATGTTGTCTCAGTGGCAACTGTTATATATTGTTGCAAAAAAAAATTAAAACACACACACAGAGTAAATGAGTTTTGTAAAACTGTGGTTTGGGGTAGAATTTCCAAGGAAAGCATATGATATACATGCATTTCAAAACAATTTAGATGAGAGAGAAGATTATGCACACTGGTAAACTATAGTAATGACTCTGAAAGTGTCTCTGATGATGGCAAAGATACTTCTAAAGAGACTGTAGACTACTGTTTTGTAAAATGTGAGACCAGACAAAATGCTATTCTACATTAACATTATTCATATGATGTGACTCGAAATGTTATTATAAAAAAATACCATAAGTACACAACTCTTTTCTGTATAAACCTGAAGGTTTGCATATTCAATTTGTCCCCAAGCATTTTAGAGATATTTTCTTCAGGAAAATGTATGATCACTTTTTTTTTTAAGAATGAATTCTTTTTAAAGATTTTTATTGATTTATTTTTAGAGAGAAAGGAAGGGAGAGATAGATGATTGATGATGATAGATAGATGATAGATAGATAGATAGATAGATAGATAGATAGATAGATAGAAGATAAACATTGATTTGTTGTTCCACTTATTTATGCACTCATTGACTGGGGCTGGAACCTGCAACCTAGGTGTATAGGCATGATGCTCTAACCAACTGAGCTACCCGGCCAGGGCTGATCACCTTTTATGGAAAGCAGAGGCATATGTATCTTTTTTTTTCACTGTTATATTCTCACTGCCTAATAGAGGGTCTGGGACATTATAACTGCTAGCAGAAATTGAATTAATGTATGAAATAATTAGGCAATATTGTTCATATTATGTAAATTATTTCTATTATTAAGTTTTATTAGATTCCTGAAGTGAATAAAACACATAAACTATTTGAATGGAAATAATGTTGGATGTCATGTGGTCCAATCTCTTTATTTTACAGATGAGGA
Organism: Cnephaeus nilssonii; assembly: GCF_951640355.1. NCBI lineage: Eukaryota > Metazoa > Chordata > Mammalia > Chiroptera > Vespertilionidae > Cnephaeus > Cnephaeus nilssonii. The sequence continues at coordinate 63,933,337 of NC_137072.1, read as the reverse complement.
CATCACAGTTAGAGCAATTAAATGTCCCCCTGCAGGAGAGTTGGACTTAGAACTCAGATCTTCCCAATAGATGGTATTACTGAGTTGCTTTCCTTGTGTAGGTCATCCCAATTTCTGATTTCTATTTCAAGTTGAAAGCAAACAGCATCTTTTTCTTGACAATGGGTTCTGTTGAGCAAGGCAAAGACAAATTAATTGTCCCTAAGAGCTGATGGACACACAGAGAAAGATAGAGTTTGTCATACAAAATCCACACAGATGCCCTCTCTGTGGTCATGATCTACTATGGGAGTTGGTCACCTGATCATAGAAAAATGTATTTACCCTCTTGATCTTGACAAGCTTTCAGTCATACAGGTCTGGATTCAGTATACAGTCCTGGATGCTGTGAGGCAGAACTCCCACACCAGAGGACCAGGAGAAAAACATGCACAAGAGATGTGGCAACCTAATAGACCCAATCAGTAGACCACATATTTGTGCCCAAGAAAAATCAATATAAGTGCATCTTTTTTTCTTGCATGATGTATTCTTTTCTTACAAAAAAAAATCACTGCATATCCCTAATAGGGATTCACAAACAGAAATAATGAATGTCTTACTAAACAATTTTTTTAAATCCATTTGAATGTTACTGTTAAAATACACAAAAATTCCCCTCCCCCAGTCTTGTTTCTTTTTCTTTAATCTGTAAGTTTTCTCATTCATATGAGTATCCTCAATGTATCTTAAACCGCCCTGAATAGTTAGCTATGTTAAATTTGCTAACATGGGCAGATGCACCCATCCTAAGCTGTATTGCATATATAATTAAGAACTGGGCTGTATACATACAAAGCACACACATGCTTTTATAAGCCTTCAAGGAGAAATGCCATGGTATCTAATAATACTACTAATAACATACATGCTTCACTAAGTACCAGACTCCCCTCAAACAGTTTACTTATATAAATTTATATAACCCTCCTAAAAACTGTCATCTTCCCCTTTGTACAGAGAGGAAATTAAAGTTTGAAGAGGTGAGGTAACTCCAGGTCAAACACAACTGGTAAGAGGTGGAGCTGAGATTTCAACTCAGGCAATCTGGCTCCAGAATTAAATCATAATATACTCTTAAATATTATGGTTTAATTCTACAGGTTGGTCAATTGCTATTTATACTAACTTTGTTGGCTGCTCACCTCTGTCATTTTTCACTTTATCAAAAATTTTCACAATACTCTAATTTTGCAATTAACGTTATTGTTAATATTATGCAAATTATTTTTATTGTAAAGTAAAATAATCTCTGTGCTACATAAAACACCAAGCTTCACATGAATCTCTCATCTGAAGGGCTCACAATATAGGTAAATATGAAAATTCTTTAGCTTCCCATGTAGTTTGTGGCATTGTGAGTTTGTGGATTGTTTGAGCACCAAAGGCTTCTTTTTTTTTTTATCAGGGATGACTTAAATAATAAAACACGACCTGGCATGAATTATAGTATCTGAATTCATTTCTCTAACTAGTGTGTTTGTGGGCCCAAGGTTGAAAGCAATTAGTTGTGAATTATTACACCATCTTCCATGCCCTGGACGGTTTTATGATGATTATAAAATTTTATTATTAATGGTTCACTGTTTTTGGAGGAGTTGTTAATTTAAACGTATATATTTATATTGTTAATTAATGAATAGGACAAATTAGTTTGGTGAAATCTTTCTAGGGACCAGATGCAATTGGGAGGTGGAAAGGATGTCATTGACAGAAGGTGTGGGAGCTGAAGGCTAGAACTGGAGAGAAGCAGTGTGTGACAGTTCCATCAAGGGCTACTGGAGTGATGGTGCCTTAGAAACCATCTTGTCCAAGTTTTTTGTTTTAAAGATCAGGAAAAATAAGTGACTTACTCAGGAATAACACCACTAATTAGAGGCAGGCATGGTCAGCTCAGTCAAAGATGTTCAGGATCCTCCTGGCTCCCAGTCTGAGGCCTCTCATTTTCAATAATTGAGGAAGATTTGACTAATAAGCTGGAAAGGCATGGATGACATTGTCATCAACAAGAAGACAAAAAGAGTCATAAAAAGTAAAATAAGAGTTTCAGTTTAATTGGGCTAGTCTGAGTGTCAAAATAATGCGTGGTTTTGTGTGTGGAGAGAAGTGCTGAAAGAGAAAAAGGGGTCAGGGAGTCTTGCTCAAACTTCCTGTAGATAAGGTAAGTTGAGGCCTCCAGGGTTGTGATATTGAAATTGTACAAAATCCTATGGGATAAAGTAATGCTTTCTTAAGAATGCACTTCCTAAATGCTGAGACCACAAATGGACCAAGCAGCTTACCCCAGAAGTTGTATAAGTAATGACTGGCATGAGTCCAAGTAACAGCCATGTATAATTTCCACCTGTGGGCCATTCTTTATAGTTCCTCTTCATCCCTCATCTCAAAATGCTCTCTTCCTCCTGCTCACTGAAGGGTAAAGATACTTTCTTGGACAAATTCAGTCAAAAAGGAGCAATTGAAAACCTATTGAATTTGTCCATGGGTTAGGCAAGGGAAAGAAAGTGCAGTGCTTGGTGAAGCTTTTTATTAAAGAAATTGATGATGGAAGCAACCATGCAGAACTGCTGGTACACTGAGCAGAAGTCCATCTTTGCAAATCATAAAGAAGGGTCTCATTTTCTTCAGGATTCTCCAGGGGGTCTTAAGCAAGTGGCAAAAATGAATGTGACATTGAGAACCCAGGTGTGTGTGTGTGTGTGTGTGTGTGTGTGTGTGTGTGTGTGTGTGTTTCCTTCTCTTAGAACTCTTAACTGTTTACCAGGATGAGCCATACTGAAAGCCATTGGTTTGTTTCCCTGCTTGAAACTCCACAAAGTCTTCCCATCACTCTCAGTGGAAAAATCCAAATTTCTGAGCAGAGCATACATGGCCACTAAAGTCTTGCCTCTCACATTGCCATCCTCCCACTCTGTGTCATCCATACAAAATGAACTTTCTATCCTCTTTTGCTCCTGGCCCCTGTCCCACTCCTGCTGGAAGGGAGATGGCAGCGGCAAAGGTAGGTCTTCTGAAACTGAAGGCAAAAGACACTTGCTGAGAACAGCTGCATTACTCTAAGCCCATTGCCGCTATATTTTCACAAGAGATAAATCCATGTCTATCCTGTTTAAGCCACTATCTTTTGAAGTCTTTTGTTACCAGTCTTAGCCTAAATCCTAACAAATGGCAATTCCCCCCATCACCCCGACACCTTCTCATTTCAGGTTTCCAGTGAATCATTGCTTTTCCCAGGACCCCTTCCCCGTTTCCTTATACAGGTTAGGTGTCTCTCTGCAGTAACTCCACCATAGGGCATATCACTTTTATTGAAATTGCCTGCTTAAATGTCTGTCCCCAACGCTAGGTTGAAATCTCTGAAGTCAGAGACTGTGCCTTATTCATCTTTGTATCGCATCACCAACAAGTGGGTCTGGCACATAGTAAACACTCAACAAATATGTTTTTAATTAATGGAAGATAAAGGAAGGATTGCAAAGCCTAACTCCACATTATCAGGAATTTATTAGAAGTTACTATGGGATGAGTACCTTTGAAAATTCCCATTTTTATTTATAAACAAATATAGATGGGGAGTTTTAGAAAAAATTATACTTCCTAGATCACCAATTAAAAATTGGTATAGGTACAATAAGCTACACAGTTGCATATACAATATAGTTTCCCTAGTCTTCCTCCATCCCATTTCCAATTATTTCAACCCTGATATTTATTATTATTCGGTTTATTCCTTTGAGCTGAAACAGGGTTTCTCTGAATAAAACAGCCAAAATGCAAATATACTAAAAGACATCAAACCATTAGTACATATATGCACCTCCATAAGGATTAAATTATCAGAGTGCAAACAAGATACAAGGGCTCTAAGGAAATGAGACAGAGGACTGAATGATTCTGATAGGAAGAAGAGAAAAGTGGTAGCTGAAGAGGGAAAGTCTACATCAAAGGACTGAAGAGGGCATGGAGCAGCAGGAAACATGCCTCCTGAAAGGAGCAAAGAGGTGCTTAGAAGACAGCCTGGGAACTAGAAGACCCACTTGGTCACATGATCTCATATAGAATCTAAAGAATAAAATAAACTGATAAACAAAATAGATCCAGAGACATAGAAGCATGAAACAGACTGTAGAATCTCAGAGGGAAGGTAGGGGTGGGTGGGAAGAGATCAACCAAAGAACTTGTATGCATATATGCATAACCCATGGACACAGACAATAGGGTGGTGAAGGCCTGGGGTTGGGGTTGGGGTGGGCTAGAAGGGGTCAATGGGGGAAAGAAGGGGCATATGTAATACTTTCAACAATAAAGTAAAAAAAAAGGAACCTGGGAACCAGAAGACCCACTTAGTATTTTGTATTGTTTGCTCTGATACATCATACACTACATGTAGGTTTCTGCTATTGTTTCCATTGGGTAGAGTGATTCATATGGTTGGAGTATACTCACACAGCCAGCATTCCATAGCCTCTTTGTAAGTAGCTTGTCCTGAAAGAGAATCTTCCCAAGACCAAAGGGAGAAATAATTCAAGTCCTTAGTTGAGGAGATAAACCAGGTACATGTTGTGATGTATCCCAGGGAATCCTCTGGGGGCTTCTCCTGACTCTGCTTTCCTATGATGACACTTCCAACAAGAACAGAAACTCATGCCAGTCTTAATGCATTTTTATGACCAGAATTGCAACAAGAGTGGCAAATGTCTCTCATCCTTTTATACTGGGTCATGACTGTAATCTCATGGCCCTGCTCAGATGTCAACCTCTTGACTGGAAGGGCAAGTAGATGATATGAGAGTTCATTCTCGTTCCATCTTCAATTTGTTCACTGCGAAGTGAAGAGGTGTGTCTTCATCAGAAAATAAGGTATGGGCCTCTCATTTTGCATTTGACTCCTGGTGTGTGCAGGCAAGTGGACAGGGTGGACCTCCCCATGCTTTAATCTCTCTGTCAAGTTATTTCTAGAGCTTTGGGTCCTGTGGTGTGAATGCACACACCCCAACACACACACACACACACACACACACACACACACACACACACACAAACCCCAACACACACACACACCAACACACACACACACACACACACACACACACACACACACACACACACACACACTCACTCCAATGATAATCACATATGCAGCCACTAAGTATGCTCTTCGTTAGATGCAGCAATCCTAGGACTTAAAGCAAACAGCATCTCCAAAGTTTGGCTTATGTGTACCCTAATCAGAAATCTTATACTGAACAGTTAACTGAAGAAAATTTTACCTAAATAAATTTATTGTAGATGTCATACTTAATGTCACATTTTACTTTTCTGAGAACAAGGAATTGTGTGTATCTATGGAATTGGCTAATAGTCCATTATTTCATGTAAATTGTCACATATATATTATACTTTGGGAGGATAAAAGGCTGCAGCACTGGGGTTCTGAACCTTTTAATATCACAAATTCACTTAGAGAGCTATGGACACTGTCTTAAAAAAATATATGCACAGCCAGACTACTTTTTACATTATATCAAAGGCTTTATTACTTTATAATATATACTCTTTTGGTAACTACAGGGGTGGGCAAAAATAGGTTTACAGTTGTAATATAATAATTAATAAATAATAATATAAGAATAAATTCTGTGTTTCATGTACTCATAACCATAAACCTACTTTTGCCCACTCTTATATATATTTTCCAAAAACTTTGATATCATTCCTGCTCAAATCCTATCAACAATGATTTTATAGTTCAGTTTGAGTTTTTTCCTTTTATCCTGAGACTTCAATATTCTGAACATGGTTTTAAATACTATAGAAATGACCATTTTCTTGACATAAAATGCTTAGCACATAATTATGAATGGATGAATAGATGGATGAAGAAAGAATGAAAAAATGGCTGCAATCTATATTATCATTTGTTATTAGACCATATGTAAAGGTAATTATAAGGAATATACTTGATTTCCTCAAGTATGTTTTGGTGTTCTGAGTTAAAATAGAGTTTCTCACAGAGTGTTCAGGAACCTTTTAGAATCTTTTCATAAGAGATTCTGATTCATTTCATTAAACACATTTCAGATGCCTGGACTGCAGCCCAGGGACCTAATATCACAAGGATCACACCCTTTTGGAGACACAGAGTGACTGCCACTTCTGGACCCAGGGACTGTGCCTCCCACTGCTCAGGCATGCAAGTCTTGCCTCTTATCAAAAACCAGAAGACAAACATACGTGGTGTCACATGATGAGCAAAAACATGTCAGTATGCCTCGTGATTATTGAAAACAAAAAGGCTACCAACCCAAGAACTCTGGCCTCCTTCTTCATTCACTGAACAAGATTTATAGAGTGCCTCTTCAGCACAAGGTCCTAAGCTAGACTCTCTATAGCACTTGCACTCTTGCAAATCCAAGCAGAATTCCCTGGTGAGCTCAGTCTGGTTGGCATCAGATGGAAATTACAGGCAAGTGAATTCTCCATATTGTAACCCTATTATCTCTCTCTCCCTCCATCTATCTCTCCAGTGCTGTGCATGGTTGGGCCTTATGGAAAGTTATCATTTGGATGCAAAACAATTATCCTAAAACAGTTAGCCAGAGTGGTCTGGACACACAGATTTATCTTCCCTCTCCTTCAGTGAAGAACATCTATCTTCCATGACCTCTTGATTACTGAAGCCTTCAGAATATATTCTTTGGTCTGTGACACTGTGCTCAGTGCTGGGCTGAGCCTTAAATATCACCCTCTATGATTAATTGGAAGTTAATTAAATCTATCACTGAAACAATGGGAAGGCAATGAGCTATGTAATCATTGCAATAGTAAATGAAATGATGTACAGATCTCTCCATCTCGCTTATTGACAATGATGGAGGGGTGGCAGGCCTCGGATGCCTGGCGAGGCTTGCTGCCTGACCTCACAGCGGCTCTAACTTTCTCGGAGCCCAGGGACAAGGCAACTAGAAGTGTGTTCTGACCCTCTCTGCTGAATGAGGGAGCCTCTCTTCCTGAGGCCTCTAGTGTAAGGCTTTTCCATCTCGCATAATCAATGGGATAAGATACAAAAATGGCTGATCCAAAGGTGCAAATCTGGTTGTTACCACCTCTGAACAGCTCAGCGAAGCCCTTTGCTGGGGAGGCCCTTCAATCACCATGAATAGAATGCATGTCTGTTGAAAGGCTTTTGCCTTTATTTAAAACTCGGACCTAATGGCATATGGCCCTCATAAACCCTGGTGAGATGGGGAAATGGGAAACAGAGTGGTTAAGTGGCTGGCCTGAGTTTAGATAGCTGGTGAGTGGAAGAGGTGAGGAAAGCTAATTAGAAACTGAAATGGCAGAGCCAAGCCTATAGCCCAATCTGTAGTTCTTGTTCCTAAACTTGATTTAATTTGTGGATGTGAGGACATAGAAGGTCATGAGGTTTGGAAAACACTAAGTTGCCAGATTGCTAAGAGTTCCTCTGGGATTCAGATTGGCATATTTCAGGAGTCAGTATGAATATTAATTTGTCACAGGATAGCCTTCCAGATACTACTTTGCCTTAGTCAGCTCCGGCTGCCATAACAAAATACCAGAGACTGGTGGTTGAAACAACAGAAATTTATTTCTCACAGTTCTGAAGGCTGCAAGTTGAAGATCAAGGTGCCAGCATGGTGTGTTCTGAGGAGAGTTCTCTTCCTGATTTGCAGAAAGCTGCCTTCCCACTGTGTTCTCACATGGGAGAGAGGGAAGGAAGGAGACAGGGAGAGATGGAGAAGTAGAAAGAGAGGGTGAGAGATCTTCCTCTTCTTATAAGGCCACAGTTCTACGGAATTAGGGCCCCCCACTTATGACCACATTTACTAGTAACCTTAATTAGTTCCTACAGACTCTATCTCCAATACAGTTACATTGGAGGATAGGGCTTTGGAGGGACACAATTTGGAGAGACACAATTCAGTCCATAACATAATTTGAAAGTATATTTTAAAAATTATCACTCAATAAGAATTATAAATTAGGATAACTTATTTAAATTCTAGTCACTTAATATTTTAATTTCCACTTTCTTCTAGCTGTCAGTAGGCAGAAAAGCATTTTCAGTCCTCAGGATTAACTGGTAATCCACTCTCCCCCTTTTTCCCTTCAATTCTTTCTCCTTCCTAGTGGGATGGGCCTCAAATTCTGGTGGCATTCCTCTTCTGTTTGAGGAGAGCTGGCCCTCTCGCTGCCTTCTCAGATATACACTGGCGTCAGGGGAAAGAAGATATTATCAATGTGTGATGGTCTTCAGGGACCCAGAGGACCCTTAAAAGGACTAAGGCATATTTTGGGATCAATTGAAAACGAATTCATTAAATAAAGGTCCCTTATCACAGAATTGAAGTTTGAGATTATTTAGTGGAGAGATGTCCAGGTAAATTTCTTATCACTAATAGCCAGAAGAGATACCTATCCCTTAAAGGCATTTTTCTTTCTCTTCCTCTACCTCCTGCTAACACACAATCAGGCCCATCTGCCCAGCACTTGATAACAAAATATCAAGGACTTTGGGAAATATCACATTGGATCTGGCACCAAAATTTGGTCCTGCTCCAGCTCCTCCCAGAAAACTGCTGGCACATGTATAGCAGTGGCTACACAGAAACTAAGTCAGAGCCTGCCCAAAAAGAGGTCCTAGGAAAGCAATGCATGCACATGCTCTGCCTCAGGGCCCTTGCACTTGTTCCTTCGGCTTGGAGCACTCTTCCCCTTAAATATCTGCTTAGTTCTTGCCCTGACCTCTTTCGGGTCTTTCCAGTCTGATCAAATTAGGCTTTCTCCTCTCAGCCTATCGCATTCTAACATTTTACCCTACTTTATTTTTTTCCTCAGAATACTAATTACTACTTACCATTATATTATTCATTTATTTATGTTATATCTTCCTCCCTAGAAGATCAACTCTATGAAGTCAGGGATTTTGATTGCTGTCTTTTGTACCCTGGAACTTTGCACACAACATGCTATATATTATGTGCTTGATAAATGAATGAATGAATGAATGAATGATGAATGAAAGAAATTAAGGGACAAAGCCAAGGCCAATAAATAAATCAATATCACAAAGCCAAAACAGCCATGGAGGCAGATGATATGATGGAATTATCTGACTTTTGTTACCAGCTGTACATGCTTCAGGTTACTAACTTAGCCGTCCTGGACCAGAGTTTTCTTATCTCTAGTGCGGGAGGTTTGAAACACATGTACCCTTCCAGCTGCAACATTCTATGAATTATGATATGAATTCAAAGATGATGATGTGATAGGCTGCCAGTCTCAGGAGTCCTAATTTTGAATCAGCTAGGATGGGCTGGAAATGGATAGTTGAAATAGATGTTTTGACTGTCTTTTCTTGGGTTCCAGATTTTTTAAAGTTGAAAGGCCAACATGACCTATCCCAATTCCCTAAACATAGTGGTGACTAAAATTTGATACTGCTATCTTTATCCTGAGTCTAATTCTGTGTTTTCTCAAGAAATTCACCTTCTAGGTCATGTGTATAAACAAACAAAAGAACAATGATTTCATCATAAATTAAGCAAATAAGTTCAACTTAAAATTCTATTTGCAAAAAAACAACAACATTTAATTAATAAACAGAAATAAGAAGAGAAAAGAAAACTGAGCAATGAACATCCCTGGAAATATTTTACATGGCGAAAAGGGCATCAGAAAGATAAATATGGATGACACATTTTAGCTCAAAGAATACCTTGGAATAATAGAAGAATATAATTATGTTGCTGATCTCACTTCCGGTCATAATGACTTGGAGTATTACAGTCAAGAGAATGTTATCAAAATTATTGGAGAATTTTATGTTTATTTATTTAAGCCTATTGACTTAAAGACTCTAGGAAAATGTACAAAATTCTTATTTGAATTGCAAATTGAATCCATCAGCTAAAGTTACATATTTTTTAAGTCAAATTTGGTATCCTAAGCCATTAATTCATAAGTAGTCTTCTGAAGAGTATATGAATTAGCCTATCACAAAGATAACGATATAACATTATTGAACAACATAAAATAACTTCCTCTTATTTTCCCATAATGTCTGAGTTCCAGGCTTCCTGGCTCTCTCATAACGCCTGATGGTGCCACAGGGCAAATACGTGTGAATTGCAGTTGCAATATGAAAAGTGACTCCGGAAAAGGCATGTTGGGGCTTTCAAGCTGATTCCCTGTCAATAGCCTCTACATCAAACCGCCTCAGTGTCTAGGTCAGGCAATGCTTTTCATAGATGCAAGCACTGTCGGGTCAACACAAGATCTGAACACTGAGATTCATGTGCTCTGTCTCTTAATCTTTTGGGGAGGGAGTGGTGTGCAGGGAGAGAGGAACTGATTTTACTTAATCATGAGTGTGTAGGATCCTTTTGCAGGGAAGTGAAACACATTCATTCTAGAATTGATCTATCTACATAGGAGATTGATATTTCCAGTCTGCCCAACCCCTTGGCTCTGTGACAAGAGACTCAGAGGTTTGAGCTGACAAAAGTATATGGACTCAGAGAACTTATTATGTAAGCAAGCATGACTACTTCAAAGATAACTAGTAGGAAAACAGCGGCATTTTGCCCATGTCCATAGGAAATCTGCAGTCTTCAAGAGTGAAACAGACTTTGGCTGTCTCTATACTCAATTCAGTTATAACAAAATTGTCAAGCTACTTGGCATTGTGTAGTGTCTGAGTTGAGTTGAATAACAGGGTAAAGGGGAGACTATTGCACTTTTCACTTTCAGTAGCATAACTAAGCATTATGTTGCATAGAGTAGAATCCAAAACAGTATGATCATTAGTTTTACAATATATTTGCTTTGTGATCTTTTTTCTTGTCTAAGGGTGAATTCATCTTGTGCCAGAATAACCTATTGAAAAGTAGAAATGTGGGTTAATCAACATTTTTTCACTGTTTGATGCCAAACAATGAATGTGACTGAATTATTTGACCAGACTGATGCAGGCATTTAACGTTATGTTCACCTAGCCATAATCTCCTATATTCATTTACATACTAGGAATATAAAGATAACAAGTGATCTCCAAGCTTTCTCTCAACTATACTATACCTATAAGACCTATAATTATTACCAATATTTATATGCAGGAATTATTAATTTTCTTAGATATTGAAAGACAAGAGATGGTGCTTAAGAGAAAGATCTTTGAAGTCAGCCAGATCTGAATTCAAATAGTAACTCTGCCACTAATTAGGTATATAGCCTTGGGCAAACTACTTACCCTGTTGGAGCCTCAGTTTAGTCATCTCTAATATGGGACAATAATATAGCCACATCATAGGACTGCTATGAGAAATAAATGAAGTGATGCAGATAAAACACTTAGTATGGTGCTAGGAGCATAATAAAGGCTCAATAAATGTTAACTATTTTAATTAAATAAAAGATCCTTGTAAGGAGCAGCTATCAGGTCAAGCCTTGGAGTGACCTGTGGCAGAGCCACATATAAGTCCCAGCTTGGAGGGCAGAGCCCTCCTAGCACAATTAAGCTTGACCTTATAGTCCTCCCTTGTTCCTAGGTAGCTAATGGGCTGTGGGAGGTGCAGCAAGTGCTGCCAAAACAAGGCTTGCGTAACGAAATATATTTGAAACTCGCAAGAACATTGTAAACATGTTGACCACGTCCCTTGTTTTGCTTTATGTGCTCTGACTATAAATAAAGCTTTGACTTACAGGCTGGGTCTCTCTGTGTCCTCACCCAGGCACAAGTGATCCACCTAGTCCCAGCTGTATTCTTTTGTCTGTCTTCTTTAATCCTTCACCGTCCCTCCTCAGGTTCACCCCTGGCCGTGCTGGACGCGATTCATGTGGTGCCCAACGTGGGGCCTGAGTACGGGGGAACTATAATTGCAAGGTGAAAGGTTGCTCCAGTGAAGCACACACAGAAAGAAAAGCAAAAGTAAGGTTAGAAAGCAACAATGAGGAAAGGAGCGAAGTTTAGTAGCAGCTAGGTGTAAAACTGGGAAATTAAGACTGTCCAAATCTGAGGACTATAAAGAAAAATCAGACCTTCCAGAAGGAAATCCAGGGGCAACAGCCTTGCATCGATGGCATCTTTGAGAGGAGCCAGAGCATCGTCACTGACAGCAACAGCCTGAATGCCAAGACCATCCCACAGAGGCTCGACCTGCGGCAGCTGTGGGGTCTCCTCATCAAGGATGGAGAAGTGGCACCAGTGCAGGGGACCCAAAGAAGCTCCTTGTCCCTTTGTTCAAAAGACTGAGACTTGCCCCAATGATAGCAATGCGGAAGAAGAAAACGAAGGCTATGCAAGGGGCTGAAGTGCTGACTAGTGTTGGTGAGCTGCCAGTTTTCTGTAAAGTCTTGCACGGCCAAATCTGAGGACTCTGAGTGGATATACTGGCGCATCAGCAGCAAAAGAAGCTTTCATTTTGTAGAAATAGTCCTGAAAATGTTAACATGTCTGTAGTTTGGTTTCTCTCTTATTGCTGTGTTGCAGTGGCATTGTTTTGTTATTGTTTTGTTATTGTTTTATTAATAGCCAGAGTTCAAGTTTTACTTTTATGTTTATTTTAGTAGCTTAAAATTTTTAGAATTTCTAACTTTGGAATAATCCTTATAATTCCAAGTGATTATAGTGAAAAAGTAAATGGAAGTAAATAAAAACAAAAAAGCGGGGAGATGTAGGGAGAAGCTATAGGGTCAATCCTCAGACTGACCTGTGGCAGGGCCACAAATAAGTCCCAGCTTGGAGGGCAGAGCCCTGCTAGCATAATTAAGCTTGACTTTATAGTCCTCCCTTGTTCCTTCCTAGGTAGCTAATGGGCTGTGGGAGGTGCAGCAAGTGCTGCCAAAACAAGGTGAAACTCACAAGAACATTGTAAACATGTTGACCACTTCTCTGTTTTGCTTTGTATGCTCTGACTATAAAATAAAGCTTCAGCTTACAGTGTCCTCATCCAGGCACAAGTGAACCTACCTAGACCCAACTGTATTCTCTTGTCTGTCTTCTTTAATCCTTCACCACCCCTCCTCAGGTTCACCCTTGGCCCTGATGGATGCAGTTCAGTCCTTAAATGGCAAAAACCAAAGGAAAAAAAATGTCATCTTTAAGTATCTACATATATAAAAATCCAGCCACTGTAATGCCGTAACGACCGGTTGCTATGATGCCCACTGTGGCCAGCGAACCACCACCCGATCAGGTACATATGTATCCTTTTTTTCCCCATTGACCCAAGAGCTCTCTATGTGATTAGCTGAGGCTAATCCCTGGCCAGAATTGCAGCTTTACTTATTCCTCGGCTCAAACCTGCTCTTTTCCCATTCTTCCCAGTTCTCAAAAGGATACTGTTCTCAAAAGTATCCTTTAATAAGTACTGCCCACTACCGGACACTCCCACCCTGATCAAGGGCGGGGCTGGCCAGCCAACCTCCTACAGGCCCTCCCCCTGGCCAGCCCCACCCTCTATGGGCCCCCACCACTCTGATAGGCCTGCAGCTCCTCCCCCAGCCAGCTCCGCCCCTGATCACCTCCCCCACCCCAATAGAGAGCAGGGCCAGACAGCCAACCTCCTGCAGCCACTCCCCCACACCCCGATCAGGGCCCAACCAACCATAGCCCTTCACCAGGCCACTGGCCCCCAATTGGCACCACCCACCCCATTGGGGAGTGGGGCTGGCCAGCCCACCACCCACAGCCCCTCCCCATGGCTGGCCCCACTCCCAATCGGCCCCCAACCCCAATTGGGGGCGGGGCCCGCCAGTCAATCACCCGCAGTCCCTCCCCCCAGCCAGCATGTCACTGATTGGCCCCAATTGGGGCGGGCCGGCCAGCCAACCTCCCGCTATCTCCTCCTCCCAACAGGCCCAGCCCCAATCCACCCCAATTGAGGCCGGGCTGGCCGGACCCCACCCATGCACGAATTCGTGCCCTGGGCCTCTAGTTATTCCATAAGTTTGTATTTCAATTTGGAAAGAGAAATAATGTTCAAAGAAATTCACATTGAATACATAGATAGACACTCACAAGTTACTATTTTCATGAAATGAAAGAATGGAGGTCTATAAAATGTTTCTTCTATGAAAATATCAGACAGGGAAAGCTTCCTCAGCCTATCACACTTTGATCTCAATTAGTAAAAACTGTAAATGGCCAATTATAGGAAGTACCAAAGGAATGAATTTTACTGTTCGCAAAGAAGTTAACTAAGAGCATTAAGTTTTCTTAACAAAGGCCCCTCTTCCCAATAGCCAAATGAACAGTTAGAACTTTTAGATCCTGACATCAGAGATATACTGAACTGATGCCTACAGTGCAATAACCTCAGGCTCATAAATAGGTAGTTCTGGTTTTGTATTGTTTTGTTTTATTTTCCTTTGCCTTCCACTGTGATGAGAAAATTTGGATCAAGAATGATCGTGTTGGGATTTTTAAAGTGCTCTTCCATCGAAGGCATCATTTCTTCTAAGATGGTTCCAAGGACATGCTGCCGCACTCTAAGCCCATTGGCTTTTAACCCATTATTTCAGTATTTATGGCATGTTGGCACTGGGCATGCTCAGTGGGCAAGTGGGAAAGCTGGGTCAAGGCCAAAAGCACTCTCAGTGACTGTCTTCCCACAGATGTTTTCTGCAATACTTAGGTCCAACAAATAGAATATTTGATTTGACAAATCTCTCATTTTATGAGATGTATTTTAAAAATTCTGACCCTCTCACTTTGCTTCTAAAATCAAGCACAATTTGATATGGGCTTTCCTTGCATTGTGCTAAGGCACAGGATTAGAATCAGGAAGACAGACCTAGGTTCAAATCCTGGCTCTGGACATTGAATGCATAACTGTGTATACTGGCTATGTGATTTAGCTCTCTGAGCCTTGGTTTCCTGAGATAATACATTAAAGTGCTTAGCATAGTACACAGTTATAGCAAATGTTGAAGAAATATGTTTCTACTACCATTATCGATACTAAAAAGAAAAGGGGAAAGGTACTGAGGGGAGTAGACTTTTATCTAAAAAGAAAAAAAAAAGGAACTTGTCTGGCCTATTTATAAAGCTAGTCATCTCTAATATGGGATAATAATATAGCCACATCAAAGCTAGTCCCAAGTAAGCTTTCATATGGCTTATTTTTTTCAGGTTGGTCTTAATTAAAAAGGTTCTTGTCTGGGAGATAGTAGCCAGAGACTGCTCTAAGGAAGAACCAGAGAGATTTACTCTCAAATACATCTTTACAGCTTCATCACCATAATACCTAAGCATTCATGTGGACAACATCATTTCATCATAAATGAGAAGGTCGTACTATTGAACTGTAATCCATCCATTGATTTATGGTCCCAAGTTCCTCCAAGGATTTTCGCAAATGCCTGTGACGTTTCCTAGTGCTGGACTTTGCATTTGGATCTGTGATTTAGATGACAGATGTGTGAAATCATATGTAGCCAGACAAATCCCGGGTGATAACACATTTGAGGGGGCTCAAGCAGTGATGGATTAAGGCCCAATCAACCAGATCAGCTAATCTGAGCCCTCTTCAGTGACATTGGCCCGGATGCTTTAAAGGGGCACCCCCAAATAAATTACTTTCCAGAAATAATACTTTCTGCTAGGCATCTCATCCTACTTCCTTTTCCACAATTTGTCCCAATACCATTGGAGAAGCTCTGCCTGTTTCTAGAGAATATATTTTGTCTGGGATTAACATTTGCCTCTATTGACTGGTTCACTACTTTTAAAATCTTATATTCCAGTAGCAATGAATTATTAATATGATCAGTTTGACTGATGATAACCATTTTTGAAAGTCTGACAAATGTAGACAATGCAAAGCAAAGGACTTAATAATAGTTTCTCAGATGCTGGAGTTCATTCCTAAGAAACCCAGAAAATCACATTCAAAAGATACATAAAAATCAAGGCTTTCTTAGGAAGAAGCTAATATAAGAATTTGACCCTGAAGCTTTTATTTCCCAAGAGTAAACCTTATGATGCCACATACAGGCTTGCTTTCAAAATAGATTATCTCACATCTATTTTTTGTGGAAATAGGATGGAGTCCAAAAAAATCATACTTGTAACATAGCAGTAAAGGAATATAGCACAAGATAAAGAGCTATACTCAAAGAAAGAGCAGAGAATGTTCTAAGATCTTGCACAAGGACCTCTCAAGGCTGTGTAATCCATGCTCCACATCGAAGGTGCTCCCGTTTAATTTCATAAAAGACAGGCTTGAATGCTTTATTAGTCTGTCATTTCTCTGGGACTCTTATTTGATTTTTGCTCCCAGGATCAACTTGAGGCATTTTTTTCTTTTTCAATATTAATTGATGTGCTATCCAAAATAGCTCTCTGGGTACACCAATGTATGCCAGCTGTGGGCCTCTAAGTAAATCTGTGCTGCATGCTTTAAGTAACGAAGATATTATATGCAGAAAAGATATGTCATTAAATATGTAGCGTGAGCGTGAGAAGCAAATAAACAAGAATATGTCTATATCTTTTATTTTATCTTGTTCTTGACTGGTTTCCTTACCTGACTTCTTTTCTACTCTGAAATCTCTATGCTATTGTCCTTTGGACCATCTTAAAGATGACACTTTACTCCAGCATAATATTCTAGTGTTCCGTCAATCCAAATCCCCTTTTAGAATAGACCTGCTTTATAGTGACTTATTTTCTTTGCTTAATTGCATTAAAATAAGCTTTTAGCAGGATGTTCCCAATAATGAAATCTAACCTCAGTAGCTGCACTGTATCTCTCTTCCCTCATCCCACTCCTGACAGTAAAACAAAAACCAACTGATAGTGTAGCTATGAAACTGAATGTTAGGCCATATACCCAAAGCAACCAGAGTGAACTAAATATAAGTCATGCAGGGGCAAGGAGAATATAAAACATTTCTCATCCAATTTCTCAATTTTGCTTTTATTCACAAGAGCCTTTCTTTAAGGACTTATCAGAGTCTATATGAAGGCAGATGTCTGCATTCTTCTGAGACAATATTAAGAAAAAAAAAAAAAAAACAGTGACTGGGAGCAAAGTGAAGGGAACAAAGGTAAAATTTAGAAGTCAAGTAAAACTGCTCAGATTAAAATTTTTTTTAATATAGCTAATCCAGGGGTCTGCAAACTACAGCCCAAGGGCCAAATTCAGCCCAACATCTATTCCACATCCAACAATTTGCCTTGGCTGCTTTTGTTCTAAAGTGGCAGAACTGAGCAGTTGTAACAGAGACACATGGCATACAGAGCCTAAAATATTTACTAGCTGGCCCTTAACAGAAATTATTTTGTCAATTTCTTATCTAATATCCTGAAGAGAATTCATGATATTTAGAAATCAAATTACATTTTGCACAAATAACACTCTTGCAATCTTTGAGTGCTTACATATTAAAACTCACCTATCTATGTTTTATATGGGAAAGAATGTGAGGGGAAATGGTGCATACATACACACACATTTTGGGGGTGCCCTAAAATAAAACAGATTTACTAGGAGAGTTTCCTGCATACTCAGAGGTTTAGCATATATAAAGAGTCAGCTTTTTAATGCTGAAAAGATTCAACTCAAAACCAAGAGCTTAGAAGATAGTCCCAGGTATACTATCTTGGACAAGTCATTTGGCCTCCATTTACTCACTTTTAGAATGGGAACCCTGATGTCTACCTCTGAAGACTGTGTAAATCAAAGAAAATTATCTATGTGTGTAACCCCTGTTAAGCCATAAATTACACAAATATAAGTTGCTATTATGCAGTGCCCTGAATGCTTTCCATATAAATGGTATTCTGAGCAAGGATTTCTCAGTCATCTGATTCATGTAATTATAATTTTCCCTGGACAGCGGTTGTCTCCTCTCCCACACTCCATGAACTCTGTATTGCATCGAAGCAGCGTTTTAAGAAAGCATCATTTAGAATTAAGAAGTCTGAGACCAAGGATCAACACATAAGATGATCGGTCTAGCACCACATCTGGAGTAATTTCAAAATAGTCTTCACAGAAGTTTGTGATTGTCTCCCACCCATCATTTGTGGTTCATCTCCTGACATTTCTATACCTGACATTTCCTTCCTTCGTTACTTGCAGCTTCGTTCATACTTGTCTGTCCCCTTTCACTCTCTCAGTCCCTCTCTCCCTACCATCCCCTTTCAATTCCACCCAAGTCCTCTTTGATGCTTTTCTCATTTCTAATTCTGAGGGCCCTTTGAGAAGGGGGAGGGGAGGAAAACAAAAGGTTAATTTTCTCCAGCCTGCCCAGGCCGACTTAATGTAACAGAAGGCAGCAAATTGTATTGATTTAGTGACATGCAACTGTCCAGAAAGAGCTATTTATACATTATTCAGGACAAACACTGTCATAATGGACAAACAGCAGCAGCATCTGGGATGTTAATGTCTACAAATAAGATTATTCTTTGAAAGGATTAGGATGAAGCATTTTGTGTAATTAGATTTCTCCGTTTCAGGAATGAATTGCCTTTTAGCAGTAAAAGCTGTCACTGAGGGAGCCATTAGCTCCTTATAACTGAATTAAATGCATAATTAGTGACATGATCACATTAGGATTTGTTTCATTTTTAACTAATCTGAGGGAGGAGGGGCAAGGGAGAGTTGGGGAGCGGAGGCGGTGCCATTTCCAGGTCACTGCGGCCTTCCTCAGCTGGGATAGGCCTCAGCTGGCGTGCTGAAGTTGGTAAAAGTCAGGCGTGTGTGAATCAGAGCCCGGGCCTCGCCACGGCGACGGCCAAGCTATTCATCACTGGGTGGTGGGTGACAGTGACTGATGGGCTAGGCCCGGGCCTGGCACTTCACCAGTGCAAGAATCATACGAGCCAGGGAGCAGAATGACAGCTGGAGCGCTGTGTCAAGTGGTGGAGAGACCAGAGCTATTAATAATGTGTGCCACATGATCTCGGCGCGAGAAAACAATGATTTAGACATTGGTGGGAATAAAGATTTTACATTTAGTCCAGGGGTGACTCTCCTCTTTGGCACTTGTAGAATAAATCGCTAAGCAATCAGCATGTATGAAAATCAGGCAATGTATATATTAGAGCCTAGCTCCGGAGGGAGGGGGCATGGGTGGGGATTTTTAAATCCTTGCATTGACTCTCTATGCCGCTAATCCCATCCTCCTGACATTTCTGCAAAAGCCTCGAGGTAGCAGGAAAGAATAAGGAGACAATGCGTAGAGCTTTTACATTGGCTCACTCACTGGCCCCTTCAGCACTTCTCGGTTGAAAGTCTATTCCCCTCAGTGCTGCCCTTGGTGCTATGAGAGGAATGAAGAGGTGGGAGGCATTTGTCTTTACCCCCCAGAAGCTTAACAAAACTGAAAGAGAGCTGGGTCACCAAGTGTGGTTATTAGAATGCACCATTTTCTTTGCTTTGAGAGTCCTCTAGTTTTGTTTTTTAGTCTTAAAGTTAGGTTGAAAAGACACAAGAGCAGTATAACAAAGGAAGCTTGGTAAGGATGCTTCTATTCAAACACCTCAAGACTATGCAAGACTTCTACCAGT
Source organism: Cnephaeus nilssonii (assembly GCF_951640355.1). NCBI lineage: Eukaryota > Metazoa > Chordata > Mammalia > Chiroptera > Vespertilionidae > Cnephaeus > Cnephaeus nilssonii. The sequence continues at coordinate 63,913,755 of NC_137072.1, read as the reverse complement.
AGAGAAAGCAGCAGGGAAGGGTAACCTGGAAGGTGATACAGTGACCATTGAGTCATTGCATTTGTGGAGAAGGCGCTCCCTCCTAGTGTGGCCTGAGCATTCTGTCTCTAGGGGAACTGACAGTTGTTGGGCATTAGGTTCCAGATGGCTTCAAGTTTCTGGCAGAGGGTTGGAGAGCAATTAAAATACTCAAATCCTTCAAAAATGCATTCCTTTCCCCCACTATTGGAGCCTACAGAATAACTTTATTTAGAGATCCATGGTGACTAGGGTTTATCAGCCCAGGGTCATCATTGATAGAGTCCATCTCAAAGCCAGGAAATAAATTAGAATCTAATGATTAGATTAGTGCCCTTGTAGTACTTAAAAGCCTTAGAACTCTATGATTAAGATGTGTTATTACAGAAAGAATTTTTTTTACACAAAGTAATCTTTATTGTTTTAAAATCTCTATCCAGCCCTAGCCCTTTTGGCTCAGAGGATAGGGCATCAGCCTGCTGACTAAAGGGTCCCGGGTTCATTTCTAGTCAAGGGCACATGCCCAGTTGTGGGCTTGATCCCCAGTGGGAGGCATGCAGGAGGCAGCCGATCAGGGATTCTTTCTCATCATTGATGTCTCTATCTCTCTCTCCCTCTCCCCTCCTCTCTGAAATCAATAAAAATATTTTTTTAAGTCTCTATCCATTTCAAACTTAAATGATGGTTTTGGTAAAAGTGAACCTTTTATTTAAATCAAATACAATACTTACACTAGTTAATTTTAGATGGCCCAGTGACATGAAAATAATGTATTCCATGAATTATATTAAATAAATCTATATTTGAAAAACTACTACTTAACATTATAACTCTATTTAACTTAAGTGTGGGCCATTATAGCCTCAAGTAAATAACAGCAATAAGACTATAAAGACTGAGATAAATCCAAATTAATTTATAGAGAGAAGACACAGTCAGTTATATGTCTTGCCACGGTGGTGGGTGGTCAGGCCCAGATGCTGTGAAAGATTAAACCTGGAATGGGACCCTCAATCCTTGAGCCCTCCCAGCATGATCTTCCTCCTTCCTGGTGACCCAGGCAATCCCAGGTACTTCTGGACCTCGGTTGGCTGCACGGGGAACATAGGGAACAAAGTGCCCCCCAACCCCAGGGAAAGGCGTGTACTTGAACTGGACGTTAGCCAGTATTTGTCCAATGTGATTTTTTTTTCTTAGCTCATTAAGCTGTCTCTCAGGGACAAGAGTTGCCATCCACCTTTCTTGAGATTTTTTCTTATAGAGGAGAATCTGGTTTTGACAGGAAAAGATGGTTCTCCTCTATTCCTTTTCCATGTCTTCCACCATCTCCTGGTAGAGGCTGCACTTCCTGTGGGTATAGTTCATGTCACTATACACCTTGTGACATCTTTTCTCAGTTTCCAAGAAGTGTCTTTGCTCCTTGATTGATTTTCTCAGAACATGTGCTCTTCATGTATTTCCAGCAGCATTTGAAGTTGGCAGCCAAAGCTTTTGAGTCTCATTGTTGAGCTGGGAATGTTGTGATTGTAAAGATGCTTGGTCTCTTTGGAGACAGTCTCTATCCCATAAGCATGTCATTCACTTGATTTTATTCACACAGTTTTCTGTATAACATTTTTTTTTCTAATTCATATTCTTTAAATTAGCAGCAAAAAATGAGACTCTTCAGATTGGTTTCCGATGGAGGAACTGGGTGATGTCCACTTCCTGCATCTCTCTTTTCCTCTGCTTCTAAGATACTGACCTCTATGGGACCTTCTGTCAGGAGCTGGGGCACCTGGATGGTCTTCAGCATGGTTTCAACCAGAAAATTTAAGTGCTTCTCTTTCTTTCAATTCCTGTTGCATCCATGTGGTTGAGAGCTCCAACAAATCCCTTGGTCCTGTCTGCTCCTGAGTCCTTGGCTTCCATTCCTCATGTTCTCGGGAGAGCAGTTCTAGACTCTGCTGAAGATTAATGTTTTCATTCAAGCTTTCATCCATGATTTTCTTCTGAAAGTATTGAATATTATTCTCAGATGTTTTCAAAATGTGTTTTGCATCAGTTAGTTGGATTAGTGAGATTCTGATGTCTCTGCAAGTGACCCTGTATCCTTTGGTGAAGGTGAGCCATAGTCAGCCCATGAAATGAAGGTCAAGGGGGCTAATTTTTCTGTCCTTTCTCCAGGAAGCATTTCATGTCAACGTGTTCAGATTTTTGTTCAGTACCACCAAGCACAGAGTTTGTAACTGGGGTGGACTGGCCCAACAACTGGTATCTAGAGGGTTTCTTTGTAGATTTGTATTGTCAATCCAGTCTTCTTTTGGACATTTCCATGGCCTTCATTCCAGTCAGAGCACCTTCTGCCCAGCTCTCTTTTTCTTCTTAAAGTGTGTCAGCTCTTTACTATAAAAACCATCAGAGCAGCAAATAGAAAATCTCCCAGGAAAACCCCAAGAGACCTTGGCCTTGTCTCAACATTTTAAACACCAATAAAAACTGCTCCAGAAACAGATATTTTGATGGCAGACAGCAAGCCCTCCCTGGTACCACAGGCAACACAGCTCTGCCTTTGATCTCTAGTGTCTTCTGGTCCACAACTGACTGCATTGAACCCTGAAGAGTGTCTCCTCTTTCACACAAACCAGGGAAAACTATCATTAGGGATGGGGGAGGGGGAAACGAAGAGGCCAGCCAGGTTCTAGAAAATGGCTCTACTCACAGTGCACATAAGAAGCAATATTACCTGTACAAATCTTGGGAAGTGGAAAGGGTTGATTGCAACCTGGAGCTATACAGGCCATACTGCAAACGTGGAGGTCAAAGAGGCTCACTCTCCAGATTTCAAGTTTCCTTTTGCCACAGGAAGGCTGATCCTTCCTACAAAGGTCCCAGGGATCACCTTCCTCTAAGACTCCCTCCTTTGTCATTGTATTTGGTCAATGTTTGAGCAGAAAGAGATGGCTAAAGGGTTTCTCAAAATGGACTAAGAGGCCTGTATTCAATTATGAGAACTCAGCAGAAACCAATGACAACTGGCAGATTTTACAAGTTCATGGAATTTCCTTCTTTTTTTTTAATTTTTCAATTACAGTTGACATACAATACTTAGTTTCAGGTGTACATTTCAGTGATTGGGCATTATATGACTTAATAAGTGATCATTTTGATAAATCTTGTACCCATATAACACCATGTGTGGTTATAGAATGTTATTGACTATATTCCCTATGCTGTACTTTGCATCCCCATAACTATTCTGTAACTACAAATTTGTACTTCTTAAATCTTTTACCTTTTTCACCCATCCCCCAATCATCCTCCCATCTGGAAACCTTCAAAATGTTCTATCTATCTATGAGTCTATTTCTATTCTGCTTGTTTGTTTATTTGGGGGAGAGGGGTAGATTCAATTGCTGATAGACATGTATTGTTGCCATTTTATTGTTCTTTTTTTTTTCATTTTTTTAGAGAAGACCCTTTCACATTTCATGTAATGCTGGTTTGGTGGTGATGGACTCCTTTAGCTTTTTCTTAACTGGGAAGCTCTTATCTGTCTTTCGATTCTAAATGATAGTTTTGTTGAGTAGAGTAATCTTGGTTGTATGTCCTTGCTTTTTATTACCTTGAATATTTCTGCCAATCCCTTCTGGTCTGCAAAATTTCTATTGAGAAATCAACTGACAGTTTTATGGGAGCTCCCTAACTGCTTTTCTCTTACTGCTTTTAAGATTCTCTCTTTGCCTTTAACATTTAATATTTTAATTATAATGTCTCTTGGTGTGGGCCTCTTTGGGTTCATCTTGTTTGGGACTTTCTGCACTTCCTGAACTTGTGTCTCTATTTCCTTCACCAAGTTAGGGGAGTTTTCTGTCATTATTTTTTCAAATAGGTTTTCAATTTTTTACACTCTCTTCTCCTTCTGGCTTCCCCATGAAGTAAAAGTTGGTATGCTTGAAGTTGTCCCAGAAGCTTTCTATACTACCCTTATTTGGGAGGGGGGATTCTTTTTTTCTTTTTGCTGTCCTGATTGGCTGTTTTGTGCTTCCTTATATTCCAAATTGCTGTTTTGATTTTCAGCTTCATCTACTCTAATGTTGATTCCCTATAAATAATTCTTCATTTCAATTAGTATATCCTTCATTTCTTACTGATTCATTTTTATGCTTTCCATGTCCTTTTTTAATGTTGTTGAAGTTCTCTCTAAGTTTATCTACTCTTCACCTAAGTTCATTAATCATCCTTATAACCAGTGTTTAGAACTCTGTTTTGAATCTAGTAGATTGCTTATCTCCCCTTTGTTTAGTTCTTTTTCTGGAGTTTTGTTCTGTTCTTTCATTTAGGACATGTTTCTTTGTATCCTCATTTTGACAGTCTCTCTGTTTTTGTTTCTAGGTATTAGGTATAACTGCTGTGCTCCAGGGCTTGGTAGACTGGCCTTATGTAGTAGGTGTCCTGTAGGGTCTAGTGGCACAGCATCCCCATTCAACTAAGCTGGTCATTCCAGGTGCAATTCCCCCACCCCAGTGTAGACTGTGTACATCCTCCTGTTATAGTTGACCCTTGATTGTTCTTGGCACATCAACGGAAAGGATTTACCCCAGGTTGCTCAGCTGCGAGGACTGGCTGCAACCACCATGGAGGATCAGCTATGCAGAGGCCCATCTCATGGAGCAGAACTTACTTCAGTGGAGCTCTGGTGCCTGAAGAGTCCAGCTCTTTAGAATGTCACTTGTGGAGGTAGTTAGGTAGTGCTTTGATGTGATCTGACACTATCCACTAGGCATGCTGGCTCTTGGGTCTCCCAGGAGTGCAGGCCAAGGTCAGCCATCAGGTGTGTTCTGTCCATGACCACCCAGCATGCACCACAAAAAGATCTTTATATGGCTTCTACTTGTGCTAGGCTTGGAGGTGGCCCAAGAGAGGGCAAGCTAAAACCAAGCCAGCTGCTGCTGTACCTGGAACCACTCAATAAGATGTACAAGGTTCATCAAGGCCAGATGTTGCTTGTTTGAGAGATTTTAGTAAAATCTGAAGCATGAGTTAAGAGAGGCCATTCATATGGAAAAGTCACTGGAAACAGCTTGGGTGGGCCTACAAGTTGGGTAGGGTACAGTCTCAGTGAATCACCAGGATGGGGTGAACAGTGATAGCCAGGTTAATGAAGACTCAGATATGGTACCCACCTGCTGGATCTGTGGGGGAAGGGCTCAGAGAAGGAACAATGGCCTCCGTCAACACTTCTGTCTGGGAGAAATCCACCTCTCCAGCTCTTACCCTGATGTTAGACAGTTTAGTTCCTCCACGTATATCCCTGGTGCCTTTTGAGCTACTGCCCCAGTGCTGGAGCTCAGAGTGAGTAAGTCTGTGCAAAGGCCCTCTAAGAGGAACCATGTGAAACTCCAGCAGCCCTCCGTCTCCCTAAGCCACAAATCCCACTGGTTTTTATAGCCAGAAGTGAAGAGGACTTCTCTTCCTGGCACTGGAACCCTGAGCTGGGGAACCTGGTGTGTGGTGCTGGAACTCTCACTCCTCAGGGAGGAAACTCCATGGCCAAGATAACCTTCCTGATCTTTATCCACACATGTGGGTGTGGGACTGGCCCATTCTTACGTTCCACCCCTCCTGGCAGTCTCAGTGTGGCTTCTTCTTTATATCCTTAGTTGTAGGACTTCCATTCTGCTAGATTTCAGGCGGTCCTGAATGATGGTTGATCTGTAGTGTAGTTGTAATTTTGATGTGGTTGTGGGAGGATGCAAGTATCACATTACCTATGCTGCCGTCTTAACCAGAAGCCAAGAAAGAAAGATTTTGACTCATGATTGGCAAAGATAGTTGTAGAGAAATGTCACTGGTAACCATGATGATTCCTTAAGATGTTCTTTGTGCCTTCCTATGGGATGGCTTGAGTTCTATTAAACTCTTGTTAACCTTTGCTGTACTAGAAGCAGACCATACCAAATCTTCTTAATATTAGCTCAGCAAAAGTCAACAATAGAGAAAGAAGTGGAAATTCTTATTTCTTAATGTTACCATTTGATAGAACTTAAACTTTTAAAACAGACTTTTGCAAATTGCTTGAGAAAAAGAGAGAACCTTCATGATGCTATGCCTGGAAAATGTATGTAAAAATTCACATATAACCTTTATATATTGGTGAGCATTAAGATTTCCTGTTCTTTGAAGCAAATATTGACCTTGACTTCACCTCGGTCAATATTTACCTCTCAGGTCAATAGATCTTGATGTTCACCTCAACAGAAGTCAATATCTACTTATTATCTCATTTCTATCTGTCAGGTAGCAGTGTGTAATCAGTAATGTGAATTTCTTTCCCTTATGCATTTCCTGAGGTTAAGATGGGATTAATTTTGGACCTTATGCTTTCCATTTGCTAAATACCTTCTCCCCACAGGAGCTGATGGAAGTTTGTACAGAATATTAACTATGCATTTTCATCTTCTATTGCTTGGTCTCTGTCTCCCATCCCAAATTAAGGTAGCACGTGGGTAGAATAAAGTGTTTTAATATGAGAACTTCATTCATTTGTTCTATAAATGTTTACTGTCCACTATATATCTGGCACCAGGCTACATGGAATATATCTGGGGTATATATCTGGGTATATAATTGTTATATAGGTAGACATGTTCCCAGCCCTCAGGAAGCTTACTGTCAGATAGAGTATTTTCTAAATCCTACTTTTTAGAAGGATGCCCTGTAGGTTATTTGGGGTCTTTTTTGTTTGTTTGGTTTTAGAGAGGGTATAATTTTTCCAAAGAGTTCCCATATACCCAATGGTGTGTTGTTGAATAGGCCTTTGAAGGGGGGGGGGAAAGCCCCCATTTATTGCAATTTCTGACTTTTGTTGTGTAAATACACCCATCATGGACAATTTCAAGCTACCAATGTGAAGTCACTGACATAGAGTTGGGAAGAGATGCACAGAATTAAGCCAATTCACACCGGCTCCAACACAGCATTGTTACCCTTTACCTAATTTTACCTGCTATTAATAGTTTATCCTTTTTGATTTATTATTTTCCTTCTCCTCCTTTTTCTTCTCTCTTTCTCTTTTTTCTCTGCATAGCTTTGAGGGGAGAGTTTTTTTAAATACACTGATTCCCAAACCCCAAATGAGTAGAGCTGCCATGAGATGCAGGATGTTAACAATCTCGCAGTGATGCTAATGCATGGTCAGGCTGAGGAACCTTGGCTTAGTCTAATAGACTTCATATAATTTTACTTATTTGATTTTGAAACTCTGAGCCTCATAAATTCCACCTTGACCTTTATCTGAGGAAGAACCAAATGAACTTCCTTGGAATCTTTCACCATGCCATAGTACCCCAGCTTTTTATCCCCCTGGTTTTAATATGTGGTTTGCACGCCTCCCTCGCCTGATCATTCTCTATAAAATCTGATTTGGACGTTTCCCTCTTCACTCTATTCATATAGAAAAATTACTCTGAGAGGCTCTATACCTACTCAGAGTAATGAGAATCTAACCATAAACTGAAAGTAGTACATAAGGGAGTAAGATATATGGCACTGTTTAAATGATCAAGAAATGCCTTTTAAGTCGTTGATAAAGAACTTTAGATAGGTTTTGACATTTTTAATGCTTGTTAATTTACTCCTGGGAATGCTGTTGTAACGTCTGGATAAATTTAGCTGTTAAGCGCTATCTTAATTTATATAGTTTCCATAACAGATTTGTTTATAAGACAGTTCAAACTATAACTTTTGGTTGGAAAAAAATCAATTGTAGACTTTCTCTATGAGAGCACTCAGCCACACCAGTGATATATACACTATTATGATACAGCCACTGTAATGTGGGGCAATGCTGATTTATAAGCATCTTTACCCTGCCAGGTAGATACGTCCTTTAATGTCAGGACTGGGTCATCATATGTTCACAAACTGCCTTGCAGGTATAGCTGGGAGCATCACAGTTTTGAGGAAGAGCAGAGATTTAATATTATAAAAATCTTGCCGGCAATCCACTTACTAGCTATTTCACCTTAAACACATTACTTGGCCTCTTTGAATCTTCATTTCTTCATCAAGTAAAATGAAAATAATAATATGTACCCCATATTTTTGTTTTGAAGATTTATCATAAATAAATCACCTAATAGAATCTGATGGATGAAAGGACTGTAATAGCTTTCATTTATTTTCCCTTTGCCCACCACTACTGCAACCACTACTCATACAGTGATCATGGTGATGGCAATATTTTATATCTATGTAAATATATCACATAATATGCACATACTAATACACATATACACATATGAGTATACAAATGTCTTATAAAGTAGGAATTTAAAAAAAATGGAGGGTGATAAAGAAATAATGGTGATAATGATGATAATGATCAAAAAGAAGAAGTAGAAGATAAAGAGAAAGGGTAGCTTACAAAAATAATCACCTATTTGTAACTGACAGAGCAGATTCATCTCTTGGATAAAACATGTGTTAAACATTATCAGAATGGCTTATCACTGGAATACTAGTATACAAAGAAAATATAACTCAACATTTTTAGAAAAGTAGTTAATTCCACTTTACTTTCAAAATTCAAGATAGTAAGTATTTTCTCTAGGTAAAGTCTGACTTTAAGAAAATAAAAATCTCTAGCAAACAACCCAAAAAAGATTTCTCAAATAGGCTAAGAATGGCCAATGTTGAACAACCAATTGAAGAGATATCAAGTCTCTTTCACCCTAGCATTTCTTAGGATGAAAGACTAACATAGAAATGTAATTTTTATGAATGACATTTGTGTTGTTCAATAGCATCATGTTATTTATTCTTTCCAGAAATAGTCTAGTATGTATGTATATTCACTTGGAATGGTTATTTAAAGTTCAGTGTTAAATTCCAAACCAAATTTTGCAAAGAAACTACCCAAGACATACAACTCTCAGAGCTGCCTCATCCATACACCCCAGGAGCGATCTTTCTTTTCAGAGAACCTCCACAACCGGAGCACTTGAGGTGTTTACAGAAAAGATTTCTGGCTCAGAGACTGCTCTGCTCATGGTTTGTGTGGCTGGTTTGGACTCAGGGATTGTAGACATTTCTACAAACTCACTCTTCTTCCTCCCTGGCCTGCTTCATTTACCTGGAGAGGTAAATAATAGCCTCCACAGACTTTCCCAGCTCCTTTTTATTGTCTTATTACTTTATTTTCCATCTAAGATGTACAATATAGAACTCAGTCAGAAGAAAAACTGCTTCCAGTGGCAATGATACTCATTTTCAATAGATCTGTTAAGTCTGACACAGTTAAAATGGCGATCATTTCAGTTTTAAACTGACTGTGACGAAAATCAATAGATCTCTTTCACCTCTGAAAAACTGGGTTCAGATCTGAATTTGCTCTCAAGTGAAATCAATTTGGTGGCCTCTTAACCCAGTGTCTGGGAACCACTGGTCCCCATCACACAATCACCCTGTTGCTTTCATTCAGCCTGGTTGCCTTTACTCTAGAGAGACAGGGGATCATAGGTGAGAGAAAAGCCAAGATGGGGTTGAGAATGAAAGTTGACTTAGGGGAAATCTGACAACCTCCAGTCAGGTGACAGTAGTGCTTTACAGGGTGGAGGTTTTTGACGGGGTGGAGGGGGAAGAACAATAGGTTCTATATCTTGATGCCAGGACTCATATATTTATATATCTTCTCTTCTTCACTAATTTGGATATACTGCCCATTTCCTTTTCTCTTTTGAAATTGAAATAAAATTTACACTTAAAAATTAACAATGAGAGTAAAATTAGGTATTGAAAGTAATTTTTTTTAAAGATCTATAGATGCTATTTAGGATTTTAAGTCTTGAACCAAAAATTAAAACCCAATATCCCAAATTCAACGGGTTTTCATGTGACAAAATGCTCTGATTTCATTTCTTTGTAATAACATGCTGAGCATAATATACATATAAAATTGCAGAGAGGTAATTCTTTTCTTTTGACAAAGTTATTAGTCATTACATCAATGTTGAACAAGTAGATACTTTCAATTGGGCCATTCTTTAAAATATTCCTTTATGAAATTTGGGGATTCCATTTTCCAGTACAGTAAAGAGTTTAACTTCACTTCTTGTGAAAATTATGCTTTGGATCCATAGTCAACAGCTAAACCAATAGATCACAGTTCTCTTCAGTAACAAAATTTGAACTGAAACTCATAGTTTTAATTCCACTTTTTTGAAAGTCTTTTATTAATACTCAATGAAAAGAAATGACTTTTTTTCTTTTGCAAATTTGAAAAACCACAATAAATCTGGAGGTCAAGCTTTTAGATTCAACTGTTTTTAACACGTTTACTTAAAAATTATTGTAACATATTATTTCTCTACTAGAGGCCCGGAGCACGAAATTTGTGCACGGGGGGTGGGGGGAGATGTCCCTCAGTCCAGCCTGCACCCTCTCCAATCTGGGACCCCTCAAGGGATGTCCGACTGCCCATTTAGGGCTGGGATCGGCCCTAAACGGGCAGTCGGACATCCCTCTCACAATCCAGGACTGCTGGCTCCCAACTGCTCGCCTGCCTGACTTCCTGATTGCCCCTAACCTCTTCTGCTGGCCAGCCTGATCACCCCCTAACCACTCCCCTGCCAGCCTGATTGATGCCTAACTGCTCTCCTGCCAGCCTGTTTGCGCCTAACTGCCCTCCTCTTCAGGCCCGGTCACCCCCAACTTCCCTCCTCTGCCAGCCTGGTCACCCCTAACTGCCCTCCCCTGCGGACTTGATTGCCCCCAACTGCCCTCCCTTGTAGGCCTGGTCCCTCCCAACTGCCCTCCCCTGCTGACCTGATCGCTCACAACTGCCCACCCTTGCAGGCCTGGTCCCTCCTAACTGCCCTCCCCTGCTGGCCATCTTGTGTCCACATGGGGGCAGGATCTTTGACCACATGGGGGCAGCCATCTTGTGTGTTGGAGTGATGGTCAATCTGCATATTACTCTTTTATTAGATAGGATAGAGGCCTGGTGCATGGGTGGGGGCCAGCTGGTTTGCCCTGAAGGGTGTCCCAGATCAGGGTGGGGGTTCCCTTGGGGCGTGGGCCTGTGGTGGTTTGCAGGCCGGCCACGCCCCCTGGTGACCCAAGTGGAGGCCCTGGTATCTGGGATTTATGTATCTTTTACAATTGAAACTTTCTAGCCTGGAGCAGAGCCAAGCCTCCTGCTTGCTCCGTGGTGGTAGCCATTTCTGTTGGTATTTATTTTCTTCTATAATTGAAACTTTGTAGCCTTAAGCGGAGGCCTAGGCCAGCCAGGGTGTGTGGAAAGTTTGACTTCCTCCATTGCCAGGGGCAACCCTAGCCTCCTGCTCTTCCAGCTCCGTGGCTGCTGCCATTTCTGTTGGGATTTATTTACCTTCTATAATTGAAACTTTGTAGCATTGAGTGGAGGTCTAGGCTAGCAAGGGCAGGCGGAAAGCTTGGCTTCCTCCATTGCTGGGGAAACCCAAGCCTCCCTCCTGCTCTCTGTGGCTGCAGCCATCTTGATTGGGTTTATTTGCTCCTGATTGGCTGGTGGGCATGGCTTGTGGGTGTAGCGAAGGTATGGTCAATTTGCATATTACTCATTTATTAGATAGGATGTTGTACTGTAAAATCTAACTATATACATCCATTGAAGAATCCTTGTAGTTATTAGGATAAAGTCCTTTCTTCCTAACTAGGCTTACAAGGTCCATAATCTGACCTACTTTACTCTTTCAATCTCTTTTGCATTTGAAGCATCAGCAATATTAAATTTCTTTTACTGCCTTAAACTCATCGAAGTACTTTCTTCCCTCCGAGTCTTTGTGCATGCTGTGCCCTGTTCTCAGTTTTTCTCCCTTCTATATCTTCATCTAACCAATATCTACTTTTTTTCTATTTCTTTTATGTATATAATTCAGTGATTTTTAATAAATTTATAGAATTGCACAAACATTACCAAATTCCCACTTTAGAACATTTCTATTATCTCAGAAAGATGCCTTGTACTAGTGTGCAGTTAAAACTCCCAGCCCCAGAAAACCAACAACCCACTTTCTGTCTCTGCCTTTTCTGGGCTTTTTATACAAATAGAATCATGTGATATGTGACATTGAATATCTGACTTCTTTCATTCAGCATAGTATTTTTGAAGCTTAACTATGTTGTAACATGTATCAATAGTTGTTTCTTCCACATTATTTAATGAAATACCCATTTTATGTTTCACTTTGCTCATGTATTCACCAGTTGTTGGACATATGGATTTGTTTCAAATAGACTATTATAATCAACTAGAGGCCCAGTGCACGAAAACTTGTGCACTGGCGGGGGGAGGGGGGCGGTGTCCCTCAGCCCAGCGTGCCCCCTCTCACAGTCCAGGAGCCTGCAGAAGATGACTTACTGACGGCTTAGACCTGCTACCCACGGGGAGCGGGCCTAAGCCGCAGTCAGGCCTCCCTCTGTGGGAGGCAACTGGGCCGATCAGGGGAAGGCACCACCCCCATCACCCCACTGCTGCTGCCACTGCTGGCCGCCGGCCCTCCTCAGCCCTCACAGCCACCGCGGCTTTGTCCAGAAGGACATTTGGAAGACATCCAATCTATCCAGTCTAATTAGCATATTACCCTTTTATTAGTATAGACGCTACTATGAATATTCATGTAAAAGTCTTTGTGTGGATATATGTATTCATTTCTCTTGAGTTAGATACCTAAGAGTAAAATTGGGAGTTGTATGAAAAATTTATGTTTAACTTTTCAGGAAACTGCTGAACTATTTTTGCAACTGGCTGTACCATCATATATTCCCACCAGCAATGTGTGAGAATTTATTTCTTTACATCTTCACCAACACTTAATAATGTCTCTTTTTTATTATAGTCATTCTAGTAGATGTGAAGTGTCATCTCATACTAGTATTAATTTGCATTTCTATAACTATTGATGATGAACATTTTTCATGTGCTTATCAGCCATTTGCATATCTTCTTTAATGAAATATCTATTCAAACATTTAGGTCAATTTTAGTTTCTTTTTTGTCATCTGACTATTGAGTTGTAAGAGTACTAATTATTATACAATGTCCTTTATCAAATATATGCTTTGCTAACATTTTCTTCTTGTCTTTCCATTTTCTTAACAGTTCCTTTTAGAAGTACAAAAGGTTTTAATTGTGATTAAGTCTAATGTATTGATATTTTTCTTTTATGAATTATGCTTTGGTGTTATATCTGAAAACTCTTTACCTAACCTAAGATATTCTCTTATGTTTTCATTAAAAATGTTGTAATTGTACTTTTACACTTAGGTCTATAAACCAGTTTGAGTTTAAATGTTTTTGTATGGTGTGAGGTAAGATTCTAAATTCAGCTTTTTGCATGTAGGTATCCAATTGCTTCACAATCTTTTGTTGAAAGATTATCTTTTCCCTTATTAAATGGACTTGGTACATTTGTCAAAATTCAATTTATCGTAAATGTGAGGATTTATTTTTGGACTCTCAAATCTGTTCCACTGAAAGGTCTATCTATATGCTAGTACCAGGCTATTTTTATTATTGAACTTTAGAGTAAATTTTGAAATTAAAAAGTATGAGTCCTCCAACTTTGTTCTTTTTAAAAATTATTTTGGTTATTCTGTGCCTTTGCATTTCTATATGAATTTTAGGATTAAGTTGTCAATTTCTGCAAAAAGACCTACTGGAATTTTGATAGGTATTGAACTGAAATTATAGGTCAATTTGGGGGTGGGGGAGGTGTTGATCTTCCAAACCATGAACATGGAATATCTTATTTATTTAGATCTTTCTAAATTTTTCTCAGCAATGTTTTATACTATTTTAGCTACATCTCAAATTTTAATATAATTCCATTTTTATTCAATTCAAATTATTGTCTAATTTCCTTTGTGATTTCTCCTTTGACTCATGAGTTATTTAGATATTTTTAAAATTTCCATAGATTTGTAGACTTTCAAAATTTATTTCTGTTGTTGATTCTTAATTTAATCCCATTGGATCAGAGAACACACTTTGTTCAATTTTTGTCAATCATCCTATATAATAAAAGCCTAATATACAAAGCAACCCAATGGCTGAACAACTGGTGGCTATGATGTGCACTGACCACCAGGGGGCAGACGCTCAATGCAGGAGCTGCCCCCAGCTCGCAGACCCCAGGCCAGCCAAGGCGGATGCCCACAGGGGCCCCCAATTGCCCTGCCGGCCACCCCACAGATCAGCCCTGATTGCCGGCCAAGGCCTAGGGACCCTATCCGTACACGAATTTCGTGCATTGGGCCTCTATAAAGGGGGAAGAAAAGAATTATGGAAAAACATGACAATAATGACTCACCAAAAAAATAGCAATAAAGAGATAGAAATATTAAAAATATCTAAATGCAACCAAAGGACTTGTATGCATGCATATTAGCATAACCAAAGGATGCAGACATTGGGGCAGTGGGGTTTTGTCCTGGGGCACAGGAGTGGAGGAGGGGTCAATCAGGGAAAAGGGAGACATATGTAATATTTTAAACAATAAAATAAATAAATAAATGGAAATTGTATATATCAAATGTGATGGTTTGATATATGCATGCATTATGAAATGACTAATACAATCAAGTCACTTTAGTTACCTTTTTTTAATATTTAATTTATTGATTTTAGAAAGAGAGGAAGGGAAAGGGATAGAGATATAGAAACATCAATGAGAGAGAAACATTGATTGGTGCCTCCTGCACGCCCCCCACTGGGGATTGAGCCCTTAACCCTGGGCATGGATCCTGACAGGGGATCGAACGGGTGGACTTGGTTCATGGGTCAATGCTCAACTTCTGAGCCACACTGGCCAGGCAGCCTTTTCTTTTTTAGCAAGGTGTTAGGGGATGAGGAAAATGGGGAGAAGTTGATCAAAGGGTATAAACTTTCCGTTATAAGATGAATAAATTGTGAAGAGCTAATGTTCACCATGGTGACTATAGTTGATAAAACCATATTATATGCTTGAAATTTGCCAGGGAAATAGACCTGAAGAGTTTATAGTAATTTTTGAGACATAGTTTCCTTTACTTCTTTAATAACTGATTGAAGGCCTATGTTTACTAAGTTCAAGACCTATACACTCTTTGACTGTTTCTATTGTGTTAGTTTCTGTGTGTTTTCCCTGTGTGTAGGTCACACTTTTCTTGTTTCTGTGCACATCTCCTAACTTTTTGTGGAAAATTAGGCATTTTAGCAACCACAGATTCTGATTCCTCCCAGGGAGATATTATTTGTTTAGTAGCTTAATGAATACTATAGAATCTGTCTTCCCTGCAGTACTCAGGTGTTGATGTCTCTGTGAATTTGTTGCTATTGTTTTTAATTATTTTTTTAGACTTACACCTGTCATCCTCAGAGTTGTCTGTTAATCAGCATAGCTTAATCATCAGTCAATTATTGGTCACTTAAATGCCTTTTGCTAATGGAGTTGTATTTGGATTAGGGAATGCCTTCAAGGCTCAGGCAGTTCCTAAGTCTGTCCTGGTTTTGTTTGCTTTTATTGGGTCTTTTCATGTCTCTTTTGTGCATGCTCTAGACCTCACATTGAGGCAGGAACCAGAAGATAGCTAGGCCATCTTCAGTTTCTCTTAAGTATATGCACAATGTTTTACAAGCATACATCTTTCCAAAGCACCTGGGATATGTGAGAGGTTATCAAAACTCACTATAGCCACCTCATTTCCTCAGACCTCCCTGCTGAATTCCTAGCTAGTCTGCTGGTCTGTTGCTTACCCCCACCCTGAGCTAGCTGTGAAGATGGCGTTTTCTGGTTGTTTGCCTCATAGATTGCTATTATTTAAAACAATGCCCCTGAGCATGCATCTGCTCCAATCAAGTCAGCCCCATCAAGTGGTTTTTACATTTTGCCCTGACCTGGTAGAACTTCTATGCCAATAGGGCTAATGGGCTAAAATTCCACTGTTATTCAAAATTCCATTATTTTTTTCTTGAATACACATTTCTAAAAGTATTGCACACCTTTAGTCAATTTCTAGAGTCCTTCAACAGTTGTTTTTGAAAGCTTTGTTCAGTTCCATCATTGATTCTTGAGAAAAGGATTTAGCTAGGTTCTCACTTTACTACTCCAGAAGTTTCCTCCTAATACCTACCATTTTTGTCTTGTATCCAACATCACATCTTTTAGATATCACTCCCTAAATCTGGATTAAATGTCTTGACATAGGTCTTTGTGCTATTTCAAAGGATTTTTCCCATAACTACAAATAACTTTCTGCTTGCTTATCTGGTTTCCTTCCTAAACTATATGCTCACAGAGGATACTGTGTGTCTCTTCTGTTCACTGTTATATTGTCACTGCTAGTACATTTGACACAAGGTAGACACTCAGTGAAAAAAAATGGATTTACTTGAATTAATTAAATTAAATTTAAATATATAGACTTGTTTTTCTATCTCAACAATTGAGATTCCCACAGGGAACAAAACTAAGGTCATTTGACAGTTTGTGGCCATAATCTTTGACTCATGCCATTTATCCAAAATGTCGGTTGCATGTCAATGAAAGTTGCTGTGGGGTGGGAGGGATTGTTATTCAAATCTTTGCAGCTCAAAAGCATTACAACACAATGTATTTTCCAGTGGAAGGGTCACAGATAAGAGAACTAGTGGTTGCCATCACATGATTTATAACATACTAGAGGCCTGGTACATGAAATTCTTGCATGGAAGGGGGTTCCTTCAGCCCAGCCTGCACCCTCTCCAATTGTGGACCTCTTGGGGGATGTCCAACTCACAATCTGGGACTGCTGGCTCCTAACTGCTCACCTGACTGCCTGCCTGATCGCCCCTAACTGCCTCTGCTTGCCAGCCTGATCACCCCGAACTGCCCTCCCCTGCTGGCCTGGTTGCCCCCAACTGCCCTCCCCTGCAGGCCTGATCTTGCCCCCAACTTCCCTCCTCTGTTGGCCAATTTGGTTCTGATTGGTCAGTTTCTATGCCAGTCAGCGTCAGAAGCTCCACCTCCTAGGCAGCCATTGGCTCCCCACAGCACCCACATTCGGTTCTGATTGGTTGGTTCCTATGCCAGTCAGCATCTCTGGGCCTATCAATAGGGCCTGATCAGAAAGGCGGGGCTTATCAGAAGCCCCGGTGGAGGCCTGGAGAGAAATGGAAGCCCGGCTGCTGGCCAGACTGGGAGAGAAAGAGAGAGGCAAGTGCTAATCAAAAGCTGCTACAGAGGCAACAGGTCAGTCCCTGCTTCTCTCTTCAGGCCTCTCTCTGGCCCTGATTTGCAGCCCCCTCAGCAGTCAGTGCTGGGGCACTGTGAAACCCAGCACTGACTGCAGGACTGACTTCTGGTTGGTCGAGCCTCGGTCGTTACTGGTCGTTATGACCCAGGATTTTTATATATTAGGATAGTAACATTGACTTATTTGTGCTGGCAAATATCAACATACCTCTGAACATAAGAGAACCGAGATGCATTACTGGTAAATTTCAACACACGCACAATAGTAAATTGCCCTGAGTTGTGTAAATACACATATTCATAATGGTGGAAATAAAATCTGTCTAAGATCTTTAACCTCACAATTAGTTTTTAGATAGGAAAGCAAGAATAAATGCCAATGTCATGTTTATTACCGAGCCTCACAAAGATATGCCATCCACTTGTTATCAGAAGTAGAGTGGACTGGGGGAAAGAAAGGGCAGAACTTTCTCAGATACTATGTGGTTGGACACAGAGAGGACTCAGTGAGTGCTGTTTGAACAACATTTACTGAACACTTTAATTCATGCCTCAGAGGCTGTAGCTTAGGACTGGGGGAGACCACATGAATGGGTGTTTGGACCCTTCTATCTTTTCACCCCAACTTTTATGTGTTTTGTATATTGGAGTTTATTATAACTTCTTAAATGAGTTCATGGCCAAAAAAAAGGAAAAGATTTGTAAACCACCGGCCTATATTATGTGAGGTAAACACTGTTGCTTGATCTATTAAAAAAAAACTTTCTCACTGGATTATTGTGACTGCTAAATGAAATTATATATTTGAAAATATTCACAAACTGTAAAGTGCTTATAAATATGGATATTATATGTGATTGCAACCTTTGAGGAACCCATGGCGAAAGGTAGACTAGCACAAGAAGCACTTTTATACCATATATACATTTCAAGGTCTTCACCATTTACTAGCATACTGGCATTTTTCTCTACAGAACTGGTTTCTCTTTTGGATGCATCCATAATATCCACTGAATTTGGTCTATTATTGATGCATCACCTCCTACATCTCCTGGTTCCCTAATAAGACAGAGCCCACAGGGACAGAGTTCCACAGCCTTCCGTGCTATCACAAAACAATGTCCCTCTAGAGAAAACAAAGAGTTGGGGTTTTTAATTAAAATATCATCATTCTATTCTGTCTTTCATGTTGCAATCACACAAGTTAAGGAGGGTGATGTATGTTTAAATTTGATTTTATCTCACTGCCCAGTGCCTTAAAGAAGAAAAACAAGCACCCGGTTATTCTGATAGTAAAGAATGTTCTCTTAATTTCCTATTGTTGTGTACAAGATTTAGTGCTTACTCTTTAATTTCAGTGTCAGAATGTGAACTGTAATTAATTTTCATAAAATGGAAAGCAATAAAGTTAGATATATTAAATGCTGGCTGTAGAGGTTGAGATTGTATAATTTACAATTAGGGGTGGGGAGAAGGGAAAAGCCTACACATTAAATAAGTGATAACTCATCTTGGCTTCAGCTTCAGAGATTATGAAAGATGTCAACAAAGCTGCTCAAACAAAACCCCCAAGTCTATAGGGTGTATAGACCTTCTCAAGAAGGTCCGTCAAACACGATGTCACTCTCCCTATGCCAGCATTTGGATTGTTTTTATTATCATTAATTAACAATAATAATATACAAGGACCTAAATTACCACCTAATGAATCACCTAAAACCTTTCCTAGGCTTTATTTGCAACAAACTATAGATAATAGACCATAATTCTATTTCAACCATAAAAAAGTCAGAGGCCTCCTGATTAAAAATGCAGATTCCCTTCATCCTGCCACCGGAATTTTCACACAGAAGGTATGTTTGAAATTGGGGGAATATTTGTAAGGTGGTTATTTATAAATTTTAGTCAATATGTGCTAAAATAAAGAATGTTATATACAAAATCATGTAGAAAACTTTTCTATATATAAAACAAGTATATTCATGTTGGAAGAATTAAAATGGGTGCATCTTTCCTTTTCTTTTTGTGTGTTATGTGTTTGTTCACCACCCCAGTCTCCTATGGGTACACTTTTTTTTATTCTGTCTTAGTTGTTTCAGGACATGCTTCATAGGGGATAAGATTCAAGAAGTGTTCATTAAAAGAGCAGAGAGAAGCAGTGATTTCTCAGTTAAATGAAAGCTTATCTTAAAATGTACTGGTACAAGCCTGACAGTTCAAAGCTCCTTTACACACATTATCTCAATATAATCTCACTTGAGGCCCAGTGTACGAAATTAGAGCATGGGAGGGGGTCCCTGAGCTGGGCCTGCACCCTCTCCAATCTGGGACCCCTTGGGGGACGTACGACTGCCGGTTTAGGCCCGATCCCAGGATCAGGCCTAAACCGGCAGTTGTACATCCCTCTCGCAATCCAGGACCGCTGGCTCCTAACTGCTCGCCTGCCTTCCTGCCTGATTGCCCCTAACCACCTCTGCCTGCTGACCTGATGCCCCTAACTGCTCCCCTGCCAGCCTGATCACCCCTAACTACCCTCCCATGCCAGCCTGATTGACCCTAACTGCTCCCCCCTGCCCTGATCACCCCCTAACTGTGCTCCCCTGCCAGCCTGATCGCCCCCTAAGTGCTCCCTCCTGCTGGCCTGATTGCCCCTAACTGCCCTACCCTGCCAGCCTGATCGCCCCTAACTGCTTGTGCCTCGGCCCCTGCCACCGTGGCTTTGTCCAGAAGATGTCCAGAAGATGTCTGGTCTAATTAGCATATTACCCTTTTATTAATATAGATGATACCCCTAAGGGGGATACAGAGCAAACTCTAATATCCTGTGTTTCAAGGACACTGAAAAGTAAAGTTGCCTGTTCAAGTTCACACCATCAGTAAATGACTGAATCAAAAATTGAACATAGGTTTAGGACTCTCTAAATTCAGTCTTGGAGCCAACATAAAGCAATAATAATACCTAATAAGACCAAAAGAGAGTTAATTATTTGGTGTGGCCTCTACCTCCCAGAAGTGACCTAAGTATGTTTACAAATAGAAAGAGAATAAAGACAAGGTTCCCAAGCATTAAGAGGGGGACAAGATCAGCAACCTCAGGCATCATCTATAATAATAAAAGCATAATATGCTAATTAGGACAGCCGAACAACCTTCCGGACATCATTCTGGACGTCCTTTGGGACAAAGCTGCAGCAGCGGGGGCCGAGGCAGAGGCAAAGATGGTTAGGGGCAATCGGGCAGGCAGGCGGGCAAGCAGTTAGGGTCATCAGGAAGACAGGCAGAGTGGTTGGGGCGATCAGGTAGGCAGGCGAGCAGTTGGAGGTATCAGGCAGGCAGGTGAGTGGTTAGGGGTGATGAGGCAGGCAGGCAGAGTGGTTGGGGTGATCAGGCAGGCAGATAGGCAAGCAGATAGGGACCAATGGTCCCGGACTGTGAGAGGGTGCAGGCCGAGCTGGGGCACCTCCCCCACTTTGCCCCCATCATGCACGAATTTTGTGCACCAGGCCTCTAGTTTGAAAATAAGGGGAGAGAAAATAATAGGAAACAATAGCTAAATTGCAATCATTTGTAACCTACTAGATTTTTGCATCCTGGCCCGAGACAGGTTTATGAAGAATGAAACACAGACTATATGAATCTGAGCTTTAGGTACAGTTATTATCCACATTTATCTACCCCACAGAAAAGAATACAAGTCAGACTTGTTCAGTCCTCTCCAGATCTCATAGCTGGGAGTTAGAATGTAGGTGACTAGTCAACTGGCAATTATAATTAGTTTTCATGAAAAGAGCCCCACCTTGGAACAGTGTACATTATAAAATAATCAGTGATTATTTTTGGTACATATAAAAACATCCAGGAGAAAATTAAATCACATTGTTAATTTCAAATTTACTGAGAGGTGGACATATAGGAAGTAGTCATTTTTTTACCTTACATGCCTATGCTACTTTATCCTTTTTGTAATGACCAGTTATTATTTTTATAAAAAGAAACTAAACACGAAGATTACACTTTATAAAAACCTAAGTTGCATTCTGCCTAACTTTCCATGAAACGTGTTAATTGAGTTGAGAACGCTGCTCAGATTAGGCATCGGTGTCAGTCTCAGCTTAAATATAACTTCCTCCAGGAGGCCTTCCCTGACGTACACACATACACACCACTCCTCAAAATGGGGTTCCTGTCCAGACTCCCTCCTAGCCCTCTGACTTCTTCCTTCATAGCTTTTATCATAGCTCACAACTACACATGCATGTGAAAGATCAGTGGCAAACCTGCCTAAACCCAGGTCAGAGGGATTCTGTCCTGGTCCCCTTGCATAGAGAACCACACATACAACATATATCAAAATGCACTCATTGTTTTCTCTTTTTGGTCTCCAAAGAATGACTATGGAGAGTTCAGTCTATTTTTTCAGTGAATATGGAAGAAGGATGAGCTGAGCAAACTGAACCATGCAGTCCAGAGCATCTGGACTGAGAACAAGTGAGAAGAGAACCGCAGCCTCGGCCCTGGGAAGTGGAGAGTGAGGGGCCACCTTTGTTTGACTCCATAAGCCCCAGAACACCCAAAGCAGACAGGGTTTTCTAAATGACTGTATTCCCCCCTCTTCCTGTCTCTAGCAGAGAGATGCTTAGAACTTTCTGAAAGGGGATGAGAAAGTGTGGCATGAGAGATGGGACTTGCTGGTCCAGTTTGCTGGACAGCTGGACAATGTCCGTTTGTATGCCTGTGCTGGGTGAGTTCAGGACCACAGGACCCACCCCACCTTCTTTCCTGCTCTATGCCAGCAGCTCCTTCCTGTCACTCTTGTTCCAAAGAGTCATAGAACTGATCCAGATTCAATAGGAGGGGGGTAAAGATCACACCTCTAGATGAGAGGAATGTCAAAGGAATATGTGGACACCTTTAATGTGCCACACATTACCATTATGATGAAAAGCATGTGCTCTGAAGCCACGATTCCAGTCCTGACTCTCCACCACTTGCTAGGGTGACAAAACAAGACTAAGTATTTACTCTTTCTGTCATGGTTTTTATGTCTGTAAAATGAGGATCATACATGTATTCACTCAACAAATACTTATTGAGTATGTAGCTTGCAGCAGATGGTTGAGACCAAAAAGAGGAATAAGCTGGCCCACGCTTTCAGGTAGCATATAGACTAATGGGGGGGGGAAGATGTGTGTGCATTCATTCTTTCAACAAATATTAATAAGTACTTACAAAGCACCAATAGAAACATCTGTGCAAATCTCTGCTACATAACAGAATGGAGTTCTTTCTCAAACTGGCCTTTGATTAAATGGGATCTTGAAATCATTTCTGTTTTCTTTATGGAAATCTAAAATAATTTTTTTCATTTGGGTTGAGTTACACTGACACTGAATCTACATGTCAGATGAGGTGCAGAAACCATGGAGAGGCCAGTGACTGCGGGGCTTAATAAGAATGACATGTTCTCCCATCTCTGCTGAAAACCCTGGTATTAATGCAGAGTCAGGTCAGGGCTCGCTGACAGGGCCTACCTGGAGGATTTCAGTATTAGTTTAGGTTTGGCATTTCAATAATCATTTCAACCACTAATAGCCTTGACTGTAACTCATTTTGAGTAGTCTTTAAGAGAATAACCAAAGAATAAAATACACTGCTATGCCATTGCTTTGTTGATAAAGAAGACAGTAAAAGCACACATTCTCAAGCTTCTGAAATACTTCTGTGGAACCCTTAAACAGACACAGATAACTGTTTAGACATAGGAACTGGCAAATACAGTTATCCATGTTTTTTTCTATCATTATCCAGGGTTCAAACATTTGACAAAAGACATAAAGATTCAGTCATTTTGTATTTCACTACAGAATCCTCCTAAAATTTGTTTCTTACTTAAAACCGTGTCTGTGATTTTACATGCCTTGTTTTTCACATAGTAGTATCTAGTAAATAAGTTTTAAACAGATCACTACATTCTTTTTTTTAATATATTTTATTGATTTTTTACAGAGAAGAAGGGAGAGAGATAGAGAGTTAGAAACATCGATGAGAGAGAAACATCGATCAGCTGCCTCCTGCACACCCCCCACTGGGGATGTGCCCGCAACCAAGGTACATGCCCTTGACCAGAATCGAACCCGGAACCCTTCAGTCCACAGGCTGATGCTCTATCCACTGAGCCAAACCGGTTTCGGCCAGATCACTACATTCTTATTTGCACATCATTGCAGAACTACACAACAGAATAAAATGGTGAAGAGTATGGCTTTGAAGTCAGACAGCACTGAGCTTTAAATTCAAAACCTGACACTTATTAAAAGACTAGAAGTTCCTTAAACTCTCTAAGCTCAGACTCCCTGTATAAAATGAGGATAGCATGAGCAGCAACCTCATAAAGTGCCAGGAGAGTTTCATGATCATTTAAAGCACATGCAGTGCTTTGACGCTGCATGTTCCCAATAAATGACAGTTATAATGTTGTTGTCATCATTGTTGTTATTTAGGGATGGCATTTTGAGATGTACAAAATATTGAAGCAAAATGCCCCAGTATTCTTGTCCCTTGTGTAAACCCCGCCCACCTTTAGTCACGCTTTTTGTGTGTGTGAAAAAAAAGTGTAAGAATGTAGTGCTTATTGAGACAGATTGTCAAAGATCTCTTTGCCCATGGGAGATGCTCACCAAATGTCTTTGATAATAATGACAGTGAGGTACTTGATGTTTATGTCCAAAACCTTTGACATATTTCAAAGCTGCTAATAGCAAACTGACAACTTTATGCAAAAGGAGCTAATATGTTTTGAATTCTTGTAAAACAAGATGAATTTCAGAATCTTGCACAGAAACAAAGCATTAAACTCTATTATTAGCACGAAATGAAAATTTTGTTCTTTCCTTTACAATTCTCTAACCCAGTGACTGTTCTCTCCGATCTTTTCAAAGTGGTCTTTGTCTTATGAATGGCCAAGCCCTGCCTTCTGGAGGCCTGTGACCAGAGCCGCTTGAATTATAAGCTTCCAACCCTGTTGAATGCCGTCTCAGAGGGAGGCAAATACTGGCCCACATGATATTGCCTTTGTTAAGCTGGAGTAAAGTGGTTGGAAAAGGTGACTAAGATACTGCGTTATGAGAATTATCTGCTGGTAAGGGGTAAAGGTGGTGGGGGTATGTTTCCATCTTATACAACTCACAGCTCACAAATAAAAGGGAGTAAAGTCCCCACCACCCATCATGTCCTTCATTTTGCCCTTGAACATGTACTAGTGACTCTTCATGGTTTGATCACGGCAGGACATGGAGTTCCTCACCTGGCTATTCCTTCAGCCTGTTACATGTACATTCTGTAATGAGGGCGAATCTTCTAATCACTTCCTCTTTACAAAGCATAACACCTCCCACTTTTCTTCTGCAGGTATGGTTTCATCTCTGAAAAAGTGCATTCCCCTTCCTGAGAATCTCTGCAAGAGCAAGGCCAATGAGCTGGAGGTGGATCTATAGATTCCCCCTCCACCGCTGGGCTGCAGCCTGGGCGCCAGCCTCCAGCCAGTTCACAGCGCTGCCCACAGCTGGAAGCCAAGACAGGCCCCTCTGGGGCAGTGCCTGAGTCCCAGCAGCCTCAACATCTGTTGAGAGCCTCCTCTAGGAGACTGAAAATTTCAGAAAACTCACTTGATGAAAATGTGATTACATCCACTTTTAAGCCCTCTTAATTGCCCTTATGTGTTTAACAAGTGTTTGCAAACATGACATTTGGGTTGAGAGTGCAGGCTTGTGCCTTGTTCCCATCCCTCCTTCACCCTTTCCTAGTGGGACAGAGGTTTGGCCCCAAGGCTGGTGAGGGAGGTGAGGGAGCTAGCAGGGGGCAGGAGACAGGGAGGGCTGGCACTTCAGGAGGCAGCTTCCAGTCCACTTCCTTCCTGCAGGATTTCACAACCCATTCAAGAAGCCCAGTCTCCCCCATTAAAACCAGTCGCCTCTGACATCCTGATGCTCTTTATTAAACTGGCACCGAAGCACTTAACCTGCTGGATCGCCTGCCTTTCTCCAGACACCTGCCCCACAGCAGACTAAACAAACAGGGACTCTCCGCTGCGCAAAAGTTGGCTTCTTTCACTGGGTCTCCCATCTGCTAAAAAGCCATTGTCTGAGAAAGTGTTCAGCTAGCTGGGGAGCGGGAGCATACTGCATACTGAACTGCCCCCTTTTCCCCATAAAAAGTCCTCGTTAGCATTTTCTTTTCTCCCCGGTTTTCAGGGCCTGATTTATTCATTGGTTTCACCTCTTCTCCCCTCCCCCTTGGTTCAGCAGGAGAGCCTCCTTGTCTTCGGTTTCTCAGGGGTCATGTCTTTTCAGTCACCAGGACAATGCCCGCTGCTGGCATCTGCTTCCAGATCCAATCAGCCATATTGTGAACACATCCTGCCAGAGAATTGTTCCTCCTTTTGCTCGGCTTTGTTGCCAATTTCATGCCATGTATTGCTCCATGTTTTGTGCTTCATGAAGCTGTCACGGGCATAAAAGTGGTCTGACCAGGGTCGTAGTAAAAGGGGTGGGAATGAAACATCCACCAAAATGTTGAGCAGGCCACCCACAGTCCACACACACACAGGCACCCACACACACTCACACACCCACACTCACACCCAGCCCACACACACCCACAGTCCCCACGCAAACACACACACACAGTCCACACATGAACAAAATACACACACTCACAAGTCACACCCGCACACAATTTTCACATGCAACATATACCCAAACACAGACCCATCTGGGGCCCTCACACACTTTCCTTTCTTCCTCCCAAATTTAATTGTCACTAGTGAGATGCTTTATACTTCTTCAGAGGGTTGGACAGTTTTCTAAGGGGCCCAGGGTTTGATTCCTTTAATAATGATAAGGAAAATATTAAGGGGGATGAGTATGAAAGTTAGAGGAAGACTTCAGAGTTTTTTCTTTTTCCTTGGGTGTTTCTAGTCATGTATAAACATTAAAATCTTTTGTACAAAATCTCAAAAAACATACCAGAAAGTACTTTACAAGGCAAATTAAGCTACTCCAGATTAAAAGAACATTATAGGAAGCATATTCACTTTTTTGAGACATTAACCCCTCATAAAAAAACAACAATGTATAAAGGCCAGACTACATGTCAGCAAAAGCATAAAAATTAGTCTCTTGGATTGGGGGAAGGTATCCATGAGCCCCCTCCTCTCAAGTTGTGGTTCTTGGGCACAGGAGTATCCCAACGTATCAAGAGGCCCTTTGTAAACCATGGATTAGCCTGCCAGAGCACAAAAGACCAAGCCGCACTGCAAAGCTTTGCTGCGACCCAGCTCTCAGGAAGGAGGGGAGCTGGGCTGCAGGTCCCCTCACCCGGAGCCCCACCGATTGAGTTGGGCCTGACTGCTGGCCGCCCGCCAGCTGAGGGGATGTTGCCTTTTTCCTTAATGTCATATGTGAAGGGAAAAGAGGAGAGAAAATGGAGAGTGAAAAGTCAAAATTCTCACAATAAAAATGTCATTAAAGTTTTCTCATTTTTATTCAAAAAAGTTCTAAAAATTCTGAATGTAGCTTCTTTACAGTATATTCTGTCTGTACTTACATTTTCTTATGTTTCTATTCCAGCACCCTGAGTAGATTGATCCCCTTTTGGTTGTTGTTGGTTGGTTGTGAATGCCAAGAATTTTAGAAAAGAGTAGAGTGTCATGTGTGGGCACGGGAGGGCTCCCCACGGGGGGGAGTCTTCATCTCCCACCTCTAACAACCTCACACAGAAGCTCATTCTGGTGCTTAAGATTTCCATCACTGGAGTCCCTCCTCTAGAGAATTATAAGCTATTATCCCAAAAGGACATAACAAAAAGGCAAATCTGGAATCCCTGGGGTACATTTAAGCATGAAGTTTTTAGCATCCACGTAATCACATGAGTGAGGAGTAGCCACTCACAACTGAATGAAACAAAGGTGCTTAAGCCGCCCAGTCTGTGGCATTTGGGGAGGGCAGCTCGAGCGGACTGAGACACATCTTAAGGTGGGGTAAGTGTGTCGGAAAGATTCAGAAAGAAAGGGGAAAACATCTAAGCATGGCACGCTACTGTCATAAATGGGGTGTCCCTTCATAGACTGCCCTGGGATGGGATGTTTGGGTTTGGGATTTTTCCCCACCCCATCCCACCTCAGTCTTCACTAACTTCCCGAGCCTCTGGACCCTTTGCCCCCTCTGAGGGATGTCCACTCCTGAAACATAATTCATCAGGGTTTTCTGAGAACTGGAACAGCTCACTGACAGAGTTAACACACACAAAATCAAGGCGAAGGAAGCGACTCAAGGAAACTACTGCAAGTTTGCACTTCACCCACCTTCCCTGGCAACGCCTGCACGTGGTTCCCACTCAGCTCTGCCATCCACTAGACATTGTGGAGCGTCGACTATGTCAACTAAGATTTACAAAGATGAGTAAGCCACAACCCTTGCGCTCAAAGAGCTTCAAATCTGGTAACAGGCAGGCACTTGCATCAAACGTTACAATTCAATATGTCACAATATAAACATTGTTCTACAAAAGTAGGGTAAAGAGTGAGTGACTTCCTAGGAAAAGCACTTTCCTTCTGTAAGTGGACATTCCTCTTGCAAAAGCCAAAAGTATACAAGGACCTGGTATATTGAATGAATAGGGGGGGGGGGGCGTGCAATGGAGTAAAATAAAAGATGCTTAGACTTAAAGGAAGGGAGAGTTAGGACATAGGATGTCCAGGTATAAAAGAAAAGGAGAGGCCGCACTAAGAAGTTGTTTTCCATGGCACACAGGAGTGGAGACTGAAGGGAGAAAGAGAATAAACACTTTGGTGATATCGGTTCTAAGAGAAAAGAAGATGTCCTCAAATACCCAGTTTTCTAACTTAACCCCTGAGTACCCCAGTCTTTTGCTTTTCTCATGACTTCATTATTTCTAACTTTTTCAAGGGCCTTTTGAAATTCTAAATGCATCCAAAATGTGCTCTCTTTTTGTTGTTCCATGATTTTTTCTTTCTTCCCTCACCCTATACTTTTTATTTATGTTTAACAAGGACATTGAGCCAGCAAGACTCGTGAGAGGGCCAGAGCCAGCTTTGTGCTCTGTGTGAGCGTGTATGTGTGTGTTAAACAATTTCATGGACATCTGTCATGCACAGTTAACTTTGCATTGCTGCATTTTAAGTGGTGGGCCCAGGCTTGGCCGGCAGTGATAAAGTAGCTGGCAGTTTTCAAAAAGCCACAGGATAACAGAGCATGAATCATAAAACACACTACTGTGTAGCAATATCCAAGTTCATTCAATGCAATGAAACCATGCAGAGGCCCTTTATCCCCAGCTAATTATGTGGAAACGTCTAAGACAATAAAGCATCTGGTGGTCTTTCTTCCCCGTTTCAATTTTTCTCAATATTGTGACAGGGCAAAGTATTGTCCCTTTCCCAGGGTAGTTGCAGTGAAGAGGAGTAAAAGCAAGGGTCAGGGAAGAGCAAATAGATGAATTTATAACTTTCTTTTTATTTATTCCTTCCCCATTGTCTCTCTGGAAGTCTTCCTTCAGGGCTGTATTTTGCGATCACTATTCTCATTGCAGTCTGCTTGAATCCCCTTTTCTCCTTCTATTAAAAAAAAAATACCACCCAAACTGCCAGGCCTTCTACTAGTAGGAGTCCCTGTTGCTGGTGGGGCTTTCTGCCCCAGGGGGACCAGCAATTTAAGTCTAAGATTTATCATGACTCTCCGGACTCAGGTTAAGGGAAGAGTGCGTACTTCCAAGAATGAAATCTAATATGCGATTTCCTTTCTACTAGAAAGAGGTGATGAGAATGGTCCCTGTGATTAACGTTTTCCCTGAGAGGGTT
This sequence comes from Cnephaeus nilssonii, assembly GCF_951640355.1. NCBI lineage: Eukaryota > Metazoa > Chordata > Mammalia > Chiroptera > Vespertilionidae > Cnephaeus > Cnephaeus nilssonii. The sequence continues at coordinate 63,884,628 of NC_137072.1, read as the reverse complement.
CCCCGTAATTGCCCTGCACATGGTTCCTTTTGCCATTCTCTGGAAAACACACGCAAATGCCATGCGTGGCACTCCTGGGGGTTTTGATGAAAGCCCCTTTACAGCTAAGCACTGTGAATGAGGCCCGAGCCAGAGGCTGATGAGGTGACTAATTGGTACCACTAGCTTAAAAAGCTAATAAGTTAATTAGATTAACTTCGTTCGTGTTTGCACAGGGCTTTGAAGAGGGAAACACTACAGGAGCCCTAAGCTTCTTTGAATTGAGATTGGATGCAGCTCCATGCTGGGTACAAGCTTTCCCTGAACGACAAGTCTATTGTGGTTATATCCCGTTTTGTTTTGTTCTATTATTTAATTCCTCGGCCACTTCCCAATCTTTCTCAAAAGCCAAATTAAAGTGACATAATATGCCATTAGCATCTCCTAAAGCAGCATTTTTAATCACTATAAATCTAAATTTTATTCAAACTATTATGAATGTTTTATTTTCTCATTTTCTCTGAGTGTAATTGTGTCATAACAGCCAAATCATTTTAATGCCAACTTAAGGATCAAGTCATAATCTTTTCAATCCAAAGGTAGAAATAATTATTAGAAAATTTACTGGAGTGGTATTTACATTCTCTTTGGATTGCTTAATTATCTCACACTTTGAAAATGCATTGAGGCCTAGAGTCACAGTGTCACTGTTTTTTATGGAGTTTTTAGCACTAAGTAAATTTTGTATTCATCATCAATATCCCCCTTCATCTATCTGTCTCTCTATCTATCTGACTGTCCACCTTTCAAACCACCCACCCACCCATCCATCCATTCATCCAGCTAGCTATCGAATGTACTCAGCAAACATTGAACAAGACACTAAAGTGCTGCTTAGTGGATTCACAGTGAGGAAGACAGGATACAGCCCTCAGGAACTACTAATCTAGGACACATAATAGCTCCTCTGGATAAAGTCCCTAAAAGCAAAGCAAGGAGAGAGATGATTGAGCTGGAAGACCCAGGGGAGATTTCAAGGACGAGGTGGCTTTTAAGCTACACCGTGAAGAGTTTTAACAAGAGGAGATGGAGAAAAGGTTCTCCCTGTGTGAAAGAGACAGCAAAAACAAAGGTTCTGACAAGGAAGGGTGCATGGCACATCCAATAAACAGAAAATAATCCCATATGGCTGAGGAAGTGAAAGATGGGGCTGAAAAAGCAGATGGGATCAAATCATCAAGATGGAGTCTTTCCCTGATTTGTGGTACGTGAGTGTGTGTGTGTGTGTGTGTGTGTGTGTGTGTGTGTGTGTGTGTGTGTTATTTGTTTTCTGAGCAGAAAACTCACATGAAAGTAATCAGGTAAGGAAAGACAATGAGAAGATCAGTGAAGGAATTTTGAGGTTGTCATTTAAAAGGCAATAAAGGCCCTAGCTGGTTTGGCTCAGTGGATAGAGCATCGGCCTGTGAACTGAAGGGTCCTGAGTTCAATTCTGAGCAAGGCACATGCCTGGGTTGCGGGCTCGATCCCTAGTGGCGTGCCTGCAAGAGGCAGCCAGTCAATGATTCTCTCCCATCATTGATGTTTCTATCTCTCTCTCTCCCTCTCCCTTCCTCTCTGAAATCAATAAAAATGTATTTTTTAAAAAATAAATAAATAAAAATAAAAGGCAATTAAGAATGAACTCATGGTTGCCAGAGGGGAAGGATTAGGGAATCGGGTGAAAAAAGGTGAAGGGGTAGCTACCAACTTCCACTTATAAAATAAATAAATCACAGGGATGTAATGTTAGCACAGAGAATACAGTCAATAATATCATAATAACTTTGTATGGTGACAGATAGTTACTAGACTTATCATGGTGATCACAATGTAAGGTATATAAATGTCAAGTCACTACGTTTTACACCTGAAACTAAAAGATATTCTATGTCAACTATACTTTAATTTTTAAAAGAAGTAAAAATCTAAACCAAAGTGATGGCAAAAGGTAATAAAAAAGAAAGGGAAAGAAAAAGACATATCAAACAATTATGAGCTTTTTAAGTGAAAATAAAAATTTTTAAAGAGCTGGTTAGAAATCAAAATATGTACTTTAACCACATAAAATCACATTTTTTAAATTTATGGTTTTATCATCTTTGGACGGTAGGCTTAAAAGTGTTTGCTTAGTACTTTTGCGAATTATTTTTCTCAGTAATGAATATGTGTCATTTATAAAGTAAAAGGCTTTAAATTTTATCAACTAATGTTAAGAAAGTAGCATCCTTAGAGGAAAAACTTAGCAAGTAATTCAGATGGGAATTACTACTATGCTAGCACCAAAAAAAAAAAAAAAAGTATTGAAACTCTGGGTGACATAGTGCTTGAAGATCATCATAAGAATGAAAGGTCAGACCACTTGCATTTTTATTTCAGCTTCACAATTTTGGGCAAGTTGCTTAACTTCTCCAACTCTTAGTTTCTTCATCTATAAAATAAGATAATAACAGTGCCTGCTTTAAAGATTAGGATGAAATGAGATAGCTGTGTAAAGTGCCTACGATGTGGTAGAGACTCAATAAATGTTACTCTCCTGTCTCCATCTCAACCCAGTGTCAGAACCTAGTAGAGTGTCTGTATGAAGGCACAGAGAGAAACCATCATAACCTTTTCTCATTATTCACTTCACCTAGTCTTAGGAAACCTAGAAACCCAGACTGTTCATGGTACCAACCAGCCTTTCTTGTTCTATAAGCATATTGTTTTCAACAAGTTGCCTGTTTTTCCTTGTCTTTAGTCATCTGACATGGAGTTCTCGACTACATGCAAGCTTAGGGAAAGACAGAAAGATATATTATCTTTGCTTGTGTTAGTTTCCAAGGGCTGTCATAATAAAGTATTACAAATGTGGATTAAAACAATAGAAATTTATTCTCTCGTAGCTTTAGAATCCAGAAGCCCAAAATCAAGTTGTATGTAGGGCTGCATTCACCTTGAAGACTTTAGGAGAGAATCCTTCCTTGCCTCTTCCAGCTGCTGGCATTCCTTGACTTGTGGTAGCATAACCCTAATCTATTCTCATGGCCTTGTTCTCTGTGCTTCTTGGTGTCATCTTGTGTGTGCCTCTTATAAGAACACTCTCATTGGATTTAGGTTCCCTAACCCAGTCATCCTTGGATCTTTATCTTTATCACATATTTGAAGAGTCTACTTCCAAATGAGGTCACATTCTGAGGTTTCTGATGCATGAACATGAATTTTGAGGGGACACTCTTCAACCCATTACCGTGTATTAAATCAAATTGGTTTTCTGTCAGCTGAAAGGGTGTAAAAATGACACCTCTGTAGCAACAAACATACCTGGTACCCCAGATCTTGGTTTCTAATCTCCAACAAAAGGAACTAGGGCTCCTTGAAGAGATGGCTGATTCTAGAACTGGGGCAAGAAACATACAAGATGATCTTGGAACAGCTTGTAGTGCCAAAAAGTTAGCTCGTGCGCGCACACACACACACACACACACACACACACACACACACTGGTGGGGATATGGCAAAGGAGCAGAGCACCTATTATATGAGTATCTGGAGGTGATACTACATGAGCAGATGAACTGTCCAGCTGAGTCCCACCAACCCACAGAATTATGAGGAATATTAGTCATGTTGTTTTAAGCCACTAAATTTTGGGGTGCTTTGTTTTATAGAAATAGATAATAAAGACAGCTATACTTTCCTCGTATTAAATTAGTAAAGATACATTTTTAATGTTAATGTTGTTAAGAGTACATCAAGGTATGACCAGTCAAAATTAAAACTCTACATGCTGCCAAATATCTAATGATTCAGTAGAATATTCAGATATTCACAAATACTAGAAGCATATGATTATAATTTTTCAATCTTTTCAATATTGGTGGCTTCCTTAATGAGTGACAATATTCTGTTTAAAATATCATTTGCTTTACTGGTATATTTGGAGATGACTAAAACCATATATTCTAATTTTTTAAGCTAATTTTTAAAACATATGGTGAAAAGGAGGCAGAACTTTCAAGGTTTAATTCTTCCAGCTGAGTAAACTCATCCTTTGACTGAGATGCTAAGGAAGTTTAAATATAAATATCTGAAGAAAAAGGAATAAAGACAAACATGTTGAAACAAAAAAAAAAATTAGGGCATCAGACAAAATGTTTTGATTGTCAGAATGTGAGATGTTTGGGTCATTGGACAGAAGTGGGGTAAAAAATAACTTCCCTGTGCCACAGAGGAAGAAATAGTAAAAAGTGTGGCCATCAGCTATCTAATGTTAGTGATTTCTGTAAGTTAAAAGGATATCAGAGTATCTTAAAATGTCAATTAGAAGAGACGTATTTAATCATTTTGTTCTTGACAGAAAAGTAGTAAGTCCACATACAAGTAACTTGCCCAAAACAATTTGGTGGCAGCAGAGCAAGCAGGTACCCCACGAGGCCCAATGATCTAGGGGCTGCCCTTTCCATCTGAAGATGTCACAGTAGATGCTACAATCTACTGGTTATATTCTAACCATAGGTTAGCATGGGAAGGAGCACATTGTCTTTGTAAATCTGATTTTACTAGTATATCTTCTGCTGAATTAATTCACTTTTTTAAGTTAACTTCGCCATTGTGATTTATTGAACTCTAGGGGAGCACATGGATATACAGAAGTATGTGTATAGACATGGTATGTATAAATAAGTCATTGAGAAGTCTATTCATGCTGCTTCCACTTGTCTCATTTTTTTCATAATCCTCTGAGTTTGCCTTCTCCCTCCACCATTTTTCACACCATGAGGTCATTACTATCTCTTAAGTAACAAACCCACGGGCTTTTCTCCATCACATTTGCTCCTGTTGATCATGTCCTCCTTTGTGGAACTCCTGGTTTATAGTTATGATGACACTATGAGCTCTTTTTTTACTTGTCTTTACTCTTCCTCATTCTCCATTACTGCTCCTCTTCCTTCATTCTTTACATGTTAGTGTTCCATCCTTAGCCCTTGCCAGACTCATCTTATCTTAACTAACTACTGGACCTTCTAACCAGCAGCCCCTTCAAGCTTTCCATTGACAAGCAGTGCCACCCTTTCTTCCTCCACTAACTGAAACTCGAGTTATTTTTCTCAAGATAGTTAAAATACTATGAAACATGTCTCACCTCCTTTATTTAAAGGACCAACCCATTCTTTGTACTCCAATAGCACAGACACGGGTTATGTGCTATTGGAATACAAAAAGACTATCTACAGTAGTGGTTGAGTGTGGGCTCAAGAGTTAGACTGCCTTGCTTTTAATTCTGTCTGCTTTTAATTATGCCTCAGCTTCCTCATCCTTCAAATGGAAATGATAACAGTAGTGATCTCCTATAGTGCAGTGAGTATTAAATGAGTTAATATATGTAAAAAATCTAGAACAGTACCAAGAACATATTTACTTCTCAATAATGGTTAACTATAAGAGTTATTGTAGCATGTTATCATACTGAACTGAAATTATTTTTTTACTTATCCAACTCTGTTACTAGAAAATGAGAACCTTGAAAAAGTTCAAGATTCTATACCCAACTCATACCACAAAGCACGTAACAGGTGTGTAAACTATTGATCAAATAGAGAACTTCAGGTGAGAGCAAATGGAGAATGAAATAAAGTGATATTGATTTGGGAGAATACCACAGTTCCCTTGGCCAGACAAAGGCATGATGCCCCTGTAATAAAGATTGCAAAACTACCACAAATGGGAAAGATAAAGTAATAGTAAGAGACTTCAACTACCTGAAGAGGTGCAGGAGACTATAAATGCTGACAGCAGGGCTTCAGATAAGTAATTGACTTGCCTGAAACACAGAGGATAATGGAAGAAATGAGAACTACAAATAATTCAGACCAACAAGAAAGAACCATTTGGAGGTATAAAAATAGAATTTGGGAGGAATAAATTTAACAAAGATATATTTTTAGTTATCACAAATTCTCGAATATATTGTATTTTTCTCTTCTGTCACTTATCCCTTTCTACCTTTCTTTATCATCAATTTACACAAATGTAACCTCTTTTAGATTGTCGATCTCAAAAGGGAAATACTGAATCTTCCACATTTTGCCTCTCTCACAGCATGTAATGCAGTCCCTTTCACCTAAGAACCAGTTAATATTTGTTGACTGACTAAATGAAAAGAAACCAAGAGGGAAGTATAAATGGAAAAGAAGGGGGCATATGAATGTCAAATTGCTAGTGGAATCTGCAGGATTTAGTGATTTTTAAGATATGCTAGTGGAATAGAGAAGAAATTATTAAAGGCCCAAAATTCTGGTCAGATCAATGATTCTCTCCCATTGTTGATGTTTCTATCTCTTTCTATTTGCAGTCTACCCTTTCCTAATTAAACTGGGTTTGAGGAGTATTGGGAAAATTATATAATGAAATAAAAAATCAGAGAAGCTGGCTAGGAATCAGATGTCTTTTACAACTGGATTTCAGAAGCAAGTAAATGTGTTGGTTCAGACTTGCTGACTGGGGATGTTGGGTGAAATATCCAAATGGAAAAATCCAGGCTGTGGCTGACTGGATGATTCTAGAGCCCAGGAGAAGATTCTGGACTAGAGTCAGATATGACAGCCAGCCACATAAAGGTAGGAACTGAAGACACTAAAGGAGAAGAGACTGCTGGAGAGTTTGTGAAAACAAACAAGAGAAAGGCTATACGAAAAGAAAGGAGAAACATTCAGTGAGACTCAGGCCAAGCAATGAGAGAAGAAGGAAAGGAGTTAGTAGCTTGAGTGTCTCAGAGAGAGCCAACGTGAGGAAGGAATTTCTTGAAGGAGCCTGTAGTCAACCATGTCAAATGCACCGGGGTCAGAAGAACCTGAGAAAAAGCCATTGGCCTTATAGAGAGTAGTTTCAGGAGCTTCACAGAAGCAGGGTAGCCATGGTGAAAAGCTAACACCTCCAAAAGCCTTAAGAAAATTAAGACAATGACTGTAGACCACTTTCCAGAAACTGGAACTGAAGGAAAAGGAGTTAGCACCTACTTGTTGTCAGACGAATGAATAAGTGAAGAGATCAAATGAACAGGTTCTGCCAGGTGTGGATATATGGAAGCCAAGAAACAGAAAAGGTTCAGATGGAGTATCAAACATCTGACCTAGGAGGGACTCTAGACAGCACCAAAGTCAAACCTCTGATGTTACCTAGGAAGAAACTCAGAATGTTAGGTGAGTAGTTCAAAGTCACCCAGCAAGTTCATGTCAGGATAGAGATTTAAATGAAGGTCTCCCATCTCTCAGGTGGCTGATCTTTCCACTACACTGCCTTTGCAACATGAAACTTAAGCTTGGCAAATAACAAAACAACAACAAAAGTAAGTTTATACCTTTTCTTATTCTCCTTCCAGTTACTTCTTCTAGCCTATCTATCACCCCTCATGCAGAGACAATATTCCTCCTTCCTAATTGATCTGTAGTAAACTATTGCTTTTCATGGGGAAGGGGGCAAGTGGATGTTTCCAAGGTTACTGACAAGGACCTGATACTTTCCCTAGCAAACAGGCATTCACCTTGCCATGACTGCACAAGACCCCAAGGGGCCAAATTCACATGTGAAGAGAAATTTGGCAGGACCAGCATTGATGGAGAAACAGCTCTTCCTCTTTTTTCATACAGGCAGAGTCTACACAGCCAAAGTGGGCTAGAAGGGAGGACGGAGCAATAATCTGGCAAACTCGGGCATTGTAAAAACCCAATCCAACCACTCGGGCCTCCAGGCAAAGAAAAACATTTTCCCTGGCCCTGCCAAGTTCTCTCCATGCTCCAGGATCTAGGCCTGAGGGATTTGTGGCTCCCAAATGGTGGCATTGCCAAGTTGGCATGGGATTATGTGAGGCCTCTGTCCAATAGAACATTGGCCTCCATCCTTCCCGCTTTCTCAGTCCCCCATGGCACTAAGCGGCTATTTGGGAAGGAACACTTCCTCTGTGCAGCCACTAGGGGACCGTTTAATGCACTACATTGGTAATGCAGTGTCTGGGGTCTAGCTAATGTAGATTCACTGGCAGCCCATCCAGATTCAATGGTGATAGGTGATTTAGCAAACCATGGCCAATTACAATGCTGCATTTATTACTTCATTCATTGGCTTCACTTACTGGCTGGCTCCAGCCAGCTCTAGTGGAATAAGATATTTCTCGTCAGTAAGTTGCTTTCCTTGGATTGCCTCTTCTAGGAATTGGAGTCCAGACTTTTAAAGTAAATGGAAGAATGATTTTCAGTATCTTCTCCATATAAAAGGGACCTGGAGTATCAGGCATTGTGGACTCCTCTCTCCATATCTAAGTCACTGGTTAGATAACTGGCAACTCCTTCAGGCCAGGGGGAAACCTGGAATTTCAGAATCATTTCTTTAAAATGCTTACATCTTTAAGTTGCTTTGGCCGTCCTATGCCCTGCCTACTACACCTGCCCCAATGAGGAACATGGCAGTTTGGGCAGAAACACACCCATTCTTAGCATGGCCATATCTATTCATGCAGGAATAAAGGCTGATGGGGCTGCTAACACTTACCTAGCCAAAAGAACAGATTATCCCCAAGTATTCTCCCCGCCCCCCCCCAAATAAAGCTCATAACAATAACAATATTGGAGACATCTGGTAATTTGCCTCTTTCAAAGCTGACACAAACCTTGGAGGACAAGTAATGTATTCAGCAGCCACCTAGTCAGAGATGCAAAATGGTCCCTGGGTTCAAGGCTATGATACATTAGAATATAATTTGGCTGGAGCTTTTCTCTCTATTATGGAGAACAAATGCATTTTTGAATGACTTGAAGAAGAGGTCATGCTATTACTTCTGATGGGTAAGCTCAAAGAGGGTCAGAGAGGAGACCCAGTTCAGATAAGCCCCTGGAAAATATATATGCTCTTTCAAACCTAATCCTATTTTTTAGGTCTCTCTCTTCACTTTCAGGGCAGGAAACTTGGCAATCCTCTGGGGATCTACTTCCAGCTTGTTGGGAGGTTTCAGACAACTGCTGAATCTCTGGGCACCCACCCCAGTTACTTCTTCTGTAGAGTACGGGAAATGCCACCATCCTTAGGCGCAGGGGTCACTGAAAAGTTGTTGCTGCTGCTGCTATTGTTGTTGTGGTTTGTTTCTCAAAAGACTAGACTCTAGCCAATTTCCAAGAGCTTTGAGATAGCTGGGTATTCTTTCTAAGCATGTTACAAAGATGCCTGTTTGCTTAAATCTGTGGCATCTTTTCAGTCCTCACCCACCCCCCACCCCTGCTTGTCTGTTTTCTACACAGATTCATGTCCACAAAAGAACCAACTTAAGTTCTTTACTAAGGAGTTCAAGTTCCTAAATCTCACAACCAATCAGGCAGTATATTTAGAGAGAAAGCAAATAAGCCTTAAATAGTCTTAGCCAAACCCTTCCAATAAAATTGCTTAGCACTGCATTCTATTTGCAGTCTACCCTTTCCTAATTAAACTGGGTTAGAGAAGGATTGGGAAAATTGTATAATGAAATAAAAAAATCAATCTTGCTTATTCTGACAGGCTCCGAGTGATTGTTAGAAATCATGACTAAGATTCAACTTTTTTTTCTGTCTTCACATATTTTTACACGTGTGCTATAGGTTGAGCAAGCTTCCAAGTCTAGGTCATAGCAAACCCTGTTGGTGTTCATTGGTAGAGACCAAGTGGGCATACGAGGGCCAGGTTTAGCCCACTCTATGAACAGTCTTACAGTCCTCGGAGCAAGTCTTGGCTGTACATCCTTCAGCCTCTGCACCAAGTTTCTTTTTCTTGAGAAAGAGTCACAGTCCATCTGCTGTGCAAATACACAAATACAAAACCATCACCCGTTTCATTAGGAATTAGTCCCCACCAGGATACAGCAGCCCTTTCACCTTTCAGATGAGGAATGAATGTTGTAATTGTAGAGTGAGGCCTTTCCCGGGGAATGAATGGAGTCAACCTTGGCTCCAGGAAGCCACTGGCCAGTGGTGCCCCAGCAAATTCTGTACCCAATGCAAAAACAATATATGCCAATTCTTAGCCTACCCGCTGTTACACTATCTGTTTTTCCACCCCATTGAATGAGTTTGGGTGGTAAGAAGGAAAGATTTGAGTGAAGGTGAGATCACTAATCATTTCCAAATATCCAGCACATCTGTGCCATCCCACAGCAACTACTGTAAATGTGTCTCTGCGTCTCCTTCATGGCCCGTATTTTCACAGTTAGCTTGTGACGCATCCAAAGAATCAGGCTGACTTCATGGAGTCTTGTATTGTGGTGTTGTGTGTTTTTTGTTTTTTTATTGTTTTCTTTAAATAACGATCAGGTATTATTACTTCTGTAACTAATGAAATGAAATGCTCTGACATTTTATGTGACTTTCTTCCAGGCATGGGTAAGACCAAAGAGATTAAAGAAGAGCAAAATTTAAAACTGAGTCTCATTTGTTTGTGCAAGATTTCTCTGGAAGGGTCTTAAAAGCCTCCTGACTGTGGTTGTCTCTGGGAAGAGAATTGGGTGCTGGAGAAAAGGGTGTCACTAACTATCCACCATCAGTGAAAGGGGAGAAAGACTGGTGTTCAGAGAGATACAAGTTTATTTTACATGGAAAACAAAGACACTTTTAATTTAAGAATAGGGTTTCAGTAATTTAATTTATGTATCTTTTCTTTCCTCTGTAATAATATTTACTGAGTACTGACCATATTCTCTCTTTAACCTCACTTATTATTGAGTGCTTATTAGATGTCAGGCACCATCCTAAGTACTTTATGTGCAGTATCTCATTTAGTCTTCAGAACAGCCTTATAAAGTACTATTATTATCTCCATTTTGCAAATTAGAAAACCAAATATTAGATCTTGCCCCACCCCTCACAGCAGCCCAGACCTGCACAGTAAGTGCCCACACACTCAGGTTGTAAAACTGCTATTCTTTTCTCACCTCTTAATATTTTTATTCAAATTTAATCTTTTTTTTTCAAGTTTCTGCTCATTATCTAATGCCCTTATATGATCTACCTTTTCTTCTTCTCTTTAATATCCCATCATCCCTGTGGCACCATCTTTTATTTTCTTTGCTCAAGTCCAAAATACAATTAGGAGATTCTTTTCAGGGCCTCCTTTCCTGCCTCTCAGAGTCAGAGTGAGGGCATAGCTACTGCAACAATGACCCTGGGCCATGTGCTACTTGGAAGGGAGGGGATTTCCTACTTATTTAGAGCTATGATATGAAGTTAGGTGCTCATCCTTGTCTGTTCTTGGAAATGGTGCCTGTCCCCAAGTTGGGTGACCTGTCATCAAATATTTTAATATGATAATGAGAGGAGAGGAATTGTATTTGACTACACATTAGGGTCTAGCTGGTGTTGTAAGTTAATAGAATACTTTTTTCAATGAAATGTAACTTTTATACTTGAAAGAAATGCAAATGGAATCCTGTTATGAACAAATATTTTTATTTTTAGCTCCAAAATATCAAGCTTTGCAAAAATGTTACTGGGGGGGGATAAGGACACATATGTAATACCTTAATCAATAAAGAAAATTTTAAAAAAGAATAAAACAGCATCACATTTTTGAGCAGCTCTTGTTCTATTCACATCACTATATTTCCACAGGGATTGTTATTATTATCATCTTCATTATCACCACTGTTATTATTACATGATGGAGGAGAAGAAATTGAAGAAAAACTATGAAAACTTTAAAAATAAAACTCCTAAAAGTCTGGCCTCGACCTTTGCACCTCATGGACTATGGATTAAGAAAAGGGTCCTGGAACAAGAAAAAAGCATTTGTAGCTAAAATTCATATTCAAAAGGCCAAACTAAAAGAAGGAAACATTTTTATCCAAAGATAAACAGGCATGTGGTCACAGACACACACACTCAGCCTCCTCTGCGTCAGAATCCTTGGCCCAGCAGGACCTATGGCAGAGACTCAACTGCGTGACATCACTGCGTGGCGGGTAGTGTGTGCTAATGAATTCATTGCATGGGATCTCTGACCAGAAATTCATCTCCCCCTCCCCCTGGCCCACCCCTTTCTCAACAGCAAGCCAAGTTTGGGTAGCACCACTGTGCTGCTCAGCCTGTGTGCTTAATGCATTCATTAAACAGGAGACTGGAGATGGTTTCCTATGTTTCTCATTATTTAAAAGAACAAGTTAATCTCCCCTTTGGGGGGCAGCAGGGGAACTGAAAACCACATGATCCTCTTAAATAGTTCTTTGCCGGGTCCTCCCTTGTTGACAGGTCTGCTTTCATAATTTTATTGTCGTGGCTTTGGAGCAAATGTTAGAGAGGTAGAGCTTGTTGATGGAAGGGTGGGAATGAGGAGAAGGCAGGTGAGGCTGGGGAAAACCTAGGGGGTGAGGGAGAGAAATCCAAGCATCTGATAGATGGCAAGTCTTTTATCAGATCTACCTCTTTCCCTCCTCGAGTGCCTATCACATCACACAAACTGCTCCTGAAGAGCCCTCCATTTACCCTCTCCCCTAATTAAATGTGCACTTCATTAATGTAAATTGGGGGTTTAATGCTCTTGTTGAAATTCTGAAGAAAATGCTATGGCCTCGCGAAATGCTTAAGCATCATTGCAAATTAGATTAGGGACCAAGAAAGGCAGTAAAATTAGAATGATAATGGCTGATGTGGCTTCCTGACAGGCATGACTATTCAGGGATCAATGGAATGGAGAACAGTTTCCCGAGCCGAAAGTGAAAGGCAGGGACAAACGTCAGCCTACAGATGTGGCTTTTGGAAGCACTTTCAATTAGTTTAATTTGGTAAATGGTGGGGATTTAGAGGCTCTCGGCCAGTCATACAAGACAAGAATACATTGAAATGTTTTTCACTTTTTAACATAAAATAGGATTGGCTTTAGATTTGCATTTCTCGAACAAGAAGATGGAGAGGGGCGGGGTGGGAGGTGGAGGGTGCAGGGAAAGTTTCCAAAGTGTTTCACCAACTCTGCTTTTGAAAATGGAAATGACTTTTATAAGCTTGGACTGGAACCTTCCAAACAGTGGGAAAGGAGAGAGTAAATGTGCCCCTCTGGTTCTCAGGGAGGCCTTAAAACCTGGACAGCCAAGAGCCAAATATGTACGGAAAGATGTGGTCAAAAGCTGGGGTGTTGTTGGGCAGGGGTGGGGGGGTGCGGGGGGAGGTGTACGTAGGTAGTGAAATACACTCAAACTCATTCATCATTTCTCCCTGTAAATATGCTGTATTTTTTTAAAAAATGAATGCTATCTCTCAGTTACAGGACCCCATATCTCGGTTACAGGACGCCTTCTTCTCCCGCCCCCCAAAAAAACTTTAACCACACTTTTAAAGGTATCAAAAAAGAGGAATATTCTAATCCTGTTCCACAAGCATTCACCCCAGCACACGTGCTCAAGGTTCTTTTCTGAAGGCGTGGACGCGACCTCAGCAGACACTCACTTGGTGGACACTCACTTGGCCTCACTTGGTTAGCGGTGAGAGTTCCTCCTGTTCTTTTTGTTCCCTCCTACTAGCTCCTCCCCACCCCCAAACCACTGGTGTCTTCACTGGAAAATAAATTGGCACTAATCTGGTGACTGGGGACGTTTACAGGCAGGACAGCTTCTGTGCACAAAGACCTCCTTCAGATTTGCAGATTTCGACTACAGGTCCCTCCTTGTGTTCCCAGAGTGCTGTCAAGCTCCAGTTGGACCTCCTCCCTGAAGGCGTCTGCATCTTTCCTGAGTGAAGAGGAAGGAGATGATGCGTCAGAAACTACGGTAAATATTACCAAGTCCCCAGTGACTCCCAAAGCCTGTCCAACCTCATGAACCGGAGCCGTGATTCACCTCCCAAGTCCATATGTTCCTTTTATGGATGCACCCCTCGCACCCTTGTGAAGCTAATATTGCAAGTCAGCAGCGAGCATGGCAATAGACAACCCATACAGAAAGGAGTCACTTGCCCAAAAGAAAAGAGAGTGACTTCCACATGTGGTGAAAATAGACCAGGACAAAAGTAAGCTTGTGACGTAGTTTGCACTGCTAATAATTTGGCAGCTAAGAGCTCTCGGTTCATCATGAGGATGGTAGCAGATCATTGGTGTTACAAGCAAATCCACATTTATGGGCTTCCGAAGGCCCCTTTCATAACGGCCACTTGTCTGCTAAAAAACATCCAATAGAGAAGCAGGAAAAAAAATGCCAAGTAAATTATCCCAGTGCAGTTAATATAAATAATATTATATCTAATATCTGTATAGTACTTTGCTGTTTTCTAAAAACACAAACAAATCCAATAAGTTATTTGATCTATAACAAAATCTTCTGAGGTTGAAAAGAAATGAATAATTTTTTCTACTTTATAAATGATGAAAATTAGGTTCAGAGGTGACCAGTTACTGTTCCAAATAATTTTAAGTGGCAGAGTATAAATTAAAGCAAAATTCTTCTTTATCTAATAACTTTAATATTGCAAAATTGATAAACAATTTTTGAGGAAAAATTCAAATAATACAGAAATGTACACAGATTGGCACTGTTCCCTTGTTGGCACTAAGATCTCAATGGGACATTTCTCCCACAGAAGAAAGTAAAATGCATACCAATAATTACCAGAAATATTTTGCATATATATTTCTTTGCCTTGATAGATAATATTAATACTGATAATAATAATAAGAGCTAACATTATTAACTTCTGTTGGGGTCCGGCTGATTGGGACTGAGAGAGATGGGCCAGACCTGCCCTGGAGCCCTCCCACAATCCCTCCCCGGCTGGCCAACCTCCCAGATCTCTTTCCTCAGCCTGGTCTGTTCCCTCTCACAATCTGAGACCCCTCGGGGGATGTCAGAGAGTCAGTTTTAGCCCAATCCTGCAGGGGACACCACTGGTGCACAAATTGGTGCACCGGGCCTCTAGTTTAATTAATAAATCCCTATTGATGGACTTTAGGTTGCTTTTAGTTTTTTTCTTTTGTAAATACTGCTGTGATGAAAAGCATGAGCACAGTTTCTTCCACAGTTAGCCAGTCATCTCCTTAGGGTTCATTTTAAACATAAGATTTAGAGCAACACTGAGATTTTTCTGATTCCTAGTTTCACATGCTTGCCTCCACTCCTTCTCATGCAGCCGCCTCAGGGGTAGCCTACAGGGTGGGGCAAAAGTAGGTTTATAGTTGTAAGTACACACAATGCATAACTTATTCTTATATTATTACTTATTAATTATTGCATTATTTTCCACATGAACAACTGTAAACCTACCTTTGCCTCACCCTGTATAAACTCAATAGCTGTTGGCTGGAAGTTTTTAGATTTTTCACAGATGAGTTGGCAAAGTGTGTTCCCAACCTGTGATCATTGCTTCAAATAAACGCATCTCTAGGATTCTGGGACCTCAGAGAATCGCCTGTGAGTACAGTCCAGACCCCCAAACAGCAATAATATGACAGTGCAATGAGGAAGACAGAATTGTCATTTCCTTCCTTTCTGTCATTCCCCAGACACTTGACTGGATACTGAGGAAACATGCCCCATAAGATAGGATCTACACCCTCAAGAAGGGCAGACATGCAGGAGACACAGAAAATAAAAAGGCAAGTACAGCTCTAACTGGTTTGGCTCTGTGAATAGAGCGTCGGCCTGCTGACTGAAGGATCCCAGGTTCGATTCCGGTCAGGGGCGTGTACCTTGGTTGCGGGCACATTCCCCAGTGGGGGGTGTGCAGGAGGCAGCTGATGGATGTTTCTAACTCTCTATCCCTCTCCCTTCCTCTCTGTAAAAAATCAATAAAATTAAAAAAAAAGACAAGTACAAAGAAGTGTGATAAGTGCTATGATATAAATATTCCCATTATGCTTACAAGACAACCAAGCTGTGCACTCATCCCAGACTGGTGAACTCAGGGAAGGCCTCCCAGGAGAGGAGGTTTCTGGGAAATCCTGAAGGATGAGCTGCAGTTACCCAGGCAAGAGAGCATGTATGGACATTGCAGACAAAAGTTCTTGTTTGGGAGCTGTGTCCATACACAGGTTCTCTTCCAGGCCCCTCTTTCTCCTGACCCCTTCAGGCTGAAGGGTGGGTGATAATGGATTTCCACCTGCTAACCTCAGGATACTGGATTCTCCTTTTTATCATTTTTCAAAATCCCTGCCCTTTGTAAGTAGCCCATTATTAAACTCTCTCCTAATAACCCAGTTTGAGTTTGAGATCTGTTTACTATCAGGACCCTGATTCTTGTCAGGACCCCCCATACGTACATAAAAGATTAGACACAACTCTACAGACTTCACAGCCCCCCCCCCCCACAACACTCCACCTTGACCCTCATCCCAAAGCCAATCCAAGGAGCAGAGAGTGAAAATCCTAGCTCCAGAAGAAATGCATAGCGCTCAAGATTGGCACTGTTCCCTTGTTGGCACTAAGATCTCAATGGGACATTTCTCTTCTGGCGCCAGTTAGAAATGTTCAATTCCATTTCACTTTAATTTGCAATAAATGTGCCTAATTTTATTCTTAATTTCCTACATAGATGGATTTGGCAAAGCGACTTTGCCAGCTCAAAGGTTAAATTCCTGATTGAAAATGCTAATATGGAATTCATTTTCTCAAACACTGATTCTCCAATTATGTGAAATTACTCTTGTTTAGATAAGAATCAGAGAACTGTAGAGATGGGAGGTTCAGTAGACAAGAACCCAATGGGCTCAACCAAGTTAAAGGTCTATCCATCCCTCCCTCCTAGAAATTGGCCTGCCCCATTGAGGCAACTGTTGTTTGCACTGGATAAGTGTTGACTTTTAAGAAAGATTCTTTGTATTTTGTGAGACTCTTCCTCCCTTGGCATTGAAACTACTTTGAGATATGGTCTCAATTTAACTTACCAGGCCCTGGAAGGTGGTTTTAAAAAAAGAGAAGAAAAGAATAACACAAGAGATGGGTAACAGCTACTTCCTTGTCCAGAAAATGAGTGACACAGAGAAGGGAGTGGGAAGGATAATTACATTTTTAAATTTATAATGTGTGACACTTACAGCATTTGAATTTATTATCTAGTATTTGAAAAATAAGTCAGTTTACTTAAAAGATGAGGGAATAAGTAACATTGGGATTCTGTTTAGCAAAGAGATATTGCTCACCTAATGCAAGTTATGGAATACCTTGGGCATTGCAAAGAATATAAGGTAACTGAGACACAGTTCCAGACTTCCAATAGTCTGCTGTCCTGTGGAGGAGACAAAAGTGTACAGAGACAATGATAAGCCAGCAAGGAATGTGTGATGTCACAGAATAGAGATGGGAGGAGATTCATTGCAAGTCAGTGTGTCTGAGTTGATGAACATATGGTTAGAATTTGGGAGGGATGCATCAAGTGGGATAACTGTCAGCAAAAGCTAGGGAAGTAAAAGAGGACATGAGCAATTACCCCCAACCCCTCCCAATGTCCAGCCATGAGGACATCTTACATTTTCCACTGAAGTCCTATTTGTAATAATTATGCCTACATGAGTATGACACTTTAGTTTTGTAAAGGTCTCCTCAAATAAACAATTTTCTTTAACTTTACAAGAACATATTCTACTGTATAGTTGAAGAAACCAGTTAAGAGAGGACAGCAGAGTTGAATGGGACTTTAAAGGAAACTATCATTTTACATCTGAGGAAACTGAAGCCTAGTGAGGATATGTGACATTTAGTTAGGAACAGATCCAGAAGTTTCTGAAATTATTCGCCTCACACAAATATGTCTTCTAATCAAACCCTGCTTCCATCTGCATGGAATAATTTATAAGCACAATAAAGCAGCTTTTGATGTATACCCTTGTTTTCTGCCTAGGTGCAGGAAAGTATATACACTTCAAATGTCCATATCTATCACTTAGAAATATATTAGGAAAAAATACTATGTCTATCTTAGCATTACTAAGGGTTGTTGTTGATTGTTTGTTTGTTTGTTTTGCTTTTGTTTTGTTTTGAGGAGTTTTCATTTTTGTCATCTATCTACTGCTATTCACCTGGAATCTCCACACCTGGAGTGAGATTGTGTCTGAGGATAGCTGTAGCCTGGGTAGGAAGAAGGCAGCTCAGAATTTTGCCTAGTCCCTGCATTCTCTACCATTCAGAATACTCTGATAGGAGAGGCTAGTAAATGTTTGCAGGAAAATTATATCTTGGCTAGTGTAAATAATAAAGCAATGAGCATAGCGGTGCATATATCTTTTTGAATTAGTGTTTTCATATTCTCTGGATAAATTCCCATAAGTGGAATTGCTGAATCATATGTTAGTTTTATTCTTAATTGAGGAATCTCCATACTGTTTTCCTTAGTGGCTGGATCAATTTACAAATGATTTATACCAACAGTGTACAAGCGATCCCTTTTCTCCCAAACCTCTCCAATACTCTTGTCTTTTTCATGATAGCTGTTCTAACAGATGTGGGGTGATATATCATTGTGGGTTTGATTTGCATTTTCATTTGCAATGAATAAATAGAGAAGATGTGAGATATATATATAATGAAATACTACCCAGCCATTAAAAAAAAGAAATCTTACCATTTGTGACATGGATGGACCTTGAGTGCATTACGCTAAGTCAGTGGTCGGCAAACCGCGGCTCGCAGCCATATGCGGCTCTTTGGCCCCTTGAGTGTGGCTCTTCCACAAAATACCACGGCCTGGGCGAATCTATTTTGAAGAAGTGGCGTTAGAAGAAGTTTAAGTTTCAAAAATTTGGCTCTCAAAATAAATTTCAATCGTCGTACTGTTGATATTTGGCTCTGTTGACTAATGCATTTGCCGACCACTGCGCTAAGTGAAATAAGTTACTAGTAGATGCAGAAAAACAATACCACAAGATTTCACTCATATGTGGAATATTTCTTAAAAAGAACAAACAAAAGAAAACAAAAACAAACTCTTAAGAGCAGACAACAGATTGGTGGTTACCAGAGGGAGAGGGGGTAGGTGGAGGGGAAATGGGTAAAGGGGTTCAATTGTATGGTGATGGATAGTAACTAGACTTTTGGTGGTGAACACCATGTAGTTTATACAGATATATCCAATTATAATGTTGCACACATAAAACTTATATAATTTTATACATGTTACCACAATTTAAAAAAAAGAATAAAATTAGTACATGTTAGAAGATAACTGATGCTATAAAGCTACAAAGTTCTAGGGCAGGGGTAGTTGGTATAAATATCAGCCAAAGCAGCATAGCTGGAAAGGGACATTGATTCTTGAGTTTCCTGTATGCAGCACATAAGTAATTTCACCTTTCGCTTCTGACTACCCACTCATGAAATGCATCCCCTTCTCGTAGACCAGGCCCCCAAGCCCATACCCTCTGCATCCCTTGCCTTTTTGAGAAGCTTCCCCCATGCCCCAGCTGGGCCTGAATGATTAGGTGTGGCCCTACAGCTCACTCTCACTTATTCAGCTGTTAAAGCAGCTTAAACCCTCATAAGAACATTAACATTTGGGTGCCAATAACAGATTGACCTTTATTCATAAAGTGCAAATAGTTGGAAGTCGAACAGATTGGTTGCCAACGATTGCCTTTTATGTGCAGTTTAAAGCTTTGATTTCTCTCCCCTTTCTTCCTTTAATCTGACATCGCTGGCTTGAATACGGTTTGCACTCTAAGTAAACAGGGCCGGCGGAGGCCTCTGCTTTTGCAGCACAGTTTGCTGGTGAGAAGGGAAGGAGACCAGAGGGTGACTTTAAAAGATTTGCCTTTGGAATTAAACAATTTAAGAATGGGTTGGAAACCCCCAAAACTGAATGGAGCAGTTGGAGGAAATCCGAACTGAACTCGAGCAAGAGTCTTTTGCATATGGGCTATTTATCCAAAATTGGCCATCTAGATGCAGAATGAGAATGTAAGGATTTATATGAACTCTCTTGAAAGTTTACCCCAGGCCATACACAAAAGGAGAACTCAGAAACCCACTGAGCCTATGACTTGAAATGGGACCACACCACACTGCTTTGTTACCCCTTCTAGCCAGCTGTCAGCATTTTAATGCTTAAGAGTATGAAGGGTGGCTGAATCCTTTTAAACAAGTTGTGTTTCTTTAAAGCATTCCATGGAAATTCGTATCTCTTAAGCACAGGCTTTTTAAGATAATCTCCAACATAGCATTCAGTTCTGGATTTTTTTCCCCTGATTTATCTTGACAATACTTCACTTTCAACAGCACAGCCTACGCTTTATAGCAAATGGAGAGTCTTTATAGCATTTTCATAGATAGTATGTGTAAATGCAAAGCTTTCCAGCAATCAATTGTGCCCATTTAGAAATAATAAAGTCTTTTGTGAGTCAACAGAACAAACACAGGAAATGGAAGGTACGACGTTCTCATGAATAAGACTTGACTGTAAGTATAAGGCAATTTTATGTGAATGCTGGTTCTGGGAGAGCTTTTGCAGTACTTGATAAAAATCTTTACATGTACTTTAGCAGCAAAGGAGCATTTCTGTTTGATTCAGACAATTTAGCATTGTATTGTATATTAACAACTTTGGCTTTAGAATTAGGCAGATCTAGGTTTGTGTCCCGGCCCTTATTAGAAACTCATTAACTGTGTGACTTAAACAAGAAACTTCTCTCAAAGCCTCATTTCCTCCTCTGAATTTATGGGCCACTATAGCACCAATCTCAGAGGAATGAACATCCCCATGAAGCTCTTAACCCAGTCCCTAGTAAAATATCCAGTGAAACTTAGTTATTGTTTTTTTTTTTTACCAATTTTTGACTTTAGATACCGTTGATGTCATACATAGGTCTGTATGGAGAATATGACAAAAAGAAACAGAAAGTGCTTAACAGCAGACCCACCCTGCACTTAACCACAATAAATAGAAATTGCTATTATTGTTGTTGTTACTTCTTTCTTGTACACAAACTGTTTCACTATCTCAAACGACATTATGGTTGTCTTATGGCAGCAAATAGGCCTTTCATTGTTTTGCATCCCCGGATGCTCTGATGCAGTATTAGATGCAGATGAATGCTTAATAAATGACTTATTGGTTAATTGTTTCTTCTCCTTTATTGAAAACCACCTGCTCCTAAGTGAAAAATATTGGCATTATCTCATTTCTTTTCTTTCATTTCCTCCACAGTTGTGAAATTGTTTGGCCATCTTGACAAATCGAGCCTGGTTTCAGCTCATGAGGACAGTTTTACATGTTATGGTTATAAAATAAGAAGAAAATAATAATAATTTGATTGAAAATGGGCAGAGAACCTAAACAGACATTTTTTTCAAAGAGAACATATAAATGGGCAACAGGTACATGGAAAAGTGCTCAACATCATTAATCATCAGGGAAATGCAAATCAAAACTACAATGAGATATCACCTCACACCTGTTAGGATGGCTATTATCCAAAAGACAAGAGCTAACAAGTGTTGGTGAGAATGTGGAGAAAAGGCAACCTTTGTTCACTGTTGGTGAGAATGTAAATTGGTGCAGCCATTATGGAAAAGAATATGAAGGTTTCTCAAAAAATTAAAAATGAACTACCATATGATCCAGCAATCTCACTTCTGGGTATACTAGTATTTCTAAAGGAAATGAAATAATTATCTTGAAGAGATATTGTCTGCAATGTATTGAAAGAGTGATATTTATAATAGCCAAGATATAGAAATAACCTAAGAGTCCATCAGCAGATGAATGGATAAAGAAACTGTGACATATATGTATGTTATATATACATACAATGGAATATTACTTAGGCATGAGAAAGAAGAAAATCATACCATTTGCAACAATATGGATGTACCTCTAGGGCATTATACTAAGTGAAAGAAGTCAGAAAGAGAACAACAAATACTGTATTATCTCATATGTGAAATCTAAAATGCTGAACTTATAGAAACAGAGAGTACATTAGTAGTTGCCCAGGGCTGGAGAGATAAGAGAAATGAGCAGATATTGGTCAAAGGGTACAAACTTCCAGTTATAAAATGAATACGTTCTGGGCATCTAATGAATAGCATGGTGATTATAGTTAACAATACTGAATTCTATACTTGAAATTTACTTAGAGAGTAAATCTTAAATGTTCTCACCACACACCAAAAAAAAAAAAAAAAGTATGTGAGGTAATAGATGTGTTACATAACTTTATTATGGTAGTCTTTTCACTACATATACATTTAATCTATTTATTTTATACATACTTTATGTATGTAATTTATATATTATAGATTTTATATGTGTGTATACAAAATCATCACATTGTACACTTTAAACTTATACAATGTTATATGTCAATTATAACTTAATAAATCTAGGATAAAAGAGGTTATGGATGGTAAGAACTATGACTAATGGGCAAAGGCAAAACCCTTTACACCTCAGTTACTGCCAATGCTGTCACAATTAGATATAGATACAGATACAGATACAGATACAGATACAGACACATATATAGATATAAATGATATAGATATAGACAGATGTAGATGATACATATAGATGTATATGTAAATGCAGATGTGGATGTATTTATAGATAGATATAGATATAGGTATACTGGTAGATATAGACATAGATATAGATATAGATATAGGTATAGATATAGATATATGATATAAGAGTATCTTTTCTCCAAAATTTCAATGGACTACTAATGTCAAACCTGAGAACAATCACAATAACTTTAGAACTTTTGTTTTGGAATCCCGAAACAAAGGCCAGAAAACAAGAAAAGGTTAAAAATGAGACACAAACATAGAAATACACATAAAAATAGTGGTACAGAAGACAAAAAGAAAAAAATGAGGAAGAGACTGATATGGTAAATTTTGCAAGACCCTGGAGTTACTCCAAGAAGAGACAAAAGCTGGGGACAATGAGAAACTTCTTGATCTTTCAGGCCTCATGCCCACCCGTCCCAGATCCAATACTCACCCCAAGTCAGGGCAAAGTCTCATTTCTATTTAATTGTTTTTCTCACAGCTTTTCCTTCCATAATCAGAGACCGCGATGCCAACTAGCTCTTAAGCCAAGTCATTTTAATGAGGGAAAGATTTCAAAAAGATTATGAATAGGATTTTAAATGTCTACTGAAATACACACAGAAAAGTCTTCACTGTAAAAGAGGGAATGCTTTAAAAAGTATCTTTAAATAAATCCTCAATAACAGAGACTTGGCAGGCCCAGGGCTGTTACCTGGCCATCCTGGAAGAGTGAGCTCTTTACGGATTCCACTCCAAGCATTGGTGCTGACAAAGAGCCCCTAATCTATAGTATTGTTCAGTACTCACGGGAGTCTCATTAATTAGTAGCTGATGAGGTACAAAAGGAGTAAATTTTGTTTCAATTTAACGATGACCTTCACTTTAATTCCATTTCCTTAGTGAAAACCTGAAAATTATATGATTATCCCCAAACAGTAGAGTTTTTAAAAGCTCCTCTAGTCAGGCAAATTGCTTTAATTTCCTGCCTCTTTGCTGAATACAGAGTTGCAGTGGACCTAATGCACTTCTGGAAAAAGAACTGACTAGAAAACGTAGGTTTTTGGATTGTTGGGGGAATTTTAGCAGGGGATATATAGGAATAAAAAGAAAAGTTTTGTTTTGCATTTATGACCAAACAAATTACATAAAAAGTCTGAGGGTGACAAAAATATATTGCTACTATCATCAAAACAAAAAGCACTTAGAGTACATAGGAGATCAATGCCTGGCACAGAATATGTTTTTTAATAAATGTTTGTTGGAGAAACCAAGATGGCGGCATAGGTAATCACCTATACTTGCTGCCTCTCACAACCACATCAAAACCACAACTAAACAGCAGAACAACTACCACCCAGAACCGTGGAAAAGCTAGCTGAGTGGAAGTTCCACAACCAGAGAGGTGAAGAAAGCTCACCGAGACCAGTAAGAGGTGCGGAGGCGCGGAAAATGCTGCACCTGGATGTGCTGATTTTTAAACCAGGAGGGAGATACAAGCTCCCGCTTGCTCTGAACTCCAGTTCCAGGCAAGACTCTGGGGACCCAAACACATACAGGGAGAAACTGGACTGTCTGGCATCAGGATAGGAACGCAAGGGTGGCTTACTCTTAGAGGTGCTCGCAGCGATTATTGTTCCTGCACAGGGCACAGGATGTGGAGAACCAGGCACTTCTCTGGTTCAGGGCAGCCATTGCTATTTGCTCTGCCCTGGTGATTCCCAGAGACCCCGCCCCACCCAATTTACAACCACACCCAAGCTGTGAGCAGCGGCTTTTGCATATGAATGGCCTGTTCTTTCCCCTAAAACAAACTGCAGCTGGGTCAGAGAGCCCCAGAGATTCCAAAAGAAGGCCCACTGCCTGGCAGCAGCAGCAGCCTTGCTTCACAGCTGGGCCTCATCTGGGCACCTCCAAACCCCATACAAAGAGGAGGAATCTGCAGATGTCTCTGTAGCTCCTGCTGGGTGGCCCCAGAGAGTGGCTGACCTTGCAACTCCTTGGAGATCCAAGAGCCAGTGTACCCAGTGGTCAGAGTGAGACCATATCAGATTACAACTCTTCACATCCATAAGAGACACACTCAAGGAGCAGACTCAGTGAGCACCAAAGCCCTACTTAAGCAAGTCCTGCCCCATAAGGATGTCTCCTGCACAACAGATCTTCCAGTGTAGACACAGCTGGTCATCACAGCTAATTGGCCTGGGGGTCAATTCCTCCCAGTGATACCAACAGCAATCAAGTGTTAACTACAACAAGACTGTGCAGACAGCCCACAAAGGGATGCACCAAGAGCGTCCACCTCAGGTGAGTGGGGAGGCTGAGACACTGAGCCCTATAGGACACCAACCACACAAGGCCACTCTATCAACTCAAGGAGACTTAGCAGCTATCCAGTACATAGAAACAACCACAGTGAAACAGCCAAAATGCGGAGACAAAGAAATAAGTCACAAATGAAAGAAATGGATGAAAGCAAAATACCGGTGATAGAGTTCAAAACCACAGTTATAAGGTTACTCAAGAATCTTCTAGAAACCTCTGAGAAATTTAGTGAGACCCTCAAGGATATGATAAAGGACCAATCAGAAATTAAGCATACACTGACTGAAATAAAAAATAATATACAGAGATCCAACAGCAGACTAGAGGATCCCAAGAATCAAGTCAAAGATTTGAAATACAAAGAAAAAAAAACAAAAAAAAAAACACCCAACTGGAAAAGAAAAAAGAAAAAAGAATCCAAAAGTATGAAGATAGTGTAAGGAGCCTCTGGGACAACTTCAAGTGTACCAACATCCAAATTATGGGGGTGCCAGAAGAAGAGATAGAGCAAGATATTGAAAACATATTTGAAGAAATAATGACAGAAAACTGCCCCCACCTGGTGAAAGAAATAGACTTACAAGTCCAGAAAGCACAGAGAACCCCAAACAAGAGGAATCTAAAGAGGACCACACCAAGACACATCATAATTAAAATGCCAAAAGCAAAAGACAAAGAGAGAATCTTAAAAGCAGCAAGAGAAAAGCAGTTAGTTACCTACAAGGGAGTACCCATACGACTGTCAGCTGATTTCTCAACAGAAACTATGCAGGCCAGAAGGGAGTGGCAAGAAATATAGAGTGATGAATAGCAAAAACCTACAACCAAGATTACTTTACCCAGCAAAGTTATCATTCAGAATTGAAGGCCAGATAAAGAGCTTCACAGACAAGAAAAAAATAAAGGAGTTCATCACCACCAAACCAGTATTATATGAAATGCTGAAGGGTATTCTCTAAGAAGAGGAAGAAAAAGGTAAAGATAAAAATAATGAACAACAAAGTGACAACAAATACATATCTATCAACAAGTGAATCTAAAAATCAAGTGAATAAAAAAAAATCTGAAGAACAGAATAAACTGGTGAATATAATAGAATCAGGGGCATAGAAAGGGAGTAGACTGACAATTCTCAGGGGGAAAGGGGAAGGGTGCGGGAAGAGATTGGACAAAAATCTTACACCTATGGACGAGGACAATGGAGGGGGTAAGGGCATGGGGTGGGGTGGGAACCGGGTGGAGGGGAGCTATGAAGGGGGGAAAGAGGAACAACTGTAATAATCTGAACAATAAAGATTTATTTTAAAAAATTAAAAATAAAAAATAAATAAATGTTTTTTGAATGAATGAATGAATGAATGAATGAATTCTTTAAATGTCACCTTACTCTCAGTCAACACTGGTATTTTCAGCTATAATGTTCTTAAATTTAGGTAAGCAGGTGATTCAATATACTCCTGAAATGTTGTGCAATTCACTGTAAAATCAGCCCTTAGCTGCCCAGCAGGGAATAAACCAAAAGGTACAAGGACAACTTGACTAGGCAGCTGCCTGCTTCACCTCCACTATGATTTCTCAGATTGCAGACCCCAGCACCTGGGGTTCTCCCTTTCGGCCAGTGAGGGGAATGACTCACTGAAGCAGCTTGGAAGCAGTGCAGGCAGACAACATTACCATGTCTGTGTTTGTACACAGACATTTTAATGAAGTAAAACGATTAGTGGCATTTTCTTTTCTTTATTTCACTTTTTAAAACAAGCAAACTGTGCAAAAGCACCTTTTAGCTTCACATCATCCTGACCCTATCTTCTGAATGGAGTAAGAGTTAGAGATGGGTTGAGGATGTCTGTATCATGCATTACTTGGAAGTTTTTCAAAACTCAAAGTTAAATTGCTTGAAAGCCTAGTAAAGTGTCCTATTTCCCACAATGACCCCTCCATTGCCCTGTACACACACACACACACACACACACACACACACCCTTGCATGTGTCTACCAGGCTACTATTTGAATGAATCGATGAGGGAATGGTTGCTATAATGAATTATAGGGCGTAGAGTTTACATTATTGGCCACACTTAATATTTACCCAAATCAAATATTTCTAGGTCATGGGATGGATGAGTGATAATCTGAACAGAACAAGACATGACTTAAACCTGTCCTGAAGAACTTAGATCTAAAACTCTCTCCAGCTGAGAGAATCAAAGGTGCTCATGACCCAAATGAGTTAAACTCTAGGGCCATCTTGGGGCTGTTTGTCTCCTTGTCACTGTGGGAGAGAGTAGCAGCTAGGATGTCATGGTGGTATTCCACTCTGCTCTAAGGACTGGAAAACACAACCCTTATTTCTTCTCATCTCCAAGAACATTCCTAATCTCTCTTATTAATGAATCCAAAGTCAATCCAAAAAATATCAGGGCAGATTTTTCTTCTGCCTAGCTACCTTTCAGTTCTGTACAGCCCAAATGTTCTACTCATGTCCCTGTTTTCCCTCTTAGAACCAGCTTAACACACACACACATGCACACATCCATGAACAGAAACACTCATGGTATGATTTAAGAAAGAGTATCTTTCCTACTTCCTGGCTCAGTTCAAAAGTTAGAGACATGTTTGCATTATAAGTAAGCATCAGCAAAAAAAAAAAAAAAAAAAAAAGGAAAAAGAGAAAAACACTTAGATTAAAAAATGGGCAGAGATTTCAATAGACATTTTTCCAAAGAAGACATACTTATGGCCAATTGGTACATGAAAAGGTGTTCAGCATCACTAATCATCATGGAAATGCAAATCAAAAGTAAATGAGATTAATTGAGGAACTTATATGTATACTAGAGGCCTGGTGCATGAAATTCGTGCACTCAGGGTGGGGGGCGGGGGGAGGGCTCAGCCTGCTTTGCACCCTCTCACAGTCTGGGAGCCCTCAGGGGATGTCTGACTGATGGCTTAGGGGAGCGGGCCTAAGCCGTCAGTCGGACATCCTTAGTGCTGCTTGGAGGTAGGAGAGGCTCCTGCCATCCCCACTGCACTTGCCAGTAATGAGCCCAGCTTCTGGCTGAGTGGTGCTTCCCCTGTGGGAGCACACTGACCACCAAGGGACAGCTCCTGCATTGAGCTTCTGCCCCCTGGTAGTCAGTGCGCATCATAGCAATTGGTCGTTCTGCCGTTCGGTATATTTTCTTATTAGCCTTTTATTATGTAGAATATGCACAAGCCGATGGACACAGACAATAGTGTGGTAAAGGCCTGGGAGGGGTGGATGTGGGGTGGAGGAGGTCAATGGGGGGAAATGGGGATGGGACATCTGTAATGCTTTCAGCAATAAAGGTAATTTTAAAAAAATAAATGAGATTACACCTCACACATATTAGAATGGCTAATATAAAAAAAGATAAGTGTTGACAAGGATGTGAAGAAGAGGGAACCCTGGTGCACTATTGGTGGGAATGCAAATTGGTGCAACCATTATGGGAAATAGTATGGAAGTGCCTCAAAAAATTAAAAATAGTACTACCATATGATCTAGCTTCTGGGTGTTTATCCAAAGAAAACAAAAACACTAACTCGAAAAGATATATCCATCTCCATGTTCACTGCAGCGTTATTTATGACAGCAAAAGCATGGAAATAATCTAAATGTCTATCAAAGAATGAATGAAGATATTACTCAGTCATAACAAATAGGAACTCTTGCTATTTGTGACAGCATGGATAAAAATTGAGAGCATAATGCTAAATGAAATAAGTCAGAGAAAGACAAATACTGTATTATCTCACTTACATGTGGAATCTTTTAAAAATTGAAAAAGTAAATACAGAGAACAGAAAACAGATTAATGGTTTCCAGAGGTGGGAAGAAGGCATGAAATGGGTGAAGGTGATCAAAAGATACAGACTTCTAGTTATAAACTATCTAAGTTCTAGTGATGTAATGCACAGCATGGTGGCAAAAGTTAATAATACTGTATTGTATATTTGGAAGTTGCTAAGACAGTAGATCTCTAAAGTTCTTATCTTAGTGAAAAAAAATTGTAACTATGTGTGGTGATGGATGTTAACTAGACTTACTGTGAAGATAATTTCACAATCTATGCAAATATTGAATCATTATAATGTACATCTGAAATAAAATAATTTATATCAACTATATCTCACTTTAAAAACAGAGCAAAACAAGTCATCATCACTGGGAAGAGTGAGAGAAATCTATCAACCGTTCATACTCAAGTGCAAATTACTAAGATCCAATTGCTTTCCTCCTTTATGTCTGCCTAAAACTTCTGGGGGGAGTTTCTCATGGATGAGCTCTGAGAAACTATTCTCAATAAAAAGAATGTGTGTATAGAGACTAGGTGTGTGGTGTATGTAGAACCTGTGCACCATAAATTTAACAGAAATTTTATTTGCTAAAAGTAATATTGGGAATGATTTAAAAATATATAGTGCTCTTAAGCTTCTTCTTTTGCATTATTTTTCATTTAATCTCCACACAAGTCTCTGAGATACTATTATCACCAGCCCTATTTCATAGGTGAGAAAAAGAAATTAGACATCTTGTCTAAGAAGAAGGCGATCTGGACTTTGAAACTCATATAGAGGGATCCCAAAGCTGGGTGTGTTTTACAGTGCCAGGGTCTCTCTGGGAAAGATAACCTTGAGGTATCTTTGGAAAGGCACTCCTATTAATGTGTTTTAAGACATTTGCTATCAGCACATGACAAAATTTGGAAAGTAGCAAAGATACTGGCAATGACAGAGGTCCAAATGCAAGAAATAAAAAATAAATAAATAAATAAGGGCCCTGGCCAGTGTTCTAAGTGGTTAGAGTGTTGGCCCGCACACTGAAGGGTCTCAGGTTCCATTCCTGATCAAGGGCACATGGGCACATACCTGGGTTGCAGGTTAGACCCCTGGCCCTGGTTGGGGTGCATGCCGGAGGCAATCAATGGATGTGTCTCTCTCACCTCTCTTCTCTCTCTCTCTCTCTCTCTCTCTCTCTCTCTCTCAATCTCTCTCCATCCCTCCCTTCCACTCTCTCTAAAAACCAATGGAAAAAATATCCTCAGATGAGGATTAACTTAAAAAAAGAAAGAAAAATAAGGATGTTTGCAAATGTAGGCAAGTTCTTTCACCTTCCTCTTTTTACTTTCCATTGAGTCTTCCAGAGTAAATGCAGTCAAGCTTTGTGCCTCTTCCTTCATCTGGACCATTTTAACAGCTCCTTCCATCCTGGCTTAAATTTCGTCTCCAAGCTCGCCAGCATTGGCCTGGATGGAGCAACCTGCCTGGCTTTGATAGCAACACCACTGCTTAACTCACACTGCTCCGAGCTGGTGAGTCCAGGTAGAGGATGTTCCACTCTGTTTTGTGCTCCTCTTTATGGGACAGGGTCCAATTTGAGCACATTAAGGGGCAGGAACCCCATATCAGGAGCCAAAGAAGGTAATAATAAGGGCTAATAATTATTAATGTTTCACAAAGTCCTCCACATTCCTATGAAGCAGAACTTTCATTAATATTATTCCCATTTTCAGGCATGGAAACTGAAAAATGGAGAGGTTAAGTAATTTTCCCAAGATCACACAGCTCTTAAATAAAGGGGGAAGAGATTTCACACAAGCAATCTGATCCCAGAGCCTGGGTTCTTAACTAAGCACTATCAAAAAACTAAGTCACATGCCCGGCTGCCGTGGCTCAGTGGTTGAATGTCAACCTATGAACCAGGAGGTCATGGTTAGATTCCCAGTCAGGGCACACGACCTACTCCCAGTATAGGGCATGCAGGAGGCAGCCGATCAATGATTCTCTCTCATCATTGATATTTCTGTCTCTCTCTCAAATCAATAAAAAATATATTAAAAATTTTCTTTCCTCTCTAAAATCAATAAAAAATATATTAAAAATTTTTAAAAACTAAATCACACGAGATTTGTCAAGAACCTGGGTGCGTTCATCCTAGGTAAGCTAGGACTTGGCGATGTATGGCAGTCTTCTATTTGAATAGGATGGAGAAAGGAATGCAGAAGTAAAATCAACAAGTAGACATTATAGGCAGATGAATGAGCTTTCTACTTTCTAAACACTAATGCAGACCAAATATGTCTGCATTGATTGGGATGCTTTTAGTTTCAGCTATGAAAACCCGACCCCAAATAGCTTAATCAGAAAAAAATATATATAGGAAACTGAGATTTCTGTAACTAGAAAGTAACTATAATGTGTAAGGGTGGATAGGCATGGCTAGATCTAGGTGTTCAGGTGATGTCATAAGCAATCTGTCTTTTTCTCCATCTGTCCACTCAGTTTCTCTGTCTGTTCACATTCTTAGATGGACTTTACCCTGTTGAGCAGATATATCATCAGAAGTTCTAGACTTTCGTCATCCTCACAGTTGACAATCCCTCCATAAATGCACAAAAATTAGTAGTTAACTCTGCCCATGGGCATGGGGTGGAAAAATCTGGGAGGACTTTGCAGAGGAGGTGACATTTACTTACATTTTGTTGGTGGTTAGGAGTTTCCCAGGAGAAGAAGGATGCAATGAGATGGTCTTTGCTAGATTTGAGGGACTGCTCCACACAGCTCGAGCCCATTGGAGCATGTGGAGGAGGACAAGGAAATGAGGACAGCTGCCAGGTTCACTGAAAGCCATTTGCCAAACAACCAATTTGCAGAATGGCTAATTCACTGTAAAATAAATTTGCCAAAACAGTCAATTAATAATTTACCAAATTTATTGATTTATTAAAAATAACTTTTTTTACTATTTATATAAAGCATACAACAATTTGTATTGGATCAATAGCCACAGTTAACCAGTTTTTATTTTGCCTTTAGAACTGCATTTTAAGGGCTATTCGGTTTATTAAGAATTAAGATCATATGGAGGCGGGGAGTCTTCTTAGGACTATATTTAATATTCAGAAAAGTATATTTTAAGTAAAGACCAAATGTCAGTGTTTCATATGGGAAGTTTTTTAGTTGCTACTGATTTCTTTCAGCCTTTCTTTTCTCACTTTTAAACATTTCACCATGTCTGGCCAAATCTTATAGGAGACTGTTCTCTGTGAAGGACGTTGTTGCTTTTCTGTTCAGACCTCATAGTTCTAACAATTTAGACTCATACTATTCACAGTGATAGCCACTAGCCACATGTGGCTATCTAGCTTTAAATTAATTAAAATTAAATGAGATTAAAAGTTCAGCTCTTCAGTCACACTAACTGCACCTCAAGAGATCAGCAGCCACATGTGACTAGTAGCTATTATATTGGCCAATGCAGAGAAAGAACATTTTCGTCTTCACGGAAAGTTCTATTGAATAGTATGTTTTAAACCTGCCTAATGAGTCGTGAGCCCACCATTTCCCTAGGAGTCTGTCACTGATTCCCTAAGCTCTGTGCCCCACAGCAGCTCATGAGCCAGACTCTGCTCCTGCCCTGGTCTCCACCTCCCAAGGCCTGACTTACGTAGGAAGGAAATTTAGAAAACAAGCTTGTGGTTGATTATTTCAATTTTGTTCATTTTCTAGTCTAGCAATAGGATGACTTATTCAAGTATTATAAGGGTCATTGTGTAAAATTTTCTAGGGGATGATCTGCCTCAATTAAATACAAATAAGTGCTATCCTTTTTGGCAATGCTCTTCTTTCTCTCACTCCACTGACCTTCGGAGAATGAGGGAGGGGAAAAGGAAGGAAGGGAGGGAGAAATGGAGGAAGGAAGAGAGGGTGGAAAAGAAGGAAGGAAGGAGGAAGGAAGGAAGGAAGGAAGGAAGGAAGGAAGGAAGGAAGGAAGGAAGGAAGGAAAGAGAGAGAGCACGCGCAAGAGATCCTCCTGTCAGCAAACTCTTTACTGAAAATATTAATTCCACTAAAAGCATCAAAAGAGCTTTTTTTCCCCTTAAAATGAAAAAAAAATACAGTTGCATAGCAAAATGGAAGGCTTGAATGAACATTTCAAATCCTACCTGTCACAAGCCATTAGTTGAATTGCCTAAAGAAATCCCTTGACAAGTATAAGTGCTGTTTTTCTGTTAGAGTGCTTCATAATGTTGGCCACAAGAAGAAATTTCTCCACAAAAGCTCCCTCTGTTTAATAAAGTGATTTGTTCCAGTAACAGTGATAATAAAATTGCTGAATTGAAAGAGGATTGTTCCACGAAGACCTGAATCCAATTTGCTGGACTAGTATGATTACACCTTTATCTCTGTGTTTACTCATTTGTAGAATTGCTACCAGTCTTTCGATATGCAAT
The DNA here is from genome assembly GCF_951640355.1 of Cnephaeus nilssonii. Lineage (NCBI taxonomy): Eukaryota > Metazoa > Chordata > Mammalia > Chiroptera > Vespertilionidae > Cnephaeus > Cnephaeus nilssonii. The sequence continues at coordinate 63,851,576 of NC_137072.1, read as the reverse complement.
TAATAGGATTAATGGTTTGCAGGACCAGAGGCAGTAGGAGGGAACAGAACCGTTCAGGGGGCCTGGCAGCTGAGAGTGGCCTCTTTAGGGCAGTGCACCTTACTGGCTGTGTTCTGCAGGTTGAATGTCTTGCCTTGTCTTTTCAAATGAGGTTCCTTTTTCCAATGAAAATTATTTTGAATAATTATATCTGTGGTAATTTATGCCTCTTCCCTCTGTGAGGTCTTCAGAATGCCGATGATACAGCCTCACAGTCTAAGAAGAACAGGTAAAGGTTAGGGTAACAGTAGTAATTTTCTAAAATATAACTTTTCGGTGACCTATCTTCCCCATCTAATCCCATATTAAAGTTCTTATTACCACTATTAGTGGCTTTAATAACAGAACAAAAAAAATTGACAAACCATTTCATTCATTACCTAGAAAATTTTGAAGGCTTAAGTGTACACATACTTAAGTTATTTTTGTTACATATGCGTATAGTTTTTCTAAACTCCACTGCCTTTGGGCTGATGCCATATTACACCTTCAAAGGGATTAGTGTAATCAGATGGTATACAAAGTAAAGTTTACTAAATACATACTCCTCTTGTGTGTGTGGAGGTACTTGTTTTGTTTTGTTGTTTGTTTGTTGGGTTGGGTTTTTTTTGTAACAGATCAAGAAACTAGTAAAAATATATGTAGTAATGACAGAAGCCAGCGTCTTTATCAGTTACCAGGATACTTTTATTGAAATACATTTGACATATAACATTCTGTACGTTTAAGGTATATAACATGTTGATGTGATACATTCATATATTGCAATGTAATTGCCACTGTAGTGTTAGCTAGCACCTTTATCACATCACATAATTATTACAAGCGCCATCAATAAATGCAAAGGGATAAAGAAGCTGTAATATATACAACAATGGAATATTATTCCGCCACAAGAAAGCGAATAGAATATTTTAAGACCAGACCTGAGTCATTTTTCCAACACTGGTGTCTTTGCCTGGGTTCCTAAAAAACAGAGCATAAGGCAATGCTTTACTGAAGGCACGATCACCAGGAAGCAAGAGTGAGGTGGAAAAAATGAAGCTAGGCAGGAAAAAGGGAAAGCATATACAAGGTGGTATATTACCAAGTTGATAATCACTGGTAGCTTAGTCATACTTGGGAGTTCTCTGTCCACCAATAGGGAGAATAAAAGGAAGCTCTGTGTCTTAGAAGTCTGTCACAGGGAAGAAGAGAGAGCAAATGTCCACTGGCTCCTTTCTGTCACCTGTCTTTCATTGGTCAACGTTACTTCATTGGGGCATTTACAACCAGATGCTTCCCAGTTGTCTGATCCTTCAGGAAAGTCATCAGGGAAGTCAGAGCCCAGAATATGGTGTCTTAGCTACTGCATTTCTCCATGGGCTCAATGAAGAACATTCTGGAGACCAGCATTCAACAGAGGGTGGTCAAACAACCCCAGGAATTAGAAAATGAGGCTGTGACAGCTATAGCTTTACAGTCACAGGAACAGTATGAGCTGTCACCAGAGTTGATCTGACTGGGAGGCAGGGAAAATCACCAAGGGTTAGGGAAAGGGGACAGGCAGATGGGACAAAGCAGATCTGGAAGGATGCATAAATGGAGTCTAACATAACTACCAAGGGTAAATCTATTCTGAAGAGCTGTTCCCACAATAAAGAGGATCATTTCCCAAGGTGTTGATCAAATGTAAAATTATCAAAATGTTTGTTGTATATTCTAAAATGACATCTCCTAAACAACCCTCTGTAGTAAGTGGAGTATTGACATAACTGTAGTGGTCAGCTAATTAGCCCAAGGTATCCACTTCTTCAGCCACACCCATATCCCCAGCTCTTCCTGGGTTTACTGATTACAGCCAAGTTTGCTTCTTTAATTGGAAAATTGAATAGTAACTTTGGTATGAGAATATTAGTAGGAAAACATTATATGTGTATATATATATATATATATATATATATATATATATACACATATATATATATATATATACACACACACACACACACACACACACGTGTGTGTATGTATGTATGTATTATATATGCATTATATATACACTAAAGGCCTGATGCATGAAATTCATGCAAGAGTAGGCCTTCCTTCCCCCAGCTGCCGGCACCAGCTTCCCTCTGGCACCTGGGACTCAGGCTTCCCTTGCAGCCCCAGCTTCATCTGGAAGGTCACCCAGAAGGACGTCGGTCTAATTAGCATATTATGCTTTTATTTTTATTATTATAGATAACTTTCTATAGGGAGACTACAGTGCAATGTATCTGACTTTGATCAACTACTGAACAATTTTGAAACACTCTTTTTCAAGATGCGTCCTCAATTGGGTGAAGTTCTTTATTCTAGCATAGGTAGCAACCACAGTCTTTCCTGTAAAGTGATAGTGTCTAGAAATCTTATGTATCTGGACCAGAAGTTCACTTTTTTTATACACAGGCAATTCTCACTTTGCATGGTAGTGTGGGGCCATAAAAAAGATTTATCTAACTAAAACTATGCAAAGTAATCTTAATCAACAAGAAAGATCATAACAAAAAATGTCTAAATGTTAAATTATAAGTGTATAATAAAATGAAAAATAGTATAACTAATTTTTATTTAATATGCTAATTTAAAACATTAAAAACATTAATATGTTTTATTCTTTTGCAAAAGAAACTCACTAAGAATAGTTTTGTAGTACTTGACTCATTTCTGTATACTGTACACGTTAGCATCTTTTCTGTCTTGATAAATTGTCATGCCCCTTTCTAAGTATAATTCATCTTCCAATCTTCTATTCTTGTTATGTCAATGTTATTAAACATCTGCAAGAGTTTCTTTCATGTGAAATTTTTGCCAACTTCACTTCAGCTGGTGCGTGTCCATCCTTTTCATCACAACCACTTTCATTTATGTTGATAAGTTTGCCTTCTCTAAATTTCTCTGCACATTCAGAGTCTTGAATAAGGAGAGTCTCAACATTCTCTCAGTCAGTTATTTCTTCTAGAACTCCATTTAAATTTTGTTTGAATTTACAGCATTATCACTTTTCATTTATTTGTTGCAATTTCATATTTGCTGACCAATTTCCTATTTCAATTACCCACTTTTGTAAAATGTCGCATAGCTTTGTCAGTCTCTCAAATTCACCATGCATCTGTCCCTCGGAGGGTATGTTGTGCACCACTTGATCTCTGACACTGAGCTTGATGCCTGGTACACCATGAGTGTGCGGTAAATATTTAATGAATGGAAAAAAAAGACAACACAGCAACACATTTTGCTGTCTGTGCATTAGATGAATAACAGATGCTCAATGACCAGTCAGATAATTTTAAAAAGTAATGTGATTGGTCGCAATCATGAAAACCATCTTACTTATATAGTGATTTATGGTCTGAAGAGCTAGTAGTGAAGTTTGTTCACAGTTAATATATCATGGAAACTGAAATTTGAATCACATTGTTGGGTACCAGTACTTTTTAAGTAAGCCATAGTAACTGAAATCTGCTCACATCAGAACCTTGCAAAGTGAGGACTGCCTATATTTGATATCCATGGAAGAACATTCTGGAGACCAGCATTCACCAGAGGGTGGTCAAACAACCCCAGGAATTAGAAAATGAGGCTGTGACAGCTATAGCTTTACAGTCACAGGAACAGTATGAGCTGTCACCAGAGTTGATCTGACTGGGAGGCAGGGAAAATCGCCAAGGACTAGGGAAAGGGGACAGGCAGATGGGACAAAGCAGATCTGGAAGGATGCATAAATGGAGTCTAACATAACTACCAAGGGTAAATCTATTCTGAAGAACTGTTCCCACAATAAAGAGGAACATTTTCCCCAGGTGTTGATCAAATGTAAAATTATCAAAACGTTTGTTGTATATTCTAAAATGACATCTCCTAAACAACCCTCTGTAGTTTAAGTGGTAAGAGATCCTATCTAACTACTACAAAATAAAAGAAATCTTCACCATCTTGGCCAAGAGATATCAAAGGAATGAAAGAACATATGTGATTTCTTATATATATGTGTGTATAGGTACCCACTAGGGACTGTACCTAAACTCATGGAGTACAGTAGGTTAAGTGTAGATGTCTAGGAATCTAACAGAACTGAATTCAAATGTTATTCAATTTCTCATAAACTCAATTTCTTCATATGTAAGACCCAATCTCAAGGAATTGTGATGATTAATTGAGATAAAATATGTAATATTTTTAGTACAGTATCTGGTTCATAGTGGGGAATCATTAAATGGTGTTAATAGCAGTAAAAGTGATGGTGTTAGTCATAATGGTGTACTGGTGGGTACCTAAAAGCACAATGAAATATAGAACTTTAAAAAAATAATAAAACTAGAATAATGGATGGGGAAAAGTTGAGTTTCCAGAAAGTTATTGCAGTATAATATTATAATAAACTCAGAGAACATTTACTCTGAAAATCTTGAGCTTTAAATAGGTTAAAATGCCTACAATTTTGGGAAAAAATAAGCTTTGACATACCTGCCAAGTCATGGTGCCAGAAAAGCATTTATGTCTCTGTTATGAGCTTTATCCAACATCCGTTTCCCAGTTTCTAGTTTTCAGATTCAATTGCTACAGGATTGGGATTTGAACAACAAAATTGGCAATATTTTAAGCTTGATAAATTAGGGCTGCCACCATGATTGCACAGTTATAGAAAAGAGTTAAGCTTGCCCATTTCAAGAGTTTGCCATGAATTTAGCTTTGAGCAAATAGACTTTCATGAACCATCTCAATGTCATACACATTGGAGAAATTTGAAAGGAACATATCTTAATTAAGACTGGTTAAATTTACTTGAGTTAAATTACAAAAACTACTAGTATTATTCAACCAACTAAAAAGGCTTTTACCTTTACAGCTGTGTTCCTTACACTGTGTTCTATGGACCATCAGTGTTCACTATGATGTAATATGAATTCCTCACAAAAACAGGGGGACAATTTTTGTAGTCATGAATCTGGAGGATCACAGTGTACATTAGCATTTGAATTACTTTGAGAATCTCTTCAGTAAAAAGAAAAAATAACTCTTTAGATTAACCCTATTTCCAAAATATATGGACCCTAGAAACACTTTAAAAGCAAACAAATATATTGCTTTCTCACAGAATGCCATGTTTCATGTAACAGTTTTGAAAACCCACAAAAAGTATAAATGAACTACATATTCACACCATTACATGATTTACATCTTGAAGCATTAAAGATATTTTAATAGTATTTCTGTGCTATATCCTTGAATACCCACACATTTTGAAAATAAAGTTCAGGTAGCTTTCAACAATTCATAAAATAACCCACAAGTTTACCTAAAATGGTTTATTCCTGATACAAGTTTTTCCTTCACTTCCTTCCATTTCATTGTCTACACTGAACCATGCTATATACTTTAAGAACCACTTTTTTCATTGGATAGAGTTCTTGCTCAGTCAACTTAACTGTTCCTTTCATTCAATTCATTAACAAGAAAGCAACTTTCAACCCCTATGATGAATTCTTAGCTCTGTGTTGAGAGGAATACAAAAGATATATAAGCTCTGACACTTGGACTCAAGAGCCTTACAATTTAGCAGGAGAAGCAAAACTAATATAAGTAAAGCAATTAAAAAACAACTCCAGAGGTTTCAAATAGGGTAAAATCAACATGGGCTGAGGTAACTAGAGAAGACTTTGTTGAGGAAATGGACTTGAACATATGAATAGAATATAGGAAAGTGGCAAGGGAGATGGGAGATTTAAGAAGGGGGAAAGCATGACTAAAATCAAATGGCAGGAAGAAGTGTTTGAATTCAGGAGGAAGTGGGGGGATAAATAAGTATGGAAGTCATCCTGTACTGGAACATTTATGTTACACGTGTAAAGAAATAAGATAGGCTAAAAATACAGTGGGCTCTACACTGTAGAAGATTCTGACCACCAGATTAAGGAGTTGGATTTGTTTTGTTAGTAGGATGGAGACATGGTCACAAGGTCACAAATTTGAACCTGGTCAGAAAATAGTCATATGAGTGTTTTAGAAAGATTAGTCTTATATCTCACATGGAAACATTGGAGAGAGAAAGAGAAAGACACTAAAGGCCAAGATTCAAGTGAGAATTCTGTTGAAGTAATTTGTGTGTTGAGGCTTTTGACAGATTGGAATGAAATAGGAATAATAAAAATATGTGAATCCATAAATCTGAAAGCACAAATAAAAATATTTGGTGCAAGAAAAGGGTAAAGTCAAATACAACCCCAAAGTAACCTAGGAAGATGGGTAATTTTAAGAACTAAGTTTTGGAGAAAGAAGATAAGTATTTACTAAGAAATGAAAATACAACTTTTCATGGCCTTCTAATTTAGTTTTCCACAATTTAACCCCAATTTATATATCCTACATTATTTTCCACTACCCCATCATCAATTCAACAATTAGTTTATGAGCACCTGTTGCATTCCAAGCAATATTCTAGACACTGAAGAAAAAAAAATGTGGGATGCACCATTTGAGGCAAAGGTGGTGATGGATATGTAAATAAATAATTGGAAAATGCTAAATTTATCAATATATTCCCTATTTTCAGATTAGAGGGGTAAGTACTAATATTGATTGAGCTCCTAACTATGCACCATGCCTTTTAGATTCACCTAACTTAATTTCTACATCAACACAAAGAAGTAGATAATGTTATCCCAATTTTCTTGATCAAATTTACTAACTGTGAGGTCCTTACTTTACAGAACCACTGAAGACACCAACAATGTGAAAACTCCCTGGAAAATATTGCTTCCTCTCTTGGCACAACTCCTGGATGGATGGCAGGGATCCTTCATTATGAGAACAAGACTTGTCAAGGTCCTCCAAGGCTTCAGAGATACTAACCCACCACCAAGACCAAACTACCAGATTTCAAAGATTTTAAGATGCATATATTTTTTTTCATATTTTATCACCTTGAAGTTGAAACAATCACTGAGGTGTACTATTCTTCTGGTAATAAAGGGTCATTTCATCCAGCCAGGGGTGCTTGATATCTGTGTACAGAGAAAAAGCAATGGTTTGCTTCATGGGAATTGTTAATTTTTTGCTAGCATTTTTATAATGTTTTCCCATCATGGAGGTTGCAATTTGCATCCAAATGAACTCTCTATAATGATTTTTTTAAAAAGCAATCATAAAATTGCATTAGAGGATTTAGTTTCCAACTCACATTTTTTATCACCGGAATTTATTAAATACAAGAAAGAAAATGTTTCATTAATAAGCAGAAATCATTCTTCAAGTATTAAACATTACTTTTAAATTTTTTTCTAATGATTGTATTATCACTGTGTGTTTTTTTATTAGTTGTAAAATGCTTCTTTACAGTGGTTTGCTCACAAAATTGGTAATAAGATAACCTTTGGTATTTAAACCTTTTCTGCCTACATCAAATAAAATTAGGACACAGTGGCCAAAACCAACTTAACCTCAAAAGTTTCATTCCAAACAAAGTGAGAAGTAAATATTAGCAATTGTCCACTCTGGGAAGTGTTCAATCGAATGAGCCTAAAAATGGAGTAGCAGTTCAGTTCATCTACATTTTGCTGTACAGGTAGCCAATTCAGCGTTTTAGGTTTTGTCGCAGTGCCAGTGTTTTTGTTTGGCATGACTTCAAGGGCCTTATGTGTCCAATCCAAGGCAGCCCCCTTCAGGATACATGAGCCAAGCTAACTGCATGCAAAGCAGGCCAGGTCTTGGAATCAGTTTACATGGGCATGTTGTCAGAGAAAGATGTTTATGTGTGTGAGAGAATCTTAAAGGACTGAATAGAAAGATCAGAAGCAAGGTTAAGCAGAATGGGACTGGGAAGAATTCCACATGTCCTTAGAGGACAGGCAGAGGATAAAAGAAGGTACAGTAGGGAGGCAAAAACACAAGTGAATTCTTCACAGTCTGGCTGGCAAGCCCCGCAACAGTGCCATTCTTCAAACAAAACCTCCCTGGGCCTCAGATCCTGCACTGGTCATGCCAGCTCTAGTGATTTACATAAAACCTTCAAGACTTTGATCAGCTACCAAAATGCAAACATTTTAAGCGATGGCCCAAAGAAGCTTGTTTAAAAAACAGTTGATGTAAGGGTTTAAAACAGTCCATTAACAATCTCATATAGAAATGTGTATACATCTATGCCCACCCATGCATGCTTCTATGCAAAAGAACATTTTTATAGTCTATTAACAATGCCATGTACTTATTACACATACTCACTTCAAGTCCAAGGAAATGTTCTTTATTGGCAAATCTAAAGGCAAAAACATATCATTAAACTTTTCTTTCACTGAACTTCACACTCCTTCCCACCCAAAAAGGGAAAAAGGAAATCATAATCTACCCACCCATCAGACATAAAAAGGGTGATTTATAGTTGGGTTTATTCAGACCATAAATTCTTCCATAGGGTAGAATTTTAGGATATGAATTAATCATATAATCTTAGAGGCTGGAAATATCCAGCTCTTTGCTTACAAACAATGCCCCATGTGTGTTGATCTGATAAGTACCCAGTACATTACTACAATCAAATGGCTGCTACAAATAATGCCCCACTACGCACGTTAAATGCCAGCCTCTGTGGAACCTGAGGTCTTGCTCAACCTGAAGAATTAACTCAGGGAGCTAGCTTGAGAGAGCAACTGGCAAGATTTATAATTATTAAATAAGGAGCCAGAGGGTTAATGCTGTGGCTCCTGTGCTTTAAAGAAATTATTAAATAATATTTGTCTGCCTTGAGGCATTTGGACTCTATTTCTAGACCTGGTGAGTATAAAGAGCTCCATTCTAATAGAATAATAGCACCCTGGCTCCAAACTATTCCTTTAAAAAATGACTCACTAGTCCAATTTTTCCATACAAAGTCACAATGAATACTCAGGCTTATAACAGGATACGCTAATGACCATAGGTAATCAGCTGCCTTTGAGCTAAGGCGTCCTCCAGCTGGACAGTCAGACAGCAGGAGAGCGACTTCCTAATTCAGAGTGTTGCACTAATCTGAGAAGGCAGGGCTAGGGGCAGCACAATTTCAGTTGTTTTATCTTCAAAAGAAGAATTCTAGACATGGTTCTATCTCAGTGACTCCCAGGCCATAAGTTCCAATTGATACCAAGCCCAGTGTGTTCTGCACTGAAGTTCAGGACTAAGAAACACTAAGAAATGTTAAAACAGAGATCATCTTTGAGCTACAAATAATACAGGCCTTTCCCAGCTCTTTACTGAATACACTGCTTCTAGAACTAGCCAAGTCTTCTCTGGAACCTACATGGAAGGGAAGTACCCTCCAGACTACCAAACAATAACAAAGATTCAACCAGGGTCCCCTCTTTTGGTTTGGGTTCTCCTCCCCTGGTTCACCAACATGCTTCCCATTCACTCTCCTCCTTGCAGTTGAGAAAACTTCCTCAAAGCCCCCTTCCTCATCTTCTGTAGCTTCTAATACTATTACCCACGCCTAGGAGAGCAGGAGTGTGCAAAACCCCCCTCCTTCATTTTAGCATTTACAAAGCCTTCCCCCCACAAAATGGAAATGAAGGAAGTGATTAAAGATGCTACCTGTGGATTCAGGCAAACCTGAATTTGCTGTCTAGCCCAGCTCTTGGAGCTCTGGGCAAGCACAGATGCTCCTTGACTTGTGACGGGGTTACATCCTGATAAACCATCGTAGTCGAAAATATCATAAGTCAAAAATGCATTTAATACACCTAACCCACCGAACTTCATAAAAGGACTCAGAGCACATATATAAGCCGACAGTTGGCCAAAATCATCTAACATGAGCACACTATCGAGTATTGGTTGTTTACTCCCATGATCCTGTGGCTGACTGAGAGCTGTGGCCCGCTGCCACTGCCCAGCATCATGAGAGAGTTTCATACCACATATGTCTACAGGTCCAGTTTCTACTAATGCATATTGCTTTCGTAAGTAAGTTGAACCATCATAAATCGGGGACTGTCTGTACTGCATCTGTTTGAGCTCCTGTTTTCATCTACAAAACGTGAAGGAAGGACCTCACAGGCTCTGACAGAGTAAACGCTGTGTGTAAAAAGAATCCAGGATTATATCTACACAAAAACCTACACCTGCTGTAGCCCATTGGCTCAGTTGTTTGGAGTGTCCTCCCGTACACCAAAAGGGTTGCGGGTTCGATCCCTGGTCAAGGCCCGTACAGGAGGCAACTGATTGATGTTTCTCTCTCTCCCCCTTCCTCTCTCTCTAAAAAGCAATAAAAACATATCCTTGGGTGAGGACTTAAAGAACAGAACACCCGCACATGGCTGTGTATAGCTGCTTTATTCAGAACTGCCAAAACCTGGAGGCAACCATCATCTTCAGTAGATGAATGGATAAGTAAACAAGTACATCCAGACAATGGAATATTATTCAGCACTAAAAAGAAATGAGCTATCAAGCCATTAAAAAATGTGGACAACCCTTAAATGAACGTTACAAGTGAAAGAAGCCATTTTCAAAGGCTACAGACGATGTGATTATAGTTACAGACAGTCCCCGACTGCCCAGGTGTGACTGGTTCTTCCACCTGCAGGCTAGTGGCTGGAAGCCTGGGAAGGGTGAGTGCAGAGGGCACTGGGCAGGACCCGTGCACTGTGCTGCATACTCACAGGGCTGGTGTGAGAATTAAATAAATGAGTATACAAAAGGGTGCAGAGTCGTGCCTAGACAGAGGGAGTACTTCAGTGTTAGCTGTTGTCACTGCAATACATCAGAGGCACTCAACAAATGTCCACTGTGTTCAAATGATGAGCCAGGTACTTGACATGTTACCCATTTAATTCTCACAACAACCCTGAGAAGAAGAAATGTTATTCCCTTTTTGCACAACAAATGATAAAATAGACTCAGGGAAGTGTAACCATAAACTCAAGAGGCAGAATAAACTGATGTTCAACGCCTAAATCCATGTTGAAATGCAAAGTTATATAACACTAATAATAGATATTACATTTTATTTTTTACTAGAGGCCCAGTGCACGAATTCATGCATGGGTGGGGTCTGGCTGGCCCGACCCCAATCAGGGCGGATCGGGGCTGGGCCTGTTGGGAGGAGGAGATGGCAGAAGGTTGGCCGGCTGACTGGCACGGGGCTGGCTGCGGGGGATTGGCCATAGGCTATTGGCAGCAGGCTCTGCCCCCAATTGGGGTTGGGGGGCTGATTGGGGGTGGGGATGGCCATGGGGAGGGGCTGTGGGTGGTGGGCTGGCTGGCCCCGCCCCAAAATGGGGTGGGGGGTGTCGATTGGGGGGCCAGCAGCCTGGGGGAGGGGCCATAGGTGGTTGGCTGGCTGGCCCTGCCCCTAATTGAGGTGGTGGGGCCTATCTGGAGTGGGGCCAGGCAGGGGGAGGGGCTGCAGGAGGTTGGCCAGCCAGCCTGCACCCTATTGGGGAGGGGCTGTGGGCCTATCAAGGTGGGGTGGGCCAATGGGGGCGGGGCTGGCCGGGGTGGGGGGGCGCCGGGGGGAGAGTGGGGCATTTGGCCAGCCAGCCCCACCCTTGATCCAGGTGAGAGAGTCTGGTAGTGGGCAGTACTTATTAAAGGATACTTTTGAGAATAGGAACTGGGAAGAATGGGAAAAGAGCAGGTTTGAACAGAGGAATAAGTAAAGCTGCAATGCTGGCCAGGGATCAGCCTCAGCTAACCACATAGAGAAAGGAGCCATATGTACCTGATGGGTCTGGTTTGCTGGCCACAGTGGGTGTCATAGCGACCGGTGTTTATGGTCTTTACAGTATTATGGTTGCTGGCTTTTTATATATATAGATATGATAAACAATATAAAATCAACTACTTTACTTTCATTGTCACTCTAATAGTGGACATCACTTCAGAAAATTGAGAATAAAGTTTGTGTACCTATTTTTCTGTAAAGTTTGAAGTCTCTAAGAATATCCTCATGAATCTACTAGGGAGAGGGACTAAGCTCAATATGATCACTTTAATTAAGTCCCTTATCACAGAGTCCAATCAACATTATTCTCTTGCAATCAAAGTTGCTTGAATTAAAGTAACAGAAATATCAAATTTGCTTAAGCACAGAAGAAGAAGAAGAAGAAGAAGAAGAAGAAGAAGAAGAAGAAGAAGAAGAAGAAGAAGAAGAAGCAGCAGCAAAGGAAGATTTCTTATTTTAAAAAAAAATAGTCGGAGAAACTCAGGGAGGGAAGAAAGGTAGGTCTGAAAGCTGGCAGGAAAGCAGCAGCCACTCTCTCGGCTCTCTCCCTCCCTGAAAGGCATCACATAGTCTCCTCTCTCAGCTTCATCCTTCTTTGCTGATCAATTTTCTCTGCTTCCAAAGCTCATTACCACTCACAGCTCCTTACTCAGAGCATTCAAGCAACTGGCCCAGAAATTTCAAGATATTCTCTCTCTCTCTCTCTCTCTCTCTCTCTCTCTCTCTCTCTCTCTCTCTCTCTCTCTTTCTCTCTCACTACAGATAAAGCTAGACAACTATCATGAGCCTCTAGCAAGTGAATTATTGCTACTTTGTCATATCTCTACCCATTATGCCATCAAATAATTCATGAAATTCTGAGCGATTTTGAAGGGGAGTCCAGTTCTCAAGCATTGGACAGTGAAAAGAGAAATTCAGTAAAGAGATTTTTAAATCGGACACATTTGAGCTCCCAGAAAATTGCCTATAAGCAGCAGCTGAGCTGGGGGCTGAGCAAGGGCCTTTATGTGATGCTTAATCAGATGGTGATGAGGGAGGGGCTCTGCCAGCAAACAACCCATCCAGCCCCGTCAGGAGCCCCGGGAATAGGGAGCAGTCTGCTGTAGAATTCTCTCACAATGGCCTGGCAGAAATGGATGGTCCACACAGGGAAGGATCAATTGTAAAAAGTGGAATTAGTCATTCTAAATCATGCAGCTGTGGTCGAAGGGAGCTCTTCTAAAAATCATTAAACAATCATGTATTCCTATTGATTTATTCAAAATACCTTGAGGGAAAGCAGATTAAACACAAGGTAAAAGTAAGCTAATGCAGATTAAATGGATGAAGGATGGGCCGAGAGTTCCCTAGGTAGTTTTTGTACTAATGAGAGGAAAATTATATGTACACTATTACCAGGATAAAAGGGTCTATTAGAGGTCTTTTGCTTGACATATTTATGTATTTCAAATACTAAGTAGCATAGTGAATTAGGTTTACTCTGGACATTTGTTATTTTTATTGCATCTCCAAAGTGATAAACAGAGTTCTCTGTTGAGGGCAACATGCTGCCTCACTCCAGGAAACCCTGCCTGAACAGACAAACTCGGATGCCACTGCAACTCCCTGGATGTCATTTATTAACATGCTCAGTGCAATTTCACTGCAAGGACAAGGCCCTGAAAGTCCCAGAGCAAAATGCATAACGCAGAAGTGGAAATGAGCTGCAGTGCTCCTGATGTCTGTTCCCTGGGCCACATTTGAGATGTCCTTTCTTCCTCAAGTGGAATTTATCCAAACACCTTATCACATCAGAAAAGCCGGAATGTGATGTGCATGCTTCGCATCATTCTGGTGTGTGGAAGACACAGCAGGGGTTTGGGTCCTCAGAGGAAGAAACTGAAGCAGAGAAATGGTACATGAGGGGTCCAAGAACACAGAGGAAGTGCGGATTAGTATTAAGACCTTAAATTTCATAAATATCACATGATCTCACTTATTTGTGGAATCTAATGAACAAAAGGAATTGTCCAACAAAATAAGACCCGAAGCATGGAATCATGGAACAGGCTGACATACATCGATGTGGGGTTGGGGGGATGAGAAGAGATAAACCAAAGAACTTACATACTTACTAGTCACCTGGTGCATGGATTTGTGCACATTAAAAGGAAATTAATTAGAAGGAGGCTGGCGGGGTGGGACAGGGTGAGATGGGCCAGACACACCCTGGAGCCAACCTCCCCAGGTCCCTCCTCGGCCAGCCACACCTGGGGTGGCACCGTGGCTCAAAGGGCATCTGCGGAGAGAGCAGGGTCCCTCTGACAGGTGGGGTCTCTCAGCCTGGCCTGCAGGGATTGGGCTAAAACCAGCTCTCCAACATCCCCCGAGAGATCCCCGAGTACAAGAGGGCACTCTGCAAAGTTGCTGTCATACAGGGTATGGAATGCAAATGCAAGTGTTCAGTAAACCAGATTTGGGCGGACAGTGCCCCAGCAACAACATAACCCATGGCAGAAGGTGGAATCGCATGGCCCCATGAGGAATCGGGCTCTGGTTTTGGGGTGCATCACCCGAGAACCACTGCTGCCAAGTCACTGCAACTCAGCAGCTCCTGTGTTGAGTGTCTGCCCCCTGGTGGTTAGGTGCACGTCATAGCTGCTGGTTGGATGGACACAGCATATTAGCCTTTTATATATATAGATATGCATAGCCCATGGACTCAGGCAATAAGGTAGTGAAGACCTAGAGGAGGGGATAGGGAGGGGTTGGGAAAAGGGGGGATCAAGAGGGGGAATGGAAGAGATCTGTAATACTATCAACAATTAAAAAAAAAAAGTCTTTACTAATAAATTTCCTCTTCCTTGGTTCAGGCTTTTTCTGCTACACTGTTTACCAGTGAAACTTGCATTTGTGGTCCACTATTTAACAAACGGGATTATTTTTTAGATGTTTAATATCAAAGTGATCGTTCTCCACAAACCAGTTCTGTCCTTCACGTTCCTCACTTCCACTATCATCCCAACTTCAGTCAACTAGGAAATTACATCCTTCGCCCATCATCCCTCTGGACCAAGAAATACAATTTTACTGATGACCTTGCTTCCGCTCTTTCCTCCCCCAAATCCATTCTGCATTATACTGCAAGCTTAGGCTTCCTAAAATACAGGGTAGGGCAAAAGTCGGTTTACAATTGTGAGTACATGAAGCACAGAGTTTGTCCTTGTATTATTCTTTGTTAATTATTGTATTATTTTCCATATGAACAACTGTAAACTTACTTTTGCCCCACCCTGTATTGCTTCCATCATACCACTCCCTATTCAGAAAATCTAAGGAGGTAGGGTGGCAAGTAACTATATTTCTCTTCTCAATCTGGAAAGGTGTCCTGGAAGGCTGAGATTTCTGCTGGTTTTGAGTGATGACTTGTAAAGAATGCATTTCTGGTTGATGAAGCTTGTGGTGGCTTCAATCATGAGTGGGTGGATTGAAGGGAATGTCACAAGGTTGTATAGTTAGAGCAAAAGCTGAAAGCTCAGGAGGAGAAAGGAAAGCAAGATTAGTCAGAAGGCCTAGAAGATGCATTATGCTAAACAAAATAAGCCAGTCGGAGAAAGATAAATATCACATGATCTCACTCATTTGTGGAATATAATGAACAACATAATTGATGAACAAAAATAGATCCAGAGACATAGAAGCATAGTCCAGACAGTCAAACCTCAGAGTGAAGGTAGGGGAGGGAGGGAGGGGAGGTTAAGAGATCAACGAAAGGACTTGTATGTATACATATAAGCATAACCAATGGATATAGACAGTAGGGAGGTGAGGGCCTGGGCTGGGGGGTGGGAGCAGAAGAGGAGAGGTCAATGCGGGGGGGGGGGCGGGGGGAAGGAGACATATGTAATACTTTCAACAATAAAGAATTTAAAAAAAAAAGGCATGGAAGGTGAAGAAAACACAAGAGTGAAGACCTGGGTGTAAATGACAAGTCACACAATGTGGGTGATACCATTGACAAACTACAACTACAACAAAGAGAAACACAAACCTCGCTGTTCTATAGTAATGACTTTAATCAGTAAATATGAAGATGCAGCATTAGTTCTCAACTCTACAAATGTCCAGGCCCTCTGAGACCTCTGGATCAGTAATCTTCAGGGGAAAAATTCACAAGTATGTGGTTTAAAAAAAAACACTCCATATATTCTGATGCACAACCAGGTCGGAAGCCTATACCTATTGCATTAGACTCCTTCTATAAGCCATCTACACTAGTTTCAGATAAATCATATATTTATTTATAGACTATAGTTCTCCAAGTGGCTCTTCTTATCGACAGAACAGATATCATCACATATGTTTGTCTGTGGTCTGGCCCAAAAACTAGAGACAGAACTTATTCTTGCTATGAGGTTAAAAAATCATCACATTTCTTGCCATCTACTTGTGTTCTTCATATGTTCAATGTGTTGGAGCTAAAATCCAAAGCAATAATGGCATCTAATGGTATCTTGCCATTGTCATAACACTTAAATTCCATGGGTAAATTAATTCATTTGGTCATTGTTTCAGTTTATAAGAGAAGCAAAGTATATTGTTATTCCTAATGTGCTGATAGGGAAACAGGTTTAGTGACACTTGCGGAAGGGAAAAAAGATGGCGACCGGCAGGAAGGTAGGGAGAGAGAGAGTGTGAGTGAGGAACCCATAGAGGAGAGTGTAGATGTGTGTGGTGTGTGTGTGTGTATGAGATAGGGTCAGTTAGATTCTGCAGGTCTTCCAAGGGGCTCCCGAACAGGGCAGCCCTAGACGGCGGAGCCCCGCGCACAAAGCAGACACTTCTCGGCGGCTGGTGCGGACGCAGAGACCACGCCATCTTGAGAAACAGAGCTGCCTGAGACTCAGATCCTGGCTTCTGACACAAACCAGGACCCTGCAGCCACCGGGGACAGAGAACTGCTATCACAGCTTCAGACAAACAAACAACAAGAATCCAGACTTCCCGGCAGATTTCCGTGAGTCAAAGAGCCTATCCCCCTCCTCGCAGGCGCTGATAGCGCCATAGTAACTGATAGACCTGCCCCTCCCCCAAGCTGCTGAGCGCCCACAGCGCGCGGAAAGCGCCATAGTAACTGATAGACCCGCCCCCGGCCCAAGCTGCCGAGCTTTGCGCAGGGACACGCTCCCTCTTAGGGAATTTGGCGCGCGCTCGCGCACGGGACAGAAGCAGCTCCCTGTCGGGGAAATCTGTCAGTGCGCACAGAGGGCTCCCCTTCGGGGAATTTGGGGGAATTTGGCTCGCGGGTCACAGCTCCCCCTTCGGAGATTCTTAAGAGCCTGCACAGAGGGGCTTCCCTTTGGGGAATTTGGCGCGCAGGACGGACTCCGCCCCCCTTCTGGGACTTTGGGAGAGTGCACTGAGCCGGCTCACCTTCAGGTTTTTAAGAAAGTGCGCTCTAGCCGGTTTGGCTCAGCAGAGAGAGCACACACAGGACGCAGCTCCACTTCAGGGAATTTGGCACGCCGGACACAGCTGCCTGGGATCCCTGACTCACAGCGCATTCACACTAAGAGCCAGTGACCCCAATTGTTGGTGCGTGCACACACAGGGACCCTGATTCTCAACGAGAAACCGCACAAGGCAACAGAGACTTTGACACTCGAGTCTTGGTGCAGACACAGGGAAACTCTGACTCCTGGCACATGCTAAGGATCTCATTCTCGGCACATACCAACAGTGTGGTGCAGACAGGGCCCCTGATTCTAAATGTGCACACGAGACCACACAGAACACTGGGGACACTGATCCTGGGCAAGTCTGGTTCCCACCAACCAAAGACAGCCACACGTCCTAGTGTCAGAGCACTTCAGTGAAACTAGGGTGGAGCGAAGTCCCCACAGCACACGGCCCAGGTCCACGCAAACAGAAGCTTAAGCTTTCTGGTAATAGCCAGAATGGGGAAACGAAATAACTCACAGAGGAAAGAAAATGTGGAGTCGCCAAGAAAGGAAATTAGTGAAAATGAAGCTTGCAACATGACCGAAAAGGAATTCAGAGTAATGGTCATGGAATTTATACATCGGATGGATGAGAAAATCAACAACTTATGCAAGAATCAGGAAGAAATGAAAAGTGATATAGCTACAATCAAAAACACCATGGAAAGTTTCAACAGTAGACTACAAGAAGCAGAGGACCGAATTAGTGAGTTAGAAGATCAGGTACAGAAACAAGCTCAAGCTGAACAGCAATTGGAGAAAAAAATTAAAAAGCAGGAGGAAAGCCTAAGGGAGCTTAGGGACAACATGAAACGAAGTAACATGCGTATAATAGGGCTGCCAGAAGGACAAGAAGAGCAGCAGGGATTAGAAAATCTATTTGAAGAAATAATGACAGAAAACTTCCCGGATATGGGAAAGATAAAAGTTACGCAAGTAAAGAGAGTCCCAAGCAGGATCAACCCCAAAAGACCCACGCCAAGACATGTCATAATTTCAATGGCAAATATAAATGATAAAGAGAGAATCCTAAAGGCGGCAAGAGAGAGACAGAGAGTTACCTACAAAGGAACACCCATCAGATTGTCAAATGATTACTCATCAGAAACACAACAAGCTAGAAGTGAATGGAAGGAGGTATACAAAGTGTTGCAAAGCAAAGGACTGAATCCAAGAATACTATATCCAGCAAGACTATCAATCAAAATTGAAGGGGAAATCAGGAGCTTTGCAGACAAAAAAAGCCTCAGGGAGTTTATCACCACCAAACCAGCAATGCAAGAATTGCTAAAGGGAATACTGTAAAAAGAAGAAATAAACAGGTAAGAAGGAATACAGACACAAAAATAGATATGACTGCAAACAAATACCTTTCAGTAATAACTTTAAATGTAAACGGTCTAAATGCTCCAATCAAAAGACATCGAGTAGCTGAATGGATAAAAAAACACGACCCATATATATGCTGTCTACAAGAGACCCACCTCAGAACAAGAGACTCACACAGATTGAAAGTGAAGGGATGGAAAAATATCTTTCAGGCAAATGGAAATGAAAAAAAAGCTGGGGTAGCAATACTTATATCTGACAAAATAGACCTCAAAGTAAATGCCATAACAAGAGATAAGGAAGGCCACTTCATAATACTAAAGGGAGAAATCCAACAAGAAGAAATAATTCTGGTAAACATATACGCTCCCAATATAGGAGCACCCAAATACATAAAAAAACTCCGGGAGGATATCAAGGGAGAGATTAATAGCAACACAATCATAGTAGGAGACTTTAATACCCCACTATCACCACTGGACAAATCCTCTAAACAAAAAATCAGCAAAGAAACAGCAATCCTAAATGACTCACTAGACCAGATGGAATTAATTGACATCTTCAGAACATTTCACCCCAAAGCCACAGAATATACATTCTTCTCAAGTGCACATGGGTCATTTTCAAAGATAGACCATATGCTGGGTCACAGGCAAAGTCTCTTCAAATTCAAGAAGATAGAAATTATATCAAGCATCTTCTCAGATCACATTGGCATAAAACTGGAAATCAACTACAATAAATACAATCCAAAGAAATCAAACACATGGAGACTAAACAGCATGCTATTAAACAAGGACTGGGTCACCAGAGAGATCAAGGAAGAAATAAAAAACATCATGGCAACAAATGACAATGAAAACACAACAATCCAAAATCTATGGGACACAGCGAAAGCAGTCTTGAGAGGGAAGTTCATAGCTCTACAGGCCTATTGCAAAAAACAAGAAACAATGGTAATAAATTACTTAACCCTACAACTCAAAGAGCTAGAAAAAGAGCAGCAAGAAAAGCCCAGTGTAACCAGAAGGAAGGAAATAACAAAGATCAGAGCGGAGATAAATGACATAGAGACCAAAGAAACAATACATAAGATCAACAAAACCAAGAGCTGGTTCTTTGAAAGGATAAACAAGATTGATGGACCTCTAGCCAGGCTCACCAAGAAGCAAAGAGAGAGGACCCAAATAAACAAAATCAGAAATGAAAGAGGTGAAATAACAACAGACCCCGCTGAGATACAAAGGATTGTTACAAAATACTACGAACAACTCTATTCCAACAAACTGGACAACCTGGAGGAAATGGACATATTCCTAGAAAAATATAACCTTCCAAAAATCAATCAAGAAGAATCTAAACAGCTCAATAGGCCAATAACTATGGACGAAATTGAAGCAGTCATCAAAAAGCTTCCGACAAACAAAAGCCCGGGGCCTGATGGCTTCACAGGAGAGTTTTACCAAACATTCAAGGAAGAACTAAAACCTATCCTCCTCAGACTATTCCAAAAAATTCAAGTGGAAGGAACACTTCCAAGCTCCTTCTATGAAGCCAGCATCACCCTAATACCAAAACCAGATAAAGACAACACAATGAAAGAGAATTACAGACCAATATCCCTCATGAACATAGATGCCAAAATCCTCAACAAAATTCTAGCAAATCGGCTCCAGCAGTACATCAGAAAGATCATACACCATGACCAAGTAGGATTTATCCCAGGAATGCAAGGATGGTACAATATCCGCAAATCAATAAACGTGATACATCACATAAACAAATTGAAAGATAAAAATCACATAGTCATATCCATTGATGCAGAAAAAGCATTTGACAAAATCCAACACCCTTTCTTGATAAAAACTCTCAACAAGGTGGGAATAGATGGCTCATACCTCAACATAATAAAAGCTATATATGATAAACCCACAGCAAACATCATACTCAATGGACAAAAACTAAAAACATTTCCCCTAAGAACAGGAACAAGACAGGGATGCCCACTCTCACCACTCCTGTTTGACATAGTACTGGAAGTATTAGCCATTGCAATTAGACAAGAAGAAAAAATAAAAGGCATCCAAATTGGAAAAGAACAAGTAAAGCTGTCTTTATTTGCAGACGACATGATATTGTACATAAAAAATCCGAAAGACTCCGTCAAAAAACTAATAGACTTAATAAATGAATTCGGCAATGTAGCAGGATACAAAATTAACGCCAAGAAATCTATGGCCTTTCTATACACCAATAGTGAACTTACAGACAGAGAGACTAAAAAGGCAATCCCATTTACCATCGCACCAAAAAAATTAAGATACCTAGGAATAAACTTAACTAAGGAGGTAAAAGACCTATACACGGAAAACTACAGGACACTGAAAAAAGAGATAGAGGAAGACGTAAACAGATGGAAGAACATACCATGTTCATGGATTGGTAGAATCAACATCATTAAAATGTCCATACTACCCAAAGCAATCTATAGATTCAATGCACTCCCCATTAAAATACCAACGGCATATTTCACAGACCTTGAAAGAACTCTCCAAAAATTCATCTGGAATAAAAAAAGACCCCGAATAGCCACAGCAATCCTGAGAAAGAAGAATAAAGTAGGAGGGATCTCAATACCAGATTTCAAGCTGTATTACAAAGCCACTGTTCTCAAAACAGCCTGGTACTGGCACAAGAACAGACATATAGATCAATGGAACAGAATAGAGAATCCAGATATTGACCCAAACCACTATGCTCAATTAATATTTGACAAAGGAGGCATGAACATACAATGGAATAAAGACAGTCTCTTCAATAAATGGTGTTGAGAAAATTGGACAGATACATGCAAAAAAATGAAGCTTGATCACCAACTTACGCCATACACAAAAATAAACTCAAAATGGATACAGGACTTAAACATAAGACGGGAAACCATAAAAATACTAGAGCAATCCACAGGCAGCAAAATGTCAGACATATGCCAAAAGAAATTCTTCACTGACACTGCCCCTAGGGCAATGGAAGCTAAAGAGAAAATTAACAAATGGGACTACATCAAAATAAAAAGCTTTTTCACAGCAAAAGAAACCATCAACAAAACAACAAGAAGGCCCACTGCATGGGAGAACATATTTGCAAATGGCATCACTGATAAAGGTTTAATCTCCAACATCTACAGGCAGCTTATACAACTTAATAAAAGGAAGATAAATGATCCAATAAAAAAATGGGCAACAGACCTAAATAGAATCTTTTCAAAAGAAGACAGAAGGAAGGCCAAGAGACACATGAAAACATGCTCAACGTCACTAATTATCCGAGAGATGCAAATCAAAACAACAATGCGGTACCATCTCACACCTGTCAGAATGGCTATCATCAACAAATCAACAAACGACAAGTGTTGGCGAGGATGCGGAGAAAAAGGAACCCTCGTGCACTGCTGGTGGGATTGCAGACTGGTGCAGCCACTGTGGAGAACAGTATGGAGTTTCCTCAAAAAACTGAAAATGGAACTCCCATTTGACCCAGTAATCCCACTCCTGGGAATATATCCGAAGAAACTAGAAACATCAATCAGAAAGGATATATGCACCCCTATGTTCATAGCAGCACAATTCACCATAGCTAAGATTTGGAAACAGCCTAGGTGCCCGTCAGCAGATGACTGGATCAGAAAACTGTGGTACATCTACACAATGGAATACTATGCTGCCATAAAAAAGAAGGAATTCTCATCATTTGCAGCAACCTGGGAGGAATTGGAGAACATTATGTTAAGTGAAATAAGTCAGTCAATGAAAGAAAAATACCACATGATCTCACTCATTTATGGATAATAAAGAACATTATAATCTTGAACAAAAAGATAGATACAGAGACAGTAAAGCATCAAACAGACTGTCAAATTACAAGGGGAAGGTTAGGGAGAGGTGGGGGAGATAAGAGATCAATCAAAGGACTTGTATGCATGCATATAAGCATAACCAATGGATGCAAAACTCTGGGGGGTGGGGGCATATATGGGAGGGGGGTGTGGGGAGGGCAATGGTAAGATATGTACACATATAATACCTTAATAAAAAAATTGAAAAAAAACAAAAAAAAAAAAAAAAAGACTTGCTCATAGTTACATGAGTAGATAGTAACAGAACTTAGACTAGAATTTAGTAATATGGTCTTTTTCATTAATGTCATTTTTTAACAAGTTGGACACAACGCTAAAATAATCCCACTCTAAACTATGATAAATGTGACACACAGGGAGAATGGATGTGAAGATGAAGGCAGAGATTGGCTTGACGCAGCAAAGGCCAAGGACTACCAAAGACGACCAGCAAACCACGGAAGCCAGGAGGTGAATGGAGGAGGTTCTCTATCGGAGCCCTCAGGAAAAAGCAACTTTACAGGCACTTTGATCCTGGACTTTTGGCTTGCAGAACTGTGGGAGAATGTGTTTCCATTGCTTAAGTCACTCAGGTTTTAGTATTTTGTTATGGCAGCAGCCCTGGGGAGCAAATACCTATTTTAGTACCGGAAGTCTAGTGTGTGGTAATGAATACCTAAAAAAGTGGAAGTGGCTGTGGACTGAGCAGAGGCTGGAAGAGTTTGGGAGTGCATGCCAGAAAAAGCATTGGTTGCCTTGAAGAGACCTTTGGTAGAAATGTAGAAATTAAAGGTGATTTTGGTGAGAGCTCAGAAAAAAAACAGAGGAGATCAATAGAGAAAGCTTCTCTCATCTTAGAGAAAACACAGAACATGAAGGTTAGAGGCCATTCTGGTGAGGTCTCAGACAGAAATGAGGAACATGGTATTTGGACTGGGGGAAAGGCGATCCTTGTAATGAAGTGGCAGAATTGGCTGATTGTGTTCTGTTGAAGGGAAAGTAGGACTTGTAAGTGATAAACTTGGATATTTGGCTGATGAGATTTCTAAGAAAATGTTGAAAGCACGACCTTCTTTCCTTTGCTGC
Organism: Cnephaeus nilssonii; assembly: GCF_951640355.1. Classification (NCBI taxonomy): domain Eukaryota; kingdom Metazoa; phylum Chordata; class Mammalia; order Chiroptera; family Vespertilionidae; genus Cnephaeus; species Cnephaeus nilssonii. The sequence goes on along the minus strand of NC_137072.1, from coordinate 63,828,034 downwards.
TTAAAGTCAAATGTAAGAGGACAGAAATAAACTGAAGAAGAAATTGTCACACAAAAGGGAGATAGAACTTGAAGATTGGAATATTCTAGGCCTATCTATATTGCATAAGAAACAGAAAGTGTACTCTGGAGAGAGAACCCCAAGGGTGTGGTTGGATCACCTCCTCAGTTCCAGAGGTCTTGGCCATCACTCTGGGCTCAGGTAGTGGGCTGCCATCCTGGTGGGTCTGGAAGATAGAACATCAAGCCAAAGAGGATCTTTCCCAAGCCTTAAAATCTAATGGAATTTGCTCTCCATGTTTTCTGACTTGCTGGGACACACAGCCTCCTGCCTCCCTGATTACTCCCTTTGGGAATGGGACCATCTATCTTATGCCTGCTCTTCCATTGTATTTTGGAAGGAGACAATCTGTTGTCCAGTTGACAATCAGTTTCACAGTTGAAGAGGACTTTTGCTCCAGGATAAATCTTACCCCTAGTCTTATCCATATCTGATTTGAATGTTTAGATGATGAGATTTGGGTCTTTGAGCTAATGCTGTTTCTATTTATTTATTTATTTATTTATTTAGAGAGGAAGGTAGAGGGAGAGAGAGAAACATCCATGAGAGAGAACCATTGATTGGCTGCCTCCCTCATGCCCCTTACTGGGGATGGAGCCCACAACCTGGGCATGTGCCCTGACTGGGAATCAATCTGGCGACCTCCTGGTGCCATACCAACCAGGACAAGCTGATGATATTTAGATGGGATTCTGGACTTAGAGTTGATGCTGGGGATATAGTGATGAGGTCAATATATTTTGTAAGGACATGAATTTTGGGGAGTCAGAGAATATATTATTATGGATTGAATCTTGTTCCCCAAAAGATGATGTCCTATCCTCCCAGGAATGTGGCCTTATTTATAAATGGGATCTTTGCAGATTAATTTAAAATAAAGTTATTAGGGTGGGCCCTTATCCAATACAACTTTTATCCTTATAAAGAGGGGAAATTTGGACAAAGACCCACACACAGGAAGAATACCATGTAAGGACAAGCAGAGATGGGGTGATGTAGCAGAGGCCAGAGAATACAAGGATTGCCAGAAAACCACCAGAGGCTGGGAGGTGCATGGAGGAGATTCAGCCCTCAGAGGGAGCTGAAACCTTGATCTTGGACTTCTGGCCTTCAGAAATGTGTGAAAGTAAATTTCTGTTGTTTGAGTCACCCAGTTTGCAGTGCTTTGTTGTGTCAGTACTAGGAAATTAATACAGCACTCTATTGGTTTCCTGTGGCTGCTATAGAAGGGTGCCATAGCTTGGTGACTTAAAACAGCAGAGGTTTTGTCTCGTATATTTCCGGAGGCCAGAAGTCCAAAGTCAGTTTCACTGAACCCAAATCAGGGTGTCAGCAGGGCAGGTTCCTTATGGAAGCTCCATGAGAGAGTCTGTTGCTTGCTTTTTCCAGCTTCTGATGACTGCTGGCATTCCTTGGCTTTTGGCCATATCATTTCAATCTGTGACCCTGTGGTCACATTGCCTCTCTGTGTGTTTGTCAAATTTCCTTCTACTTCTCTCTTAGGCACACTTGTGATTGCATTTAGGGCCCATCCAAATGATCCCGGATAATCTAATCTCAAAATCCTTATCCCTGCAAGGACTCTTTTTCTAAGTAAGGTAACATAGGTTCCAGGGATTCGGAACTCATATCTTTAGGGACCATTATCAGCCTACCTTATCAGCCTACCTCATGTCCCTGGCATCAGTTGGAAATGGCCAATGGTCATTAAGATGTGAGTCTGGAGTACACAGAATGGGAAGGGAAATGATCAGAACATATGTGAGAGTGAAAAACATGAGAATGGATATGATTACCTACAGAGAATATGAGAGGGCTAAGGACAGAACTCTGGAGCATGTCTCCCTTAGAGAAGTGAGTAGAAGATGATCCAGTGAAATGGGCTAAAAAGAGATGTGGGAAGAGAACCATGGTGTCATGGAAGCCAAGGGAGGAATTTTAAAAAAGACAAAATCCCTCTTCTGCTACAAAATAGGGAAACCTTGAGGACATTTTGCTAAATGAAATAAGCCAGTCACAAAAGTACAAATACTGTATTTTCCACTTATGTGAGAGTTACTTAGAGTAGTCAGATTCATAAAGACAGCAGTAGAATGGTGATTGGCAGGATCTGAGAAGTGGGGATATAGGAAGTTATTGTTTAATGAATACAGAATTTTGATTTTGCACAATGAAAAGAGTTCTGGAGATCCATTGCACAACAATGTGAATGTACTTAATACGATGACAGTATACGCTTAAAAATGGCTAAATTTAATATGTGTTTACCATTATAATAAAATTTAAAAAGAGGAAGTTCTTGTATTTTAATCAGGAATTTTGTTTGGTGTCAATGTCATCCCTTTGTGTAACATAAATGCCTACTAATGCAACTTAAGGCAACCTATGTCTAATTTGTTCATTAACTAGTCTATAAATAAATGATTTACCTGGCACACATGACTGACATGAGAATAAAAGATGAGATGAAATAAATAAACTCTGATAAATATTTTTTAACAGCCACATCTAGATTTCATAAAAAATTTAGATTAACAGCAATAGGATTTACCCTTCAATATAACATTCTGGTAAAGTATTTAAATACTTTAAATAAATTAAAATATTTAAAAGAGTTAAAATTTTAAGGCTGCATATATGTTTTAAGAATTAATGATGTTATCACTTCAACTCATTTCCAGCTCTATTCTGTGCATTTTAGATATTAGCAGCGCACACACACACACATATGTATGTGTGCGCATGCACACCCAGTTTGGCAATTACACAAATTCAGATAGTAGAAGCAAAGATCTAAGAAATTTCTGTTGGTTAAAACTGCTTAATTACCAAAGAACTCACAGAGAGAGTAGAAATATTGTCCTAACACGGATCATCAATGCTGTAAAACACAAGTTGCTGTCCATTATGGACTGTTTAAGATAACATCCTATTTCCAAAATCATCAAATTACAGTCTGGGCTGAAATACTAATCAAAGGGATAAGAAATATGGCTTCTGCTCCCATTTTGCAATACAGAACACGATTTTAAATGGTCCAATTCAAAAGGAGGCATTAGGGGAAGAACTTCTTAGCTTAGGAGGCCCTACCCAGTTGACAGTGTCTTTTGTCCTCTTCTTGGGAGAACAACTTCACTATGGGCATGTATGTCTGGGACAGGAAAGGCCTTCTGCTCACTGAAAATGAGTTCTATTCACAACTGTGCTTTTTCAGAGTTTGGCTGTTCACATTTTCTTGGACGCTGTGAGAGTTATAAAATAAACACTTCCAAGATTGTTTTCTTAAAAGTCAGTCCAACATAAAATAAAATGAAAAGAACTTTTCTGGGTCTTCAGTTCAACACGGGTGCATTTAACTAGAAACACACCTTTTTCTTCCTCTCTTTGAACTTCTTCAGACTGATCTTTGTTTTTCAAAGTCTCAACACTGGCTCATTCCACTGGATACTTCTGTTTGATGGCTGGCTCCATCCTTAACTCTGGGACACATTTGGATGTCAGCTATTTATTTAAGATCTGAATTTAGGCAAATACTGAGACAGGTGTTTAGGAACTGGAGCAGTAGTTGAGTAATTATGGAGTTTAAACTAGAAGGAACCTCAAGGGGCATATGATCCAACTATAAGCTTCCAAACTGGGGCACCTGTGATACAGAAGAAGTACATTCCTTTGCTAATGGATGCACAGTTACTTAGTTAAGGAAGAGAGAAGAAAGGAGAATGAGAAGAATCCCAACTTTCCTGCTTTTTCAAAGTGAACTGCTGCCTAGTTGGCATGGCTCAGTGGTTGAGCATCAACCTATGAACCAGGTGTCACAGTTCGATTCCATCACAGGCACATGGCAGGTTGTGGACTCAGTCCCCAGTGGGGGGCATACAGGAGGCAGCTGATCAATGATTCTCTCGCATCATTGATGTTTCTCTCTCTCTCCCTCTCCCTTCCTCTCTGAAGTCAATAAAAATGTGTTTTTTTAAGTGAACTGCTTCCATTTTATATAGAACACCTGGCATCACCCACCTACCACACATTCAATACTAACACTATGGCAAATTTATTAACAGCTTGGATTCTGATCTAATCACTCAGGCCTAGGTTTGAAAACTGTTTCTTCCATCAGCTGGTCATGAGAATGAGCAAGTTACTTTATCAAGTGAGAAAAATATAGAGTAGGTATCTCATAGAGATATATGAGAAGGATTACATGTGTTTATATCTGCAACACACTTTCAAAGTGCCTGCATCCTGGTAAACACTCAATATATGTTAACAATTAGAATGCTCTTGAGGAATTCATAACTTGGTCATCATTTCCTTTATCAATGAGTTTGCGCATAAAAACTGATATAATGCAGGCATGCATTCATTAATTTACTCACCCTATAAATTTTAATGTGCAGATCCTGAGTGCTGGGAATACATACAGCATGAGGATAGGCCTGGTGCTCAGAGTCCAAAGCAGTCTTTATTCCATCCAAAAATGCTGGGGGGAGGGGGATTAATGAACTCTGTTTAATATTTTTAGTGACACTACAAATTAACTTATTAAAATTCTTTTAGTTGATGGTGCTAATTGCTTATAAAAGCACCCGGTAGATCTCTGCCCACTTCAGAACGGTCTTTGACAAGGGTTTAATAAGAGCGTGGCAGGATGCAAGCTGCATGCAGTTATTTCTTAGTTAATCCCTTAGAGATCAGTCTCCTTGTTAAGTGTCAGGATAGAGTGTCTAACATGGGGGAGCAAAAGCCTCGATTTGTATTGGTTCATGTGTTTCTTATTGCCTGGTGAGCCTCCACTCTTCATTTTCAGAGAAGTGTCATTGAAGAGACATCTTTGTGTCATCTAACATGTGTTTAGTGATTATTTTATCTGTAAGTGGTGAAGATCATACTAAACGATTGCTTCCTCTGTCTAGTTAAAGCTGACAGGGTTGTCACTACTTCAGTGATGGATTCAATACCCCAGCTTCTTTTCACAAATATGTCTTATTCTATAGCAGAGAAATATGGACAGTTTGAGGATGGATTTAGCCAGCAGTAGACAACGGATTCAATATCATATTCTTAGAGTCAATATCAGAAACAGAAGTTTTATTTAAAGTTTGTCCTGCCTCTATCCCATAGCCCAGATCTGTTCTCTTCTTATAAGGTCAACATGGTTAATGTAATCAACTATTAAATGATGATTTTTCAAAAGTTTGTTCATGGAAGATAGTTGTGCTTCTTCCTCCCTCAATTCCTGTGCCCCTTCCATGTAACAGATGTACATCCCAGCAGTGGCCTCTATGCTAAATATTCCTACCTTAATGAGCAAGAATGACTCTAGTGATGGGAATTTCTAGGCAGGATAGATGGGAAAGTTAGCCATTGAGGATATTATTTGCGTAAATGAAGCCTATACCTAAATAACAAGTATACAGCCAGTTACTGCTAATAACAGCAAGGAAAATACCTGAAAAAATTGAAAGAAGTATTTTATTATACTTATCCTCTTCTTGTCTGGACTTAGATGAAATCTGAGCATTCCTCCTCAAAGTCATTTTCATTACCTTGAAGGTAAGGACAATGCTCAGCTTCTCATACAAGCTAGCCTATCACATAGTCCTTTTCTGTTAATGAAGGAATAATTTTAGATACTGGCATCATTGATTTTTATTTTTCTGCTAGGCTTTAATTTCATCATTTTGTCCTCACCTTGGGGAAAAAATGGGCTAGAATAAAGATAAACAAGATCTTGGCAAAGAAATATACTGGAAAAGGTCAGGGCACTGGTAGAATGATGTACCTGGTGCTAAGAAGGGAAGGAGACAAGAAAGTCACTGAAGCAGTTGGAGTAGGGAATAGAAATGGTCAGTCAACCAATCAGCAATGAATAATGAAAAGGTCAGGCTACTTTTGAACATTACTATGTCTTTCACAGGCTAAAGTGAGCATTAAAATTCTGAAGTCTTCCATGCTTACCAAAGTTTAGCAAGAACTGAAAATGGCATCACACCAAGATTGTGATGATATTTTGAAATGATCTGAACATCTGGGGGTAAATGTGAGGTCACCCTTGGAGCACTGCCATCAACCTGGTCACACTCCCCGCTCCCCTCCCACACACCCCTAATCCTTTCCTTCTCACTTCATGCATATCCATGGTACAGCTGCCTGATAAATCAGACAGAATTCTTCAAAAGGCCCCTGAGGGGCTGATAATCACAATAAATACTACAAGTTTGTCCTCACACAGACTTTCCTCAGAAGGCCCTCTAGGCTAGCCAGTTTAATTGTTATGACTGCTCTTTTTTTCTTTCATATGGGTTTGATGAAACACAGTGGCTTTCTTGAGGTCACCCAGCAGGATGGACTCCCTACCAGAAGTTTCCATACTGCCTAGAGAACCAATGATGTTGTAGCATGGGGCTCCATAGGAGCCAACAAAAATATGTCAGTAGATTTTAAAAAGGACTTCTCAATAAAATAGCAAAACCCATTTCTGTATCAAGTCATTTCAGTGGGCTGTGCTATGTTATTTCAGTGGTCTCTACTAATACCAAAATCAACAAAGTGGAGAACTACATTTTGTGTGTTTACAGTATGGATAATCCTAAGTGATGATTAGCTACATTTTAAAAACAGAGCAATTTCAATAACAGAGAACCCACTTTACCATTTATGTTCTTAAGCCAATAACAATCAATAACTATTCTCCTAACAAAGTGATTCTCAACCAAGGGCATTTTTGCACAGTAGGGAAAATTGGGCAATGTCTATAGACATGTTTAATTATGAAAACTGGGGAGAAAGGTATACAGAATCTAGTGGTGGTGGCCAGGGCTGCTGCTGCTAAACATCCTACAGTGCACAGGACAGCTCCCCAAAACAAAGAATTGCCAAGAATGTCAATAGTGCCAAGACTGAGATACCAAGAGCCTTGAAGCAGAGATGAGAATTGCTACTAAAAAGAGAGAAACTGGTTGTAAGTCATTTATGGAATATTAGCATCTCCAGGTTTTTCCCTCAAATCTGGACAGCAGGCAACTACTCCATTGTCATTTCTACCTTTGCAGTAAACCCTCCAAGTTCTGTTACATTTATCTGTATTTCTAAAGCATAGGTACAAATATGCTGGATTTTGTTATTTTTGACTTAATGATAAAAAGTGTATCATGCTGTATATAATCTTTGGAGATATATATTTTGCTCCAAATTATAATGCTAAGATTCATCTTTATATATCCTATATAATAAAAGCCCAGCAACTGAAACAGTGGAACGACCAGAGACCAGAATGACTGCAGCCCCTCGCCCCGGCAGGCCCCACCTCAATCGGGGGCCCCCATCAGAGCAGGATGGCTGGCCCCACCTGTGCACTGGGCCTCTATCCAATATAATAAAAGGATAATATACAAATTGACCCTAATGGCAGAACGACCACTCGACCAGTCACTATCAGGCGCATCAACCACTTCTCGGTCCCTTTCCCCCACCGGCAAGCTCTGATCACCCAATGGTGAATGGGGAACTGGAGGTGGGTGGTAGGGGACACAGTGGCACCAGGCCAAGGCCCCCACCCCGCCAGTCACTCCACACACAGAGTGCGACCCACAGCAGGGACAGGGCCGGTGAGTGAGCTGGAACAGCTGACCTCTCAGTCCCTTCCCCTGCCGTCAGGCTCCTATCACCTAATGGCGAACCAGGAACTGAATGTGGGTGGTGGTGGTGGGGGGTGGGGGGATCTTCAGGCAGCCGGGTGATTGCAGACCAGGCCTAGGGACCGTACCCATGCATGAGTTTCATGAGCCGGCCTCTAGTATATATATACTTCAGAGAAGAAAGGAGAGGGAGAGTTAGAAACATCAATGAGAGACAATCATTGATCAGCTGCCTCCTGCATGCCCCCTACTGGGGATTGAGCTCTCAACCCAGGCATGTGCTCTTCACCAGAATCGAACTCAGGACTCTTCAGTCCACAGGCTGATGCTTTATCCACTGAGCCAAACCAGCTAGGGCAAGATTCATCTACTTTTTGTGGCCAGCTTCAGGTCATTGGTTTTGACTGCTATACACTATTCTATTGTATGAACTAGCCACAATTTATTTTGATGAATATTCAGGTTGTCTATAGGTAGTTACTATTATGAACAGCACTCTAATAAATAAAACTCACAGTATATACATACATTTTTCTTTTTTGTAAGTATATATATGTAGGTAGTTAGGTAGGTAGGTAGGTAGAAAAGTATCCCAGATATTAACAGTGATTGTTTCTATGTTGTAGAATTATTATTAATTTTAACAATATAATAATGATTTTCTTTTTTATATTTTCTATTTTTTCTACAATAAACATGTATCTATTTTTGTAATAAGAAAAAAGGTTTTCTAAACAATCAGGAGACTGGAATTTTAAATAATGCAAGCAGCCAAATATGCACAAATATCTATAAAATTGATATTATACTATAATAAAATAACTCATTAAGTTTAGCTTAATTCAATCTGCAGAATATTCATGATTTTTGTTTTGTTTTGTTTTGTTTTGTTGAATTTAAAGCTAGACCTTAACCAAAATGATAGGTACATTTACATTAACTTCAATTTGCCCACTCAATATATAAAGCCAAAAGTAAACATAAACTATACACAAATTAAAACCTAACAAACAGTAAGTAATGTCAAGACCCGTGTCAAAAGACAAAGAAGAGCAATACTTTGCTTGCTGAGGTCCTTGTACATAATTAAAAAGTCAACTATATCTCAATAAAACTGGGGGATCCACTTTCCTAGGAAGGAAAAACCCTGCTTAGTCTTGTTGCAAAAATATAGATAAGTGATCAAATGTGAAAGTAAACTTTAAATAATCAAAGAAAGAAAAGACTGATAATAACAACAGCAAAAGTTTATTTTTACTCCCCCCCACACACACACAAAAACACACAACACATTATAAACACTAAATCACCCTCAAGTTTTCAGTCTGACCATTCAAGATGAAATCTTTGATTATAAATCACAGCCCACTTCCAGCGTCTGTGAACAGGTGATGGCTGGGGGGTGACCTGGTCCCCACTGTGTAATTGTACCATGGAGGGCAGCCACTTGCTCTGCCTTGATGCTGACTCCCATCCATAGAAAAGGCAACAACCGACCTTAAGAGAGACAAGCAGGAATGGAGGCTGTGCCCTCACACATTAACCAAGACAGACAACACAGAAACAGCTCCATTTATCCATGTCCCTTTCCCCGCTCCCATAACAAGAAACAGCACCCTTTCTCAGTTTGTCAGAGAAAATACAGGTGAAGGCCTGAACTAACTGCACTTTTTTCTTTAATTTTCCATCTCATTTTTCTTGAGTGGAGAAAAATCTCGATGCTTACCTCCATGCTACAGGATATATTGTTTTCTTTTCTATATTACATAACCAGCATCCCCTGCTGTGGGCAGTGGTTAGAATTGTGTGACCTGAGAGTTGAACAGTAATGTCATGTAATACAAAATAAAAAGTGGTGTGAGGGGATGCAAAAAGGAAGAGAGGAGAATAACCGTGTGAATAACCCAAAAAGTTCCTCCTTCAAAGAAAACGCCAGTCCCACTGGAAGCTAGGAACTATAAAGAGTGTAAGCTACTGTCAAGTATGCTTCCTTTTGTCACTGGAGAGAGAAATCGCCAGGTGGCCGGGCTCCTGCTCCTGCCTCTGCATGATGGGCCCCACTGTGCACACAGGCACACACAGAAAGACGGATCTGCAGGCGGAGGAGATACTGGGTGCAGAGAAGCTCAGTGTTTGCCAGAGGTCTTACGGGGATCTTCTATTTCATTCCGTAGTAATGCCCTTTTTGTTGACAAAAGTAAATTGATGATCGTCAAGAGGGAAGCATTTGGTGGAAAAATTCTGTTGACCCTTCTCAGATTGAATTTGACCACAGAACAGGATACCAGCAGTTGCAGAAATGATAGATTATTGTAATGACTGCCAGAATGGCCTTTTGGCATGTTTAAATGGCAATAAATTTCACCAGGAAGAAGGCAATTTTACTACTTTAGAGCAGTAAGGAAACACGGTGTTTAAGGTGTAAATAAATTGTGGGTCATTAACAGCAAGCATATTCTGTCCGTGGTGCAATTCTCAATCAGTGGCTATTCATATTTAATTTAATTACGTGCATTTACTTAGCCAATCATGCTTTTTCGTTCCAGGCCACAGAATTCTCAGGCTGACAATTTTGCTCTCTTCCTGTCTCCCTTATGTCCATAAACACAGCCCTAGTTTCGCCCTCATTTTTCCTTCCACAGGTACATAAATATGATCAGGGTGGTTCAATAACCTTCTCTCACTGAATAGCCTACTGAGATGATTAAATTAGAGACTGATCTGCTGTGTGGTCTTTTCCTTGGCTCCAAAATCCCCTCTGTCCCTCGCTCATTAATCTGGCTCAGTTCTTCACTGAACTCTGCCATTAAAGGCGGAGACGAGAGGGAGAGGTGTGCAATGAAGTTTGACATTTCCTCAAAAATGATTGTATTAAAACCCACTTACATTTATAGCTCCATCTCATTTGAGAATGTTAATAAGTTGCAATTTCATCAAGAGAAAGATATTGGGATCTGATCAAGCTGAAGGCTTGCTCACGTTGGTATGGATTGTGTTCCTGAAGCATCACTTTAAATACAGCTTTAAGGTGATAATTAACGAAGTTCATTAATGCCAATCTGCTTATGGGTCATTTAAAACATTTGGGTTCCATCTACTGTACCAGTTTTAGGCCAAATTCACCTTGCTTTCAGCTTGTGTCAGACCAGAGGAACAACATTCAGGAGACACACTCCAAATCAGACAGGCCAATAATGATAGATCCTCCCATCCCCCAACTGATGGACGGAGCATGACGTAAACTCTACCTGCAGCCGGACATTCCTGAACACCTTATATGGATTGTACATTGAACCACCAATCAGCACCTGCCATATACCCTAAACCCCCGATTCCTAAGTCCCTAGGTGCCTAATCATGTGCCTTACATGAAACCACCAATCAGCGTGTGCTGAGTGCCCTAAGCCCCGTCCCCTCCTTCCTCCCCTTAAAAGGCACTCTCACCCCGGCACGCTCTCTCACTCTCCACTCTCAAGCCCTCTCTCTCTCTCTCTCCCTCTCTCCCTCTCTCCCCCTCTCCCCCCCCCCTCTCTCTCTCTCTCTCTCTCTCTCTCTCTCTCTCTCTCTCTCTTTCCCCTCTGGAAGGCGGCCGGCAGGGTGATCGCCAATAAAGCCTGTGTCCTGGTATCCCATGGTCTCCGGCCCTCTGTTTCATCTTTCAAATACCATGCCGTACAGAACGAAATTGGTGTTGAACTTGGGGTAGCCAAACAAGCACAATACCTCCAAAAGCCTAACTCTCATTTTATACTAAGCAGAGTGCAAATTGTCCTTCCTCTGAGAGGATAGTCTGGTGACTAATCCCAAGCCTCACTGTTACCTCTAAAACCAGGCACCTGGATTTCTTTCTGTTGACTTTGTGTTTTCTGGAACATTTACCGAGACCACATTGGAAAGTTATTCTGTTCCTATAATTTGGTAAACTGCCAGTAACATAACAGAAGCCCCAATTACCTTTAGGCCAAAAACACCTTGTTAATCTCAGACTATCCCCAAGAACTACTGAAACTCTGGGTAGCCTTTGTGGGGCATGGAGGATACAGGGATGCTCATCACATTGAATTACCAACCAGCCCAGCGTTCATGCGGTTAGCATCCCAAGTGAAGATGGAGGAGAACATACAAGAAGATATTCAACAAAACAAGCCACCAGTGGAAGTATCAGAAGGCAAAATTTGAGGGGTTGGGTTGAAAATATGGGGAATTATAGGAAGAGAAAATACTCATTAATGTACCAGCTTGAGGGTTTTAGAAAATAATCTATCAATCATCTTAATTTACAGGTGATGGAGAGACCCAAAAATCTGAGTGGCTTTCTCAAGGTTAATACAGTTTGGAGATCAACCAGGAGTAGAATAAGGACTTTTGAGGGCTAATTCTACTATTCCAGCGAACAGCATTCTGGAAAGGCAAACCACTGAACGTGTCAAACTGCAGCAGAAATCTGGGGCCACACGCAGGAGCCTGAGAAAACCTGCAGGTGTCCTCACCTCACCCCATGGCAGGAGGCTCTGTGCTCACAATTCCCAAAAACAAAGGGCTAGTGTGCTTGAGTTGCAGGGGTGGGAATGCACAGTTTTCCAAGTCGACATGTCAGTTTCCAAGGCCCCGGCTCATTTTTGTCATTATTGCTAGAGAGATAAAAAGAATACTGGGGCAGGCAGAGAATTTTTAGACTACAGGGCAAGGTTATCTGGCTCTGACTGAGATAAATGTGAAGGGTCAGAACCTTGCCAGTGTTCGCTGCAGTAAGTCAAGTTGACCACATGTGAGGAAGATGGAATTTTTATAGAAGCTGTCGACATTTAAAAGCACATAGTCACGTGCAGCGATAAGTCAAGCCTCCCGTGTTTTTAATGGACTTGCCTCCCAGCCTCCCTTCCCCAGCTGATGATAACCTTATCTGTTAGTGCTTAGTTAACGCTCCAGCTAGATTTACCCCCAGTCAGGCAGGCCAAGGGGAAGTCTGCCTGTGTTCCCTTTGTTTACCATCTCTGGCTAAGCTAGTTGTAGGTTAGCGAAAATGTCCCTGCACGGGGTAATCATGACCACAGGGAAGATAATGGTGATGATGATGATGATGATGATGATGATGATGATGATGCCAGCATATGAGGTGGATGTGTTCAGCTTTCTCTACTTACTGACGGGTGCTAAACTCTTAAAGCAAATAGCCTGAGATAAGATGTAAATAAAGGGACGTGAGTCAATAAATGACTGTTTACTTCACATTGTGAATAAATATGGTGGCTTTATGACCAAAAAAAACACACAAAACAAAACATTTTTCATTTTCTTTCTGTTTGATTTCTACTTGGTTGCCTTTATGATTTGCTTATTTTGTCAGGTTGATCAGGTACAATTAGCATGTCTTTCTAACAAAGATTAATTACTTTTCGGGTCAACAAAGGGCAATTAGATGTGGGGTATATTATACCAATATAGTGCGAAGGAGACTTATTTATTTGACCTTGTGCTGTTAGTCATATGCAAGGTGTCATAGACTCCCAGCTATACTGCAGCAATGAGGGAGAAAAAACAGTTCATCCAAGTGTAGGCAAGAGCTAATTGTCCTTACACAATGCTTCCGAAGGGGGTTGTTTTGATTTGTGTGAAGATAACATCTACTGAGCAATTAACGCATGTCAGACACTATGCCACATGTTCTATGTGCATTTTTAATTTAATTTTTACATTAAGCCTATGAGAGAGTGCAGAGAAAAAACAAAACAAAACCAACTACTTCTTACTCACCCAATATCTATTCTCCCTTTTGTCCTCCGCAATGGAACCCTAATCTTACCCCTAGTGACAGTATTGCCAGCTAAAACAACATTTCTCAGCTTCCTTTGTAACTAGGCCATGGGAATAATTCCTAACAATTCTAAGAGTGGTTTGGGACTCCAGAGATAATTTCTTAAAGGAAGTTATCACTCTCAGGCCGACATCTTTGGCGAGGCAGCAGCACATCCCTGCTCTCCGAGTCCCGCAATGCCGCCCAAGGACGACAAGAAGAAGAAAGATGCTGGAAAGTCAGCCAAGAAAGACAAAGACCCTGTGAACAAGTCGGGGGGGGGGGGGGGGGAGGAAAAAAAAGGAAGTGGTCCAAAGGCAAAGTTCGGGGCAAGCTCAATAACCTGGTCTTGTCTGACAAAGCCACATATGACAAGCGCAGTAAGGAAGTTCCCAACTACAAGCTTAGAACCCCACCTGTGGTCTCTGAGAGACTGAAGATTCACGGCTCCTTGGCCAGGAAAGGCCTTCAGGAGCTCCTCAGTAAAGGACTTCCTAAACTAGTCTCAAGGCACAGAGCTCAAGTGATTTACACCAGAAACACCAAAGGTAGAGAAGCCCCAGCTGCTGGAGAAGATGCATGAACAAGAGGTCTCACCGTTTGTACATTTCAAAAAATAAGACTTTATTAAATCAAAAAAAGAAAGAGAGAAAGGAAGTAACCACTGTTTTAGCCCTTCCCCCATTTCCTCCTTTCTTGTCTGAAAAACTGAGGCAACAGCTCCAGCAGCCATCCTGGGCCAGGCATGAGGATGTTAGAAGAAGACAGGAGCCTAAGTCATTCTAATGGTATCTTTTACACCGAGGGAAATGAAGTTCCATCTGTCTTAAGCTACTGATCTTTTGTATTTTCTGTTCTATGTAACCCAACCTAACCTAGTATCATAGATGTACATTATCACCCTCACTATAGAGATTAGGAAACTGGTTGTAAGTGGCAGAGTTGGAATTTGAACCTAGGTTGTCTGACTCTAGAGCATCTATTGTTAATACTCTATTTATTAAGAGCAGCTGAAATGGCAGCTTCCTGCTTTTACTCCTCCCACTCTTCACTACAGCCATTTATGATTTGTTTTAATTCTTTTTTTAGAAGTAAAAATTAATTTATTTTTTTCCAAGAAAAACGATTTTAAATGTAAAAATGTTACATGCAATAAACATTAACATTTCAAGAAAAACTATCTTAAATATAATAATGTTACATGCAATAAACATTAATATTTTCAGAAAAAAAAGGATTTTAGGTATAATAATATTATCAAAACTGTACTAACATAGTATAATATCACAAAAGTTGTAGGAAATATTAAAAATCTGCAAATAACAGGATTACTTCTATTAGATTCTAAAATATCCCCCCCCCCCACTGGCTCTATTTTTGTTCATCAGTTTATGTTCATTATATTCCACAAATGAGTGAGATCATGTGATATTTCTCTTTCTCCGACTGGCTTATTTCGCTTAGCATGATGCTCTCCAGGTCCATCCATGCTGTTGCAAATGGTAAGAGTTCTTCCTTTTTTACAGCAGCATAGTATTCCATTGTGTAGATGTACCACAATTTTTTAAACCACTCCTCTGCTGATGGGCACTTAGGCTGTTTCCAAATAAGATTTGTTTTAATTCTTCAAACCAAGCTGGCCCTGCTGACTTATTTTAGACATTCACATATGTCATTACTTTTGACTGAAAAGCACTTTTCCCTCTTCATCACGATTATCATCTTAATCATTATTGCTATGTTATGTCAGTTAGTCTTCATAAGCATCCTTATAAGCTCAGGGCTCTTATTATTTCCACTAGAGGCCCAGTGCATGATTTAATCATGCACCTGGTGCACCAGCGGGCTGGCTGTCCGCCGGTGCACCAGGCCTTCCGAAAGCCTCCGGCGCGGCGGAGGCTTTCGAAAGGCGTTGTGCCGGAGCAGACAGCCGGCCAGCTCCCCCGCTTTGGCTTTTGATCGCGGGGGAGCTGGCCGGCTGTCGGCTCCGGCACCAGGCCTTCCGAAAGCCTCCGGCGCAGCCATGGCACAGACGCTGGCCCAATCAGTACCCCGGCCACCCTGAGTCCCGCCCCCTGCACCTCCTGCTGGCCCAATCGTGGGCGTAGCGGAGTGATGGTAATTTACATATTACCATTTTATTATGTAGGATTTTATAGGTAAGGAAAATGGAACACAAGAGGAAACTTTGCCCAAGGTCACGATGAAAGACAATGGGAGAGCTAGGACGTAACCCAGGCAGTCTCACCCTTGTCTTTCAGGCATTCACTCATGACATGAATATTTATTGTGTGCCTTCCATGTACCAGAATCCATGCCAGGACCCAGACATAAAGACAGAGCACTAGGCAGGAGGCAGAGTGCACCCTGAAGCGCACAAGAAAGAAGCAGAAGAGCCAGGGTAAGGGAGTGGGGTTGGCGGGGAGTATAGGAGATGAAGGAATAGAGTCCTTTACTTATCTCACAGGTTTACAACTGGTGATAAAATCTAGAATTCTCCATAGGGTTGGCCTCTACTTTTGCCATGTGTCTTGCCTCTTTCAGTGTAACTCTGGAGCCTATTTGTCCAACTACAGGCTGGTTGCATCACTTACAACATAGACAAGCATCTGTTAACCTCTCTGAGTTTCACCTCTAAAACAGAGATGCAAACTCTTACAGCCTGCTTCATCAAATAATAACTGTTGGAAGAATTTAATGAATGAGTCCATGTAGATACAGCACTAACACTTTTCGTCCTGAACACCTTCTAGAAAATTTAGTCCTGATAGCCGATTTGGTTAATGATCTGAACAGCTTCTCCCAATAGAGCTAATCCCAAAACTAAAGAAAATAATTTCTTCCTACTGCTTTCTCCCTGAGAAAGTTCCCCCAAAGACTTCTTAAAAGACAGGTAAAAAAGTGTTTGCACAGGGGATGATCCTTTTAAAAATGAAAACTTTTGGTCCCTGTGGTCTAAACCTAACCTCAGGCCAGATGCTTTCCACAGGCAGCTGTTTAGAATTACAGTAATAGTTACCTTTGGTTGACTGACCTGAGGATGTAGGAGCTATGAGCACATTCATTTAAAATTAAAGGGGTAAAAAATTCTGAAATCCTTACTGAACTACTGGTTCCAAAAGACTTCTTAAACTCAAAATCAAGCTCAATTAAATTTCACATCTAGTTCCATTTTATCCCAGCCCTAAACTTATGCTTTGTTCATTTATTATTTATATCAATAATTATTTTTATATTCACTATTTTTATTTCCATTTATTGTTTATTTATAGCTCACTCATCATGCAATATTAACCAGGCTGTAACATCAGCTCTGATGGAAAAGTGGACTCCTTTTTCATTTACCTTTATAAATATTTCAAACTGGTAGCCAAAATGCACAATTCCTTCATTTTGATATAAGCTCCTTGATGTGCTAAGTTATGAAGTACTACAAACTCTTTCCTATGTGTCCCAAAAGAAGTGCTTAATATAACTCCCCCAAACTTCTCTGCATTTAAGAATATACTCATACATAGAAATGATATGGCACTGATTAAACTGCAACTAAGAACAAGCCTCCCCGAGAAAGTTAGAGGGCACCTGACTGTTGTGCTGGAGAACACCAATGAGTCACTGATCAAGTAGAAGAAGCTGCCCTGCTAATTTAGAAAATTCAGTTAGTACTTACCTTTGCGCTGACTCTAAATCTCGTTAAACAGTGTACTCAATCCAAGCATTGCACAGTACCACTATAGAGATGGCCAATTCCAGCCATTTCAGGTACAAATGATTATTAAACATTATATTACATTGCATGTAATAATTTTATGAAAATTATGCATTGGTCTCTACTCCTAGAATGTGAATTTCTTTAACACATAGAATATGCATAATTTTTTAATGAATGAGTCTGGTAGCTAACCAAAGATTCAGTCACTAACAATAGTATTGTACTAGTATATATGAGAACATATATAGGGGGTGAATCAGAACTATACAAAGGTTTGTTCTATTCAAAACTACCTCAAAAGAGCCATCCATCCTTCAATTACAAGACTCTATACTTCACCATTCTGAAATATTACCATCAGTGCTCTAACTATACTACAAAGCTACATTAATCAAAACAGTATGGTACTGGAATAAAAACAGATATAGATATCAATAGAATAGAGAGCCCAGAAATAAATCCTTGCTTATGCGGTCAATTAATCAATGATAAAGAAGGCAAGAATGTACAAAGGGGCAAAGAAAGTCTCTTTTAAAATGGTGTTAGGAAAACTGGACAAATACATGTAAAAAATGAAATTAAACCACTTTTTTACATCACTTACAAGAATAAATTTAAAATGGATTAAAGGCTTAAATGTAAGATCCAAAACCATAAAACTCCAAGAAGAAATCATAGGCAGCAGACTCTGACATTGTCCTTAGTAATATTTTTTTCTGATATATATCCCCAGGCAAGGGAGACAAAATAAAAATAAACAAATAGGACTACATCAAACTAAAAACGTTTTGCACAGCAAAGAAAATGATTGGTGGGGTGCAACCACTATGAAAAACAGTATCAATGTTCCTCAAAAAATTAAAAATAGAACTGCCTTATGACCCAACAATCCCACTTTTGGGTATTTATCAGAAGAAATCCAAAACACTAATTTGAAAAAATATATTCACCCCCATGTTCTTTGCAGTATTATTTACAACTAGGGGCCCAGTGCATGAATTCGTGCACCTTGAAAGGAACTGTGGTCCACGAAGCTGCAGTGGGCACAGGGGTGGGTCTTAGCCCATCCTCCATGCCCCTGCCCAGTCCCTCCCACTGTGCCCCCCCCAGTCCCCTGTCTGCCAGCAGCCCTACTCCTGCCACAACAGCTCCCATGCACTGATGGTTCCGGCCCTGTTCGCACCCACTGACAGCACAGAGTGATTGGGTCTGGTGCCAGCAGTGGGTGCAAGCGGGGCTAGTGTCGTCAGTGGGTACAAGCAGCAACTGATGCCCTGAGCAGCCCTCAGGAGCAGGGGGAGGTGGAGAAGCCCTGAGGGGCAATTGGGGCCAGCAGTCACCACTCGCACCTGCTGATGGTGCCGAGCAACTAGGGCTGGCACCAGGTTCTGGCAGCGGGTGCGAGCCAGGCTGGCACCAGCAGCAGGTGCAAGTGCCAGGCAGGACCATGGGCCACAAAGCTGCAAAGAATTTTCAGTAACCACCAGAGGCTCGCCCTGATGACAGCAACCGGTGCCCCACCTTGGTCTGGTGCCCCCGCTCACCTGCTCAACCATCCCACCTCCTGCCAACGCCCACCATGTTCCACACATGCCCCCTGGTGGTCAGTGCATGTCATAGAGACTGGTTGTTCGGTTGTTCTGCCATTCAGTCTATTTGCATATTAGGGTTTTATATAGAGAAATAGCCAAGATATGAAAGCAACCTAAGTGCTCATCAATAGACTATTGGATGAAGAAGATGTGGTACAATAAAAAAAGATATATACAATGGAATATTATTCAGATGGAAAAAAGAATAAAATCTTACCATTTGCCACAACATAGATGGACCTAGAGGGAATTATGCTAAGTGAAATAAGTCATATAAAGGAAGACAAATACCATATGATTTCATGTATCTTTGGAATCTAAAAAACAAAATAAATGAACAAATAAAATAGAAACAGACTCAGAGATACAGAAAACAAACTGATGCTTGCTGGATGGGAGGGGGTCAGGGGTCTAGGTGAAAAAGGTGAAGGGATTAAGAAGTACAAATTGGTAGTTACAAAATAGTAGGATTAAAGTACAATATAGGGAATATAGTCAATAATATTGTAATAAAGTTGTATGGTGCCAGATGGGTACTAGTCTTATCAGGGAGATCACTTCATAAATTATATAAATGTCTAACCATTATGCTATACACCTGAAACTAATATAAAATAACATTGAAAGTCAAAACACACACACAATGAAATATTAGTCAGCAATAAAAAATAATGAAATATTATTTCTAACAATGTGGATGGACCTACAGCATATTATGCTAAGTGAAAAAGCCAGACAGAGAAAGGCAAATACCTTATGATTTCATTTACATGTGGACTATAAAAAACACAAATGAACAAACAAAACAAAATAGAAACAGATCCAGAGAACAGCTGATGATTGCCAATGGGGAGGGAGGGAGGGAATGGGTGATACAGAAAAAAATAATATTAAATAGGCTAAATAATTGAAAGTATGACTAATAAAATAGGTACTGTGAAAAAAATCATCAGTGTTCATTTAATGAGAACTGACTATGTGGAAGACCAATCTTCAAGTATATTGCAGTTCCATAAATATGTTGTCATTTAAACTTCACATTTAAATGAAGTAGATTCCCCTGTTTTCACATAAGGAGATTGCATTTTGTTTTGCAAGTTTTACTTTTTTTACTAAGATGTTGTTGTCTTCAATAAATAAACATTTTAAATGACACCTCAAGATTTCAAACCATCATGTGAGTCATGTACTCCTTTCCTGGAGAGATTACAAAAAAGTATCCTTATTTCAGAAGCAGGATCTGTTTGGGATACACACTTCCTCACTGCACATGGTTTTGGGTGGTGGACACTAGGAATTATTCTTACTATAAACCCTCTCCTCCTTACTAGCCTCTTACTAATCTTCTTCTTACCCAACTCTTGACTCTCTGACTTTTTCATTAGGGAACAGACAGGTAAATGGGAAAACGTTGAACACCACCTCTATCCTTTTCAGATATTTTTTACTAAGTTTCATATTAGTCACACACCTTTGTTAAACTATTGCAGCATACCTGGTCCGTTTGACACCAAAAAAAAATTTATCCTAGCTGGCATATTCAATAATTAGCATCGTATGATGTGCCATTTAAAAAGTAATTTTGTTTGCCTGGCCGGCATGGCTCAGTGGTTGAGCATTGACCTATGAACCAGGAGTTCACGGTTCGATTCCAGGTCAGGGCAGATGCCTGGGTTGTGGGCTCAATCCCCAGTGTGGCATGTGCAGGAGGCAGCTAATCAATGACTCTTTTCATCACTGATGTTTCTATCTTTCTCTCCCTCTCCCTTCCTCTTTGAAATCAATAGAAATATTTTTTAAAAAATAATAATAATTCTGTTTACTTAAAACTGCCTATACCGCAACTGGCATTGCTCAGTGGTTGAATACTGACCTATGAACCAGGAGGTCACAGTTTGATTCTGGTAAGGGTACATGCCCAGGTTGTGGGCTCAATTCCTGGTTGGGGATGTGCAGGAGGCAGCCAATCAATGATTCTCTCTCATCATTGATGTTTCTCTCTCTCTCTCTCTCTCTCTCTCTCTCTCTCTCTCCCTTCCTCTCTGAAATCAATAAAAATAAATAAATTTTTAAACTGTCTGTAAGGCATTTAGAAAGAAAGCTTTAGTAATGACTATGCACTGATGATTATCCTGGAGATTCAGCATCCAGCAGTACCGGACACAGGTAGGCACTCAGTAAATATTTCTTGAATGAATGAATATGCTGTTACCTGTGATATTAAATATTCCCTGCTAAGGCTGTCTTCCCTTATACCACTAATCAGGACAAATTCTAATCACTGTCCTATTACATGGCCCTTAAATTAGCAAGTGTGTACAACAACCAGGAAGGCAGTCATTGCTTGAAAGGATAAACGAGGCCTGGCCGCCAGGAACGCCACGGGAGTGTTCGCAGAATCACAAGTGGCTTACCCTTTGGGATGGGAACAGAGAAAAGAGATGGGAAAATGAATTCCCCACTTCGTGGACAGTGATCTGGTACTTTTTTGGCCTCAAATCCCAGAGGACAAGCACTAATTGAAAAGGTCATTGCAGAAAAGCTTCCAGGAGGTAGATTCAAACTAGCTACAGGAAATATTTCCAACTCTTATATTATTTCACCCAAAATGATTTTTCTTCCTCCTATGTAACAATTGTCTATAAACTTAGAAAGAAGCCAGAGGATGATGGGAAGGACAAGAAGCATATAAAAGTTTATTCTGCATTTATCCTCAATATGGTCTCTTAGAATTAGTACTTCAAACGACTGGCATTTACATAAATTGTGGCGTGATTACTTTCCTTCAGGCTGTCACTTCTTAATAATTGCCCTTGCCTACTGGCAGCCAAATATGAAGTAAAACAAAAGGCATTATGGTCTTTGCAAGGTACCCACTAACTATAACATGCTGATCCCATTGCTAAGTTTAAAAAAAAAATGTACACCTATAAACACTGATTTACTCTCAGCTCTCTGATGACAAAAGCTAAATTAGTCTAAAAATTATGAGTATTGCATCTGTGTTATAACTACCCCACCTCTTTAATCAATTTGCTATTCCGGAGTGGAAAGTGATTTAGGAAAAGCTGTCGAACAGGAGAGAAAGAAAATCTAATCTGGGTAAGTTATTAAGAAAACTGCTGCTTCGAGTCTTTAACATTTAAACTGTCCATAGAGACTCAGAAATGAAGGTGATGGGCGGGGGCACAGGGGGTTAGGGAGAGAGGCCAGGCTAGCAAGTGGGACTGGATGCCGCCACGGGCACAGTCTAGCCCCACAGCAAATGGAGAAGAAGAAGGAGGGGGAGCTTACATGTCAAGGGATAAAGAGAAAAAGCCACAGAGACAGGTGGCGAAAAGAACAACTCTGAGACATGGGCATGAATAAGGGAAAAGACAAAGAGGAACAGGCCAAGTGGAGGAAAGGGAAGAGACAAGTCGAGAAGGGGGCATGAAAAGAGAGGGAGCGCAGAGGGCACCCACGGAGAAGAACGAAAGGCAGAGAAGCTGAGAGAGAAACAGAGCAGCCTCTCCATCACCCGCGTTGCCTTCTTCATCTTCGTCTCCCTTCTTTCAGATGGCACACTGACAGAAGATTAATTCAAGTCAGCTGCTGAAAATAATTATTGCATTATGGGAGCAGTAATCATTATTTAGAACATGATTAAATATGTCTGCACCTATTGACTCTGCCTATGATTTATGTATTTGTTTAGTCAATAGTCTAATGTAAATGATGTAATTAATTATAGATGGTGGTGTCAGGTCATTGGTGAAAACAATCTGAGGAGAACAAGGGCTCTGTTTTTTTCATGACAGATGCAGGGGGGGTGGGGGGGGGCTGAGTTGAGGGAATTCCAGGGGAACTTTTTCACGTGTGAATGGCGGCTTGGCTCTCAATTTGCATGTTGTCTTTCTCTTGTTCAGCCTTCGTTTAGAAATTGAAATAACTTGTTAAGCAAAGGGGAAGAGAGCACATGATTGCCAAGAGGACGCCTGGGACTTGGGCGGGTGAGGAGGTAAAGAGCCAGCTGCTCCCTAACACAGGGGAGCGTGGCACCATCATTTACCGCTTCATAAAATTAAATGTTTTCCAAATTAAATCAGTAGGCAGTGTGCAGGAGGCCTACTATCTCTAATAACAATTTTTCAATCAATATGAGGGGCCTTGCCGGGATGAAAGCTGAGCTGAGAGAGTTAGCACAGGTTTGGGAGGGCAGGCTGTGGGGGAGCAGAGGTGGAGACAGGGTTTGAGAACTGAAGCTTTCAATCAAACCAAAGGTTTCGAAAATATAGATATATATGCATGGTGGATTCGCCATCACTGTGAGTCTATTCCCCATAGATTTTTCTCTTAACTGATAATTCGGTCAGTCACATTCCTCAGAGGGAGGTCATAGGTCACCCCAGCCCCTGTCAGGCCTCAGAGAAACCATTTCCATTTTAATGCCACAGCTATAATCTATCAAAGATGTGATGTACAAGATACAATGAATTTAAGTGGTCTTCATATATCACTGAGCTTTCATGCCTTCACCTGGGTAATAGTCTGAATTACTCTCCCTACCTCACAATCTGTCACCCCCAGTAAAATAACTGCCATGCTGCTGTTAATGGCAGATTTGTCCAAACTGGGGCCACAGTAGCGAAAGTCATTCCACATCATAAACTTTAGCACTCGGTGCCTAGCCTGGAGAGGGCCCATAGCTTAAAATTCTTCTGTAAATAATTCCGTAGAGAGGCTCTGCTCATGTTTTTATTTATAAGCGCTAAAATAAATCTAGCGGGGGCTCCCCACAGTCTTCCTTCTCCATCTTTCTGTATCTAGTCCTCCAGTCCTCTTTCCTCCAAGCCCATTTAATCTGACCTGTCACTTTCCCCCGAAAGGTGTCTAATAGACACAGATCTCTTCCTTAGACAATAAACACAGCAGAGTTCAGAAGACTCAGCTCATAGTTAGTGACCTTCTCTGCAACTCAACTATTAACCCTTCTTCTTTTACCACTAGGTAGTAAAAGTCCTCTAATTTTACACTGAGTAGTAAAAGCTGCCGACACATATATCTCCCACCTAAACTATCCCTGACTGTGAGACTAGTGCCCTGCAAAAGCCTCCAGAGGTGGAGCTCTCAAATGTGCCCCTTATTCAAGGTTCATGCATCCCTCTCTGTTCCTATTCTTTTTTTTTTCCAATTATGGTTGACATATAAGATTATATTGGTTTCCAGTGTGAGACATAGTGATTGTATCACCCTGATAAAACTAGTACCCATCTGATACCACACATAGTTATTACAATATTATCAAAGTATTCCCTATGCTGTACTTTATATCCCCATGACTGTATTCTTTTCTAGTTCCTGGTCTATCATAACCAACATCCAACCTTCTATTTTATTTGCAACCTTTAGATCAAGAGATAAAGAGCTGGGTTTGGACCCAGGGTCTGAGATTTGGCAGAAGTATTATAAAGGGATGAGATCTGTCATAACCCGGACAATATTTGCCATCCACCAATGAATCCATATGATAGAAAAGCCTATATAATGGTTGATCATTTTGGTATGAACACCCCTTGGGTCAGAAAGATATGTTAGGTCAGTTGGTTATAAGCACTCATCTCACCAAAGCTCTTGTATAAACATCTTATAAAAATGCAACACCTATGTTTGAGAAACTCAAAGTACTCAGGCAATATTGAGAGGGTTCCTTGGTTTCTATGCATTGGTCTAACATTCGGACCGGCCCTGGGTGGCTGGGGGGCTGAGGGGACTGGGGGACTCCGAAGGCAGGAATGCGGTAAGGCTGAGGGGACTGGGCACCGCCATCTTGTAGCTGTGGGCGTGCCATCTTTGAGGACGTGGCAGTCAATTAGTATATTCCCTACTTATTGGCTGTGGGCACCACTGTCTTTGAGGGTGGTACAGTCAATTAGCATATTCCCCCTTATTGGCTGTGTGCGCCACCATCTTTGCGATGGCATGAGGGTCAATTAGCATATTCCCTCTTTATTAGATAGGATTACAAATCCTTTAGGAAAGAGGCAGTTCACTTTATTTATAAGTCACCTAGTACTAGAGCCACCCAATGCTTATTTATACTAATAAAAGCGTAATATGCTAATTAGACAGGAGGTCCTTCCGGATAAAGCCACGCGGCAGGGGCTAAGGCAAAGGTGGCTGCCAAGGCTGGCAGGGGCTGAGGCAGAGGCAGCCACTGTGGCAGCGGGCCTGAGGCAGCCGCTGCTGTGGCAGCAGTGGCCGGAGCTGAGCCCCTTGCACAAATTTCGTGCATTGGACCTCTAGTAATTAATAATCACAAATAAATGTATGAAGACTGTTAAGAGGCCTCTACTTCTATGCTATTTACAGCCTTTCTTACCTTGAAAATCAAGGCCATTAGGACTTATAGATATTTATCTCTCAAGGCTATGATAAGAATTAATGAAGTAATGTTTATAAAATGTCTTGGGCCACTCACTCTTTCCACAGCTATGGGTTTCTGAAAATGGAGGCAAAGCTGTCTAGAGAGCTGATGGCTTGGTTAGAGGCCAAAAAAGTCAATAGCATCGAAATTATTTAGGAAATGTTCAGACAGAACATGGGGCAGCAATTATTCCTTCAGGTTTCAGACTGCTTGTATTTAGCAATAACAAAGGAGTCTGGCCCTCCCGTTCCTGATAGTGCTTTCATTAAGATAAACAGTATATTATTCATGCTGACGGTTTCTCCAGCAGGCTCTGTTTGCTTCCACTTTATCTGAGTTTCTTTGCAGTGAATCGTACATCCCAGAGATGTAAATTAGAAATATGCTCCCAGGCAATCAAGATCAATGAAAACTCTTACCTTCATCTGGAAAGAACTGTAGTAAAATTAGCTCGAAACTAGAAATGTTCTAACAATGTTCTTGAGCCCACTGTGAAGTATACTTTGTTGGACTCTCAGCCTGTTCATGAGGCATTTCGTAGGCATATATGATGCAAACATATACAGTGAAAAGATGGCCTCACTCATACCGTCACCTCTCGGCAGGTCCTTGAAGAGAAAGCACATCCCATGGGCATCAATGTCCAAAGAAATCACTTTGTCATCATCCTGCACACCTTTTGGCCTGAAAGATTCTTTGGATTATTGTAGATACATTTAACTCAATTTTCCTCTAAAAGAAACTAGAGCCCTAGCCGGTTTTGCTCAGTGGATAGAACATCAGCCTGTGGACCAAGGGGTCCTAGGTTTGATTCCAGTCAAGGGCACGTACCTTGGTTGCAGGATACTCCCTGGCCCAGGCCCTGGTCAAGGCTTGTGCAGGAGGCAACCAATTAATGTGTTTCTCTCACATCGATGTTTCTCTCTGTCTTTCCCTCTCTCTTCCACTCTCCCTAAAAATCAATGGAAAAAATATCCTCAGGTAAGGATTAACCAAAAAAATAAAAGAAACTAGAACTTTCACAAAGACTTTCAAAAAGTTTTCCTTAAAAGGTGCAGACTGATTTTACCAAATAATTAACTTTATTTCCCTAAAATGGATAGAGCTGAACAAAGAGCAAATGGTATACCCCAATATTTAGGAAATCATAGATTCAAAAAGGAAGTAATGAAAATGTCCATCTAGGAAGCACCTTTCCATCCCCTTCCCACCCCCACCAAGGACAAGGCTTTAAAGGATGATGGGGGTTGTGCTGATAAGACTCAGGTTTCCTAAGTTGTCCCTTTTCCTGTGGGAAAACACCTTGTAAAACAGGATGGAAGCATGGCTTTGCTGACCTCTTGTTTGCACACTTTGGTAGCTTACAAAGCTCTTCCTAGGCATTCAGAGTCAGATCAGCAAAAACCCTGCCACCCTCCATCTCTCAGAAAGTTTTCAGCAAAGGCGAGAGCTTTGCACTAGTTCAAAACTCTTGACTATGTCCCTCAAATTAGTGTTGCTCGGACTTCAGGGCACATACAATAGGATTGCCAGGTGAAAGGCAGGATGCTCCGTTCGATCTGAATTTCTGATCAACAATAAATAGCTTTTCAGTAGAGTTATGGTCCAAAAATTGCATGGGCTACACTTATCCTTTAAAAATGTTGTTTGTCTGACATTCAAGTTTAACTGGGTGTCCTGGGTTTTTGTATTTGCTTGTTTTGTTTGTGTGTTTAATTTTGTTTACCAAATCTGGCAACCCTAGAATAAGAATTACCTGGGAAGTTTACTTTACAATGTAGAGTCTCAGTCCCTAAAGCCCATAGATTTGGATCTGATAGTTTCATGATGGGGTCAGGAAATCTAACTTTGTAAGTAAGCACTCTGGGTGATTCCCTGCAGGCAGACTTGAGACCACTTTGAGTGACACTTCTTACGTGGTAGAATGTCCCTGATGTTCCTCCGTATACCAGCAGCAAAATGTGTTGAATTTAAAGGTGCTAGTTATTATAACTTTGCCATGGGAAATCTAATCTTTTTGCCCACCTTTCTAAAACCCCAAAGATAGATAGAGTCCTTGATCCCCCAAAGGGGATAAGCACAAACAATATGAATTTCTGTCATGGGATAAATGGAGCCTATTACCTCTTACTGGTAATTTTCCTTTTTCACATATAGAATAAACTGATTTCTGTTGCCGTATTTCTTTTGCAACTTGGGTATTATTTACAATAAATTGAAACCTTTCCGGGCTTGACATATTACACTGATCTATGACTTTGCTTTCATTTTGTCCTGTTAACTAGAAACCCACTTCATCATGAAATATGTTCCTCACACTTTCCCCCATAGTGAGTAAAAACATTGATAAAGCATCATAAATTGTGGGTCATTTCTCAAATGCTTCCTGTTACAGTGAGGATTGGGAGAAGGAAATGTAAGTCCTGATCAATGGCCACTTGATAAAATTTATGCTGAATGTATGAACAGAAAAGGAATGGATGTATTAGAGGCTGCATTTTAAGATGTTTGTCTCACTCACATCCAGACTTCATTCTTTATCCCATCGTGCCAAAGGTAATTCAGCCTTCTCTCTCTAGCAAAATACTCCTGCCCCCAAAACAAATCAATTAATGTAAACTTCTAACAGTGATTTTTGCCTATGTCACCTAGACGATTGAAAAGGAAATAATATACTTAAGGTATCAGGATAGTTACCCAGTCCTCCCCTTAATTCTGTGTAAATCTTGGGTACATGTTGTTGCTTAAAACCTAATTTGGACCAGAGATGTGAAAATAACTCTTACCCAGAATACGCAGTATCACCACTATACTGGCATGCAAATTTAGAGAGACAGAGAGAGAGAAGAGGAGGAGAAGTTAGGGAAGGGTGGGAGAAGGGGGAGAGGAGGAGAAGCAGAAGACAAAAGGGAAGGTTGGACTAGAAGGATGAGGTTCTTTAAAACTTATTTCAGCTGAACTGTTTTCCACACTCTTTCTCTAAAATACCGTAAGTATAGGATCAAATATCTAAGATCCTTGAATATTCCAAGGAATAGTTGTTTTTCTTTGCCATAGCACAACATCCACTTTATCAACCTCTCCTTCCCTGGAAGCTGTGCCTTAATAAAACTGAGATGTTCTTTACGAGTAAATTCACCTATGAAAATATGCACTCGCCAATATGTCCTAGCAATACAATGGCTTCGAGTACTCAGCCCTAAGCCCTGCAGTGTTTAGGGTTGCATACGCCTTAATACAAGAGGCTGAGTATTCCACTGCCAACTCTTCTCAGCCACGCATTGAGGAAAATGAACATGCCTCTCTGGATCGGTATGAAGAATAGCTTATAAAAATGAGTGCGAAACCCTTTGCAAATACCAAATGCTGTATGAATGCTAAGGAATAATAAAGATCTATATGAATGCAGCAAAACAGCCCTACTTCCAGGTGCTTTTTCAAACTGGACACCAACCATTTGAGATTCATCCATCATTCACCTTTGGGCATCCCTTTCTTTATGAAAAAATAAAACGGACTGTCTGCATTGCAAGGAAATGGAAAAATTAAATTTCAAAGCATATAAAGCCCACATGCCTTGACCATTCGAAGTAATGGGTTATGTTAGTTAATAAAGATAATGTTCATGAAGTAATGAAGGGGCAAAAATACCAATTCCCATTAAGACTTTGTTTTCCACTCAGAGGGCACAAGATTCTAGCTGCAAGTAGATTTTAGAAACATCATAAACACAGGTGGCACATAGCCAGTTTCACAGGGTATATATGTATTGTCATTATGACTGTTCTTAGCTCCTCCAAGAAGTCACTTGTCAGTAATCCTCAGTATTGTCTGTGTGTTGGAGACAGGAGAGGGGGAGAAATACAGTGTTCATAAGCAACATGATAATGACTATCATCCTGCAGCCCCTTACAGCAAGAAGACTAGGGGGAAAAAAAGAAGAAAGGAAGGAAGGAAGGAAGGAAGGAAGGAAGGAAGGAAGGAAGGAAGGAAGGAAGGAAGGAAGGAAGGAAGGAAGGGGAAATAAAGAGTAGAAGAAAAGAACTCTTCTCTAGCAAACCATTTCCTCCAAAGACATGATTCACTAACATTTGATTTGACAAGCTATAGGCACTCCTAACATTATTTTTTTCCCCTTTGCTGTTCATTTGGGGAGCAAAGATTTATTGCCTCTCCTGAAAAGGACAAGAAATGCACTAGAAATAAGAATAAATAGTGGGTTGTTGTTTTTTCACATTGCCCATCCTTATAAAAAAGAACTACTTCTTGACTAGATTCTTAATTCTTTTTGGTTCTAAAATACAGTGAATCTTCCTCTACACTATTAAATAAAATCTGGAGACAGAAGCAAACAGTGGTCAGGTTGTGGGGCAATGGGAGTAAATCCATTTAAAAGTCAAATCCTCTTCCCATGTGAAGTTTCCTTTCCACACTCAGTCAATAGCCCCTGTCACTGAATTGCCCTCCTCGTTAAATGTAGTGTGCATAAATCTGCCATGCATCTATCGCCTTGTATATGGGTTTGCACTAAATGTACACCACAAAAATTATTTAAGATTTCATTCATAAAGTCTCAAACAATTATTGTTTAATAAAACAAAGAGAGAAAAAGAGGCTGACTCCTAATCAGCATGGAATTTGCTAGGTGTGTAATGAAGTGCTCTATGAAACAAAAATCAGCCAGGAGAGCCAGGGACTCGGCTGCATCAAGTTTTACTCTTGGGGGCAAAAGTCCCAGCTCTGGCTGTTCAAATGGCAAAAAGCCTCTCAGCATTCCCATCATAAAACCTGAATTTCAGGGGTTTATAACTAAACTGAAGATTTCCTTCAGAGCGAAACAGATTCATCAAGTCTCAACTTGAAGGACAGTTTTGCTTTCAGTTTTCTGGGAGGTTTAGTTTGGTCATTATCAAGTTATGGAAATGAAAAAATAAATAAGTGAAAGCTTATATGGGTCTGGCTCTTTTACTCCTTTTTAAAAAACTCTCATGGTGTTTTTGCAATAGCTTGGTTATCTGAAATGACATTTAGTCCAAAATATGGATTTCTTTCTTAAAATGACTGCAACTTTGACATTTAGAGATTGGTTATTACACATGCATAGAAGCTGCTTCTCCAAAAGATACTTGGCAGGACTGTGCAATATTGTATGGATCACGCATACTGAATGCCCACTTTCCAAATGACCCTCTCCTGTGGCTGGGAGGAGGAAATAGCTTTTAACAGGAATGACAAATATATAACCAATTCAATTATTGCTTTATTATATTGCACTCATTAAAGATTGCTTGAAGAGTAGCATAGATTGTGCAAGAATTACCTCATTTCATGCATCATTTTAAAAGTAATTATTTACTTCCAAATTAATATTGGCTGGAAGACCTTAAATACTCCGCCACTGAAGACTCCTGGACTACTACAATGGCGCCTCCACACAGACTCCAGGAGCATAAAAGAAAATAATTAAGAGCAGGATAATGCCTAGTAAGCATCACAGAATGAACCATTATTGTTTTGCCCGAAGAGGAAATACTATTCCACATACTCCACAATGTGTTTCAAAATAACATGAATTTTAATCAAGTATAAATAGGTTCACTTAAAAAAAATAAAATTTATTTCATTCTCTCACCTCCATGGTACGTCCTTCCCTTAAGGAAAATGCTTATGTAACACATGGGTCAAAATATATATTTATAAGATGTGTTTAGAAGGTGTGACCAAAAAGCTTTTGCCCAGTCATTTGAATATCATCCCTATGACAAACCCAAATAATTTGAGGAGCAGACAAACTTTTGAAACAGACAAAGACATGGCAGATCAAACTTGTGAATGAGCCTAGCCTGAGAGTTTTGGTGTGGCCAGACTAATAAAACTGGTTTGGTTTGTGGTTTGGTTTGTTTTTCCTGGGACCCTCAAGTCCAAGCTGAAAGCGACTTAAAAGAAGGAGAATGAAAAAATGTTTTGTGCCATGGAAGCATGATGAACATGTGTGACTTTATTCCATTCGTGAAACAAGTATTACATGCCTATTGCAGCGTAGGAACTGAGCAAGGCGCTGAGATCACAAAGACACCAGTCCTGTTCACAAAGTTCTTAACCGTCTACAATCAATGCATTTCTATTTTTAAGTTAGTATTCAAACGTAATCATATGCTTGTCTAGCCTGTTGCCATATACTCATTAAACTATAAAACTTAGACAAAAGACATTACAGGTCTTGTTTCTGTTCAACAAGCAAACTGAATGAGTGAGTCTTTGGGAGGATACAAAGGAAGGAAGGTGCCTGCAGCATCAGTCAATAATCTGTCAAGAGACTGTGTCTTTTCTCAGCTATCTGAACTCTTCAGAAAAAAAAATATACCCTCTAAGACTGTTCAACTGCTTAACCACAACATAATGGATAAAAATGACATACAATTCTGAAGAATTTTTCAAGTCACAATGCATTTCTACATACTCTGCCCCTTTCGATCGTCACATTAAGTCTGAGATAGGGAAGGTATGTATTATTCTTGTTTTCTAAATAAGAAACTAAAGTTGGAAAGGCTAACCACACATGAAGTGATGGTTCTGGGACTCGTTGGGAACAATAAGAAATAACAATAATGGGCTTAAATGCAAATTTTTTAAGTTTGGATTGTCAATAAATCTTTTTAAAATTTCAACAGGTATTTATTTTTGTTTCTTTCATTTAGTAGCTGAGGCTGTTATTTACCTGCCATGATTAAATTAGCCAAAACATGCTGCAGTCAGTATTTCAGGTGGTCTTAGATACTAGTCAAGTAATAATCAGTTTAACATCATGTAAGACTGCCTAGGCATTACAACAACAAATTATACAGGTCAACTTTGCCTCCTTCTGACTTTTTCTGCCATCACAGTAAATTAAAACCAAGACATGTGCTGTTGAGGTAAAGAGGGTGTTTGAGTTCTTGAATCACCTAAAGAAGCTATCTTTCTATATAGGAGTAAAAAATGGTGTTGATAATATGTCTAACCTCCGTTTTTCTCTGCCTGTGTACATCGTCACTGAATTGTACAGCAGGATATAATTAAAGCAATGAATAAGTGCAGTGAATCGAAATAAAGAAAATGATCCATTTGCCTCCAACTTTTCTTGATTTTGTTCTGTAATAGAATAAAGGCAGATCGCTCATCTCTCAAGAAAGGACACATGGCTCTATTATACATTTAACAAACAGAAACAGAGTGACCATAGGTATACAAAGAGTGTGGTTTACAGGATAGATTGCAGAGCGTTGAAAAAAACATGAGACTTACAGTCAAATCCTGGACTCTACACTTCCTTCCACCACTCGCTGTGTGACCTTGATCAAATCACCTCCCAGCCTTAGTTTCCCTATGGGAAAAATAAAATGTGAATAATAATAGCATCCTGCTAGCTCAGGGGCAGAACAAAGTGAAAGCGCTTTGTAAACTATGCAAAGGACTATACACATGTGAGGTATCAATTTTATGGTATTGTTATTATTTTCCTGATCACAGAGGGTTTTTTTACTTCAAATGTAGGTTTTTAAATGCCTGAGAAAATGGGGTAGCCACAGAACCATGACTTTAAACAAACTTTATTTGGGCGCATGACTGACTGGCAATTGTGTGCAATCATTTTAGCTGTCACAAGCCCAGAGAAATGTGGGAGAGCTCTTCCATGAAATGTTTATATTTCATAAACAAAATGATGTGCTTAACAGTCAGAGCGATGGGAGGGTTCCGGCTAATGCATTTTCCAATGTGTGAGGCAGATTATTAATGCGCTCCAGTAGCTGTTAATTTCAGTTTGCCGGAATGATTTATGGGGAGGTAAAGGAGAGAGACATAATCTAATTGAGATCAGAATCACTGTTCTAGCAGCAAAGCACCAGTATGGGCCCTCGGCACGGCAGAATGATTAATATCTAATAAGCAAATAATCCGTTAAATTATTATAAACATTACTTTTGACAACTCTTTTGTTGGTAAATGAAAGAAAAAAGAAACAAAAGATCTAAAAATCATCACTTTCTCTAATAGTGGTATAAAGGCACATTTGTTGGAGCAAGGGTGATGGATACCGTGATGGGCATGAGTGTTATGACCAATTTTAAGTACACTGGGGAGGCATTTTTATCATAACATGAATGACAATTGACTACCTGGAGCAAGATCACTCTTCAGAAACAAAAATAAACACCAGTTCTCAAAGTGTGGTTCCTCTTATCATACCTTATCATTACCTCTCTAGTGAGCGTGCCAGTCCCTCTCCACTAATCAGATGCAGAGGCTAAAAGGAGAGGTAAAGAGCCCCTCTTCTCACAGCAGCTCCTTTTCTTTTTATATTTTTAACTAGAGGCCCGTTGCACAAAATTCATGCATGGGGGGGGGGGGGGTGTGACCCTCAGCCCAGCCTACACCCTCTCCAATCTGGGACCCCTTGAGGGATGTCCGACTGCCCGTTTAGGCCCAATCATACTGGATCGGGCCTAAACGGGCAGTCGGACATCCCTCTCACAATCGAGGACTGCTGGCTCCCAACTGCTCACCCACCTGCCTTCCTGATTGCCCCTAACCACTTCGCCTGACAGCCTGATCACCCCCTAACCACTCCCCTGCCAGCCTGATTGATGCCTAACTGCTCCCCTGCCAGCCTGATTGCCCCTAACTGCCCTCCCCTGCAGGCCTGGGCAACCCTAACAGCCCTCCCCTGCAGGCCTGGTCCCTCCCAACTGCCCTCCCCTGCAGGCCTGGTCCCCCCAAATTGCTCTCCCCTGCAGGCCTGGGTCACCCCCAACTGCCCTTCCCGGCAGGCCCGGTCACCCCCAACTTCCCTCCTCTGCAGGCCTGGTCACCCCCAACTGCCCTCCCTTGCAGGCAGGGTTCCTCCCAACTGCTCTCCCCTGCTGGCCATCTTGTGGTAGCCATCTTGTGTCCACATGGGGGCAGCCATCTTTGACCACATGGGGGCAGCCATCTTGTGTTTTGGAGTGATGGTCAATTTGCATATTACTCTTTTATTAGATAGGATAGAGGCCTGGTGCACGGGTGGAGGCCAGCTGGTTTGCCCTGAAGGGTGTCCCAGATCAGGTTGGGGTTCCCTTGGGGGATGGGGTGGCCTGGGCGAGGGGCCTGTGGTGGTTTGCAGGCTGGCCACACACCCCAGTGACCCAAGTAGAGGCCCTGGTATCTGGGATTTATTTATATTCTATAATTGAAACTTTGTAGCCTTGAGCAAAGGCCATGGCCGGCCAGGAAGCTTGGCTTCCTCCATCACCGGGGCAACCCAAGCCTCCTGCTCTCTACAGCTCTGTGGCTGCCACCATTTTTGTTGGGTTAATTTGCATACTTGCTCCTGATTGGCTGGTGGGCGTGGCTTGTGGGAATAGCAGAGGTACAGTCAATTTGCATGTTTCTCTTTTATTAGATAGGATGTGGTAAAATGTGCATGACATAAAATTTACCATTTTAACCATTTTTAAGTGTCTTTCAGTGACATTAAGTACATTCATATTGTTGTGCAACCATTACCAACTCCAGAACTTTTTCACCCTCCAAAACTGAGACCCTACACTATTGATAAATCCTCATTCTTTCTCTCCCCCTAGGCCCTAGAAACCAGTATTCTACTTACTGTCCTTATAAATTTGACTCATAAGTGGAATCATACAATATTTTTACTGAGCATAATGTCTTTGAGGTTCACCCATGTTGTAGCATGTTTCAGAAATGTCCCTCCTTTCTAAGGCTGAATAACAGTTCATTGTATTTATACACCACATTTTGTTTATTCATTCATCTGTTGATAGACAGTTGGGAGATACATATACTGGGTTGTTTCTACATCATGTCTAATGTGAATAATGTTGTAATGTACAAGGCAATATAGATATCTCTTTGAGATAATGATTTCCTTTCATTGGGAAATATATCCAGAAGTGGGGTAGCTGGATCATATGGTAGTTCTATTTTTAATTTTTTGAGGAACCTCTATTCTGTTTGCCATAATGGCTATATCAGTTAACATACTCACCAACAGTGCACAGGGTTCTCTTTCCTCTACATTCTCGCCAGCATTTGTTAAGCTTTATTATTTTACTAGAGGCCCACCACACGAAATCATGCGTGGGTAGGGTCCCTAGGCCTAGCCTGCAATCAGGGCCATCTTCTGCCCACTTGCCAGTCCCCAGTCCCGCCCTGCCACTGCTCACCCTGGTTCCCCGTGGTTTCCTGTTCGTCATGATTGGAACCTGCGGGCCGGGGGGACGGACCAAGAGGTCTGCCTTCCACCCACTTGCCAGTCCCCAGTCCCGCCCCACTGCCAACTGGTTCCCCCATGGTTACCCGTTAGCCATCCAGCAATCAGAGCCTGCGGACTTGGGGGAGGGACCAAGAGGTGGTCAATGCACCTCATTGCAACTGGTCGATCGGTCATTCTGGTTGTTATGCTTTTATAGTCACTGACCTTTTATTATATAGGACTAGTGGCCCAGTGCACAAAATTTGTACATGGAGGGGGGGTTCCCTCAGCTCACCCTGCACCCTCTCCAATTGGGGACCCCTTGGGGGATGTCCAACTGCCACAGGGATCCACAGTGATCAGGCCTAAACCAGCAGTCAGACATCCCTCTTGCAATCTGGGACCGCTGGCTCCTAACCATTTACCTGCCTGCCTGCCTGATTGTCCCTAACTGCCTCTGCCTGCCTGCCTGATTTCCCCTAACTGCCCTCCCCTGCTGGCCTGATCTAGCTCCCAACTGCTCTCCCCTGCTGGCCTGATTGCCCCTAACTGCCTCTGCCTGCCTGATCACCCCCAACTGCCCTCCCCTGCAGGCCTGATCTTGCCCCCAACTGCCCTCCCCTGCCAGCCAATTTGGTTCTGATTGGTCAGTTTCTATGCCAGTCAGCATCAAAAGCTCCACCTCCTAGACAGCCATTGGCTCCTCACACTTCACCCAGATTTGGTTCTGATTGGTCGGTTTCTATGCCAGTCAGCGTCTCCAGGCCTATCTCTGGGCCTGATCAGAGAGGCAGGGCTGATCAGCAGCCCCCGCAGAGGCCTGGAGAGAAACAGAGGCACGGCTGCTAGCAAAGCCTGGAGAGAAAGAGAGAGGCAAGGGCTGATCAACAGCTGCCTCTCTCCAGGCCTGATCTGCAGCCCCTTGGCAGTCAGTGCTGGGTCGCTGCGTCCAAATCAGCGGCAGTCAGTGCTGGGTCGCCACGGCAACCCATCACTGACTGCAGGACTGACTTCTGGTGTTCAGTCAAGCCTTCGGTCAGTTGTTATGAACCCTGGGTTTTTTTCCTATCTAATAAAGATGGAATATGCAAATTGACACTCACTCTGTCATAAAGATGGTGGTGCCCATAGCCACAAGATGGTGGCACCCAGTCCCCTCAGCCCCACTCGAGTCCCCCAGTCCTGTCAGTTCTGCTGGCAGTGAGCAGGCAAGCAGGCCTCGCAGACAGCAGGCAGAAGGGCCTGCTTGCCCATCACTGCAGCGTTGAGCAGGCAGACCCCAACTGAGAGCAGAGAACCATGGGGAGCAGGCCTAAGCCATCAGTAGGACATCCCCTGAGGACTCCCGGATTGGAGAGGGCGCAGGTCAGGCTGAGGACCCCCCCACCCATGCACGAATTTTGTGAACCGGGTCTCTAGTATTAGGATAATAATCATTCTAGTAAGTTATATCTCATTGTGATTTTGATTTGATTATTCCTGATGTGGAGCACCTTTTCATGTCCCTATTTTGCCATGTACAAAAAAAAGTCTATTTAGGTCTTTTGCCCATTTTTTTTCTTTTTTTTTTTTCTTTGTTGATTAAGGTATTACATGTGTGTCCTTATCCACCCCCCCCCCCATTTTCCCCCCACCACACCTCTGATCATGCCCTCACCCCCTGGTGTCTGTGTCCATTGGTTAGGCTTATATGAATGCATATAAGTCCTTTGGTTGATCTCTCCCCCTTAATCCCACTCTTCCCTACCTTCCCTCTGAGTTTTGATGGTCTTATCTATGCTTTCCTGTCTCTGGATCTGTTTTTGTTCATCAGTCTATGTTGTTCATTATATTCCACAAATGAGTGAGATCATGTGATATTTATCTTTCTCCAACTGACTTATTTTGCTTAGCATAATGCTCTCCAGGTCCATCCATGCTGTTGCAAATGGTAGGAGTTCCTTCCTTTTTATAGCCATGTAGTATTCTATTGCGTAGATGTACCACAGTTTTTTAATCTACTCATCTGCTGATGGGCACTGAGGCTGTTTCCAAATCTTAGCTATTGTAAATTGTGCTGCTATGAACATCTTTTGCCCATTTTTTAAATTGGGTTACTTGATTTTTTCACTATTGATTTCTGTGAGTTCCTTGTATATTTTACATATTAGTCCTTTATCAGATATGTAGTTTGCAAACATTTTATCCCATCCTATGGGTTGCCTTTCATTTTGTTTTTGTTTTGTTTTGTTTTTTTGTGGGTTTGTTTTTTTTTTTTGCTGTGTTAAAGCTTTTCTGTTTGATGTAGTTTCACTTGTTTATTTTTGCTTTTGGTGTCAAATCCAAAAATTCATTGCTAAGACCAATGTCAAGAAGCTTACCCCCTATTTTTACTTCTAGGAATTTTACACAGTTTCTCATTCAAATCTCTAATACATTTTTAATTGATTTTTGTATATGGCATAAGATATAATATGTCCAATTTCATTTTTTTGCATGTGGCTCTCCAGTTTTTCTAATACCATTTATTGAAGAGAGTGTCCTTTCCCCATTGTATATTCTAGACTCCTTTGTCTTAAATTAATTGATTATATATGCATGAGTTTGTGCCTGGGCTCTTAATTCTGTTCTATTCTGTTCCATTGATCTGTGTCTGTTTTTGTGCCAATACCAAACTGTTCTGATTACTTTATCTTTGTAATAATATAGTTTAAAAAGTGTGATGCCTATCGAACAGACTGTCAAACTACAGTGGGAAGGTAGGGGAAGGTTGCAGGGGATGGAGAGTAAGAGATCAACTGAAGGACTTGTATGCATGCATATAAGCATAGTTACAAAGTTACAACCAACAGAAACACAAGACACTGGGGGCGGGGGAATGAGGGCAAGTGCCAGGAGGTAGGGGAGGCCAGGGGGAGGTCAGTGGGGGGGGGGGGAAGAGACATATGTACTACTTTTTGTAATACCTTAAACAATAAAATTAAAAATAAATTAAAAATAAATAAAAAGTGTGATGCCTCCAGCTTTGTTCTTGTTTCTCAAGATGGCTCTTGGTACTCTTAATAGTTTGTGATTCCATACAAATTTTAGAATTGTTTTTTCTATTTATATTAAATAGTGACTTTGAAATTTTATAGGAGTTGCATTGAATCTATAAAACACTTTTGGTAGTATTTTAACAATAGTTTAACAATATTAATTCTTCCAATCCATGAACACAGAATATCTTTCCACTTATTTGTGTCTTTTTTAAGTTCTTTTATCAATATCTTATAGTTTGCAGTGTATAGATCTCTTACCTCATTGATTAAATGTTATGCTTTCAATTCTTTTGGGTATATACCTAGAAGCAGAATTATTAGATCATATGGCAATTTTGGAGGAACTGCCATACTGTTTTCCATAGCATCTGCACCATTTTACATTCCCACTGGCAGAGTACAAGGGTTTCAGTTTCTCCACATCCTCATCAAAACTTGATCTTTTCAGGGTTTTGGGGTTTATTTATAATAGCAATCCTAGTGAGTATGAAGTAGTTTCTTCTCAAACAGACCAAGTTGTTTAATCTGGCTGTGTTATCTCCAAAGAATCCAATAAAAGTTATTTTAGCCTTGGGCCTGCTCTGGGACTTTTATTTTGTATGTAGTACAACATGTATTTGGCATCTACAATATGCCAAGCATAGACCCTACTGGGTATGTATCAACTGGCTGAGGTGGCAAACCATACTGAAATGAGCAAAGAACAGGAAAAGAGGTCCCTGGAGGGCTCAGAAGAAAGTGTGTGCATTTGAGTAAGTGCATGCACTTAGAGACTCAGTGTAATCCAGAAATCCCAAACCTATTATTAAGAATTCCCATGTACCACTCAAACCTTATTTCACTTTCCTTTATTTCTTCTTTAACCATTCCCTCTGGAACTCTATGTCTCCAAGATTAATCATGGCTCTTTGAAACAACATATCATTGCCCCCTCTATCTCCTGCTCCTCACCACAAATCTAAATCAATTGTTCCACGGCAAAACAATTAATTCCTCACTGCATGAGTGTAAAATGTCTAACATCTGATAAGAGCAACTCAGCCACTCAGGTGGCTGTAACTTCTTTTCCTACACTCTATTATTAATATTCTCTATGGCATGGACTAAGCCATATCCCTTGACTTTGCTTCAATTTCTTCTTTCATAAAGTAAGAGCAGCAGAATTAAGTCCCTGATAATAAGATCTAATCTGGAGACAGCAGCCTGCTTTAGATTTTAAGATGCCTCTAATTAATGTTATAATTAGCCTTTAAGCTAATATTGGTAATCTAAGAATGTATTAGCCCAGAGGAAACATTAATAGATATAGGATAATGAAAGACCTAGCAAAAAAGGGGTAATATTTGGTACCTGGTTTTATATATCATGTACCAATCCCTTCCCAAGCATCAAAAAATCACCATAAAATGTCTAGTTAAGCAATACTACCAAAGCACTGTATGAAATTATTTACCATCAATCGGGTTTGTCTTCAAAAAGTTTATTAAATCTAAACTAGTATCATAGAGAAATTATATCTACATTTCTAATGAGAGCAGAATTGGCAATGCAAGAACTTCCAAGCATTCCTAAAAATCTTACTCTGATATAACCTTTAAAGATATTTCTAGAAATTATAATAGTGTGTTCCAACTTTTATTCCCTAAAATATATCATATAAGATGATTCTCTATCAAGAATGCCAGAAAAAAAAGATGTATCTTTCTTCTCTATAAATTCCGCACTATATAAATAAATAAAAATGCTTCTAAATTCTTTCAAAGAGCCGTTTTCTTAAGAAATTTGTTCAAAACTATCTAGATGTATACTCAGGAAGCCAGCCAAAGAAATGACCAAACTTCCAGGCAATCCCTCCATTCCCACGTAGCATGTGTAACTCTCTTCCTCAGGATCCATGAGTAATCCAGGGAGACATTTATTCCTCACAATCACTAAAGAATTGAAGTTGGAAATAGTATCCAGAGGTCCCCAGCCCCAGCCTTGATTTTGGGGAAGGATACTTCATCTATAGGTCACAGACCTGCTGCCATAAAATTCTAAGGGTAGCTACTTTGCAAAAGCTTGGGAGCTTCTTACATCAGATAGTTCAATACCATTCAAACTGGTATTGTTCAAGAGTCAACTGAAATTATCTTTCAGTGGCAGAATTGTGATTGTAATTTTCCTTTATATATTTCTATGATTTCACATTTCCTACAGCCAAAACATGTTACTTTTATAAATAAACGGAAAATAAATAACAAATGCATTTTTAAAAATATTCTTATTGATTTCAGAGAGGAAGGGAGAGGGAGAGAGAAACATAAATGATGAGAGATTTTTTGATCAGCTGCCTCCTGCACGCCCCACACTGGAGATTGAGCCCGCAACACGGGCATGTGCCCCAATTATTGAATTGAACCATGAATTCCTGGTTCATAGGACAATTCTCTATCCCTGAGCTATGCCAGCTGGGCATAAGAAATGCATTTTTTGAAGAAGAAAAAATGAAAAAGGAATAGCTGTGGGCTCCGAGAGGTAAAATAATGACCCAAGTTCTCACAACTGATAAATAATGATAGTATTTCTTGAACACTCCTTAAGAATTTTGCAATAATTAGCTCATTTAGTCCTCATTGTCACATGAGAAAGGAATTATATTATTCACATTTTACAAAAGAAAAAACTGAGGCACCAATAAGTTTAAGCAATTGGTTCAAAGTTACAAAGCTGCTAATGAGTAAAACTGGAATTAGGACAGCAGTCTTCAGATTCTACTTCAAGTGTCTTTTCCAGAACAGTAATAAGCTGCCTTTCCATCATATTACTCAGGGTTCAGGTGTATAAGAAGGTATCTATAGCTATGCTCAAGAAATTACCACAATTCCTCCCAAATGAAATTAATTCCTCTAATTTAATTTGTCAGCTGGCTCAAGAGCCTTTCAGGTACTGTCCCATTTGCAGGTTACTCTCCCAAGATCTGATAGACCTACCCCTGTAAGGCTTTTCAGTCACTTCAAAAGAAACTTCTTTGGTTTAACTGTTTGATCATTCGCAGATAACACCATGGGCTTCCACAGCATGAAGGACTCTAAAATTTGTACCATCCATTCTCACCTTTCTGCCAACCTCTGACCAACAGGAGAGAATAGTTATATTGGACAAAAAACTATTGTCCATTAAGCCAACTTTAAAAAATAATTAGTGTGCTCTGCTTCAAAGGTAATATATGGTAAAGATTATACAGATTAGACAACTTCCTTTATAAGAAGATAAACAGGATTACATTTTATTCACTCCCTCATATACTCATTCATTCATGCATGCAATGAATATTTATCCAATCTCTACTGGTAGGCAGGCACAATTATTTGTGTTGTGGCTACAGCAGTGAACAAAACAAAGTGGTCGCTACCTTG
Organism: Cnephaeus nilssonii; assembly: GCF_951640355.1. Taxonomy (NCBI): domain Eukaryota; kingdom Metazoa; phylum Chordata; class Mammalia; order Chiroptera; family Vespertilionidae; genus Cnephaeus; species Cnephaeus nilssonii. Next base: position 63,786,181 of record NC_137072.1, on the reverse strand, counting down.
ATGTGCCTTATATTTAATGGAAGAATGAGTAAGTAAATCAATTAATTTAATTTTTGATAGTGGTCAGCAATAATAAGAAAAATGAAGCAGGATAAGAGGGTTCAGAGTGATGGGAAATAATGAGAGCTATTTTAGATTGAGTGGTGGTCAGGAAGGTCTCCCAACACAACCCCATAGAGTGAAAGAATGAGCCGTGGGAAGATTTGAGGAAGAAGAATAGCATCACCACTTTTTAAACTCTGATCTGAACTCCGACACCTAAAAAATCTGTAATATCTTTCCAACTTAGTTGATTTTCCCCAATTGAATCCCATACTGTCTGCACCTGCTCATTACTTAATCCACTCTATCTCTGTTTGCTCCTTTGGGGTTAATTGTCTGCCCTCTGGGTTATGACAGCCAGGAGGCCCTCCTGCCTAGCTCCTCTTCCTGCCACCCATGTCCCATTAAAGAGGCAACTTTTCCTGCCTTTCTATTAACAAATGAGGATAAGGACAATAACCTGAATGTGGGAAAGTAGCTAAGGGTAGCTTTTTTGGGGGTTTTTTTGGGCGGGGGGGAGCAGAGAAGATACAAGGAATATTACAAAGTTTACTTTTTTCATTTTTTAATTTGTTTAATTTATCTTTATTTTTGAGAGCATTTCAGATGTCCCAAATTTTTCCCTTCCCTGCCCCCCTCCACCCAGGTCCCACCCCACCCCAGGCCTTCATCACACTATTGTCTGTGTCCATAGGCAATGCATATATGCATATTAGTTCTTTGGCCAAGAAGATCATTGTGCAACTCCAGGAATGTCAGCAAAAATAGAAAAAATAGAGAAGAAAGTAAAGCACACGCCTTTTTGTCCAGGCCAGCTATCGCTGTAGACAGTGGTTCTCAACCTTTTTAATGCCGCGACCCTTTAATACAGTTCCTCATGTTGTGGTGACCCCAACCATAAAATTATTTTTGTTGCTACTTCATAACTGTAATTTTGCTACTGTTATGAATCGTAATGTAAATATCTGTGTTTCCCGATGGTCTTAGGCGACCCTGCTGGCGGTTCTCAACCTGTGGGTCACTGACAGTAAGTTGAAGAGAGATGTAAAGCACAAAGGGCAATCTAAGTGCATGAAAGATATTTATTACTAGCTAGAGCTTTGGAACAAAGCCTTTTGGGCTCCTACTATGATGAACTGGGCTGGACCATGTGGAAGCCTTGAACTCATTCTGCTATTTTACCTTAAGAACTAGACTAGAAAAAGGACAAAGAACCATCTTTTGCCCAGTTTCACTCAGACCCCACATAGCTGATCTTGGCCACCCAGAGGTAACATTAAGAGAAGGAAGGTAAACAGAAACAGCACCAGCCCTTCTCCCAATGGCCTTGTGCAAAGAATGCCTAAGCTTCTTCTCAATGTTCCCTTCTCCCTGAGCTCCTGGCCTAGCTTAGCTTTCCAAAAACGGAGGCATCCCACAAGTGAAAGATACCTAGAGACTCTGTCCTAACCGACAAGTTTTATGGGGCTAAGAGAAAAGAGAGCTTCAAAGCGAGGTATAAGGAAAGCGTACATCATACATTCAATTTTATTTATAATCCTTTTATCCTTCCTACTTTTGGGGTGTGTGTGTGTGTGTGTGTGTGTGTGTGTGTGTGTGTGTAAATGTTGGAAATGTGGAGCTCCTCCTAGTGGTTAGAGAACATGGCTGTCAGATTCAAAAAAAGTTCTAATATTACTGTTTTCACTTGTTAATTTAGAAATATTTGAAGAGCGATGAAATGGAGGAGCTAAGAAAGTGATAGCAAAAAGGAAATGGGAGAGACTACCAAGGAGGCAATGGTTATTCTCTATTTTTGCAGGAAGAATTGGGAATATCATTCAGACCAATGGAAACTTTGGGTGACAAGTGGATAATTTTGAAAAATCAGCATATAAGGCTAAAAAAAAAAAAGGCTTCCTTCTAAATTATAAAATATAACAATGCTAACAGTAAGTCAAAATTATATCCTTCCTTTGTCCCAGGAATTGATAAAAATACTAACATTTATAGGCATGCAATAAATATACCACTGTTTAATTTGTTGAATAATGGGCTTGGAAAGCCAAACCCTCTTTAAAAATTGGAACTGATTCATAAGATATTTATTTTCTATTGCATTTGAAGTTCTCTTGACCTAATGACTATTGGAAGTTATCCATGGGCAAAATTCCCATGGAGAAAACAATTGAATTTTGAGCTACTTTAAAAAACAATTGTTTTATTTTTTATTAAATTTATTGTGGGTGACATTGGTGAATAAGATTATATGTTTCAAGTGTACAATTATGTAATACAGCATTTATATATTGCATTGTCTGCTCACCACCCAAAGTTTAGTCTCCTTCCATCACCATATATTTGATCCCTTTTACCTTCCTCAACCTTCTTCACCCCCTTCCCTTGTAGTAACCACCATACTGTTGTCTGTCTATGAGTTGTTTGCTTGTTTTGTTTGTTTGTTGCTTTCTGTTTTATATCCCACATGTGAGTAAAATCATGTGGTTGTTGTGCTTTTCTATCTGACTTATTTCGCTTAGAGTTGACACTCTCGAGATTCATCCAGGGTGTCACAAGTGGCAGAATTTCATCTTCTCTTATGGCTGAGTAGTATTTCATCATATGTAAGTACCACATCTTCTTTATCCAATCATTCATTGAATAACACTTAGGTTGTTTCCATATCCTGACCAGAGTGAATAATGCTGCAGTAAACATAGAAATACATATATCTTTACAAATAAATATTTTCAAACTTGATACCCAAAAGAGGATCATATGGGAGTCCATTATTGCTGGATCATATGGGAGTCCATTATTAATTAATTTTTTGAAGAACCTCCATACTGTTTTCCATAGTGGCTTCACCAATTTACATTCCCACCAACAACATGTGATGGTTCCTTTTTCTCCACATCCTCTCCAACACTTTTCTCTTGCCTTGTTGATAAACATCCATTCTAACAGGTGTGATGTGGTATCTTATTATGGTTTTAATTTGTATTTCCCTTATAACTAGTGAAGTTGAGCATTTTTTCATATATCTGTTGGTCATTTGTATGTGTAGCCTTGGGTAAATTGTTCATTTTTTAATTGGATTGTATTTTTGTTGCTGAATTGTATGAGGTCTTTATATTTTGAATACTAGCCCCTTATCAGAAGTCTTGCAGTTACCCAAGATAAGCCCATATGTGAGTTCCCTTGCCACCTACCAATCTTGAGAGGCGGTCTCTTTCTTCGGCCTATCCTCGCCCGCCATGTATGGAGGCCAACACATATACATTAACCCAAAATATAAAATAACTAGGAATCACACTAATAAAACCTGCTGGATATCTATTTTTAAAAACTACATATTTAAACTGAGGCAATATTTTAAAAGTATCCAGCTATTTTACTGGTGGCAATTTGTGTGCCTTTTTATCTGGAACCAATAGACTTTGTCAGAGCAAGATGCATGGCCCATGCTAAGACATGAGGCAATCAATGAGGGTGCATAAAACATGCTACTGCACACATAGAGATACCTACTGCTTGTAGTTCTGCCACAGTTTACATCCTCATAACACAAGAATCTGAGAAAACTACTTTTTCACAATTCCCATAATGGTGGGCTTATTATTTTAAGCACTATATTTCTTATTATTTTAAGCAATATATTCCTGCCAAGAGAGAATTTCCGCTTTGATTAGGCATGGATGAGAACCACATTCCCCACTTAGACTTGTACATGACTGATGATGAGGAAAATTTCCGTACACTGGCTTCTGGCTCTGCATATGTTCTCCTCCACTACGCACATATCTCCAGAGGCAGGGCAGAAGGATGTGTTCATACAAGACATGATCTCTGGCCTTGCACCTTTTTATTACAAAGTATATCAAGCAGGGGCTGTAAGAGAATCCCTGGAGCCCTTTCCTCACCTGGTTCTGCTAGAAATAACTTAACTATACATGCAAGTTACCCTGAACCTCAACATATATTTTACTAAACTCAAACTAAGTGATTTTCCAACTCAGCTTCCTCTTAGCCAGGTATAAAAAATACCTGAGGGGTAGTGTAATGGAAAGGAAGTCAAAGAGGAATGTGGAAGGGGATTTGAATTAAACTGATGGAGGCTTAAACTTACTTTTTCCTGGTATCATAACTATTTCTGGATGAATAAAAAAAAAACAGAATTTCCCTTTTTGCATATACTCACCATTATTCCCTAATTCCTCCTATACTTGGAAGAGAAGGCAAGGGAAGGATGGTATTAGTCTTGGCCCCATTCTGTTCTTGCTGAGCCGGGCTGTTGTTATGCTCCTGATTATAGCGATTTTTATACTGACTGTGGATCATTCCATTTTCTCATATGATTTTCCCACCTACTCAATAAAAACAACTTGTCTCTTCTAAATGTAGTAAAATTTTAAAAGCTCTGATCTTGGCCCCCTCCAATCTGAAAACAAGAATAGAATACCAATTTTGTCTTCACAGTAACTACTACTTTTTTTAAAACCAAAATCAGAGCAGACATACAACTCTAGTTTGGGAGGCTCGACATGCAGTCCCCAAACCTGTTTCTCTTGTAAATAACCCTCAGAGCCTAAAATGCAGACAGGAAACTTTAGAAGCACAAAATGTATCCAGTAGGCAGCTTTTTGGAGCAATGAAACCCTCAATTTTATTTTCTTTACCCATTCTTCTTGCTACCTAGGAAGTCTTATCTACTTCCATGGTTTCAAACATCACCTATATCCCAACGACTCCAGATTATATGCTGAAACTTCCTCCTAAGCACAAAACTTATTTATCCAATTCCCATGGAACATTGTAACTCAGCCACAACATGTCTTAAACATAACTTATCGTTGTCCCTTTCAAATTTGCTCTTCAAAATAGTGTCACCTTCTCAGCCAATGGCATTAACATCCACTCGTTTGTTCAAACCAGAAACCTAGCTGCTACCATACACACCTCCATTTCAGTGGTGAGCCGCAGCCATTCCTCTTAGGTTGCATCTCCCACCAGTTCCTCATTTTTTTGAGGACATATTGGTAGCACGAAATTGGCCATGTTGGTTATCATAAAAAAGATGAAAGATAACAAGTTTTGGCAAGGGTGTGGAGAAAAGGGGGACCCTTGTACACTGTTGGTTAGAATGTAAATTGGTACAACCACTATGGAAAACAGTAAGAAGTTTCCTCAAAAAATTAAAAATAGAATTACCATACCAGGAATTCCACTTCTGGGTGGGATACAAAAAAAAATTAAAAAGGATCTCAAAGGTCCCCCTTTTATTGCAGCATTATTCACAGCAGCCGAGATATGGAAACAACCTAAATTTTCATCAATGAATGAATGAATAAATAAGTATATATACAAACACACACACACACACGTGTGTGTGTGTGTGTGTGTGTGTGTGTAATATTAATATATATAATAAAATGTTATTCAGCCATGAGAAAGAAGAAAATCCTGCCATCTACAACTTGGATGAACCCTGGGGGCATATGCTAAGTAAAATAAGTCAGACAGTGAAAAACAAATATTGTATTGGATTATATCAGTATGTGGAATCTAAAAAAGCCAAACTCAGAAACAGAGAGTAGAATGGTGGTTACCAGGGACAAGGGTGTGGAGGAAATGGGGAGATATTTATTGGTCAAAGGGTACAAACTTCTAGTTCTAAGATTAACAAGTTCTGAGGATCTAATATATAGCATGGTGATTATCCTAAACTAGAGGCCCGGTGCATGAATTCGTGCACCAGTGGGGTCCCTTGGCCTGGTCTGCGGGATTGGGCTGAAACCAGCTCTCCGACATCTCCTGAGGGGTCCTGGATTGCAAGAGGATGCAGGCCAGGCTGAGGGACCCTACCGGTGCACGATCGGGGCTGGGGAGGGAAGCAGGAGGTTGACCAGCAGAGGAGGGCCCACGGGAGGGCTCCAGGGTGTATCTGGCCTGTTTCACTCAGTCCTGATCGGCCAGACCCCAGCAGCAAGCTAACCTACCAGTCGGAGTGTCTGCCCCCCTGGTGGTCAGTGCACATCATAGCGAGCCGTTGAGCAGTCTTAGCATATCATTAACATATTACACTTTAGTTGAACGGACGACCGGATGACTGGACACTTAGCATATTTGGCTTTTATTATCCTATATAATATATTATCTGTTCAACCAATAAAAGCATAATATGCTAATGATATGCTAAGACTGCTCAACTGCTCGCTATGATGTACACTGACCACCAGGGGTCAGACGCTCAATGAAGGAGCTTCCCCCTGGTGGTCAGTGCACTCCCACAGGGGGAGCACCCCTCAGCCAGAAGCTGGGCTCATGGCTGTCAAGCGCAGCAGTGGTAGCGGGAGCCTCTCTCACCTCCGCAGCAGCACTAAGGATGTCCAAGAGGGCACAAGCCAGGCTGAGGGACCCACACACACACACCCCTGAGTGCATGAATTTTGTGCACTGGGCCTCTGGTAATTAATAATACTTAATTACATACTTGAACATTGCTAAGAAAGTAAATCTTAAATGTTCTCACCACAAAAAATAAATGGTAAATATGTGATGAGATGGAAGTGTTAGCTAACCCCATGGCAGTAATCATTTTGCAATATAAAAATGTATCAAACCAACATGTTGTGTACCTTAAACTTGTACAATGTTACATATCAATTACATCTAAAATGCTGTAAAAAATTAAAATTACTAAATCATCATGTCACTTACTCTACTTCAACATGTTTTCTAGAATGCATCAACTCTTTAAGCCCACTGGCACTTTCCATATCTTATCCATCGTTATCTTCTCTGTAGCATACCGGTACAACAGATTCTATTAAGTTCTGAAAAAAAGAGCTTGTTTAATTTCATTTAAACCAGTGTTTTCTAAGCTTATAAAACTACTAGTGGCCTGGTGCATGAATTCATGCACATTGAAAGGAAATTAATTAGAAGAAATATTTTAATATCGCTATTTGCCCCTTCTCTATAATAGAAGTGTTAACCAAATTCACAATTGACAATGACAGATGGAAGCATATGCGTGCGATTGGCACCAGCGAGAGCTTTATATGTATTGCACATGCACAAGTCAACTTAGCCTTTTATATATATAGAATAAACTTGCTTAATTAGACCTGCTTTCTGATGTAGCTAAACTTTTTCCAGCCCAGTGAAGCACCCCAACTTCTCTTTCAGGTAATTGACAGCAACACAGCAGTAAATATCAACATGAAGCAGATTATTATTGTAGATAACACAGGGAGAACAAAGGGTAAAATATTTAACTGCAGCAGTGTTTGACTATATTCTGCACAGTGAGAAAACCTGAAGTCATTTTCAAGGTCCACCATTTCTTACTTCTTTTCAGTCGGGTCAAGTTTCCAAGCTTTCTAAATCTCCGTTTTCCAGCTAATGAAAAGAAAATAGGATTCCACTGAGTCTCCTATCTACCTACTCCAGGACTTCTGTGAAGATCAAATGAGATGAGGCATGGGAAAATGCTTCAGAGACATTTGGTTAAAGTGTAAATGTTTCCACCTGGCTATAAAGCAAGTCGTATTCCTGGGCTAAAGAAACTGTAAGGAGGCTAGTTGTTGCTAGGGAGAGGAAGCCAGGTGTTGCTACATGAAGTCATTACCTGGACAGACACTTAGCATATTAGCCTTTTATATAATAGACTAGAGGCCCGGTGCACGAAATTAGTGCACATGGGGGGTGTCCCTCAGCCCAGCCTGCACCCTCTCCAATCTGGGACCCCTGGAGGGATGTCCGACTGCCCGTTTAGGCCTGATCCTGGTAGAATCAGGCCTAAACGGGCAGTCGGACATCCCTCTCACAATCCAGGACTGCTGACTCCCAACTGCTCGCCTGCCTGCCTTCCTGATTGCCCCTAACCGCTTCTGCCTGCCAGCCTGATCACCCCCTAACCACTCCCCTGCCAGCCTGATTGATGCCTAACTACTCCCCTGATAGCCTGTTTGCCCCTAACTGCCCTCCCCTGCAGGCCTGGTCACCCCTAACTGCCCTCCCCTATAGGCCTGGTCACCCCTAACTGCCCTCCCCTGCAGGTCTGGTCCCCCCAAATGCTCTTTCCTGCAGGCCTGGGTCACCGTCAACTGCCCTTCCCTGCAGGCCCAGTTTCCCGCAACTTCCCTCCTCTGCTGGCCTGGTCACCCCTAACTGCCCTCCCCTGCTGGCCTGACTTCCCACAACTGCCCTCCTTGCAGGCCTGTTCCTTCCCAACTGCCCTCCCCTGCTGGCCATCTTGTGGCAGCCATCTTGTGTCCACATGGGGGCAGCCATCTTTGACCACATGGGGGCAGCAATCTTGTGTGTTGGAGTGATGATCAATTTGCACATTACTCTTTTATTAGATATGATTAGATAGGATAGAGGCCTGGTGCATGGGTGGGGGTCGGCTGGTTTGCCCCGAAGGGTGTCCCGGATCAGGGTGGGGGTTCCCTTGGGGTGTGGGTCAGCCTGGGCGGGGGCCTGTGGTGGTTTGTAGGCCAGCCACGCCCCCTGACGACCCAAGCGGAGGCCCTGGTATCTGGAATTTATTTACCTTCTACAATTGAAACTTTGTAGCCTGGAGTGAAGCCAAGCCTACTGCTTGCTCCATGGCCACAGCCATTTTTGTTGGGATTTATTTATCTTCTATAATTGAAAGTTCGTAGCCTTGAGTGGAGGCCTAGGCCAGCCAGGGTGTGCAGAAAGCTTGGCTTCCTCCATTACCGGGGAAACCCAAGCCTCCTGCTCTCTCCAGCTCCATGGCTGCCACCATTTTTGTTGGAATTTATTTATCTTCTATAATTGAAACTTTTAGCCTTGAGTGGAGGCCTAGGCCAGCCAGGGTGTGCGGGAAGCTTGGCTTCCTCCATTACCGGGGAAACCCAAGCCTCCTGCTCGCTCCGTGGCTGCAGCCATCTTGGTTGGGTTAATTTGCATAGTTGCTCCTGATTGGCTGATGGGTGTGGCTTGAGGGTGTAGTGGATGTACAGTCAATTTGCATATTACTCTTTTATTAGATAGGATGGAATCCTCCACACACACCAAATACTTGTCAATGTAGTCTGAGAGTGTCTTATGGAAGCCACTTTGCAAAATCTGCACTTAAGTACTTTTGGGTTGTATAGAGGGCCCATCAAAGTTAGACAAGGTGGATTTTTGATAGATTCTGACTCTGCCATCCAGGAGTCATAAATAGGGAATGCTGGGGTGGCTTAGTATAATTCCCAAGGTGGGAATGGTCAACTGTAGAATGAGAGTGCCAGTAGGCCTTAGTGTCATAAGATTGAAACTAGCTAGAGAGATGAAAGAAGCTGGATAACAATGGGAAGTAGGAAAACAGGGAGGCTGGTGGCCTTTATGAAGATGGAGAACCAATCTGGTAGAAAGGAGAGAGTAGAAAAAGTAGAAGGTAATGGACAGAGAAGGAATTGTGTGAGTTTGAGATTATAAAGTGGTGAGACCCTGAGGCCCATTCTACAGATTTCCATAGGATTCGCAAAAACAAAGAAATTGATTATTGGAATACACAATCAAAAATTATTTCTACTGTCATTTTCATAGAGATGACTAGAAGTCTTCTGCAGAGTCACTAGATCAGGCAATTTTCAATGTGGGTTCTGTATTTTTGCTGTATCTTCAGTAAAGACCGAGTGACATGTAGTCTGAGAAGGCTGACAGCCAATCTTAAATTATTTTTGCAATGTAGGGTCTGTGTATCTATAGACCGAGGACAATTGCTCATTACTTATATTGATTTATATCAGGCAGTGCAGTGAACATACAATTAATAGTTGACTTCATTGGCAGCCAGCTGTTAGTGCCATAATTTACTATGAGAATGGTTTGGTCCAGGGATGAACAAGAATTATACTGGGAACTGTATTTTTTAGCATTTTAAAGGTCAAACTCGACTCTTATTAATTTAGTCAGAGGTTTAGGTTGATTAAAAAAGGAAGATTTTTGCTGATGCAGGGTCTCTCACATGCTAATGTGAGTCTAAATTTGGGGAAAGTCTCTTTTATTCTTTAATTTAAAGTTGCCGTTGATTTTTTAATGGCTAATGAAAGCCAGATTTGGCCTGGGTGCAAATTATCTGAAGATACTCTTGGAAAGCTTTCAGAATCTCAGAATTTGAAGTCAGAAGATAGCAGTTATTTGGCAGCAATAAGTACTTTTTACTTTTTGGAATAAATACTGAAAGCTCTATGTAAAAAAAAAAAAAAGTATAGTACAGGTATGGCATAAATTCAAAATAATAAGCAGAGATTTACTCTGACCATCTTAGTATTTAAATACTATAGTGTTAGCTTACTATGTGGCAAATCACCATGCCAATTGCTCTACCTGCCCTCCCTTTCGTCAGATCTCAAGACCGTGTCCCCTCACCCCATCTACAGAAACCTCCTCCATCAACTACCCTCCCTTCCTTACACTTTTTTGTAAATGTTGCTTTTTTTCAATTACAGTTGACATTTAATATTATATTAGTTTCAGGTGTACAGCATAATTGTTAGACATTTATATAATTCATGAAGTGATCTCTCTGATAAATCTAGTACCCACCTGGTACCATACATAGTTCTTTATCAAGTTAAGGAAGTTTTCCTCTATTTTCCTCTATTCTTGATTTACTGAGAGTTTTTGTCATGTTTTGGAGTTGGATTTTGTCAAATGGTTTTTCTGCATCTATTTATATGATTATACAGTTTTTCTTTTGTAGTCTGTTGCTATGATAAATTACATTAATTGATTTTTGAATGCTGAATCAGTCTTTCATAACTGAGATTTAATCCCACTGGGCATGATGTATATCTGTGGTCTTTCTTATCTTTGTTTAACTATATATAATATGACCTTTTACTATAGTTGCTCTTAAAACTTGCTTTTCAACACTGGTTTTTAGTATTCTAATTATGACATGCCTTATATGGTTTTATTCATGCTTATTTTTTTAAATTTAAATTCTTTATTGTTTAAAGTATTGCGTATGTCTCCTTTTCCCCCCATTGACCTGTCCCCTTCTGCTCCTGCCCCCCCAGCACAGGCCCTCACCTCCCTACTGTCTGTGTCCATTGGTTATGCTTATAAGTATGCAGACAAGTCCTTTGGTTGATCTCTTAACCACCCTCCTCCCCTGCCTTCCCTCTGAGGTTTGACAGTCTGTTCGATGCTTCTATGTCTCTGGATCTATTTTTGTTTTGTCCACTATTCTTTGTCTATAACTCTATACATTTTATCAAATTTGGAAAATCCTTTATTATTATTTCTCCAAATTTTCCTTCTGCCCCATACTCTTCTTCTTGGACTTCATTACATGCATATTAAAGTTATTAATATTGTCCCATAGCTCACTGAAACTGTGTTCAGTTTTTTAAATATTTTTTTCTCTCTTTCAGCTTGAAGATTTTCTATTGCTAGATTTTCAAGGTCACTAATTTTTCATCTGTATCATCTTAGCTATTAAACCTATCCAGTGAATTTATATATATATATATATATATATATATATATATATATATATATATGTTTTAAAATTCCATTTTTTCCTTTTTTATATCTTTCAAACTTCTTTTTATTATGTTTATGTTTTCTATTAAATCCTTGAAAATATTTATATCAGCTATTTTAAAGTCCTTGTCTACTAACTCCATTATCTCTGTCATTTCTGGTTCTATGTCTATTGACTGATTTTCTAGTCATGGCTATGGGTCACAATGCTTTTCACATATCTACTAATTTTTATGTTGGGCATTGTAGATGTTATATGGTTGAGTGCTGGATATGTTTGTTTTTGAAATTTGTTTTGATAGATAAGTTATAGCTTAATTCTTTTAAGATTTTTTTAAAAACTCTGTTAGGGCAGATTTAGCAGGAAGTCTACTCTCTGACTAAGTTAGCCCTGATATTAAGGAATGACACTTCTGAGGTATCTATTAATTGCCCCAACTGTTAAGTGGGTTTTCTCTAGTCTGGCTAGATGGAATTGACCATCTCTCAGCCCTATATGAACTACTGAAATTGTTCGCCTCACAGCTCTCTTATGACACACTAGAGGCCTGGTGCATGACTTCGTGCATGGGTGGAGTCTGGCAGAGGCCCCCATCAGCCTGGGAAAGGCTGCAGGCGGTTGGCCACTGGCTGGCCCCTAATCAGGGTGATGAACTCCTTTAGCTTTTTCTTATCTGTGAAGCTCTTTATCTGGCTTTCAATTCCAAATGAGCTTTGCAGGTTAAAGAAACATCTGCTATCATCACTTCACATGCTGAGGTGTGGAAACGCAACATCAACAGCTGCTCGGTTTCCCTGAATACTCTGCTTGCAGGTAGACTTAACCTGGTCAAGAAGAGAAGCAGTACTTCTATGCATGGAAGTCAAACTTTCAATTAGCTAGGTAACCAGAGAAACATTATCACATGTTTCATCTCCATTTTAAGTAACTACGAAAACATTAATATAACGATGTTAAATATTTTAAAAGTTATATATAATACCCAAAATTTGGATGAATTAAATATCTAAATACAATTGAGCACCTACACAGTAATTCTTAACTGTAGTCAACTACTTGGTTTTATGCATGAATTGCGAAGAAAGCTCCTTCCTAAGTCGAGGTAATTAACTAGGACTCAGGTCCTTCCCAGGGCCAAGTCCATGGGCTCCAAGACCTCAATCCACTTTGACAACAAGTGTTTGTGAAATTTTTCTTTGAATCTTGTTGTTTTTCTCTATCACAAAAGAAAACAGAGTTATTTATACCTGACCTTTAAAGATAAAATGGTGGTTCTTCAGCTCCTACTTTTCCTACTTTATAAGACAAAAAAGAAAAATCAAAAAAGCCATAGCAGTGTAATATGAGTTCCTATATTTAACCCAATTGTCTCTTCTTCCCATCAGTAGATTTGTTTTAAGTTTCCTTACCCAATTTTCACTGCCCAGATAGATAGCTAGCCTGCCTGGATCCTGTCACTTGTTCTTCCCAGGCCTCAGTTTCATCTATGAAGGGAGAAATTTGAATCAAATTATCTTTAATATTCTATCTTCAAGGTTAAGTCTATAAAATAGTGACCTAACACAAAACCTGATTTGGATTTTCAAAAATATCCATTTATACCAGAAATTGTCTTCTTAAAAGAGCTGTTATCTCATTTAGAAGAGAAAAAAAAAGCACTTGCAAATAACATTTAGATATAAAATTAAATGTGGTTTTAAAACAGATATTAAATAATATTGTCACAATAGGATGTTAGGAAATTTTCCAAATATACATAAAAGATACAGGACTGAGGGTCACCACCCAGGAAATGAAACTACAAATCATTGTGAGCCTCTCCCACAGTCTTGCTGCTGTTAAGAGCAGGGTAAATAAAATTAAGAAATAGTATCCTACTTTTATACCTAATCATAAATTATGTACAAAGTTCTGGTCCCCGCAGTTCAAAAACAGAAAACCTTAGAGAAAGACTATTTCAATAGTAATGAGTGGGATGACTGAAGTGGTAGTCTTCGAAGTTAATCTTTTTTTTTTAATCCTCACCAAAGGATATGTTTTTATTGGTTTTAGAGAGAAAGGGAGAGGGATACATCGATGTGAGAGACCATAGTCTGCAGCCTGAATATGTGCCCTAACCGAGAATCAAACCTGCAACCTAGCCTGAAACCTGGATATGTGTCCATATCAGGAATCAAACCTGCAACCTGGGTGTATGCTCTGACCAGGGAATCAAACCAACCCTGGACTCTTACATGCATGGGACAATGCTTTAACCAAGTGAGCCACACAGGACAAGGCTGAATTAAACTTTTTTAAAGTAAGACTCTTTAGCTCTAATGACAAAAGGTGAAGGAGACACAATCAAAGTTATTATTGTTTTAAATGGAATGGACAGCTCAAACATGAACTCATTAATCAAAACCTAAAACACCAGAGTCGCACCTGCAATTGGAAAAAGGTTTTTATAGAGCAAAGGAAGGAAGATAGCTAACATGGAAATTCTTACTTTCAAGAAATGAGACAGGCTGTTGTGTGTGTGTGTGTGTGTGTGTGTGATTTCAATACAATTTGAGATCATCTGAAACATCTATACTAATAAAAAGGTAATATGCTAATTAGACCGGGTGATCGGCCATCTTTCAGACATCCAACTTCCTTCCAGACAAAGCCACAGTGGTGGGGGTCAAGGCAGAGGTGATTAGGGGTGATCAGGCTGACTGGGAGGGCAGTTGGGGGCCATCAGGCCAGCAGGGCAGGGCAGTTGGGGGCCATCAGGCCGGCAGGGGAATGGTTAGGTGGCGATCAGGATGGCAGAGGCAGTTAGGGGGCAATCAGCCAGGCAGGCAGTTGAGTGGTTAGGAGCCAGCGGTCCCAGATTGTGAGAGGGATCTTAGATTGGAGAGGGTGCAGGCCGGGCTGAGGGACACCACCCCTTGTGCATGAATTTCGTGCACCGGGCCTCTAGTAATTTAATAAAGATGTACCTGTTATTGTGACTAGAACAGTACTAGATGTGAAAAAACTGTTTAAAATATATACCTTCTCTTTGAGACTTATAATCTATCTGAGAGAAGTGTAGATTCATCGGTTGACAGTTCAGAGTAAGCAGTTAAGATAACAGAGTTATTCTGGGGGCATAATTCTAACTCACCTTTTTTGGTAGCATTGCTAGTGATAAAAGTCTAATAAGTAGACAATGCTTGGCCCTATGCTAGTGTTCCTTATGTTACCACATTCTCAATGAAAATTATAAAGGGCTGCCAGGGTTTGCATCTTGGCTTTGCCATGGAAAATAACCTTGATAAGTCTCAAGCGCCTCATCTGTACAATGAAGATTAGATATAATCATAGCAACCTCACAGAATGGTTATGAAGATTAAATCAGATAATTCATGTAAAAGCATTCAACACACTGCCAGGTACATTGCAAATACTCTTTAAAATACTAACTATTGTAATGGAATACTATGCTGCCATAAAAAAGAAGGAATTCTCATCATTTGCAGCAACCTGGATGGAATTAGAGAACATTATGCTAAGTGAAATAAGCCAGTCAATGAAAGAAAAATACCACATGCTCTCACTCATTTATGGATAATAAAGAACATTATAAACTGATGAACAAAAAGATAGACACAGAGACAGTAAAGCATCAAACAGACTGTCAAATTACAGGGGGAAGGTTAGAGAGAGGTGGGAGAGATAAGAGATCAACCGAAGGACTTGCATGCATATAAGCATAACCAATGGACGCAAAACTCTGGGGGGTGAGGGTATGTATGGATGTGGGGTTGGGGGGACAATGGTAAGATATGTACACATATAATACCTTAATAAAAAAAAATACTAGCTATTGTAGAACAGATCTCTGAGGCTAACTGGTGTGATATACTGCAGAGAGCAGAGTCCCAGCCCTTCCATGAGTAGCTGGGTGAGCTTGTGTAGTCCCTTCATCTTTAGGATAGGAGCAGTGGTTCAAAAGAATAACAATATCTACATCACAGTGAAAATTTCAATAGGAAACAGAATAGGAACGTGTATAAAAAATTGCTTTGTGCCAAAACCGGTTTGGCTCAGTGCATAGAGCGTCAGCCTGTGGACTGAAAGGTCCCAGGTTCGATTCCAGTCAAGGGCATGTACCTTGGTTGTGGGCACATCCTCAGTAGGGGGTGTGCAGGAGGCAGCTGATCTATGTTTCTAACTATCTCTCTCCCTTCCTCTCTGTAAAAAAATCAATAAAATATATATTTTTTTAAAAATTGCTTTGTGATATATAAAGTACTAAAACATGTGGATTATTGTAAGGTTTAATTCCCTTGTGCTCCTTTAAGAAATTGACTGCCTATATTTTTGTCTGTTTTGCCCATAGATGTATCTCCAGCACCTAGAACTGTGACTGGCACATAGTAGTGGTCCATGAATATTGTTGAATGAATAACTGAATATCACATTTCTATAATTCTGAAGTTCATTTGGTTTGACCTTTTATCTCCCTGGAGTCAGCATAGATGAGGAATTTGAAGGCACAATACCTACACTGTATTAGTTGTTTATTGCTATATAACAAATTGCCGTAAACTTAGCAGCTGAAAGCAACACCCATTTATGAGATCATGGTTCTGAAGGCAGAGGTCTTGCACAGCATAGCTGGGTCCTCTGCTCTGCATTGCACTGAATTGAAACTGAGGTGTCAGCCAGGTTGCATTCTCCTCTGGAGGCTGGTGTAGGGAGGAATCCACTTCCAAGTTCATTCAGATTATTGGCTGATTTCAGTTCTTTATGATTGCAGAATGAAGGTTCCCCTGACCTTGCTGGGGGTCAGCTGACTGCTCTCAATTCCTGGGGGCTGCCTACACAACTTTGCCTGTGGCCCCTCCATAAGCAGTTCACAACAGGGCAGCTGCCGAATCCTTCAAGGCCAGCAGTAAATCTCCCTCGCAGTGAATCCCTCTCGCACTTCAAATCTCTCTGACTTCTCTTGCTCATCTGCTGAAGAAAAACTCTCTACTATAAAGAGAAACCTGCATCATCTCCCTTGTGCCATATAATGTAATATAATCCAGGCAGTGATCGCTTATCATATTCAGAAATTCCACCCACACTTAAAGGAGAGGGAGCTATACAAGGGTAAGTGTCACTGGGGGGAGGGGCAATTTTTGAAATTTTGCCCACCACATACGCTATGTTGTATGAACAAAGATACATTGTCATAACATCCTGGTACATTTTTTTAAAAGCTGGTAATACAGCCTATGTCTAGGGTGATCCTTTATTTTTTTATTATTGTGTTTAAATATGCAAGAAAAGCGTCTGACAGGCTGTATAAGCAGTCACGGTGCTTATCCCTGGAGAGTGAGAATAAGTCTCTCACAATAAGCACTCGCTGTTCTTAAAAATAAAAATAGGAAAAAGAACAAGAAACTGACCTTTCCACTTTATGTTTTTCATCTTTTTAAATGCAAATTTCAAACTCCTGTTTTTCCTCCACTTTATTTCAGCTCACCAATAGTGCAACAGAGTCAAGTAAAATCATTTATTCCCTTTTCTCCAAGAGCTTGATAACTGTTTCCTTATTAATCATCCCCGAGTTCTCACACCACACTTCCCTAGATTCTTCCCTAGATGTCCTGTTGACAAGGCTCTGTCTGGTTGGTCCCAAAGTCAACAAGAGCTTCTCAGCTCTCTGCAAACCCCACTCTTCCACACTATGGACTCAACACCGTCGTTTTTATCAAATAAGATAGGACTCTTTTACTTTTTTTCTGCCCCAGAAAGGAAAATAAACCCTCAGAAAACCCACCAGTTTAAAGAAAACCCTTGTGCTATGGCCAAGCATAACTGCACAAACCATGTTTGTAGCAGTAAATTGGATTAGCTGTATACTGTACAATAAATGAGTTAAAATCCAAGCAGTAGATGCACTGATACTTTGTTGTAAAATTCATGTGTCAAGAAGTCTTTGACAAGCAGCATTTCCATACTTAAATTGAGCAATGGATTGAAGCTTGAAAAAAAAAAAGCAAAGGGAATGTATTCTCTTCTATTGTCTCCTAAATCATGTTACCCACTGATAGTTTTTTTCCCCCCCATGGAAAAAGCAATCCCTCAAATATAAAGATTGTAAGCCAAGGAAACAGGCTCTAATTAAATCAGTTATGTTGCATTATATCATGTGAACAATGTGTGTCTGCAGGAATCTTTCCGTGGAAAAATTAAATTAAGTATATTTATAATTCAAAGATATATAAACATAGGCTACCTCATACATTGTCTGCATTTGTTC
Source organism: Cnephaeus nilssonii (assembly GCF_951640355.1). Classification (NCBI taxonomy): domain Eukaryota; kingdom Metazoa; phylum Chordata; class Mammalia; order Chiroptera; family Vespertilionidae; genus Cnephaeus; species Cnephaeus nilssonii. Next base: position 63,768,380 of record NC_137072.1, on the reverse strand, counting down.
AAAACAAGCTCTGAACTTAAATATAATGGATTCTTGGCTGACGTGAGAGATTCCAAAGAGATTTTATAATGTATTTAAACTTCATCCTGATTTCTAATAGCCTTTTAAGCTAGAAAAACGCTGGAATTAGTGGTCTTTTGTGCATCAGTAGCAACTCTTGCCCTGATTATCTACTCTTATAGTTTCAATAATAATTTTCTCATGTGCCCTGGTATCCCCCATCTTTAACTGCCCACAGAAAGCCTGGATGGCTTCACATTTCTTGAAAGCACCATAGCAACATAGCATATCAATCAAAAGCAGTGTTAGCAAAGAAGACCTGGTCACCTTGAGTAACTTCCCTAGCTGCTTACTAAGCTTGGGAATAAGGAACATTTTTTACTGTGTTAGCAGCATGTGATTTTTGTTGCTGTTGTTACTGTGATGCAGATTTTTTTTTATTTAAAAATGCAAGTTTCATCTTTAGAAAAATCTCTTATTAAATCTTTCAAAGATCTGAGGAAACATACAGTATACTGTACATTATCATGTGAATGTGTTTTTTTAAAGCCAAAAGCGCTACATAAGCTTTAAAAATTATCAATATTCCTAGTGTTTACTTCTGAAATATGTTGGACGCTGAGTAAAGTTGACTTTGCTAGTTTTCTAGCTAACTAATATGGTGGTTCAGTATTCTGTCTAGTTTGAATATGTTCACAAATATTTCCCTCAATACTTAATTTATTATGAGGGATTGAAGAACTGAGTTTAGATAATTGTATAATGTCCCTTCAGGACATGTAACTAGTAAAAATGGGTCACAAAGAAGCCAAAAGATATAACCATTGCAAGAAAATAAAGCAAACAGCAGAATGAACCATGTGTTTTAGTTATTAAAGTTCCATTTCTCATGTCAAATAAAAATTTAAATAATAGCAACCAACTTTCTTAAACAGCACAAAACCTAGATAATAAAGGTGCCATTGAATTAGTTTAGGTAATAGCTAATTATTACCTAGCTGCTTTAAGAGTAAAAATCTGAAATCTTAGTGGGTTATCACAGAAGACACGTATTTCTCGTTTAATGTTCAGGTAGAAATGGAGAGCAAGAGCTCCATGCAGTCATCCAAGGACCCCAAGCTGATGAAGGCTCTGTCATCTCCAACTATTAGCTGCCAAAGTTGCCCTAAGGGTAAACATCCAGCCAATAGATGGAGCAAAAGGGGAGTGGAAAATCACAGGGAAAGTGTGTATGGGACAGTACTCTGATCCACCTCCCATTGGCCTGAACTCAGTACTATAGTCACACCTAAATGCAAGGGAGGCTAGAGAACGTGGCCTAGCTATGTGCCAAGGGCAGAAGAAAATTGGCTTGGTGGACTACGAGCCAGTTTCAGATTACAAATGCACTCTTAACTTCCATCCAAAAAATAAAAAAATAAACATCAAAAAAATTTAAATTTCTCTTTTAAACAGAGCAATTTAGTCTGGCTTTTCTAGGGTTTCCAATTTTCCAAGCCATGTGAACCCCAATTCTTGTTCTTATTGGACGGTATATGTCCATTCATAGGGGATTCAATAAAAGAAGTAACAGAAAATATGGAAATAAAGGGCAGAGCAGAAAACTTATGCAATTTAGTGCTCAGAAGTATGTGGGCCAACTTGATTTGCTAAGCCACAGTCTGTACTTCTGGAGAGAGGAAGAAGGGGTAGTTCACAATCCACAAACCAATTTGTGTTGTTTCTGCAACACTGCAAAAGTACGACTCATGAATATGCTAATAAAATTGCAATGAGAGTTTTGGCACTATTTCATCACCTCAACTAGATTAGAGAGCAATAACACTCCGGTTTACATAACTTCAGAAACTGCTGTGGTCGTAGAAAAAAATGAATCTGAGATATTTATAATGTAACAAAAATTACACCCATGCTACAATCAAATAATAATTATTTTACATGTAAGTAATAGTTTGCAGCTCGTGCGTGTGTGTGTGTGTGTGTGTGTGTGTGTGTGCGCGCGCACACACACACACACACAATAATTCACCATTAAGTTCATTCACTGCTTTCGATATATCTGTTTTCTGGTGTTAATGTGAGTATATACTTGTGAATGGGTTCACATCTCTATGCCCACTTCCAAAGATAGAAAAAAGATTTTAAAAGGCAATATTGGGAGGGGAAAATAATTTGGTAAAGCAGGAATCTCCCTCAAAAGCATTCAGCCCTTTTCTTTGATTATTAATTAGGGTTCTAAGAACAGAAAAGGAGCCCTAGCTGATTTGGCTCAGTGTCAGCCTGTGGACTGAAGGGTCCTGGATTCAATTCTGGTCAAAGGCACACAACTCAGTTGCAGGCTCCTCACCGGCCTGGTCGGGATGCGTGCAGGAGGCAACCAATTGATGTGTCTCTCTCACACCAGTGTTTCTCTCTCTCTCTCTCTCCCCCCCTCCCATTCTCTCTAAAAAGCAATGGAAAAATATCCTCGGGTGAGGATCAAAAATAAATAAATTAAATTAAATAAATAAAACTTAAAAGAACAGAAAAGGACACAGAAAAATCTATTCTTACCTTTAAATGCCAAATATTAATGTAATAGTCAAGTTATGTCCTGGGACTCTGGAACTGTCCCATGAATTCAAGCCTATTTAAGAGTTCATGAATACATCATTTTCAGGTAGTGACCTATTTCACAAGTAGGAAACCACATAAAGGCCAAAAGATTAGAGATTAACTGAAACGTCTTCAACAGCTTCATCAAGCAGCCCAAGCCACAAAGAAGTGTCTGAACATTTTTTTGCAAATGGCATCCAAAGTGCCAATCCCTCTGAAATATCAACAATATACTAGGGCCCCAACTTCCCAGCAAGTGTTCTCATTAGGAGCTACAAAAAGTAAAAGAAGATATGGGGAATAAGAATCCATAGGCTCAAGGATCTGGAGTCCTCTCTGATCCCTAAGGGATGAGGATGCTACTGGGTGCACACTCAGAGGACAGGGCTGATTTTCTCATCATGGTTCCCAGGCTCATTATAAGAAAAAAAAATTGTTTAATCAGGAGAGACGAAATATTTTTTCCAGAATAGTGAGTAGTGACCTTGTTTGTTAAGAGATATGTAACTGCTAAATACTTTCATACACAAATAATGGCATCCATCTTTCAGTGTAAGGCTAGGCATCCACTTACTGTATTTGGGATAAATATCCCAAAATGATGAAATTGTAAGGCTATTTATACAAATCCTCTATCCTTCTGCTATGTAAAATTTTTTTTTAATGTGGCCAACTCTAGTGACACTTTTAGAGTATCCCTGACCTAGAATGCCTTCATTTTTAGGGCAATTAGATAGTTAAGTAAAGAAAATGATTTTGCTTTGACATCCAAGAAGAAATAATTCATTCTAACTCTATATAAAGTGTTATTTTATTTGGGTCCCTACATATTTATACTGTGTGTGCATGTGTGTGTATGTATGTGTGTATACACACAAACACACACAATCATAGAAGAAAAAGGAAACTGTCCAATTAAAAATTATCTTTGAATTGGTATATATTGTGAATTCTGTGCTTACTTTGATCCCAAATACACACCTAATTGTCTTTGGTGATAAGGTGTCATAAATAAGCTCTAGGCTGGGACTTCAGTTCTTGCTCAGCCTTTTTTTTTTTTTAATTAGGTAAAGAATAACTCAATAATGTCAACAGTCCCCTCACCTCTGCAATTCTGACTCTCTGCCTTTGTTTTGCCAGGCAGAGACCTGGCCTCTGTGGCCATAACATATCTCTACATCGCCTCGGATTTATTCTGCAAAGCTACAAAACTATCTCCTATATGCTCTATTCATTTCATAGGATAATCTAGGGATATAAGTGTTCCTGTTACACTTGATTATCTGAAATATTGGGGTAAATATTAGATTAATCCAGGGAGCCTATAATCAGGATAAAAAGACATTAGGAAGAAAATAAAGACTTAGTACCAGAAAGGATCATTTCTATAAAGAATCATTTTTACTTTTTAGTCTCTTTCCAGACCCATTTCATTGGACCAAAGCTTTCTGTGGCTTGGTATCAAAAATGACTTCAAGAAATAAAGATAGAAAATCAAAATTTCAAAAACTACTGAAGGTAAAAGAACAGTCTGAGGTGGAAAGCAACGTAGAGAAATTCAACTATATGAAAGAGTAGGATTTTTATATATCTACAAAGCAAACTAAAGGATTCATTAAAAAGAACTTTTAGTTCAGGCTGGATCATAAGTAAGTAGCAGATTTTTATTCTAATGAACACTTTTTGAAAAGCAGAGAGAGTAAATGTGATTTGATCTAATATGGCCACCTAGATTATTTATACCATGTTATGGTAGTTAGACTCTTTTGGTGTGAACCCCTTTTAGAATATAATGAAAGCTATGGACCCTCTCTCTATAAAAATGTGATTTTGCATATAAATTCAGGACCCTACTGGGCCATGGACCACAAGTTAATAATTCCTGATTTACAATACTGTAGTCCTATTTATAAAGTATCCTGGCTCTTAGATCAGAAAAGTCTGAATTTGTAGGGTTATTTACATAAATTTGCATACTCTATTCAATCTGCTCTACCTCTATGTTTATAATTATTTAGTCTAGCCTACTATGATAGTATTCAAAATCAATATCCATGACATGATATACATAAAATCTTTTAACTGATTTTTAAGCCAATCAATTTAATCACATCTCAAAACCAAGGCATAGCTAGGAACACCCTGGCTGAAATGAAGGCTGTTGCTCTATGGGCTTTCATATAGTGGAGCCAGGCACACCCTAGCTTGTATTACCACAAAAACGTCCCAGCCCCTTCCTAATGTTGCCTGTACCCATCCTGCCCTAGAACATGATCAAACTGTCCTTGGTAGTTTATTTACTAACCATCAAAACTAGTCTTTCATTACCTTCAGAATGTAATGGTTATTTTATGAAGACTCATTAAATTTAATGAGATACAGCCATGTTTATGGCTAGCCCATAAAAGGAGTAGGGGTGGGGGAAAAACGCATCTTCAAATGACTTTTGCTTCTATGGAGTACCAAAAATAAAATGTCAGCCATTCAGAGTGAGGCGCTTCAGAATTCAGAAGTCATTCCCAAGAGTCCAAATGGATTAGAGTCACTTGGCTAATGTTGTTCTTATTACAACCTGGTCTTGTTAAACAGTAAACTCATACAATGGACTATTATTCAGCCATTAAAAAGAAGGAAATCTTGCCATTTTGAACAACATGGATGGACCATGAGGTCATTGTGTTATGTGACATAAGTGAGATAGAGAAAGACAAATAATGTATGATCTCATTTATATGTAGAATCTAAAAAAGCCAAACTCGTTGAAACAAAGAATAGATTGGTGGTTTAGGGGTTAGGAATTTGGGGAAATGAAGAGATGTTGGTTAAAGGATACAAACTTTCAGTTATAAGATGAATAAGTTCTAGGATGTTGACTATAATTAACAATACTGCATTTCTTACTTGAAGTAGCTAAGAGAGTAAATCTTAAAATGTTCTCACCATAACAACAAAAATGGAAATTATGTGAGATTAAGGGTATGTCAACTAATCTTATTGTAGTAATCATTTCACAATATATACATATATAAAATAATCACAATTTATACCTAAAACTTACACAATGTTATGTGTCAATTATATCTCAATAAAGGCGGGGGGAAAAACAATAACAGTGATAGTCACAGTAATACTAGTAACAACATCAACAATAACAGGTCCCAATTGTTGTGTCCTTACTTCATGTCAAGCATTATTATGAGCACATTTAATATTATCTCAATTTATTTATGCCATGTCATAAAGCCAGTAGATTCTACATTTCCATGTGCAATCTGGAGCCTCGGTACAGTCTAAAGTTTGTAAGATGGGACATGGTACCTCGTAAAAGCCCCATAGGAAGAGCAAAAGAATAGGCCTAGATCCCAAATTAGACCAAGAGAAAACCTAAAGAGGGAATCAGAACCACTCGTAGGGGTGACTTCTACCTTGTAATTTTATGGCCAGATCTCATAGGTGAAGCATCTTGTCTTAAAGGCATCCAGCCTGCCAAGAGTGACCAAGAGCTGAAAAGTACTGGCCAAGCCTGACCAGTGTGGGTCAGTGGTTGAGTGTCAACCTATGAACCAGGAGATCACGGTTTGTTTGATTCCTGGTCAGGGCACATGCCTGGGGTTGTGAGCTCAATCACCAGTAGGGGGCATGCATTGATGTTTCTGACTCTCTCTCCCTCTCCCTTCCTCTCTGAAGTCAATAAAAACATATTTTAAAAAGAAAGAAGGAAGGGGGGAGGAGAAAGGGAGTGAGGGAGGAAGGGAAGAGAGAGAGAGAGAGAGAGAGAGAGAGAGAGAGAGAGAGAGAGAGGAAGGGAGGGAGCGAGGGAGGGAGGGAGGGAAGGAGAGAGGGAAAGAAAAGTACTGGCCAAGAACCATTTAAGTAGAATCTGAACACATGGAATTTGGAAAGAGGAGGTACCATGTCCTTCAGGTTGGAATTGATATCTTTAGCTGTCAGCAGTGATTGAAGACCATAAATGTTATATGGCAGCCCTTATATCAGATTTTCAGTTTTATCATATTTAATTTATGAGAATTGAATTCTATGTTAGAAAACATGAAAATTCCAGGCTCTGAATGAGGGGCATACTCATTACATTGTCTTAATTTTGTCATTATAAGGAAAAAAATTCCCTGGGCCCTGAATTAAGCTAATTGTCTGGCTACCTTGCTTGTCTTCTCTTAAATATTCTTCTTTATTAATGCTGTCCCAGAGGCTGTCCAACTTCACAGGCACTCAAAGGAGTATCTTGAAAATGGAAATATTCCTATTTTATAATTATTTCTAAATACAATTTTAATTAATTCTAAATATAAACTTATGAGAAGATTGTCCCTACAATCCGTGGCCTGCAAGTGTCCAGCAAGTTGCATTTCAGAGACCAGGCAGAAAAATAACGTGGATGAAGAAAGACTAGAGCAGAATGTGCACTTTTCCCTTCAAAAGACTTAGTCTAGCCTACATGGAGAAAGCAGGTTAATAACCAGATGAAACAAATGGAAAACAATACAGTGCTGAGGTATAGAATCTAAATAACAAATTTTCCCAGTCACCAGAAAAAAAGGAAAAGTGGCTCTAAATAGGATATTTATTTGAAAATGTCTATTCCTAAAGGACATCAAAAGTTACCTCTTGTCAGGGTTTTGTTCTGGGGGCTCTTATGTGAGCTAATATGATGTAATTAACAATCTACCAGTCAATTTACTAGGAAAGAGGTTTCTCTCTAGGAGCACGGAGTCCCAGAAGAAACTTTCCCGCAAAGCCTTTTCTTCAGGAGCCAGAAGGGATTGTTCAGTAAAATATTTTTCCAGGGTACAAATAGGCATCCATGATTTGCTCTTACGTCTCACTTAGTTGCCAAAAAAGAACTTCCTAATAGTGGAGATCAGACAGGTCTTTTGCATTTGGTAGTATTTACTCTTATACACACTGTGGGACAGTTTTGAGTAAACAACACTAATGTAGCATCATACTCAACACTTATTTATTAAAGTGTTACGTGAGGTAAGTATAAAAGTTCATTGTTTTTAGAATCAGAGTAGCTCTGTACATTTCTTAGGCCCTTTCCTTCTATCGTATCAAACTATGTGAACGACAATAGGTACAAATGAAAATAAAGAAGTGTCTGTAGTTGTAAAATGATGTGTGATGTGTTTCATGAAAGCAGCATGGTACAGCAGTTAAATTTAGAGTCTGAGTTTGAATCTAGACTAATACCTCTGTTAATCTTAGTCAAGTAAGTAACCTCTCTGAGCCTCAGTGTCCTTATCTGTAAAATGGGGATCAATACCTATTTCTCAGAGTTATTGAGAGAATTATATTAGATGTTGTAAACTATGTAAAGCTGTGTAAGATATGTTACACAGTGCCTGGTACATAGTAAGCACCCAATAAGTGACAAATATTATTAAAATTGGGGAAAAGAAAACTTTAAAATTATGTTTACAAAAAGTTACTATTACCATTCCAAGAAATAAGCTAGAATCTCTAAGGAAACTTTAAAAGGTAAGGTAAGCTTGCCTATGCTTATTTAGATGAAGTTGAGTAAAAGTCTATTTCTGTTTTAACGCGGTAATCTAATTAACCTTTGCCAATATTAAAATGACCTTGAATTGGTCTTGTAACCTCAAATGCTTCATGTTGTTGACTTTAAACAATCTTTTTGGGGTGGTCAGAAATAGCATCTGGTGAAATGGGCAAAAGGTCAAATTCATTTACTTTGTAATAAATAGCAAATATATTTTGCATTAGCTGCTTACAAATAGGAAGAAATGCATAAATTCATTTGTCAAGGCAAGACGGTACAATATTACATAAGGAATTTAGAATAAATCAAAAATTCCAAAAAGATCCAACATTGATTTTTGGTCTCATGCCACTTATTTTATACCAAGAAGTGATTAAATTATTCATTTTTATAAACTAAAGAAATACATTTCCAGCTAACATTAAAATGAAGTAAAGATGAATCTAATTAAACAACACTGATTTATCATCATAAACATTCCTGTCTCAGGCAGAGAAATCACTGAGCTACAGTGAAAGGAAAAAGATAAATGTAGCTTATAAAATGTCAGACTGTACAACTGTATGATTTCAAAAAGTCTTTCTTGTTTTACAAATGTTTATGCTTCAAAAACCAAAACTCTAATGGCATCTTCCACTTCACCCACAAACTTTAGGGTGAATAACTCAAAAAATAGCCTATTTTACCAACAGAACCACATTGGGGAGATTAGTTTTTCAAAGAGAATCCCAACCACGAATAACATTATATTGTTTAACAAAAATCAGTAAATAATACAACCCTATCTGATTGTTGTACCTCTTATTGAAATACTGGTAGGTTTTTTGTTTGTTTTTTATTGATTTCAAAAAGGAAGGGAGAGGGAGAGAGAGAGAAACATCAATGATGAGAGAGAATCATTGATCAGCTGCCTCCTGCACACCCCTCACTGGGGATCGAACCCACAAATGGGGCATGTGCCCTTGACTGGAATCGAACCTGGGACCCTCAGTCCACAGGCCAACACTCTATCCACTGAGCCAAACCAGCTAGGGCTGGGTAGGTTTTTATCAGACTATTCTTATAGCAGGTTTCTTTCCATTCATGTAACTCTAAGCTGAATTTCATCGGTATGTAGTAATCATCATAATTACTCTTGATACAGCAGAAGTAGCCATATCTTTTTATTTACATTCATCAACTTAATGTCTATTTTCATTTCAAAAGGACACCAACAGGAGGGCATAAAAGCATTCAAATATACTGTTAATATGTGTGCAGTCCAGAGTCTTTTTTCTAAATGAAATCAAGTTCAAACAGCTGCCTGTCCAGCACTGTTAAGAAAGATTTGTAAAGCATCTCCTTATTGAAAATATACCCAGCCTCTCCCTCTTCCCTGTAATAATTGTTAAGCTATTTAGTCAATATTTGGCTTCTGTGTGTGGTTATCCACATTATGCAAAAGCACTTTCTGCCTGGAGTGATCATGTAAGGCCATCACTCCACCTTACATTCCACTAAGCTCAGATGTTTACCTCGGCAGCAGGCTCATTCAGTTATTATTTATATCGGTTATCAGTTTCAAACTGATCATTCCAATCCCTCAGTTATTAATTTTTTTATTGCACCTCAGATCATGCCCCATTTTTCAAGTGGTGTGTCAGAGCCTGAATCGTTTCTTTCTGCAAAACCTCGAGTCATAAATGCCAACTATTTGTAGTGCATTATCATTTGTAATGTCCTAATTATTTTTACATAATCAATAACATCCAGTCCCTTTTCTTGGGGACTTTCTGTTTATTTACATTTTGTTCGACACACGTCAGTTTCCATCAAAAGCAAAACCAATTTTCTTGTCCTGCATCTGCTCTCAAGACAACCTTAATTCACCATAAATCTATTTGCGTTCGCTACCTAGTCAGACCCAGTTGGTTAGGTTGATATAATCCTAGGGCCAAACACATCTTGCTCTGCAAAACAAGACTTAAGATAACCCAGAATGCTACCCGGAAGATGGCCATGGTGACTAGAGGTGGCGTTTAATTTCATTGTTGTTATTTTTGCAGAGGTCTCTGTTTATGATGTGATGCATTTGGGCCTAAGCACATTAGCTGCATTATTCATTGGGTACATTTGTCAGAACATGCATGTGTATAAAGAACTAATGATCCATATTAAATTAATGGCGCTATAAAAAAGAAAAATACTCCATACAAGCAGCTATGTCAGAAACTACAGACTTTGATAAACCATAGAAAGGACCTAATCAGATGAAGCATTGGACTGTTCTATCTCCAAAATTACATTTCTAGAAATATACTTGTACACAATGTTGGTTTTATTAAAACAAATTAATTCAGTCATTAAGGAATCATAAGGCAAGTGTCTCATAAGTCAGGACCTCCAGTGTAACAAATTGATTAAATGACTGTGTAATAGTCTCTTTAAACAAATCTAGTGTAACAAGTTAATAGATCTGCTCAATTACCATGCTGGGGTGATGAGGATGTGGGCGACTCTCTCATTAAATCTGAGAGATTGTTCATAGTCTTTTCCTCTTTTTTCTCTCTTCTTCTGCAAGGGCTGTGTTTTGTTTTGGATTTGAAGTTTATTTTTAGGCCTCTGGAAATTGACTGTTCTAATGGCAATTAAAAATTTTAAAAAAAAACAACAAAAACTAAATTTGATGCTGCTGACTTCTCCAGTGTGTTTGTCAGCTGCTGTTTCAGATGGTTTTCTCCCCCCACACCCCACACCTCAAACCTAGGCATTGGCTGAAGGGGTGTGTTCACCAGCACCACCACCCCCTCAGGCCCGGGAACCTGAAATAGCAGCCAAACCCCTCGGATTGGGCTACAGCTTTCCCTAGTTAAGCAAACATAGCAAAGCATTCTAACCAGGGAAACCGGCTGCTCGCAGGAGGGAAGGCGGAAGAAGGGGTGACACCCTTTTCCCACCCCCACCCCCACCCCCCACCCCCGCCCCTCCGGCAGAGGGCATCTAAGTTTCTTCTGAATCTAGAGCAAAAGGAGATGTCACTATTTAGCCATGGGCTGATTTCAGCAGAAAGTTCTACCCCCCACCCCAGGCTTCTACACGTGAGAAGGAAATTTGCCTGCAAGTCCCAGGCCTTCCCGGCTTCCTGAGCCTTGTCCGCTCCTTCTCAGTCTTCCCACAGAGAGGGAAGAGCACCTCACAAAGTACTCCAGGTGGGACGGGCTCCCCGTTAGCCTAGTAAGATCGGAGAAGTGGCCTTGATGGGGGCCGGGGGAGAGAATGGTTTCAACCATATACCCTTCGTTGACATTTCTCTCTGAATGTTGAAATCCTGGAACCCCAGAGAGGGAGGCCAGACCCGGGGTTCTGGAAGCTTTCCCTCTCCTGACTCCCAAGATGCCTCTGCGGGCTGGTTCTGGGGTTAGGACAGGCCGAGTAACTTCCAGCCTTTTGCCTTTTCGGAGATGCTGATGCCCAAGACACCCTGTAGCCGAAGGCCCTGGGAGAAAAATCTATTACCCCGCTGCCATTTTGTTAAGTGTTTGCTCCTGCGATGTGACCCTGCACTTTATCTGTTGGTTTTTATTTTCTGAGTGCATGTTGCCCATATGTTACTCTAATAGTTGCTATAATTCTTGAGCAATGGGGCTCGTATTTTACGGGGCTGAATTAAAAAGAATGCACTTTAATAAAAACCTGAGCAATACACTAATGGCCTGACATTGATGTATTTGCATAGAGATGAATTATACGGGCCTGCTTGACACGACTTTTAATAAATGATTGAGGAGGTTATTATAGGGATGCACTTCGGTGTGTGTTAACAGGTTATTTTAGTGCATCCGTAGCCAAAACTGGGAGCAATACAGTCCCGCATACAGTTACAGGGTACTTTTTTTTTTTTTTTTGGTCTCATATCTTGTGACATTTATTGGGACCGCTCCGTCCCCATTTTACGGTCGCAAACTACATTTTATTAACCATTAGTAACGTTCACTGTGCATGGGATCGGGGAAATAAAAAAGAAAAATGAAGCCGCCCCCTCCACCCCTGCACCCCACCCCCGACCTTAGCCAGCAAGGTAGTCAATGATGAGCGTCGGGTACCGGGAGCCCTCACTTGGGAAGTCAGAGGGCGGGCTGGGCTCAGCGAGAGCCGGCGGCAGCGGGGGCCGCTCTCCCGGGAACGCAAGGCGACCGGCTGCCGGGCAGAGGCGAGGAGACGCCCCGCAGTGAGACATTGTCAGCGGAGCTGGATGACCCGGGACAGTCCCCCGGGTCTGTGAGCACACGGACCTGGGCTCCCACGCGCCCAGAGATCCCCGAGCTCAGACTCTTTAGAGACGGCATCCGCGGGGATGTATTCAAAGACCTGTTTGCCCGCGCATCCCTCTGCCCTGTTTGAATTCCTTGTCCCCACGGGCAGTGATTAGCACCGAGTACAATACACGTAAGCCTATAAAACGCAGTGGTAACTGTCGGTGGCCGGCCTTCCACCCCTCTTTTTAAGAAAGGCGGCTCCAGCGCGCTTGCTCCCGGGGTGTCCGAGTGGGGGACTGGGACGCGCACCGCCGGGAGCGCCCCAGCTTTGCGCTCCCTGCGCCGCCTCCGCGCGCGCCCTTCCACCCGCACCCCGCAGGCTCGCCGGGGGGTCAGGGGCGCGGGTGCAAACCTTTTCCTCCGGGGGGACAGAGACGGCGGAGGAAAGCCCCCCCCCCGCTCCCCGGAATCTAGTGGGGGCGGGGAGAGAACAAAGGTCCGGCGGGCGGGGGCTGGGCGGGAGAGACTGCGGAGCGCCCTCCCCGCAGGATTTTCGGGCGGCTTTACCCTGCCCAGCGGCTCGGGCGGACCTGGGTTCTCGAAAAGTGTTTGCCACCAGCAGGGCCCCTGTCCCCTGGCGCCGCGCCGGGTGCGGTGCGGTGCGTTCCCGCAGCGCGCCGCCGCCGCCTCGGCTTCCCGGCCGCTGCCCGAACAGATGGTTTCGCCCCTCGCGGACGTCTGTAACTGATGTTCGGGACAGCTGGCGGACCGCACTGGCAACCTGTACCTGTTCTAGAACATTCCTGGAGGGAGCGTGGGGGAGGGGAGAGGAGGGACTGGGGGGGAATGGGCAGGAAAAGAATCAGGCGCGTGAATAGAAGTACACACGTGAGCACACATTCCTGTCTGTGTCATTTAATACTTATTTTAAAATGGTGAGGTCCAGCATAGCTGTGGGTGCCCTTTAGGTTTCATCGCCATAACCGAGCAAGGGAGAGAGGAGGCGGAAAACGACTCCGCGGAAGCGGGAGCTGGGGAAGAGGCCCAGCCGCCCCGCCGCGCCCGGCCCCGCTCCCCGGGAGGCCGATGGGACGCGCCCTTCCCCGCGGCCGCAGAGGCAAAGGCTCGGCGCGCCGACCAGTCGGAGCCGCAAATGAGCCCCCGGCCGCGGGGAGCAGAGCGAGGCCCTTCCAGCTCCGCCCCGAGCGCGCGGGCGTCCGCGGCCCCGCCCGGCCTGCAGGGGGCGCGCTGGGCCCCGGTGGGCACTGCACCCGCAGAGCGGCCGCTGCAGGGGGGTGGGGAGGGGCGCGCCCTGACCGCAAGGGCCACGCAGTCCACCGCGGGGCCTCGGAGGCTCAGTCTCTGACCTCGAAGCTCGGGCTAAAACTCCGGGAGGTGGGGGAGCGGACTCTGCCCTGGACACTCGGGTTTCATTCGTTACTGAGCGAAAACGCGCTGGCGTTGCCTCCAGGGCAGCTCTGGGGACCGCTGGGCTGAGGCTGGAGTGGGCCTCCCGTCGAGGCTGGGACTCCGTGGGGGGAACTCCCGTGGGGGGACTCCCGTTGGGAGCGTAGGAGGGGCGTCTGGAGCCCTCCGCTTTCTCCAGGGATGCTGTCCCAGGGGAGGGAGCCCACCTGGCCCCGCTCATCGGGCAGCGGCGAGTGGAGCCCAGAAGGCCCCCGGGCGTGTGCCCAGCGACCTGATCAGGGGCCGGGTCCTGGCATGGAGCCCGCCTCAGGCACTAGGGCTGGGCCAGGGCGTGGCGACCAGCATCCTGAATCCCAAACAGGCTTCGTGGGCTGGACTCAGCCAGGAATTTGCCAAAAGGCAGAACCGGGGCCAGAGGAGGAGAGACGGCGCCCGCCACTGGCGCACTCTCCCATTTCCTTACAGAACACAGCGCAGGTGGCGGCGACAGTCTGATGATGCGCGGAGACGAGTTTCTTGAGACTCGCTGTCCAGTGGCAGGATTTCAGCTCCATCTGAACCCGGGGAGGCTGCTCGGGGAGAGCTCGAGGGGCGGGTCTAGGCAGTGGGGGGCGGCTGGGCCGAGAGCGCACCGGCCCGGCACCCCGCCCGCCCCCGATCGCCGGTCCCCTGTGGGGGGCGCGCTTCCTCGCAGGTGGGACGTGCGAAGCAGCTGCCGCAGAGGCACTCCCTGGGCTGACCGCCCTCCACAAGCTGGGAGAGCAAACCCATCCTGTGGCCGCCGTGCCCGCCTCGCCCACGCAGCGAGTGGCACCGTGAAACCACCTACGGACACGCTCCGGCCCCCGGTGCCCTCTGCGGCCCTGGGCCCAGGGGTCAGCGGGGGCCACCGGGAGGGAGCGAGGCCGGCGGAGCCTGTCCACAGGCCTCCCCTGTGATGAGCCCCTTCCGGAGCCAAGGCGAAGGACGCCGGCAAGCAGCGTTTTGTAACTCTTCTTCCCATTTAATCAACATGAATCCCGGTTTGCCTCGTTGACCTTTGTGGTTCAAAACAGCCTCAGTCCCCCAACCTCCGCAACTCTTCTGTCCAGGTCCTCGTGGCACCGGAAGGACCTCTGAGAGCTCCTCCCCCCCCCCCTTCAGACCCTGCAGGGAGGCCCCGTCTCATCACCTGAGCCGAAATTTCTGGAAGTCCCAAGCCAGGCTCAGCCTCTCCTCCCGGCATTGGGGAGGTGACTGCAGCCCGTGCAGGCTGGTGGGACCGCAGTGCAAATTCCCTTGGACTTAGGAACAGTTGTCCCAGGTCAGGACGCCTTTCCGCGCCAGATGGGAGCCTTCTCCGAAGGAGGAGGCCGAGTTCCCTCCTGCTCTGCGCTTTCACAGACCTCCGCCAACACACACACACACACACACACACACACACACACACACACACACACACATTTGTGCCTCTATCACGGGAGAGACGCATCCGGGAAACAGCTCCCAGAAGGGAAGCGAGTTTTCTGCCCTGCTAAATAGGACCAGGAAAAATAAGAAAATCCTTACTTTGGCTGTGGAACTGAGGCCGGCGGGTCACCCATACTCCCCGGTAAAGGACTCCCCAGTTTTGAGGGAGGGAAGGCACAATGCACAGTGCTTTTTTAGGCTGTCCCGGTCGCTAAGGGACAGGGGGGTGGCTGTGGCTGCACTGAAAAAAAAGGGGAGTTGAAAATGAAACCATTATAAGTGGAAGACCGTGTTCCCCTTTGGGGGGAAGGAGAGATATTACTAGTTTTATAATTTTATTTAAGAGGCCTGAGGTCTGGACTTTCTCATTCCTCCTGCCTTCTTGGACCCTAGGTTTTTTCATGACCCTCTGGGGAGGTGGGGGGGGGGGGTGGGGGAATGTTTTTAAAACCTTCCTGGAAATAGAAGTGGTCCTTACTCATTGCCTTTTACAGAGGCTAATTGGGAAGAGAACACGAAGATTATGAGCGTCTAAACCCCCTCTTGTTCTAGGAAGGAAGAAAGGGCGTGGACTAAGGAACATAGATCCATTGTAACCTTGGCCAGTAGGGGAAGGGGAAGTTGACTCCAACTTCACCACCACCACCTACGTGCTGCAGCTTCTGTTGCAGGCTTCTCGGACCTCACACAGCCCCCAGCACCCAGTTCACCACAAAGGGTCTCTGAAGGCGCACAGGTCTCCCCACAATGCATCCAGACCCCTCCCGTACCGAAACAGACAGGAGGGTGGGCAAGAGAAATGCTTCCAATTCTTAGAGAGAGAATCCTATCACAGCAGGAAACCGCAGTTAAAACATGCAGGAGTTAGTTGTATTGATTTATATCCTCCCAAATTTTTGTCCCAAAGAAAATATTGCTGTAACTCTCTGATGGGCTCAGTGAAAGAGACATGAATCTCTGCTGCCGTGAGTATTTTAAATAGCCAATAAGTCCTCCTCTTATTTATTGCTTTAAGCATGATTATAACTCATGTGCTTTGGAGAGTGACACACATTACTACAAATGATTATTATACTGAAGATTTTATTTCTAAGTAACTATGTTGTGAGCTGATAAATGAAGGTATTATAAACCCTTACTCGATCTTCCATTTTACCCAAAGAAAATCTTTCCATTGAACTCGCCCATTTGCTACTTAGGCTGTGCATACTTATTTTTATAAGGATTTATCAGGTGTTTACATATCTATTCAGAGTGAGAAGAGACTCCTGATAGCTTAGAGATCCTTTCTCTGCCTCCAGGCTTAGAAAAGGGAGCCAGCTGCACTAAAGGCTTATCATTTTCTTTAAAACCGTCAAGAGAATTCAATTCTCTGTAGCTGCATCGTATTGTGTGTGTGTGCGCGCACACAGGTGTAAGCACTTCCAAGAGGTAGTCCTTGAATATCCCAGACACTGCACAGTGTCCCGGGGACACAACAGTAACCTAGGAACGTGTGGTGCTTGCAGTTTGACTCTCCTGGGTTTCACTTTTCCAAAAGGTAGGACAGATGCAGCTCCACCCAGACTACCACCCACTCTGGCCTTTCAGCTCTCTCGGAGGCACTGTACTGGAAGAAGGGAGGGGAGAGAGGGAGGCAGGGATGGTGGGAAGGAGGCAGGCACCTGGAAACCACGATGATCCTTCCAGGTAGAGCATGGACCGCTGGCTGAGATCTCTTGAAATCATCCATTTCTGCCGTCCTCTCTATCTCGTGGAGATTAATGACAATGTGCTAATTTCATATTGTCCTCTGCAGTCCCTTTTCTCTTCACAATCGCCTTTATCTGAAGACCTAGGCAGGCACTGGGATTGCTTCTTACACCAGAGGCTATGAAGGCCAAGTCTGTACCGCATTTGCTATTTTTTAAAATATATTTTATTGATTTTTTACAGAGAGGAAGAGAGAGGGAGAGAGAGCTAGAAACATCGATGTGAGAGAAACATCGATCAGCTGCCTCCTGCACACCCCCCACTGGGGATGTGCCCACAACCAAGGTACATGCCCTTGACCAGAATCGAACCTGCGACCCTTAAGTCCGAAGGCCCAACGTTCTATCCTCTGAGCCAAACCAGTCAGGGCCGCATTTGCTATTTGTACTGACTCTGTGGTGCACCGGCTTTTCTCTGCTTCTGGTGTATTATACGGAATGTGCAAAAGTTAAGTAGAGGAGCCTTCTGCCTATCAACTTCCATGGGCAGGTCATTCCCAAATTCACACTGGAAGGAGCAAGGTCTACAGGAGCTTTTCTTTAACCAAGAGCCAGCAGTCCTGACTTTGTTTTTTCTAGGAGATTACTGCCTCCCTTCCTTCTTCGTCCCAAGCAGCCAATAGCAGCTTTCTTACATCTCTCTCATGCCCTCTCTCCTGCCTTCTTGTCTCCTTGACTCTCTTGGAAACAGAGTCAGTTCTTGGATCTCAAAGGAAAGGTAAAGGGGCAATTCCAAGCCCCCAATCCTAACTCTAAGTCCAGGATTCCTTCACTCTTTTGTGCCTTTTTTCTTTCTCTGGGCTTTCCCCTCCTAGCTTTCCCAGCATCCAAACAACCAGAGGAAAGTTGGAAGTGTATCTGTGGCATGTTCATTGGGGAGGTAAATAATACTGCCCTGGGAAGCCAGGTGCAGGTTCTTTCTATTTCTGAAATTCCTTCATGGAAAACAACAATATGACATGCTTAGCCAAACTATATATCCATAGTATAGGATGCAACCATCACCTGCTCGTTGATGTTCCACTTTATGTTTTATAAAGCCCTTTTGCTTTTGGGTTTCACAACAACTTTGTGAGGCAATACTTATTATGAAAATAATTTCATAGGTAGGGAAATGGAAGATTATCCAAGTTACTTCCCCAACTTACTAGCAAGAAATAGAAACCAGCTCTAGAGCTCACATTTTCTGACCCAAATAAAGTTGACCAGAGCACCTTTTATGCCCCAGTGGGTCATCCTGTTAGCATTTTCACATGACTAACTAATCATGAAGTGGCATCCTCAAGAGTCTTTACCCTCAACGCCCTACTCCTTATCCAGAGAACAGAAGTAGGTCTGTTAGATACTGTATTAGTTATCTATGCTGTGTAACAAAATACCCCCAATGTAGTGGCTTAAAACAATGAACACTGATTATCTCACACAGTTGCTATAGGTCTGGAAGCCTGAAGAGCTTGGTTGGGTGATTCTGCCTCAGGACCTCTCATGAGTTTGCAGTCAAGAAATTGGCCAGGGCTGCAGCCATGTAAAGGCTTATTGGAGACTGGAGGGTCTGCTTCCAGAGTTGACTTACAGTCCTTGCAAATTAGGATTGATTGTTGGCAGAGGCCTTGATTTCTCACCAAATGGAACTTCCTGTAGGACTGCTTGAGTGTCCTTACAACATGGCAGCTGACTTCCCCGCTGAGTGAGCAATCAGAGAGGGGGGGGGGGGAGGGAGGGAGAGAAACATCGATTGGTTGCCTCTCACACATGCCCAACCAGTGTGGGGAAGGAACTTGCAACCCAGGTATGTGTCCTTGACCAGCAAGGGCAAGAGTTTTGATCAGTTTATATAGGTGTTTATTATTGTTGTAGAAGAGCCTACCACTTCTCTAATGTTATGGCCTATGTCTACCTTGGCAAAGCCAAAGGAAATATTAAGGTTTAATTGTCCTATGTGTTTGGTTATTACAAGGGAGACAGATATATCAAATTGAGGAAGAAGACCAGCACAGCTCTATAATACAGTTTTATTTTGGAAGGTACATAAATGATGAAAAACTATCAGTCATCAATGAGTTGTTTGGGACCAATCTGCTTGTTATAGACCACAGGAAGGCAAGGTTGCTGAAAATCCATTAACTTAGTTATTACCAGATGGTCTAATCACCTTCAAAAAAGGGGCATCCAACTTTTCAGTCCATGGCTTACAGTAATTCCTCTAGTCATCAGCAGCAGCTTTGACCATGTGCTCAATGCAGTGGCTAAGCTCTTGAAAAGAATTTTGTAAACCTTTTTCCTCCCTGGGATTTTTTCTTCTTCCCTCTCTGTGCTTTTTACTTGGTCTGTAAAGATTTCTCTAAATTTCTCCCAAATCTAAATGTTCTCAAGTGAATGAGTGGATTTGAGAAATCTTTCCTTTTTGCCAGAATCAGAAGATCACATAGTGGTGAAGAACAGACTGTGGAGCCAGATTATCTGATCCATCAGTGACTGTTATGTGATCTTGGTCAAATGACTCTGCTTCTCTGTGCCTCAGTCTTCTCATCTGTAATATAAAGATGAAAATTGTACCTATTTTGTAGGGTTGTTGGGAGAATGGAATGAATCAATATTATATATACAAATACAATATATACGTGAAGTTCTTAGAACAATGTAATAATAAGCTATGAAAGTCTTAGCCATTATCATCATTTTCATCATCAACATCATCATAAAAGATGCTCCTAGTTCAGGCCCTGCTGTTTTGTGCAGGATAACTATTCAACTGAGGAAAGGTTCTGAAAAGTGTTAAATGGAAATAGAGGAAGGAGCAAGGAGTGTTTTCTTTCCCCCTCCCTCCCACTCTCTCTAAAAATCATTGGGAAAAAATATCCTTGGGTGAGGATTAACAAAACAAAACAAAACAAATTCTTTCTTCCCCTAGAATGAGGGATGGATCATCTTTGAATGTATTTCCATCCAAACTAGCTGTGATTTTGTAAAGTATACTAAAATAGAAGTACTTGTACTTCATGAAGCTTGTACTTCAGAATTCTGGCCAGGCCCCAGAAGATATTAAATACCACAGAGATACAATTTCACTTATATGTAAAATCTAAAAAAAAAAAAAACCAACAAAAAAACACCAAAATAAACAAACAAACAAAACAGAATCAAATTTATAGATACAGAGAACAAATGGGTGGTGGCAAGATGGGAAAGGGGTTTGAAAAGATGAGTGAAAAGGTGAAATGGATTGAGAAGTACAAATTGCCAGTAATAAAAATAGTCATGGAGCCCTGGCCAGGTGGCTCAGTTGGTTGGAGCGCCATCCCATACACCAAAGGGTTTCTGGTTTGATTCCTGGTCAGGGCACATACCTAGGTTTTGGGTGTGATCCTCAGCCGGGGCATTTAAGGAAGTCAACCGATCAATGTTTCTCTCACACATCAGTGTTTCTTTCTCTCTCCCTTCCTCTCTAAAAAATCAATAAACATACCTGTAGGTGAGGATTGTTTAAAAATAACCAGAGATGTAAAGAACAGCACAGGGAATATAGTCAATAATATTGTAATAACTATGTTATGGTGTCAGATGGGTGCTAGACTTATCAGGGGTATCACTTTGTAAGGTATACAAATATCTAACCCCTATGTTATACACCTGAAACTAATATAATATTGTATTTCAACTCTAACTTTAAAATAAATTTTAAAACAAATAAACAATACTACAAACATATTATTCTCTACTTTTAGAGTCTGAGTGTGGTATTCCATGGAAATGTCTGGTTGAGGCAGAGAACATATAATGCATATCTAGACATTTCATCTTTGGGCTTACTGATCTATTGGATCAAAGTGGAAGATGAGTGTGAACTGAGGCTTGCAGTTAAACTTTATAGTTTGTGGAACAATCCTCGTCAATCCAGAAAGCTAACATTCAGGAAAATACCTCATCTCTTTGGTCATCCTGCTCACATCATCACATCATTCCCCAGTCAAGCTTTACATTAATAAGTGGGGGGGTTATTTTATTGTGTTTTCTGCAGATCTTAGAAAGGGCTAAATGAAGAATACATTTCTCTGTGAAGGTTACAGTCTTAATACTACAGAACAAAATATACACATTCCTATCAAAAAAGAAAATGTACCAAGGAACGGCTTTTAAAAAGAGTCATACTGAGAAGAGGAGGAGGACTTTTTTGGAGTATATGTGTGTGCAGTAATAAGGAGGAAATTGAGTGCAGAGAAAGCTATTCAAATTAGCCTAAAATAGAGTTTATAGATGAAATCTACCACTTGCCTCTGTTGTTATTACATGATCCTATTGTTAATGATTAACAAAGGAGTCACTGTCTCTTTAAGCTATTCAGTTCTGGGAGTCCAAATGGAATTTCACTGTATGTGTGTGGGTGTGTGGGTGTGTGTGTGTCCCTCCCCATGATGGCCACCTTAAAGGACAGCACAGTGTGAATCTACTCCAGTCAGTGCTGGTCTAATAACATTCTCATGTACATGATATAAGGCCCCAAAAGGTTTCTAATGCACCCTCAGACTCTGTTGCCTAGTACAATATTTCCAAAAAGAGTTGGCCTCCAGTCCCAACTGCCTGCACACTGAACAGTGAGGAAATGCACGTCTTCCCAGAGCAGAATGATTAATTTTCAGTTGCTCCTCTTCCCACTGTCTCCCAAAAAGGAAAAGGGAAAGTAGTTTAAGTATTCACAAGCTTGGAAAGCAGCTCAATAAACTACAGCTTTGGAGAAAGAAGACATAGAGCTTTAAGTTACAGGATCCTGTGAATATGAACCAAAGAAAAGGTAAATCACCAATTAGGAGACCTGAGCGTGGACTGTGAGGCCTGGGAAGATAACTGAGTAGGAGGCTGTGAATTGTGAAAGCTGCCAGCCAACGTGAGAGAAATATGCAGGGTTCTTCCTTCCACTCTATATTCCTCACCCAGCCTCATTGCCTTCTCCTTTTAGGAAATACACACACACACACACACACACACACACACACACACAGTGAAACAAAAATAATAACAACTTAGGAAAAGCAATTTTACCCTTCCTTTCACCACACATCTTGTTTTTCCCCTTTTGTTTTTCATATTGACATTTTGCTGCCTGTAAGCATTTCTGAAAGTAGTGCTTGAGTGGAGGTTGGGGAAATGGGGGAAGTTGGTCAAAATGCACAAAATGTCTATGGATGAAATGTATAGGATTTCACTACAGTTAACAATATTGTAGCATATATTTGAAAGTTGCTAAAAGAGGGCTTTAAAGTTCTCACCACAAGGAAAGAATTGTAACTGTGAGATAGGTGAAGGATGTTAATTAAACTTATTGTGGTAATCATTTCACAATATATGTACGTGTATCAAATCAGTATATTGTACATCTTAAACTTATAAAATGTTATGTCAATTATATTTCAAAACTGGAAAAAATAAAAATGAAAGCAGTGGTCCACCAGGTCATTGGCTGTTACTTTTTGTTTTAAAATCCTGACTCCTGCGGCTGTAAGGACTGGCTGGAAGCCTTAATCGGGTGCTTATGGCTGGTGAATGCCATAACAATTTTGACCCCAAGTGAAAATGACTTATTCTCCTTTGCTTTAGCTCTAGAGTGTTTCCTCAGCTTCCTCACCATGCTAATGATGCTGAAAAACATCCCTTTTACACACACACAGAACTAAACCAAACCAACCAGGATAAAGGGACACCTAAGAGAGGTATCCCCACCCACGTCTCCCTCACTCCCAGTTTTATGGGGCCAGCTGCAACTGGTGGCCAGCTGGAATCCTGGGTGGAAATAAATGAACTGGAAACCTCAAGTCACTGCTGCAGTCAACTGGAAAAAAGGAGCAAATGCCAGTGCCGCGTGGTCCCAGAGCCCAACTCTGGATGCCACCCACAGAACTCAGAGCACCTCAGTGCTCGGCTGGCAGCACGCAGACCCGGTCTGCCCTCCGCATATTTGCTTGTAGGGTTTAGGCCAGGCCACGAGCTTTTACGCTCCTCAGATACTCTCTAAATGTGAAGGTGAGCAGCTTACAGGGAATGCTTCCTAAAGGAACTAGAAGAGGTATCTTTGCTCCTTTCTAACTTGGAATAAATACTCTAACCTTACTTACTTGAGAAAAAGTTTTAATCTCTGTTCGAACTTTTCCGTGAGTGATACTACTCTATTACTGCTACTACTCCTACTAATGACAATAATAATCATTCTAATTTTCCAGGAGCAGCATTTCTCATTACCTCGTGAATTTTTGCTTTCTTAGGAAGAAGAAATACATAAAAGGTTGCTTGGTTTTTCAAGGCAGAAGGGAGATGAATGAAGGTTTAAAAACAAAGTAGAAAAGAGACTTTCATTTTTTGCAAATTGACAAAAAAATAAAGTGAAGTTTTAGGCTAATAGACTTGCCCTTTCCTAGGATCCTTCAAAGAGATGTGGGAAAGAGAAGGAGGGGGGGGGAGGAGGAGAGAGGGGAAAGAGAAGGAAGGAAGGAAGGAAGGAAGGAAGGAAGGAAGGAAGGAAGGAAGGAAGGAAGGGAAGGAAGGAGGCAGGGAGGGAAAGAGGGAGGAAAGAAGGAAGGAAGGAAGGGGGGGGGAGTTAGTTCTTATTGTTTACAGCTAGAATTTAAATTACATCATCCCCGCACAGCAAATCCTCTTTTGAAATAGCTGTCTCTCTATAGGACACAAACCTTAGATTCGCTAAGAACGCAAAAATTCAGAAGTTTGACATTTATTGGGAATTTCACGGGCAAACTAGAGAAAAGAATTAGGACAAATTTGCATCCTTTCATTCCACTGGACCATGCCATCAGGAATATATTCTACAATAATTTCCTTCCGAAAAATTCATTCCCAGTTCTCACAATTTTTTTAAGGGAAGAAAACAGATCCACACTCTCACTAGCCTGAAGATTCTACTGAATTCTATTGATTTTTCTGTCTTTGAACACAAGCTCGTTAACCTGAAACACTAAGGAGATAACTATATTTCACTGAGTTTATAACTGAGGGTCTGAAAACAAAAAGATCTCAAGACAGTGATACCGCCCTCTCCCTGGGATTCCTTTTCTTCCCCTTCCTTCTCCCCCCCCCCCTCAAATTCATCTGCAAAAGCTATGCATTGCTTCCTTAACCCTAGAGCTT
The DNA here is from genome assembly GCF_951640355.1 of Cnephaeus nilssonii. NCBI lineage: Eukaryota > Metazoa > Chordata > Mammalia > Chiroptera > Vespertilionidae > Cnephaeus > Cnephaeus nilssonii. Next base: position 63,744,267 of record NC_137072.1, on the reverse strand, counting down.
TCATGTCAGTTAGAAGAAGCTTTCTTTAAATTCATCTTTATTATAATGGTTGGCAAAATCAGAGTTCCTGTCTTTCCACCGACTTCTGCCTTCCTGCAAGCTATCCTGGCGGGGGATAATATTAGTATCCAACAGCACTGCTGCTGGGCCATCAAGCTTCGCTGCCTCCTCTAAACTAAGAGAGCTAGTGCTCGGCTGAGGAGCTATCCTGGATTTATGGAAATGAGGTCTTCCCAAAACTCCACAGGGACTTCCTTGCAAAAGAAAAAGCCATCAGGAAAAAATTAGACAACACAAATATCAGAAGCAGCCTGCTAGACAAGTCTCTCCAGGAAGCCCTATGAGTGCACCTGTGTTTCTTCTATCTTCCCAGTCCAGGAGAGTGAGAGATGCCACTCTTCCAGATGATGACGATGATGATGATGTAGCAACTATTTTACCCAAGTAACCAATATAAAATTTTTGTGGTCTTGACTTTTATTTGAGATCTCTGATGAGATCAGATGATCTGTACCCTTTCATTCAAGGCAACAGACGTCTTCGAACTGCTTTTTAATTTGATTTATCCTTTGAAACAGAAAGTGCATTACATTTAACTGGTCTTGCAAATGGGGGGGGGTGTCTTTTCTCTTTACAAACCGAATTCCTTATATAAATTAATAAATGTTAAAGATGCTAATATATCACCGTTATTAGCTTAAAAAAAGAAAACAATTTACATAGTCTGTAGTATTCTTATCATACAAAACACTTCAAATTCAATTACAGCAACTAAATGGATTTTTATGTTTCTGACCCAGAGCAGTTGTAACAATTCCCACCATCTATTTTAACACGCATTTTTATCAGAAAGGAGTTAAATTAAATACAAGCTATGTAGCCCCTCCCTCCCGAATACTTTCTTTAAATCACTAATAAATAGCAACAAACGACTGTGCAATTTCAGAGAGGAACGGAGAGGCAGGTTCCGCTTCTTCTACTTCAAGTCCTGGAGGCAGGAGGCTGGAGCCGGCGCCGCGCGAGGGAGGGGGGTGGGAGGAGTGAGTGGGGACGAGGGGGGAAGTGAGACCCTACAAACCCAAACCCCGAAGAGTAGCTGGAGGAGTGGGAGGCTGAGAACGTTCTTTTCTACGGGGTCTCCAATTAAGTTCAAAATAAAAGGGGAACGGGTGGTTTTAATAGCTCTTGAAAGGGGGAGGGTGGAAGGAAGAAGAAGGTCCATCTCTTATACCAAATTCAAAAAAACCATTTTACATTTTAAATATTCACAATAAAGTAACTTCTAGTCAGTGTGACTCACGATTTATTTACAAGGGGCCTTCAACAGGTTACTTTAAGTCCGCACAGCAGTTGGTGGGGGGAGACACGTCCCTCTCCCCATCCTGGGCGTCGGCCCGCCCGCTCAGCTCCGAGGTTCCCGGCGCACTAGCAGTCGATCCTACGAAAACCGGTCCCTGAGCCCCCACCCCCTTTCCTGCGGTGCAAAGGGCGGGAAGCCTGAGTGCGCCGGGGGTCGGGGCCGCTCCCTCCTCCGGGGACCGGGCAGGGGGACCGAGCCGGCGCGGAGGGTGGCCCGGCGGAGAGTTTCAGTTTGCGTTCTTTACGCAGTGCATTTTGCCGTGTTTCTGCCTTCGTACCAACCCCCGAGTCTCTCTCCCCCACCTCCCTCAACTTTTAGGTTAAAAAAATAGATATGTACATCTCAGAAAATAGCAAAGGACCCCCGCAGGCGGGGCGGGGCGGCCCGGCGGGCGCGCGCGGCCCGTGGCCCCCGGGGCGGAGGCGGGGCGGGCGGGCTGCGGCGCTCAGGACGAGCCCTCGGCCTCGGACGCGTGCAGCAGGAGGCCGCCGCCGCCGCCGGACTTGTGCTTCTTCAGCAGCTGCGTGATTTTCTCGTCGTCCGAGTTGGGGTCCAGGGGCTTGTTGTAGTCGTCGTCCTCCTCCTCGTTCTCCGAGGCCCCTTTGAGCCGCTCGGTCTCCGAGTCCTGCTTCTTCTTGGCCGTGGCCATCTCCGCCGCGTGCTTCTTCCTCCACTTGGTCCGGCGGTTCTGGAACCAGACCTGCGAGCCGATCCCGGGGAGGGAGGAGGGGAGAAACAGAGGTGGCAGGAATTACCCGGGAGCAGACGCTGCTACTTCTCCCACATTCCCGGAGTCGCTCCCGCGGGCCCCTGACGGCTGGCCGCCCTCCCTCACAGACCCCTTGTCCGGGCTGTCCGAGTCAGTCTCCGTCGCCCCAGGCTCCTCTGAGGAACAGGCACCTACAAACTGCCTGCCCGTTGCCATAGCGATAGTAACAAGAGTATTGAGGTTGTCAGTGAGTGATTTCTCAGAAGAGAAAAAAAAAAAAAAACTTGGAAACTTAAATTAAGTGTCCCTAAAAATGAGTGCACTTTTCCACTTTCTAGTTTAAAGTGGAAAGCTTTCCCCCTTTTAAAGCTGCCCCAGAATGACTGTGGTTTTAATTTGTTATATACTTTATTAGATTAAGGTATTCCAAACAACCTAAATGTACTTGCTTTTTAGTGTGATTTGTGGGAGAAAGCATAGCATTTATCCCCCCCAATGACTTCCGTTCTCCTTTGCACTTTTGGATATATGTCTGTTTCATTTGTCACAAGTCTGAATATACACAGATATGGTAGTTTAAAACCCCATTTACACATGCAATCATATAAAGTTTTTTTTTTAATCTGCTAAAACAGAAACCTCAAGTCACTAATAATAACCAACATAAATGCATGAAAATATTTAAGAGCTCAGTCAAAATCATCTCAGTGTGGTGTGTGTTTGTCTGTCTGGTTTAATGTTTTTCATTAAACCAAAGGCTAGAGTTTTCATCAGTTTTTTTGTAAGTGAAATTTTGCAAGTTACATTATTTCCCACTATTAGCATGCCTAGTCTTTCAAATATTATTTTAATATTTTCCTCCCCAATACACACGTTTTATATAAAAATATTTAAGCCTATTCACCACGTTTGACACCATGTGTGATACACATATTTTAACTTAAAGCATCAGCAATAAGCAACCAATTTTCCAAACATATTGAATTATCCTCTCTTTATGCTTCTCAGCCCTTTTCTCATCCATCCGTTATGTATTCTGTCTAGAGAATCAGAATTGTTATGAAAGTGATTCTGATTTTCCATATACAGCTATAATAATTCACTTCTAGCCACGCAGACATATTTACAGTGACAAATGAAGACCTCCAGGCTACTGTGGCAGGCTCTGTACCAACCATCGCAAAAATAATTTTAACTGTGATGGTATTCTAATGGTCACACAAAAATCACTTGTGAAATTCATTTTATGATGCTTGTCCAAGGGGAAATACACTCTAACCAACAGGCATAGCTAATAGTTATTCCTACTTAAAGAACAACAATATGACTAATGAAAATAGACTTATAGACATACCCCCCCAAAAAAAAATTCAAATACAGTAAGTGAAGAAGAGGAACAAAAGAGACTACTGGAAATATAGGAAACTGCTAGATTTAACTTATCTGCCTGGCTTAACCCCTTTATTTTTCAAGGAAAGATTTCTAAAATTTGAATCCCTGGAAATATGCTATACAACTCAATTATAAGCAAAGTGGCATTTTAATTGTAAGTTGTTGTCATAAACAGTAAAAATGTCTCACATCTGTTGATAAACACATTCAAAACAATTCAATTTCATAATAAAGTAATAATCTTGTCAATTCATTTGGCAAATTACTATGCCAAAGTGATTGCCTTCATCTAAACTCAAAGCAGATTCACCCATGCTAAGTGGTTAAACACTGTAGATTTATTTTTCAAACCTGCAAGTTAATGGCCAGTACCACTATAATGCTGATCTACATTAGGAAATTGTATGACTGGTGGAGAACTTAATTAACAAACAAAAGCTTGAATATCTTTACAAATAGAATAAACAGAAGCTATCTAACTGGTCTGATCTACTCTCAGGGCTGATATTTCAGTAATGCTTTTATTCTCTAATAATGATGAGTTTCCCCCAGCACATGCTGCTATCTAGATTAACCTCATTTCAAAGGCGGGGGTAAGGGGGACTTGATTCCTTTTGTTCATCAACAGTTTGCCCGCCCAGGAGAGCCTTTAACCTCCACCCCCACCCCTTCGTAGAGCTGCTCTCATCTTCTCCTCACACTCCTCAGACCGTGTTTGTTAGATGGGGGGGGGTGGGAGGAGGAGGAGAAGGAAGCGACGTGGGTGGAGAGCCTCTCCCTGGAGTTGCAAGGTCCACTCACCTTGACCTGACTCTCCGTCATCCCCAAAGAATAAGCCAAGCGAGCCCTCTCGGGCCCCGCCAAGTATTTCGTTTGTTCGAAAGTCTTCTCCAGAGCGAAGATCTGCTGTCCCGAGAACGTGGGTCTCGTGTGTTTTCTCTTCCCGTCTTTGTCCAGCAAAATGGATCCTTGATCTGCGATGATAGATAAACGAGGGCAGGGGGAAAAAATAACTGGTTACAAGCGGCTCCACGCAAAAGAAACGAACTTGCAGAACAATGTTTTGGTGGGAAAGAAAAGCTTATCCCGCGGCGGGCTCCAGGCGAGTCGTGGCGCTTCCCCTCCCACCGCACCCCTCTGCCTTTAGATTCCCACACACACACACACCGTTTAGATCCCCCCCCCCCCCCAGTGTTTTAAAGGCCGGGGGTGTTTGGAGCAGCACTAACTAACCTTCTGCCCAGCACCTGCGTCAAACAGCCAGGGCGCGCAGCCCTGAAGTTTGCCGAGCCCAGCGGCCAGGCCCCAGCGCACTGAGAAGGGCGGGGAAGGCCGCTGCCGCCCCTGGGTGGGTGCTCCCCGGGGTGGGTGCTCCCCTGGGTGGGTGCTCCGCTGGGCCCCGGACCCTCCGCAGGAGGGTGACTAGCTTCGCTCCTCGAACGCTTTCCTAACCTGCGTCCGCGCAACAAAGGGAGCCTTGTGTTTTGCACACAAGAGAGCGAAATCGCCCCCAAGTCTACCGCTGAGGGGGAGGGGGCGCCGCCTTTGTTGGCGGCCCCTACGCGGCCATCCGAACGAATACAATAGTGTCTCCCACCCCCGCACCCGCCCGGGCCGCCCGCCGGCTCCTGGCCTCCCCAGGGAGCCTCCGCGGGCTCCCGAAACTCCCCTCCGCTCCCGCCGCTGCACCGCAGGAAGGCGGTCTGGAGACTCAGAGGAAACTTCGGGGACTCGGTCAAACCGAAGGCAGGAGCGAGAAAAGGCGCCGGGGCTGGGCCCCAGAACGCCCCCGGAGAAGCTGGGAAACTCCGGGGCGAGTGGCCAACGGCCGAGATGAGAGCGATCCCGGGGAGACGCGGCTGTTTCAGGAAAAGTCCCCGCTGGATGTTGCACGTCCCCAGTCCTTGTTCGGTCCCCTCGTTCTTCCTCTGCCCCTTCCCCGACGCCCCTCATGATGCCGGGGCCCCGGGCATCCCGGCCCAAGGTGTTCCCGGGCCAAGGCGGATGGGAAAGCGAGGGACAAGCGCTGGGGAGCGGCCACAGGGCCTGGGCGCTGGCCCTCCTCCGCGGGTCGCGGCCTGTCTTCAATGGGCTCACCCCGGCCGATCGTATTGGGGGTGCAAAGGGGGAGGGAAGAGGGTCAAGAAGTGAGGTGGGGGACACCCAGGGCGAGACCTGCACGCTCAGAGCTGTGGGGGTCTCGCCGGGGCGGGTCCCCACCGGTTCTCAGAGAGGAGGCCAGTTAAACTGGCGAAGGTGGAGCGGGGGTCCTAGCCGGCAGAAGGAGCCGGGAAAGGAGGGGTGCGGACGGGGCGCCGTGGCCTCTCCTGCCCCCCCCCCTCCCTCTTTCACCCAGGCTCGGCCTGCGGTTCCGGCCCGACGCCGGGTCCTCGGAGGATACACACCCCCGCACCGCGCCGTGTTCCCCGCGGAAGCGTGCACACCCGCTCGGGGAGGCGCGCCCAAGACGGGGGAGCGGCGGGAGCGTGGCCGCAAGCTCGGGCGCTCGGGAAAGAGAGAATGTACCGCGGGACGCCCTGGCCCAGCCTAAATGGTGCGATCCCGGTGCTGCCAAAACTATTGGGGAGGCCAGAGGGTGGCCCGACCCACAGGCACGTCAGGCAGCCCCGGCCCGGGAGCCGGCAGAGTGCGCTCCGCCGGGCGCGGGCGCCCGTACTCACGGGGGGTGCAGGCCAGGCGCGCGTCCCTCCAGGGCGGGCTCTGCATCACTCCGGGCCAGAAGATGGGCGTCCGGCCGGGCAGCTCGGCCAGCGGCTTGGGGTACCGGCCCACGGCGGCCACGGCGGCGGCGCTGGGGCTGAAGTAGAGCCCGGGCGGCGGCGGCGGCGGGCTCAGGCTGCTGAAGCGGGGCAGGCCGGCCAGCAGCCCCGCCGGCGAGGAGGCGGCGGCCGCGGCGGCCGCGGCGGCGGCGGCGGCGGCGGCCGAGGCGGAAGAAGCCGAGGTGGACGAGGAAGAGGAGGAAGAGGAACCGGAGGGCGAAGCCGAGGGCAAGGCGGTCCCCGAGGCCACGGGCATGGAGGGCCGGCTCAGGATGTCGTTGATGCCGTGTGGGGTGGCGGCGGAGAGCTGCGGCGGGGGGCTGCCCAGAGACGAGAGCCCCCCCGCGGCCGGGGGCTTCAGGCCGCCCGGGTTGTGGGCGCCCAAAGGCGGCGACGGCGACGACGACGAGGAGGAGGAGGACGAGGAGGAGGGGGGACCGGCGGGCAGCGGGGGGTACGCGGCGGGGTACAGCGGGGTCTTCATTTCGGCCATGCTGTGCAGGGCGGCCAGGGGCGGGCTGCTGAGCAGGAACGCGCTCTGCCGGGTGCCCTCCATCGCCCCCACCGCTAACATCCCACGGCCAGGCCGGAGCCCGCAGCCACGCAGCAAGGGCGCCGGCCGGTGCCCCCGGCGGGGCTCCGGGGAGCGAGAGGCGCGGGGGGCGAGAGCGGGGAGGAGCACCGCGCCCCCGGCGGCGGCCGGCCAGCCGGGCCCAGAGCGCCCTGCCCGGAGGTGCTCCCGGAGCTGCGCCCCCGAAATGTACCCACACGCACGCCGCTCTCCCAGGCCCGCGGGCGCCCGGGTGGGTTTGCCGGTCCCTTCGCTCCCAGACGCCTGGCTTCAGTCTCGGTCTCTCCTCCTCCTCACTCTTCCTCGCCGCTCGGAGGGCGCCGCTTCTCCTCTTCTCCCCCCGGGCAAGAAGCAAAACAAACCCCGGGCCGGCCCCGGAGAGTTCGTCACAAAGTTAAGAGTCACCAGATCTCCACTTTGATGTCGGAGGACGGGGGCTGGCTGGCTTTTCTTTGGAGCGGTTCAAAGGACGCCGGGTTCCGCCCGAGGGGCTCCTCTAATCCCACTCGGAAGCCCGGCGCTGTCGGTCGCGGGGCGGATTCGCACTCGGCGCTCGCGGCGCGCGGGGAGGGAGCGCTCCCGGGCCGCGGGAGGAGGTGGCCGCTGGGCGGGCTTCCTCCGCCGGCCCGAAGGGGCCGTGTCTCCGACCCCCACGGCTCCCGGATTCGGCGCGCCGACTCGCCCGACTCGCCTTTCCCTCTGGGCGACAGGGCACTAGAGTTACAATATTGAAAAGGAAAAGGGGGAGGAGGGAAAAAAAACACCGGAAAACAAAGACTAAGTGTGGAAAAGTCGGATGGCTTCGGTTAGGGCTCTGCTCCTCTGTCCACTTCTGCAAACGGGCCTGGCGACCCCCCGCCCCACCCCCCAGCGTCCTCTCTTCCTCTCACTCGTCGCCTTTGCCTCTCCCTCGCATGTTCTTCGCGGCTTTGCAGGCTCCGCTTCTCAGCCCTGTCCTCTGGCCAAGCTGACCCTCTCCGCCGCTCTCCACTCTCTCCCCTCTGCTCTTTCCCTCCGGGCCTGACAGTTCAGATGAAGCTCTCAAAGGTAATAAAACATTTGCATCACTCCCTACCCCGCTTTAGAGGGGGGACGAGAGGCTGGGGGGAGTGGGGGGTCCAAAATAAGAACTTTGGGGGACGTCACTCCGCAGCACCGGGAGGGGCGGGGCCGAGGAGCGGGGTGCAGGCCGGGGGCGTAACCACCGTCTCCAATGGCGCTCAGCCTTCGGCACGGCCTCGCCTCTGGGGTGCGTCCCCTCGGGGAGCGCCTCTCCTTCTGATTGGCTGAAGACAGGGAGCCGAAAGGCCACGCCCGCCTGGTCCCCGCCCCTCCCACCTCCATCCCTCTGGTGGGTGGGGCCAGGGGCGGTGCCTGAGAGTGGTGCGGGTCCAACAGGGCACCAGTGGACGCCTCAATTAATTAAATAAAATGGGAAAGGGGAGGGGGGGGAAGCCGAGACGAAGAGGGTATTACTTTTTAAAGAGAAGAATAATGAAAACCCAGCCCTTTTATGGAAAAACAGTTCATATTCTTCCCGCGCCTCCCCCCTCTCCCGCTCGCGTCACCCCACCCCCTTCCCCCACGAGCTCGCGGCGCCTCACCTCGAACAGAGTCTGGTCCCTTGTAAAACGGAGCTAATGGAGCAGGCAGCCGGCGCAGCCCTCGCCTAGCGCCTTCTTTTGAAGGGATTAATTAAAGGCCATCTGGGCTCTCCCAGAATTGTGCAAATTAATTTGTCGCTCCTTAAGCCTATAGATGTCCTTAATCCCCTTGTAGGCCGAAGGAGCGTCCTCTTCCGTCTTTGCCACCTCCTGCTTTCTCTTTTACCTTTCTTTTCATTCCCGAGTCTCCCCCTCCCTCGATCATTATCATTTATAGTTTTGCATAATTCGCTGGGAATGGAATCAACTTAATGGAAATATTTATCTCTCGCGTAATGTTTAGACAAGCGAGCAGTGAGCTTTTTAAAAAGAAACTTTTGTCCGCTTTGATTATTGTTATTTGTTTTGAGTTTTTACGGGGGCGGAATCACCAAAATCGAGGTGGAGTTTTTAGATACTGAAGTACCTGGGTACCGGTCTCCGAAACTCTAGCCCATGCCCTCAGCTGCAGGGTTGTTTTGGAGGATGAAGATGGCCTGTTTTCTGGCTGTAGTGATGGGATGCTAAGGGTTAGGAGTTGGAAGGTGGTTTCCTTATTCTCTCCCAACCTCTTCCATCCCTGGTGGGTCTTTAAATTTCCGAAGGGTTGGGCTGTGTGTGTAAGAGGGAAGACCCTTGCACAATTTTGGAATTTCAGGATGTTAAAGTAACACACCATTGGGGTGAGCAATTTGGATGAGGTCATTAAGTCCAAATTTAATTCGCAAAATAAAACAGAAACAAATGGCTCAAGAGTAAAACTTGAGCGGCACCACCCATTGATGGAGTTCGGCTCTAAGTGCCAATGCACCCACAGGAGTCCAAGCAGGAAAAGCTGGGAGGGCTTAAGCCGCTTTGATAACCTGCATTGCCAAAGCACTGGCCTTTTAAAAGTAGCAGCTGAAGCTGGAGTTTGAGGGGTTTTAAATTTTTTTATTTTTCTTTTGCCACTTTTATTATTCACGTCTGAGACGAAAGAAATGCTACTCTTATTTGGTCTCCCTCTTCCCTCTCCACCCTTCTTAATAAACTTTCAGAGTGGGCTCAATCCATCACTTCAGTAAGACCTTAGGATCTGGCAAGGGAGAAGGTGAAGTCCTTGGCTTGCGGGAATTGTGCCGAGTCCGGCGAGAAGAGAGCTGATGTAGGGACCGTCCGCATTTCCCCGGCAAGGATGCTCTGCTGGGCTGTGGATCTAAGCCCAGCGCCCCGCCACTTTGCCTGGGAGGTGGCGGCAGGAGGGAGTGCCTGGTAACCCGGCCCTGGCCCGGGTGCTGGCTGGGGCCCCTCTGCCTCTCACTTCGTTACAAAGGAAACTTTTTCTCGCCTCCGGAGACTCCAGCAAGGGCGGTGGTACCCAGTCTCCCCATCTGGACCCCGCGCCTGGGCCACCAGCGACTTCTCACATCCCCGGGCACCGCATTTTCACGTTCTAGATAGGAAAGGAAAGTGACGGAGGCTAGTGATCCCCAAAGGTTCCAGTTTCAAAAAGCAGCGCCCCATTGTTTCACGTAAGGATTGTGACCCAGGAGAGAATTGGACATCTTCTTATTGTAAATGTAGTATCTAATAAGGGATGGTGTGAGGTCAAGAGACAGAGAAAAATTAGAGAGACCGAGAGAAAGAGGGAGAGGGAGAGACAGAGATTCAACGCAACCCAACTCCTGGTTAGCTGCCCCTTTGCTAAAATCGTACTTGCAAAGCTGGCTGCCAGTAAGGCATCGCCGTCATTCGCTTGTATTTACATCGCGGAATCAAAATAGCAGCATTGTTCTCAGCGGTGACCATTTAAGAAGGTTGGGGTCCGTGTACCTCGATCCCGGGGAGGGAACCCCAGGTGTCTGAGTCCCGCGTGGGTCCGCAGCATTCCTGCCGCCCACCGCCTGGTGCTGCAGGCCATCCATCTGCGGCCCGTGCGGCTGTGTCCAGCTGGGAGCCCGGAGAGTGAGGGGCACCCTCGGAGGGGGTGGGCTGCCCCCCGTCTTTCTCCGGGTGCGACGGTCCTGTTCCTGAGAGGCTAAAACCACCCTCGGGCCGAGCCCTGGACGCGCAGAGCCCCGCACTGAGGCGGGAGGCCGGTGTCTGGCGCCGCCGTCTCACCAACACCCTGGAGAGTCAGGACTCACTCTCCCCCCAGGAACCTTAGCCTCCGGGCTTTCCTGTCCACGACCCAGTCTAGTCGGACGTTTCTAAGCCGTTCCCAGGAGTGGGACGTGGGACCACACGTGGCGCCCCGGGCCCATCTCTGCACAGTACATGCATGGGGGGGGGCGGCGGGGGAGGAACTGTGTTGGAAAGCGAATGGTTTGTATTTTCACTGAAAAATAAATGAAAGCTCGTTGGCACAGGTTGAGGTTGCAAGAAAAGGCTAAAGAGTTAGGGGTGGGGAAGGCGACGCGCCCCTCGACTTTCTCTGCGACAACCGCACCTGTTCGCAGGTCACGTGACCGCCTGCCCGGGGTCTCAGCCTCGGCTCCGAGCCGCCGAGCGCGTTTTCAGACTCGCCTGACGGTGAAGGGACGGCCACTAAATCCGGGGCAACCCCCGGGAGGCATGCAAATGAAACCTCAGCTAAACGTGCGTCAATCCCGCGGTCTGGGGTGAATGATGGCTATTCTTCCCCAGATACATTCATGCCAAATGTCGGGGGAGCTCCAGTGTAGCCACAGGAAGCCAATTCCATGCTCGGAAAAAGGGGGGTCGGAGGGAAAGAGAAGCCTGTGCGTGCTTCCGGCCAAAAACCTTTCCAAAATGCGTTTGCTTGAATGGTGCGGAGGACTTCTGTAATGATGCCGCTCCAGCGGGCAGGTGACTGGGCCTGTCTGGGTGGGACCCAGAGGCGGGCTGGGCTGATGTTCATGTTATAAAAGAGGGGTCCAGAGGACCGCCAGGTAGAATCTCCGGGAATGAAAGGGGGTGCCCAGAAGCGTGGAGAGCTGGGGAAGCGAGCGCGCCGTCTCTCTGCCGCCTGCAGACACTGAGGTGGGGCCTGGACCCGGACGGAATTGATGAGACGCTGTGGGAAGGGCTGGGGTAAAGAGGGGCCTGTGAGTGCTGTGGGTCCTGTGGTCGCCCCTCCCGGTGGAGGCCCGCATCAAACCCGGGAGGGTGAGATGTTACCCGGGAAGGGTCCCCAGCCGCATCAGGGACATCCTTCAGCGACCAGGGCGGCGGCAGGGCACCCCCTCACCGCCGCAGACTCCTCTAGGGGAATGCGTGCCCTCGCGCCCTCGGAAGGGAGGGGTCAGAAAGGGCCAAGAAGATGGAAAACACTAAAATCCAGAAACGTCTGCAACATCTAAACCCGGATTCAGGAATGAGACTAAAGGCAAGAAAACACCAATGACTAGAGAGAAAACTGGTCTTGAACTTCAGCGAAACACACATAACTTCAGCAAAGCACATACATGTATGTATCTCCCCCTCCTCTCCTCCACCCCCCCCCCCCCCCCAGCATTCGAAAAGATCCAGTCGCTTCCAGGGAACCAACTTGCTTTAAAAGTATTGCATCGTGTGCGGGAAGGAAAGCCTACGGGTTGCTACAGCTTCCTAGCAGCATCCAGTGCTAACCCAGTTTGCGCCACTAGAATAGACCGTATCTGGTGTGAAGGGCCGTGGAAAACGTATACCTGGACGTATACCTAAGGTCCATTGAACATAATTTAGGTGGTTTTAAAACGAACCTGTAAACTAGTTCCTTTCGATGTCCTGCTAGAAGTCGTTGCTTCTGATCTGGATGTGCCGGTACTGGTTCTTTTCGCCGCGTGCGCGGCTCCTTACTCTTCGGTGAGAAAGTTACTTTGTCGGCTGGGCTGCTTCGCCGGCAGCGCCGGAGCCTTCGCGCTCCTTCTTCATGAAAGCCTGGGCAGTTAGCGCCCTCTTGTGGGGAGACTCCTTAGCGGTTCGCTCGGTCTAGGGAAGACCAGCGCGGCCCTGTGTGTTCAAAGGACGCGTTGTACCTATTTTCTTAACGAGGTGGTCGGCCTTCGTGTAACGAACGCCCTTAACATTTGTTTAATTTTAACCTGAAATGCCAGATTCAAAAGTCAACTGTGGTTCTGACAATTCTCGATTTTAGCAAAAGCCCTCTAAAAGGAACATTTAGATTTTAAATCTTTCTTCCTCACCTATCCCTCTTCATACTCTATTAGTTGACTCAATTGTGATAAAGCAGATTTCAGGTTTTACTGAAATTATTTTGCCTTTATCCTTTTCTTTCCTGATTATCAAAACAATACTATGCTCAATACAGAACATTTAGAAAGCACAGAGAATTATAAAAACACAGTCACCATAATCCTACCGTTAGAGGCAAAAGCTTCTTTCTGATATTTTGGAATATTCGCTTGCTCTCATTTCTCTAATCTTTTTAAAGCTGTTTTCATAAATATATTTTTTATTGATTTCAGAGAGAAAGGGAGAGGGAGAGAGATATAGAAACATCAATGATGAGAGAGAATCATTGATCAGATGCCTCCTGCATGCCTCCCACTGCATGCCCCCAACTGGGGATCAAGCCAGCAATCAGGACGTGTGCCCTGACTGGGAATCGAACCCATGACCTCCTGGTTCATAGGTCAAGGCTTAACCTCCAAGCCACACCAGCCTGGCCATTTCTCTAACTTTTGTTCTATGCTTTGTGGGTTATTTTTGCTTTGTTTTGTTTGTTTGTTGGGTTTTATTTTTGGTTAATCCTCACCCAAGGATATTTTTCTATTGATTTTTAGGGAGAATGGAAGAGAGAGGGAAAGACAGAGAGAAACATCAATGTAAGAGAAACACATTAATTGGTTGCCTCCTGCACGGGCCCCCACCAGGGTTCAGGCTGGGGAGCAACCTGCAACCAAGTGATGTGACCTTGACCAGAATCAAACAGGGGACCCTTTGGTCCGAAGGACAATGCTCTATCCACTGAGCCAAACTGCCTAGGGTCTATGCTTTGTTTTAATAGTAGAGATTGTATTGAGTACAGCAATACAATGATAATGCAGCAATTTTCAACCTTTTTTCATCTCAGAGCACACATAAACTAATTGCTAAAATTCTGCTGCACACCAAATACTAGTAAATATATCTTTGCCAATCTGACAAAAATAAGTATAATTTTGATTGACTTACAAAAATAATAATAATAGTAATTACCTACCCTTTTTGCTCCAAAGTAATCCTTACTTAAAAAAAAAAAAAAACAAGGGCCTATGCATGTCCATAAGGATAGCTGGTAATATGACCTATAGACTTATGATTCAGGACAGGGCATTCACACCAGGGGGCTGTTGTCATAGGGAAGAAAAGGTCAGTGTCCTTGCATGTTTTGAAAATTCTCAAGGCACACCAGTGTGCCTCCTGTGGCACGGTGGGTGAAGGTCGCTGTATCCGTAAGCACATTTTTTCAGCCCATTTGAATAACCTGCTTTATTTACTTATTGAGGCAGGTACAGATCTGTCTTTGAAATCTTCCTGACTTAACCGCCCTGCACATGTGTCGGGAGACCTGAGTTCAGCTTCCTCCAGTAAATGCAGCCTTGCAGGAAGGCACTGCTCTAGTTCAAGCTTCCTGCCCTGATGCTTCTGTTTAGCATTAACCCCTTCAGGTCCTCACATACTTTACCACTAGTTCTCAGAATTTTATGGCATAATAACAATAGCTAACACTGAGTGCGTACAGTATTCAGAACAGCATTAATTGAACAACAACTCTGAGTTGGGAAGAATAATTGTCCCCGTTAAAAGGATGATGAGATTACAACTCAGAGAAGTTAAATAACTTGGTCAAGATCATGCAGCTACTAAATGGACAAGCTGGGAATTCAACCCAGGGTAGTCTGGCTCCAGAGCTCTCACTTTTTTTTTTTTTTCTTAATTGATATTTAGAGAGAGGAAGAGAGAGAGAGGAAGGAAGGAAGGAAGGAAGGAAGGAAGGAAGGAAGGAAGGAAGGAAGGAAGGAAGGAGGAAGGAAAGGAAGGAAGGAAGGAAGGAAGGAAGGAAGGAAGGAAGGAAGGAAGGAAGGAAGAAAGACTTCCCCCACACCCCAACCTGGGATTGAAGGTGAAACCTGGGTATGTGCCCTGACAGGGAATTAAACCTGCCACCTTTTGGTGTATGGGAGGATGCTCCAACCATCTGAGCCACCCTGCCAGGGCCAGAGGTCTTACATTTGACCATTATACTAAACTGCCCTTTGGATACCTGAAAAAAATTTAAATGCATATGAAAGCAGTTTGAATATTATAAATTGGTAAGTAAATAGAAAGTAAATCTTCACATATTCCACTACAGAAAAAAAAAAGTAGTTCACATTTTCTGAACTAAGAAAAACATTGAAAAGGATTTGTAAGCTTAGTGGATTCTTTTTTAAATTATTCAACTAGAAATTTAATTTCTAAAAATAAGATTAGGTCTCTCTTGATTGGGATGAGCTTGGATTAGGATTTAGGAGTCCTAGAAGAATATGGGTTTAGGTCAGCAGGTCATTTAACCTGGTGGACCTACTTTTTCTCATCTTTAAGACACTGATAGGTGATTTAGGTCATTTCTATGGTGCTTTTCAGCGTTCACAGTCTACGGGTCTAATAATTGACCAATAGTCAGGTATATACAAAAGGGCAACCTGAAGGCAGCTATGAACCTGACTGTGGGGCTAGAACTAGGAAACCGGTGAGGAAACCTAGCAGACTGAAGAAGGGCACAAATGAGAGTATTCACCAGTGGAGTGCCTTCCAACGGCCTGGCTGCCTGGGAGGTTGCTCCCTGCTGGCTGTACGCAGCTTCTGTACGTGGAAGCACACTTGTGATCACAGTTCATTAAGGCACTCAATTTTAATTTGATATAATTTGCATTATGTTGATTTATTACCGGCACTTCATTTTGCACAGCATCCATTTCTTCAGCATTCTAAGGCCCTTAACAAGAGCTGGTTCATTCCAGAAGAACTCTCAACAGAATTCCTTCACAATTATTTATTATTTAAAAGGATTATGTTACAGGCCACAGATCACAAAGACTTACTAGAAGGATGTAATCAGTGCCTATCTGCAACTTGGATTCTGAAGAAATATGTGGGCAGATACAAAGATGCTGAAACTATTTTAAGAAAAAAAAACCTCACAAAATATGTTTCTACATTTTGGATGTAAATCAAGTCCAGAAACAGAAGCAATGTGTGATACTGGAGTTTTAAAAATGTACTTGTATTTCTCACTGTGGCTGATGTTTCCCAGTGGTTAGAGCACCCAAGAGTCTGGCTCCTTTACCAGTCAAGGGCACATACCTGGTTTGCAGGTTCAATCCCCACCCTGGTCAGGAGGCAACCAATCAATGAGTCTCTCTCACATTGATGTTTCTCTCTCTCTTTTTCTCTCTCTCCCACCCACCCTCCCTTCCTTCCACTCTCTGCAAAAATCAATGGGAAAAATATCCTTGGGTGAGGATTAATAATAAATAAATAAATAAATCTATATATAGATAAAACCCTAATGTGCAAATAGACCGAACGGTGGAACAACTGAACAACCGGTCATTATGACGTGCGCTGACCACAGGGGGCATGTGAGGAACATGGCCGGCGTCGGCCACGGCGGGATGGTGGAGCAGGTGAATGGGGGTGCCAGACCAAGGTGGGGTGCTGGTTGCTGTCATCAGGGCGAGCCTCTGGTGGTTACTGAAAATTCTTTGCTCCTGCATGCCATGGTCCCTCCCAGCGTTCGCACCTGCTGCCAGCTCGGACCCCACTCGCACACACTGCCGGCGCCGGCCCTGATCACTCGGCACCATCAGCGGGTGTGAGTGATGGCTGCCAGCCCTGATTGCCCCTCAGGGCTTCTCCACCTTCCCCTGCTCCTGAGGGGTGATCGGGGCAGCAGCCGCCGCTCGCACCTGCTGATGGCGCCAGCCCTGATCACTCTGTGTCATCAGTGGGTGCGAGTGGGGCCGGCGCCATCAGCGCGTGGGAGTGGCAGTGGCAGGAGTGGGGCTGATGGCAAACAGGGGACCGGGCGCCACAGCAGGAGGGGCCAGCAGGGGTGTGGAGGATGGGCCGAGACCCACCCCTGTGCCCATCGCAGCCTCGTGGCCCACAGTTCCTTTCAAGATGCACGAATTCGTGCACTGGCCCCTAGTAAGTAAATCAATCAATCAATCAATCAACAAATAAATAAATAAAACTTTCTAAAATTTCTGTATTTCTGTAAAAAGAGTGTTTTATTAGAAATCAGAAGCCCAGATTCTAGCTTTCTGAGTCTGATTTTCCTCATCCTTAAAAAACTGGATTAAAACATTTCTTTTTAAAACTTTTACACTAATGTTCACAGCAACATTATTCATAATAGTCCAAAAGTGGAAGCAACCCAAGTGTTCATCAACTGATGAATGGATCAATAAAATGTACTATGTCCATATAATAGAATATTATTTGGCAATAAAAAGGAATGAAGTACTGATTCATGCTACACTGTGGATGAACCTTGAAGACATTATGCTAAGTAAAAAAGCCAGTCACAAAAGACCACATATTGTAAGATTCCATTTATATGAAATGTGCAGAATAAGTAAGTAAATCCACAGAAGCAGAAAATTGATTAGTGGCTTCTTGGGGATGGGATGGGGATGAGGGGAGTAGGAATGGGGAATGACTGTAATTAGTACTAGAGCTTCATTGGGGGATATTTTAAATGTTCTAAAATTAGATTGTGATGATGGTTGCACAACTCTGTAAATATATTAAACTTTTACATTTCAAATGGGTGAGTTTTATGGCATATGAAATGTGCCCCAATAAGACTATTTTAACAAAAGAGTGTGAAAAAGCATTGAGAACAAAATGCCCTACTGGGTAGAAGGAGTCACTGTGATCTTCACCTCAGGAAATTTGCTGGCAAGGAAGTGACAAACTGCCTGGCATTCAAGGCATAGGTACCAGAGGCAAAGCATGATAACAAAAGGATGATTAAATTAAAGCATAATAAAACAATAAGAAAAATTGGCATTGATTTACTTGTCTTTCCCTCCAAAGTTTCATATGTAAGCACAATGTAATTGGCTTGTAGAAAACAGCAAATATGCATTTCAAATATTTTTTATTGTTTCAGAATCATCCAGCCCATAAATCATTTCTTTTCTGTCCTAGAGACAAAGAAAAGAAATGCAGAGGATTCAAGTCAAAATATTTTGATGTCCTACTGGGTGTTAATTCTACCTCTTAATCAAGATCTGATTTCCAAAAAGGAAGACAGAACATAAAAGTGCTATAAAGAGCCCTGGTCAGGTGACCCAGTTGGTTGGAGCATCATCTCGTACACCAAAAGACTGTGAGTTCGAATCCTGGTCAGAGCACAAACCTAGGTTGCAGGTTTGATCCCCAGTCAAGGCTCCTAAGAAGGTGACCGATCAATGTTTCTCTTGCACTCCCTCCCCCTTCCTCTCTCTAAAAATCAATAAAAACATATCCTTGGATGAGGATTTTTTAAAAATGCTATAAAGATTTAGAAAATTTTACCCTTCTCCATAACTCATGCTGTAAATGTGTTCATTTGGACATTCGCTAGAGCAAGAAAATTGAGATGTGTTGCAAGACTCTGTACAGCAGGATCTCTGCCAATTATGATGAATAATCCAAGTCCATATGCTTGCTCTATAAAGCTTTTTAATATCAAGGTACTCTAATTCTACTCTGCTTCCTCAAAAACACACTATATCTAAAGAATAGTAAAAGGTAATTAAAAAACTTAATAGCTTAATCACACTTAGTCTTATATTTGTCCAATGCAGACTCTGGTTTGCTGGTGTTATAGCTATAAGGTATTATCTTGAGCCAAGAAAATGAATCAGACACTTAATGGATATGTGGAAACGGAAATTTTCTTGTAAAATTACAAAAAAATGCAAGCCAATGGTACACTAAACTATAATAAAGTTTATCATTAAAATTCTGAGCAGGAATGCTAGACACTGTATCCTTTTTCCCCGAAGGATTAAATATCGTGCCAGAATGCTTGAATACGATGTTCATTCTTTTATAGGTAAATATACCTCATAGGCTAGTCTATAGCGTGAGTAAATGGCTTTCCCCCATTTTATTATTTCTATACATTAAAGGCCTGTAACAAGAAGCAAAACCTTGTTGCCAA
This sequence comes from Cnephaeus nilssonii, assembly GCF_951640355.1. Classification (NCBI taxonomy): domain Eukaryota; kingdom Metazoa; phylum Chordata; class Mammalia; order Chiroptera; family Vespertilionidae; genus Cnephaeus; species Cnephaeus nilssonii. The sequence goes on along the minus strand of NC_137072.1, from coordinate 63,725,686 downwards.
CTAATCAGTTCTGTCTAGATCTCTAGATCCCAAAATTGAAAATACTTTATAGCAGAATATCAGTTCAGAAAGTTAAATATCTAAATAGTCGACAGGAGTGGTTTACATTCTACTAGTATATAGCACTATAGTACTTTATCAATTATTCCTCCCTAAAAGTAGGTTTTGTCTTTGGTTAAAATTATATGTCCTTGGCCTGGCTGGCATGGCTCAGTGGTTGAGCGCAGACCCATAAACCAGGAGGTCATAGTTCGATTCCTAGTCAGGGCACATGCCCGAGTTGCAGGCTCAATCTCCAGCATGGGGCATGTGGGAGGCAGCTGATCAGTGATTCTCTTTCATCATTGATGTTTCTATCTCTCTCTCTCTTCCTCTCTGAAATCAATTATATATATAGTAATTGTAAGTCCTTGGGAAGTCTGAGAAGTATGCCTTAGCAAGTACTAGTATATAAGTCTAGGTGCAATGAGTTTATCAGATCCTTACCTAAGAGCAAGCTTCATTGATGGGAATGGTGTATAAGACTGTGTGACTACATTGAACATCTAAGGGCCAGGACAAGGGACCGTGCTAGAGCAAGGGGACTTCACAAAAGATGGAGAAAGAACAAGGGAGTGGCTTTGATGAAGTTTGACTTCAGAATAATAGAGCGAAGAACATAATCACAGTTTCCCTGTCAGCCCAGGGAGTAAAAGGTGTACATAGGAATTAAGAATACAAAACCTTTGTAAAATTTCCCAAAGTTAGTAACTTAGGCATACTTGTTTTATTATGCTTCACGCCCCCCCCCCCCAAAAAAAAAGCCTAGAGATTCTGTGTGCTTATATTTAGGGAGAGCAAGAAAGAGTGGTACCTGGGAGATGTCCTACCACTCGTGAGCAAGTCTCGGAGAGATCTCCAACAGGGTATGTTGCCTGGCATGTGTATCCATATGTCTGTATGACTGTGCATTGGAGGAAATGTTATGCGGTGCTGGGAGGATCTGTGCATATCCTCCTAGTAAGGACAATCACATACACTGACCAAAGGAAAGAAAAAGAAAAACTTTCCATTTTAATCCCATGTCCCATTAAATAACCACATAGCCTTTATAAGATCTATATTTATATTTATCTGTGTGTGTGTGTGTGTGTGTGTGTGTGTGTGTGTGTGTGTGTGTGTGTTTATCTGTTTGTTTTACCAGGGGAGAGTGCAAATAGAGTCCTCCATGACCACACATTATACAGCCGGGCTTCCCACAATTGGGGAAATCACAACCGGAGTACAACGGGTGAGCTTCACCCTGGGAAAACCACCTTTGTGATCATCGTACCTTCCCTGTCAGGTAAGCATATATTAATATTTTTAATAATTACTATAATTATCCTGTGATAATCACCATGCATATGTTAGAAGTGCTAAATTGTTAAAGGCATATAGACCGGAATTTTTGTAAATCTATTTTGGAATTCATTTATCTTTTCATATACCAGGAGCTCTAAAAAAATGGATCTTGCTTGGACTCCTCTCAACTTTTGATAGGCTCCGATGCTAAGCAATTGGATGGGTGGTTCGGTGGCTAAGAAGAGAGGCAAGTAAACTGAATTCCTAGGGCCTGCAGTAATGAAAAAGGGGGACAAGGGACTGCCCTGGTGTGAGAAGGGACCCTGGGACTCTTCAGCCAAAGTTTCTGATGAGGGTCCTGGGCATTTATTATTTAGACACTCCATCACAAATCTACTTCTGCTTGAACTGTCCTAACATTGTCAATAACACTAGTTGTTTTTCTTTGATATGTCTAGATAAGCCAGAACAACAAGCCCCGCTCGACTTTAAAGACACAGAATATAGTCTTGATCTCAAATTAGCTAGGTGCTGAGAGGTACAACAAAAACCACTAAGTCCCTTCTTAAAGGATCCTACTGCTAACTTAGTTCTTACATGTAAAAAGGTAATAAGCAATGCAAGGCAGAGGCTGATAAGTACCATGCCCGTGGCTGGGCCTAGAACTATGGGCGGGAGTTCATCAAGAAGAGAACCTCTGGTCAGAGAGAAAGCTGTGAGTGAGCCAGAATCACATAACTTGGGCCTTTTCATTTCTGAGTATGTGTCTCGTGTTTTCCCCTAGACTGGATATCCTTGTGCATATTTTTAGCAAGCCAGAAGGAAGAAAATGCAATGGAAGAGATGGAAAATTCTAAAGAAGGAGGGATGACTGGATAATAAATGTCCAAGAGGGTGAGAATAGGTGGAAAGGTAAGCTTTTATTTGGGGTTGAAGGAGGCAAGATTAGGTATAAAGAAACACAGATATTTAGGGTAGGAGAGTAGAGGGAGTAAGAAAACTTCTATCAGGTAAGCTGGGAATATGCATTTGATGGAAAGATTCAGGAAAGGATTGGCAATGTGAGAAGAGAGAAAATTCCAGAAAGTTGCCAAGAAAAAATGCATTTGTGACTATAGCAAGGAGAGGTGAATAACAGGATTCCTCAGTAGCAGGGCGGAGCTGCCCACCTGACTGCGTGCACTTTTCAGGACCGGATGGCTATGGCCCCAGCAGCTTCCGCAGCGTCACTCATCCTGCACTGGAAGCTGGACTGCCGAGTGACTCAGAAACGGTGACCCTCTGAAAGCAAAGAGGCTGCTGGCCTTTGAATCCTGCTCCTGACTGGTCCACTACTTGATTCCTATCTTTTTAGAGTGGAGACATGGGCTTGCTAAAATAAACCAAAAACAAATAAAAAGCACACAAATAAAACACAGCCTTCTCTGTGCCTGTTTGACCATATCTCAGGCTTTATAGAGACTAGAGATGGCCAAATAAATGCAATCACTTTTTTTTCCAATATATTTTTATTGATTTCAGAGAGGAAGGGAGAGGGAGAGAGAAACATCAACTGTGAGAGAGAATCATTGATTGGCTGCCTCCCGCACACTGGGGATTGAGCCCGCAACCCAGGCATGTGCCCAGACGGGGAATCGAACTGTGACCTCCTGGTTCATAGATCGACGCTCAACCACTGAGTCACACTGGCTGGGCAAATGGGATCACTTTTATCTGCACTTCATATAAGAGATGTTTTGTAAAGTAGCTTTATGGCTATGATAATCTCTTCCACCAGCTAAAATATAGTTTATATTTCTCACTTTTATTATATCAGTATAGTTTAAAAGTAAAGCTGTACCCCAAATTCAGAATTGCTGACAACAGAGTTACATTTAAACCTATTCCTGGGGTGGGGGAACTATTGGCTTTTCTTAAAGAACTTTTTATAAGGTGAATTGAGGTAGAAAGTCCTAATATCCAGGAAAGGAATATGAAACATAAAATAACAGCTTTCATTGCCTTGCTCTCTACACTTAACTGACACATCACATAATACCTCTTTCAGGCCCTGAATAGTTCACCTGCAAAAGGTGCTATGTTTACTGCACTGATGAGGATGCATAGATTTTTTTTAAACTAAAAGAGACAGATTTATCCATTCTGTGTGACTGAAGCAGCCTGCTCTGAGCTATTCATTTACACCATTTCTTCTTCTTCTTCTTCCTCTGCTGCTGCTTCTTCTTCTTCTTCTTCTTCTTCTTCTTCTTCTTCTTCTTCTTCTTCTTCTTCTTCTTCTCCCCCTTCTCCTTCTCCTTCTCCTTCTCCTTCTCCTTCTCCTTCTCCTTCTCCTTCTCCTTCTCCTTCTCCTTCTCCTTCTCCTTCTCCTTCTCCTTCTCCTTCTCCTTCTCCTTCTCCTTCTCCTTCTCCTTCTCCTTCTCCTTCTCCTTCTCCTTCTCCTTCTCCTTCTTCTTCTTCTTCTTCTTCTTCTTCTTCTTCTTCTTCTTCTTCTCCTTCTTCTCCTCCTCCTCCTCCTCCTCCTCCTCCTCCTCCTCCTCCTCCTCCTCCTCCTCCTCCTCCTTCTTCTTCTTCTTCTTCTTCTTCTTCTTCTTCTTCTTCTTCTTCTTCTTCTTCTTCCATCTTCATCTTCTTCTTTATGTTTTTTATTAAGCCTCCCCTGGGGATATTTTTCAATTGATTTTTAGAGAGAGTGGAAGAGAGGGGGAGAGGCAGAGAGACAGAAACATGGACGATCAGTTACCTCCCATATGTGCCCCAACCAGGGCCGGGATCTAGCCTGCAACCCAGTTACATGCCCCAACTGGAATCAAACCTGGACCCTTCAGTCCTCAGGCCTATGGGCTATTCATTGAGCAACCGGGTAGAGCTACACCATTTCTTCTTGACTTTTGCTTCCTAGGCTTGAGTAGGGAAGCAGCACCCACCAATGGGTATTCCTTTCTACAGTTTAGGAGAAACAGCAATTATATAAAAAGACATATTTTCCTGTCAATTGATTCAAATGCATAATAAATACAGTCACCCAGATGACTACAGATGCCAAGTCACAAATGTGATTAAATTCTGAGTAAAGTGAAGCATTATTCAGGCATCCAATACACAGAGCCAAGGCCAGTCCTCCTCCCTTCATCAATAAGTAGAGAACTATCTCTGAGAATTTCACCTGGAGCCCTCGCTTGAGTCTCCAAGCAGAGGGTGATATGATTTATAGTTTTAGCCCTGACTAGTGCCACAATTACTTGAAATATGGTATGCTTCCACACAGCATATAGCTAATATTTTCCCTTAACAAAGATAAGATATAGTTCAAATCATGTAACTCAGTTTAATGTTAGGCTTAGAATAAATTAGTTTTACAAATGGAATTTTAAGTAAGGGTAAAAGCATTGTAGGGGGGAAAAGCACAAAGAGACTCCTGCATCAATAGAATAAAATTTAATAAAGGCAAGTGTGCACAACACACAGGAGAAGAAAAACAGGCAATATATACATAGAGCAGCCCCCCACTATCTGCTGGGGATTCGTTTCAAGACCCCCCAGTGGATGCCTGAAACCATGGATTATACTGAATCCTATACATACTATGCTTTTTCCCATACACATTCCTATGATAAAATTTAACTTACAAGTTAGGCAGTAATTTGTAAATTAACAGCAATAAGTAATAATAAAGGAGAATAATTATAACAATATAGTGCAATAAAAGTTATGTGAATGTGGTCTCTCTCTCCAAATATCTTATTCTGTATCCACCCTTTCATTTAAAGGAAGCACCTTACAGCTTCTCTTTGGCAAGTCTGAATTGCCAGCATCACTACTCTTGCATTTTGGGGCCATCGTTAAGTAAAACAAGGGTTATTGAACACAAGCACTATGATAGCCATGGTAGTTGGTCTGTTATCTGAAGCGGCTACTAAGTGACTGGACTCCTCTAAAGCCATAGGTCCGAAATCGAAACCATGATCTTCCTAACTTCTCCAGGATTTCCCACTTCAGGGAATGACCTCACCACTCACTTGTCCAAGCTAGAAACAGGGGTATCACTACAGCTCCTTCTCCACAGTCAATCAGGCAGCATCCATTGTGGATCCCACCTTCCTAACACCTCTCAAATTCACCTCTTTTCATTTTGAACTCTGGCCACTGCCTATATTCAACCTCGCAGCGTGTCTCACCTGGCTGAAGTGCATCGCCCTCATTTAGTCTCTCTCCTTCTATCTCTCTCCATGCAATTCATTTTCCCCCTGCAATTTGAGTGATTTTTCCCAAATGTTAATCAATTATATATCATTTTTGTACGAGTCAAGGTCCAACTAGAAAGCAAACTACTCTGAAAAGCAGATATGCTGAAAACTGGTTACACAGGTGATGAAAGAGCCAAGAAGTCAAAGAAAGGGTGGAAAGGTAACCCAGAGATTAGCAACAACAGAAGAAAGAGCCCCTACTACCTCAAGCAGGGAGGGACAAAGGGAAAGATGGTTATTACTGAAGCCCAGAGTCTGGGTCATCCAGGAGTAGTGGGAGCTATCCAGACAGTGCAGAGAGACGAGGCCACAGAGCAGGTAGAGTTGCAGCTGGCGATGCTGCCTGGGGTGGAAAGACTCTAGGAGAGACACCATGATTTTGGCCTTCCCACCACCGTCCACTTTCCCAATAGTATCTCCATCTGGCCACACCCAGCCAGAAGCCAGGGCATATAAGAGCCCACTGCAGCTTGCAGAGGTCAGACAAGGCAGTCCAAGGAAAGGACTAGGAAAGGATGTGGTCCAACACTGATGACCTCCCTCCTAGAAAATCAACAGTGTCCCAGACCTGAAGCCCTCAGCACAAAGTACTATGGGAGATAAGATCATGTGCTCTCGCTCTGGACCCTGCCTGTCTCTCTAGGGCCACCTTTCACCAAGTTTACCAACCCTACCTACCCTCACACTCAACTCAGTACTGCCAGCTGACTACCCACCTGCATCTTTCTGAGTACGCTAAACTCTCTCACTGCTAAGCCTTTACATGTGCTACTCCCGAAAGCTAGAATCCACTTCCCACCCCTTCCCCACCTTCACGCACCCAGCTCCTGCTCCCACAGCGGTTCTGCCTCATTGCACTTGTCAGCCAGGAACGGGTGGGGAGCCTCCCAGAGCCTCCCACCCACACCCTCCCTGGTCTATTGGGTGTCATTTCTGTGTGTTTCCATGGCACCCTGTGCTCGCCCCGGCATAGTGTTACCCCTGGTTACTGCAACCATCAGTTTTCTGATCTTCCTCATTAGAGTATAAAGTCCTTAAAGGTAAGGACAGTATCCTACTCTCCTCCTCAGTGTAAAGGATAGTGCCCGGTACATTTAGTGACCACTTGTTGAATAAATTAATACGGTTGGTTTTAAGGGAAGTTATACTGCACTTAGGATATGACTTCACTTTTCAACCACAAGGTTTATTTTAAAAATTTACTCCAAATATTTTTAATACTGGAAAGTTTTCCCTTCTGGAGGCCAGGGACTCCCTCCAAGATATTTTTGGGATATGACTTCAAAACTGAAAAACCACCTAAAAATAGGAGGCAAGAAAGCTAAAAAAGTAAGTAGCATTTTAATGTCCTGCAAACTATTGAAGAGCAGAAATTAACAAAACAACAATAATATTTTATTTAACACTAATTTTTGTTTTAAATCATAGTAGAGCAGTGGTTCTCAAAGAGTGGTCCATGGAACCCTGAGAGTCCTCAAGACCTTTTCAGGGGGATCCACCAGGTCAACATTATTTTCATAACAATACTAAGACAGTTCTGCCTTTCTCACTGTGCTGACATATGCACTTGATGGCATAAAAATCAATGGTAGTTAAACTGCTATTAGCACAAAATGAATTTAGGTCATGGCACCCAACTGTACTAGCAGCCATTGTATCTAAACTAAACAATGACAGTTTTACTTAATAATGCCCTTGACAAAGCTGTAAAAATTACCAATATTATTAAATATTAACCTTTGTGTAAAAGATTCTGTGTGATGAAATTGTAAGTGTCCATAAATCAGTTGTGTGCACCAAAATAGGATGGTTGCCTGGGGTTAAGTTGTAAACTTAGTTAGCTACTTTTCCTCAGAAAACAACAAAACCATTTTTACTTGATAGGGCAAATAATAGACAAATAGACTTGGGCATTTGGCAGGCATTTTCTCAAACACAAACAAGGTAAGCCTCTCGCTTTAAGGAAAACAACTGACAGTACTTTTTGCCAATGATATAATGTAAGGTTTCAAGCAAAACTTTTGAAAACTTGCATTGGCCTCTATGAGCTTAACTACCTCCTGATATTTAAAAACCTTTCTGATGACGTTAGTTATCAGAAAAATAATTTTTCATCAGAACATATTAGCACAAACTTAGTGGCTTAAAACGACACAGAATTTTTAATATTTAAGGACCAACAGAGGTATCACTGGAGCACAGTGAAGGTGTCAGCAGGGCTGCCTGAGGCTCTAGGGGAGAACCTGTTTTCTTGCCTTTTCCTGCTTCTGGAAGCTGCCCACATTCCTTGGCTCTTGGCTGCTTCCGCAGTCTTTAAAAACAGCAACAGCATCTCTCTGACCTCTGCGTCTGTCATCACATCTTTTTCCTCTGACCCTCTCTCACAACTTTTTCTCCCACCTTTACAGACCCTTGTGATTACATTGGTCCCACCTGGATTATCGAGGGTAATCTCCCTATTTTAAGCTCAGCTGATTCACAAGCTTCATTCCATCAGCAACTTTCGTTCCCCTTTGCCATGTAACCTGACATATTCATACACTTTGGAGATTAGGACATAGATATCTTTGGGGGACCATTATTCTTCATTTTTCTGACTATAGCAGGTAGTGATATTCACAATTGTGATTTTTTTTGGGGGAAGGGATATTTTTAAATATGTGTCAACATTTGGAAGATCTGCATAATTTAGTGAACCAACATTTTTGAAAATTGGATAAAAGTTTCAAAGTGTCAGACAGCCCCAATAGGGTGGCTCAATTGGTTGGAGCCTCATCTCCTACCCAAAAAGGTTGTGGGTTCATTCCTGATCTGGACACATACCTAGATTGCAAGTTCAATCCCTGGACAGGGTACATACTAGAGGCAACCAATCTCTCTCTCTCTCTCTCTCTCTCTCTCTCTCTCTCTCTCTCTCTCTCTCTCTTCCTCTCTCTCTCTTTCTTTTCCTTCCTCTTTTTCTCTAAAAATAAGTAAATTTATCTTTAGGTGAAGATTAAAAATGAGTGCAAGACAAATGGATTTAATGTTAAAGTACAAAAACATCATTGGTATGGTTTCAGATTCCAAATTGCAACTAGTTTTTCAGAAATTAGTATTTATTGAATTCGATGTAGTATCAAAGAAGAATATACAAAATTATCTGAAAAAACTATTAATATACCTCTCCTTTCTAACTACATATCTATGTAAGTCCATATTTTTTTCATTTAATTCAACCAACACAACAATATATTGCAACACATTGAATGCTGAAGCAGATATGAGAATCTAGCTGTCTAGCCAGACTTCAAAGAGGCTTACAAAAATGTAAACAATGCCACTCTTCTCACTAATTTTTTTATAAAAACATGGTTATTTTTTCATAAAATTATGCTATTCATGTTAACATGTAATAAATTTATTATTGCTACTTTTAAATGGATTAATAATTTTTTAAAGTTTGTTTACAGTTTTTTTAAAAAAAATAAGGATAGATCTTTATTTAATCCTCACCTGAGGACATGCTTTTACTGATTTTAGAGAAAGAGGAAAGGAGAGGGAGAGAGAGAAACATTGATATGAAAGTGAAACATCGCCTCCCGCGATGTGATGTGACCGAGGATCAAACCTGGAACCTTTCTGTGTACAGGGCAATGCTCCAACCAACTGAGCCACACCAGCCAGGGCTGTTTGGAGTTTTAATATCTAATATGATATATTTTGATAACTATAACTCACATAAAAAGATAGCTTTTTAAGGTCCTCAGTAACTTTTAAGCTTGGAAAGGAGTCCTGAGACCAAAATGTTTGAGAATTGCTATAGTAGAGTAACAACTGTTCCAGGAAAACAGATGAATATGTGATCTTTAAGCCAGCACTCTGTTTATTGGAGAGTTTGCCCCACTCCTCTGCTTCCAATGGATTTTATAACGATTATTACCTTCTTATGAGGGTTCCTGGGTTGGTCAGACTACCAAAAGGCAAGTTCACCAGCTGAAGAAAGAGGAAGCCCTGCCATTTGATCAGACCAGCAGAGGCCCAAAATAGGTCGATTCTATTCACAAAGACAATATGGGCATAAAAAGGTAGAGGGAGTAGCCTGGGTTAACTCCTGAGTCCACAGAACACACCTACAGCCCTGCCTCCTTCCAGACTCTTTTGGAGGTTAAGATAGGGCATGGTGAAACAATACCACAGCTGGCCCTCTGCAGAATGGGGTCTCCCTAAAGGAAAGCCCATTTCAAAATGGTGGTCATGCATGCACTGCGTCATGCCCATAAGCCACCTGATCAGATACACTTTTCGTTAAGTGCTCATTGTGTGATAGGTTCTCCCACATTTCTCATCTCAAGAAGTAGAAGAGCAACCACAGTGAGCATTGTTAAACACGGAACTAGGTCACCTAGGAACTTCCTCTCATTCTAAAGGCCTTCAAATCTACAGTAGTTTCCCATTCCTCAGTGACACCCTGTATAATAGAGGGTGCTTAGTGAATTTAGTTGTTACTACAGGCCTATTGAAAAAACATCCAGGATAAACTAAATGATGTCTCAAGGGCCCTTGCAAAAATATGATTGAAAATTCTATGGCTGTCTCTACATCATAAGAGCATAATGGTAAAACTACCTAGCTATAGTACAGACCACACTTTGGCCGGATTTTTCATTTTCAATATGTTTTGGTAATGTCAGATATGCAAACCCCGCCTTTACCAATGCCCTATGGCATTTTAGTAATGCATTTTCACAAAGGCTGGGCTCCTTCTTACTGTCTGTGTCACCAAGTAGCACTGCAGCCTTGGGTCAGTTCCTTAACCTCTCACAGCTCCAATTCCTCATCTATCACCTGGGTGCAGGAATTCCTACCCATAAAGGTTGTTGTGAGGCTTAAAAGCAACGATAATGCGTGTGGAAGGGCTCTTGATAAACTGTAAACTGTCATACAAGTGACACAGCCAAGGAGGAACTTGATAAGATGTCTTCATTTATCCCTGCCATCTTCATCATTCCAACCCTCAAGCCAGCCCAAATTCAAATTCAATCCAAGTAAAATCATGGATTTTGTTATAAAAATTCAGGCTTAAAATGGATGTACCTTATTCTTCTTCCAAACAAACTGTTACTCCTAAGACTCTTCTATATTTAGTCTATATCTTATTCTGTTCTACGTTTTATTTATTAATGTTTAACAATGTGATATTTACACAAGAAGAACTTGAAATGCTCAGTGACTGACTTGTATAATCAATTATTCATTCAGTCCATATTTAAGTATTTGCTAAGTGTCAGGCTCTGAACTAGACAGGTAGGATATAGCAATGAAAAACAAATACAAAAATCCTTGCCTCCATAGAGCTTATATTCTAATGGAGGGTGGTATGGGGAGTCAGATGATCCTATATAATAAAGAGCTAATATGCTAATTAGGCCGAACAGCAGAACGACCGTCCTGACGACCTTCCGAACGAAGCCGGGGCTGCAAGGGCTGGCCGAGGCATCCAGGGCTGCGAAGGCCGAGCCCCTTGCACAAATTTCGTGCATTGGGCCTCTAGTAGAAAATAAATAAGTAAAGACCAACACTATTGTCAAGGGTGATAATGAGCTACAGAGGGGGAAGGGGGAGAAAAATAGAGAATGCAGGCCATTGGTGACAGAGTAGAGCATGCAAGTAACGCAGTCAGGGCAAGGCTTCACTACTATGATGTCATTCAAGTGAACGTCTGATGCAGTTATCATGGAGAAAGAAGATGGGGGCAGCTCAGTTAGTTAGAGTGTTGTACCGATACGCCAAGGTTGCGGGTTTGATCTCCAGTCAGGGCACATACAAGAATCAACCATGAATGTGGAACAACAAATTGATGTCTCTCCCTTTCTCTCTCTCTCTAAAATAAATAAATTTTAAAAAAGAGAGAGAGAAAGAAGATGGTTCAAGGTAGTGAAGACAGCAAGCACAAATGTCCTGAGGCCTGGTGTATTTAGGAGACAGCAAGGAAGCCAGGATACCTGGAGGGTAAAGGAAGGGGAGAGCAGTAGAAAATGAGTAAAATATAGTGGTGGGGAGGAAATAGGCAAAATCCAGTGGCTTCCCATGTCATCACAGAGGGCTTTGGGCAGAGGACTGCATGGCTGGATATAAGTATTAAAAGAACCATTTTGACTACTGTATGAAGAATCAAGTCTTGAACAGCAATGATGAGTAAAGAAAGACCAGCGGGGAGGATTTGCAAATAATATGAGAGAGAGATCAATTGGTAACCAGGGAAATGGTGAGAGGTAGACAGAGTTTAAATATATTTTGATGGTAGAAACAACAGGATTTTCAGAAGGGTTGGATGTTGGATATAAGAGAAAGAAAGGATGACTTTAAGGATTCCAACTACTGAAATAACGGAGTGGCCCTTCACTTAGATAAGGTGGATTGCAGGTGGACCAGGTTGTGAGTGGGTGGGTGGGAAGATTAGCAGTGGTTTTGGACATATTAATTTAGAGATGCCTTTTTACATCCAGATGTCAAGGAAGCAGCTGAAATTCATGAGGAGAGGTCCGAGCTGGATATAAGTTTGGGAGTATCTGCATTTATATGACATTTAGAACTAGGTTGAGGCTGAATGATATTATCAATATAATGAGCATGGAAGCAGAAGAGAAGGATTTCAAGGACTGAGACCTGAGCCTTTAAAATCAAGAATCTGAGGGGGGAAAACAGCAAGAAAAACTGAGAAGGAATGACCAACGAAATATAAGGAAAACCTGTAGACTGTTATGACCTGAAAGTGAAGTGAAAAAGTTTATCAGAAAGCACAGAGTGGTCAACATGTCAAATGCTACTGAGAGGTGAAGTCAGATGGGGACTAACAATTGAGTGGGATTTAGCAAAGGGCAAGTCATTAATGACCTTGATAAGAAAAGCCTGAATGAAGAAATTCAAGAAAGAATATGCGAAAAGGAACTAGAGACAGCAAGTATAGAGGACTCTTTTAAGAAGTTATGCTGTAGCCCAGCCGGGGTGGCTCAATTGTTGAGTGTCAACTATGAACTATAAGGTCATGGTTGCCTGGGTTGGGGGCTCGATCCCCAGTGAGGGGCATGAAGAAGGTAGCTGATCAATGATTCTCTCTCATGGGTGATGTTTCTATGTCTCTCTCCCTCTTCCTCCTTCTCTGAAATCAATAAACATATTTTTTAAAGGGAAGTTATTATTGTAAAGGAAAACAAAAATAAAAAGGGAAAAGGAGAATATGGGGTTGAGAAATTTTGTTTTCTGGAAATGTTTGAGATATTTATAAACATTCACTGTTTTCATAATTCTTTATAAGCAAATATACAAAGAACCAAGAGTGAACATAGATGAGTTTTGCTCCTGATTTCTCTTTTCGTGAATATGGTTGGCAACTGCACAAAAAAGAAAGAAGAAATCCAAGCCTTACAAAGAGACTGAGGCCCTATCCTCAGACACACAGCTGAGAAGCAGATCTTAATTGGCTTCAGATTTTGAGCACAAATGAACCCAAATGGATTCAACTTCACTGAACTATGTATCGTTTATTTTGTTACTGAAATAAGAGTATCAGGCAACTGGAAATCAATGAATTGATTTAAATATTATGCAAAAGATGGAGCTATTACTATGGGCACATTTTTATGATTTAAAAATCACATTTCAGCATTTTCCTATGTCAGGGGCTATGACAGGGCAGCATTGATTAACACATTCAGACCCAATCATCAAGAAAAAGACTGGGAACTGCAAATTTTCTGTGAAAGATGTCTTCTTAGGTCCACACTAAGTTCAACGTTATTAAATAATGACAGTTGGGTTTGGGAGTTTTTTTGGCATGTGATTTGTTTTTAACTTTTTACTACGAAAAAAAAAAAATCTGTAATATGCAAAAGGAAAAAGAATAGATAATAATCTTCCCCTCATATACTTAAGACCCCTCATATGCTTAACAATTAGCAACTCATGGCTAAGCTTATTTCTTTATCCTCACCTCTCTCTCTCTCTCTCTCTCTCTCTCTCTCTCTCTCTCTCTCTCTCACTGGATTTGTTTTGAAGCAATCTAGACACTATAGCATTACATCTATAATTATTTCAGTGTGCTTGTCTAAAAGAGAAGAAGGATTCTTAAAAATGCCCACATAACTTTATTATTATTTTTACACCTAAAACTTAGAGTAGTTCCTTAATTCCATTAAACATTCTTTAGAATTCACATGTTCTCATATGTCCCATAAATTTCTTTTTACACATAGTTTGTTTGAGTCAGGATCCTGACAAGGTCCACAAATGTAAACATCATTTTTGAAAGGAGCAAATGGAGAAATTTAAGACAGTTTTGGTTGACAGGCAAATTATCAGAAGCTCTTTAGTATTATGGTATACTAGAGGCCCGGTGCATGAAATTCGTGCACGGGGGGAGGGGGGTTGTCCTTCAGCCTGGCCTGCACCCACTCGCAGTCAGGGAGCCCACAGGGGATGTCCGACTGACGGCTTAGGCCCGCTCCACAGGGAACAGGCCTAAGCCATCAGTCAGACATCCTTAGCACTGCTGTGGAGACAGGAGAGGCTCCCGCCACTGCCGCTGCGTTCACCAGCCATGAGCCTGGCACAGGGCTTCTGGCTGAATGGTGCTCCCCCTGTGGGAGCACACTGACCATCAGGGGGCAGCTCCTGCATTGAGTGTCTGCCCCCTGGTGGTCAGTGCATGTCATTGCAACCGGTCGTTCTACCATTCGGTTGATTTGCATATTAGGCTTTTATTATATAGGATACTATAAAATCAATTTTGGTTGAAATGGGAACAGTGCATTCTAAAAATGTAATTCAATAGGATCTAAGATATCTTCCAAATACTGAAAAGCATTTTCTCAAACAAAATAAAGAGGGGGAATAGAATTTGGGGCTGCCAATTACAAATGCATTCACAATTGATTTGGGAGTTTCAGTTGAAAATACAAAATCTTATTTAAAGAAATATGTATTTCTCCTCTTGGGTGACTTGGCTTTGTGTTGTAAACTCTAGTCCATCCATTCTTCCAGCTGTACTAACATAGCCACCTTAGACATTCTTCAGCTCAGTCCAGTCCTAAGAAACTATTCTCTTACTCACCAAAAAGAACCAAAACAAAATAATAATTACACATTAGAAATTTTTGCATAAATAAATTGTGACTCTAACTCTGGTGCTAGGGGATATTTGGATGGAGCAAAACAAACTCCAAGACTATAACACTTAGATATTAAAAGTTAAGCAAATAGCCCAGCTGGCGAGGCTCCGTGGTTAAGCTTCGACCTATGAACCAGGAGGTCACGGTGCAATTCCCATCAGGACACATGCCTGGGTTGCAGGCTTGATCCCCAGTAGGGGGCGTGCAGGAGGCAGCCTATCAATGATTCTCATCATTGATGTTTTTATCTCTCTCTCCCTCTCCCTTTCTCTCTGAAATCAATAAAAATATGTACTTTTTAAAAAAAAGTTAAGCAAAAACTACCTTAAACATAATTACACTAACTTCGTGCTTTTTATTGTCAGCATCACAGAGTATCAGAACTCAAAGGAAGCTTGGAGCTCTAGGTCCCTTGGTTAGAGGTGAGGCACCTGAGGCTGAATGACTTGCCTGGGTTTGAACAGCAGAAAAGCTCGTCTCCATACCCAAGTCTCCTGACTACCAGACAGCTCCTTTCCCCTGCTGCTATGTCAAATAATCAGTCCCAAACTGACAGATTATTTCTGATTCAAAGACACTCTTTTCCCATTAAAAGTCTTCCCTCTTCCTGTGAAGCAAGACTTGGGAGAACCGCTTTTAAATTGCCATTCTCTTTACTTCCTACAATCACTCCAGGAATTGTTCTCAACTATTTTAAATTATTTCTTTTGTTGCATTATTTAATGGAAACTTTATTTAACTATATAGTTCTACTGATTATTTAACTTTTACAATTTCTATCCTTTTGGCCAAGAGAGAATGAAATACTAGTGCAGTTTTCAAAATGTAGTAAATATTGATTCTCCCAAAATTATATGGATGTTTATCTTTTAAAACAGTCAGCTGTCATATTTATAGTCTACACAAAAATTACAGAACAATTCTTACCAATTTTCATTTCACACGAAAGATACATTATCAGTAAAGCATGACAAATACTTTTCAAAGGAACACTACATAATTTGTTATAATAGCTCCCCCTAGCGAACATTTCTATTATTGTTTTCTGAACACCCTTTAGGGTTATTTATTTTAGTATTTGTTACAGTTTCTTAGAAATTTCCTTTCTATCATACATGCAAACAAAAGTTATGTTACCAAAGGATCTTTTCAGCTCCACATACACTCACAAGAATCAACCCGATCAGCAGAATGGTTTTCAATTAGAGAAGAATAGGTTTTTTTTTCCATTAAACTTGAAACAGGAAAAATGAAAAAGAACAAAGAATCCATCAGATATTATTGATAAAAACAACTGTGATTTATTGAGCATTTTCTATGTGCTATAGGTTCTGTTCAGTATTTACATGGATTATTTAATTTAATTTTTATAGCACTTTATGCTGTTAATACCATTACTAGTCTCATTTTACCGATGAAGAAACTAAGTCTTTGACCTAAGGACGTACAGATAGCACATGACAGCTGAAATTTGAATCCAGGTAGTCTGACTCTAGATCTGTGCTCCAAACTGCTATTCTATTCTGTGGACACAGCCACAGGATAAGTTAAGTGCCAGATCTGGTTTTTCTCATAATAAGAAGCCTGCTTGCCAGATTATTGCATTATGTATGCACTCTATTTTGCTCATGTCACAGAGAGGTTCAAAGTCTTCCTGCCCCAAAGTTGTGATTCCCTCTTTCTACATAGTCACCTGAGTCCATAGCTGCCACCTAGTAAAAAAGTAGTAGTAAATAATTCCAGGGCTGGAGCAGGAGAGACACAAGATGAGCCTGAAACAGCTCGTTATGTCAGAAAGTAAGAGAGTGCTCCATCCACCCACCCACTGCCCACCCAGCCCACCTCCCACCGAAAAATGAAGAGCAAGTCACAAGGGCACAGGTGCCAATTTGAAGGAACTCCTGCTGGCCAAACATGGGTTTGTTTGAGCACCAAAATGATTAATTATAAACCAACTGAAAAGTTAAGAATTCATGAGTCCATACTAATAGATTGATATATAGATAGACAAGCAGATAGATAAGAAAAATGGAGGGCTCTCGCTGGCAGGAGAATGTTGAGAGACGACAAGGAAATGTGTACTATTTTCTTATCTTTGCAATTTTTCTGCAACATTAAAATATTTCCAAATAAAGTTCTATATGTCAATAAAGTAATGGCGACCCATTATGGCCACCCTGTGGCTCCGCATGCTTGTGGAGTAGAACCTCCTCTGTGAGCAGCAGATGGCCTCTGCCAGCTGAGCTGCTGTCTGTGCCCAGCTCCTGTCCCTCCGCTCTGGAACGTCACTCAAAGGCTTCTGATGTGAGGAGTAGAAGACCCAACTGACTGCGTTCTTGTAGTGAGCTGCCTGGGACCTGAATAAACTCAGGAAGTGGGTGCGAGGTAAAGAGCCCTGGACAAGCAGCAGAGGAGCCTGCATGTCTGGTCCTGGCTCCCAGGATTAGCCCAGTGGCCTGAACCAGTCACGCCACCTCTGGGAGATGAACACTCTGACCTGGAATTTATCTCAGGTCCCTTCTAGTATTATGATTTTACTAGAGGCCTGGTGCACAAAATTCGTGCACTGGGTGGGGGGTTCCCCTCAGCCCAGCCTGCGCCCTCTCACAGTCCAGGACCCCCCAGGGGATGTCCAAAGCCAGCAGTCAGACATCCCTCTCACAGTCTGGGACCTCTCGCTTCTTACCGCCTGCCTGCTCGCTGCTTCTTACCACTTGACTCGCTGCTCCTTAGCGCTGCCGCTGAGGCAGGAGAGGCTCCCACCACTGCTGCTGCGCTTACCAGCTGTGAGCCCGGCTTCTGGCTGAGCGGCACTCCCCCTGTGGGAGCGCACTGATGGGGGGAGAAGGGGGTCTGTTCATTCCACCGTAACAGTCGCTTAGGCTTTTTTAAAATATATATATATTTATTGATTTTTTTACAGAGAGGAAGGGAGAGGGATAGAGAGTTAGAAATATTGATGAGAGAGAAACATCAATTAGCTGCCTCCTGCACACCCCCTACTGGGGATGTGCCCGCAACCAAGGTACATGCCCTCGACAGGAATCGAACCTGGGACCCTTCAGTCCGCAGGCCGACGCTCTATCCACTGAGCCAAACCAGTTAGGGCCACTTAGGCTTTTATTATTATAGATGTGTTACATACACCATTACATCCATCAGATAAGGCCATGGATTAAGCAGTAGGCAATATTCCTCTAACGATACAGCCACAGTGGACTTGAAATCTTCCACGTGTTACTTTTTCCTCTTGCTACTTAACTGAGTATTATGTATGTGTATGTTGCATTCTAAAAAACTAGAGGTAAAGGTATGTGTGCCCATGCACAGTGGGATGAGAAGAAGGGAAGGGAGGGGAGGAAGGAAAGGGAAGACAGATATAGTCTTCTTAGAATCAGTAAGAACAACACATACAAATGATGACATTTAAAAATCGGTAGCAATAACTCACAACTTAAAACAATGCCTTCATTTTGTATAATGCCTTGCAGTTTTGAAGTGCTGACCTGAAGAAGAAATATGCCTGGACTGCTTATGATTAACTGGACCCAAATTCATAATCAGAGTCCAGCAGCCATTGTTTACAGAGGCCTCTCACACACACATGCATATCAGGGGAAAGTGGCAGATTAAGCTGCCAAGACACCTGCACTGCTTGCAGACTCTGAGCCCAACCGGCTGAGACTTGCCCTGTCCAATCAGAGCTGCACAGTTATTAATACTCATTTGGTCTTTACTGACCAATCAGAGTGGCTCCACAACAACCAATCAGAACACATAATTCTCACCAATCTTGACCATGCTATTTAAACCAATCAAACTGTGCAAATTTGGATTCCTCTTTTGCATAATAATAGACCAACCAGGGACCCTGCTGGACACTTTTTCTATGTAAGGAGGCCTCCCCATTGTCTCAGGGTAGCACATTCTCGGTTTCCTCCAGAGACTATTTTCCCCAGTTTGTACACTGTTTACCTGAAAATTTCTCCTTAAAAAATATTTTATTGATTTCAGAGAGGAAGGGAAAGGGAGAGAGATAGAAACATCAATGATGAGAATCATTGATCAACTGCCTCCTGCACGCCCCCTACTGGGGATCAAGCCTGCAACCCAGGCATGTGCCCTGACCAGGAATCTAACTGTAACCTCCTGGTTCATAGGTTGACACTCAACCACTGAACCACACAGGCCGGGCAAAGTTTCTCCTTTTTACTGTACCCCAGATTGGGACTCCTGTTAGCATTGGATTGATGGCAGTAAACTTTTGTTGACAGAAGTAAGTCCATATCCATTGTCTCATTGTATCGTCCAAAGAACTCTGTAAGACAACTGGGTCAGGCCCATTTCAAAGATGAGTAAACTGGTTCGGAGAAGGCAAAAGCCCCACAGCTAATTTCTGATGGGTTGTCAATTAGAATCCCGGTTTTCTGACCCTCTGGTAATGCTCTTCCCAGTCAAAAAGTTCACAACCTGTAAGATTTCTTCTACAAAACAGTGGGCCTGAATACTTCAAACAGTCACTGTCCTAAAAGGCAAAGAATGGCTGAGAAACATTCTTAGATTACTAGCAATCCAAGCGCTCCTCCTTTCTGCCCTGAGGTCTGTGGGAATTCAGTCTGCACTCAATACCCAATGAGGCAACTCTTAACCAATGAGGGATGAGAGCTGGTGGATCAATACTCCCTCAGGGAGACAATCCTGGAATCCTCTCACTGAAATCCTCAGAAGCTTCCAGAGGTATCAAGCCCTAGTCCAGTCATCCAGAGCAGGAACCAACTCAAAATGCAACTTGGTATCAGCTTTTCTTCACTGTTTCGTTCTGACAGTGCCCCACATCAAGTGCCTGCACTCAAGCCCTTGTCTCGGGCTCTGCTCTCTGAGAGGTACCAGGCCCAGATTCTTTCTAACACTGGGTGTTGCATGGAAGACTGAGACCAGCCTGGTGTTTTCATTGCTTTGTGTATAACTACTTTTCCTAGATGCTTCTCCTTTCTTCTTTATCATTAAAGTGTTAAAATTCTATCAGAATGCAATCAGATATGCAGCTTTTTTTTCCCAATAATTTGCCTGACACATGGTACTTGCTCTAAATTTTCAGATTGGGGTCTTCTTTGGATCAAGAAATCCATCTCCTTCCTTGATTACTGCTTCTGCTAGGATTCTCTCATCCCTTTCTGAAATTCCTCTCACTAGCAGATTGGAGCCCTTTCACCTGTCCCACTTACAACTTTCACCATTTTCCTCTGAGTCCTGGACAACCTCTCCAGTTTGTCTTCTGCTGAGCTAACTGGATTTTCAGCAGTTTTTAGCCTCGTGTCTAACTAGCCCTGTGGGGTGTGGCTGCACTGGCTCAGGTTCTCTGCTCACTCCCCTAAGCAGATACAGATAACATGCCAGCTATTGTACTTAGCGGTTTTCTGTGCCCAGATGGGATTCCTGCCCAGCCCTCTTTGCCCACGTTTTACTACTACTGGCACCCAAATTTCTCCTTCTAGGTGCACGTCCTCCACAGTATCAGTGGTCACAGCACAGATGAGGCTAGCCCCATGCTCACTCTAAAAGTGGGCATTTGACCCAGTTGAGTCCAATCAGAGTGAATCTCTCTCCCCTAGGGTGGGTGACTGATAGAATATAAGTCTGGAGCTATTGGTGACCATCTTTGGAAGAACTTATCAGAGAATAGGGATCAAAACAAAGAAGTGCAGAACCAAGACATAGGTCAGGAGATACATTTCTGCTTGCTGAGCACCTGGGTTCTGCAGTATCTGAGCATGACCTACCCCTGCACCTTTTTATTTCCTAAACCTACAGATTCCCCTTTTTGCATAAGCTGATTTGAGTTGATATTCTGACATTTACAACAGAAGATCACTAATGAAGGTTACATATAAATGCGGTCCTTTATTGAGACTGTATTTGCAGTGTGTAGTGGAAAGAGAAGAGATACTTGAAATTAAGACTTGTTTGCGTTTTAAGCTTCACCACTTATCAGTTCATAGACACTGTGCTCTGGTCTGAATGATTTTAACCCCCCTCAAATTTTATATTAAATTCCCCCCACCAAGCTGATGGTATAAAAAGGTGTGGTCTTTGGGAGGTGATTAGGCCATGAGGGTGGAGCCTCCATGAATGGGATTAGTGCCCTTCTGCCAAATGAGAATACAATGAGAAGTCTGCAACCCTGAAGAAGGCTCTCCCCTGACCAGCCTGGACCTTTGATTTCAGACTTGCAACTTCTAGAACTGTGAAAAATAAATTTCTGTTGTTTATAGGCCACCCAGTTGGTGATATCTTCTTATAACATTAAATACATCATTTCTGAGCTTTATTTGTTATCTTTTATTTTTTTAATCTTCACTCCAGGATTTTTTCCATTGATTTATTATTATTATTATTATTATTATTTTTCACAGACTGATGCTTTGCCTGTCCTCAGGGACGCGGCCCAGCAATCTGTATATTCCCCCTGCCCCTCTGGCCACAGAGGCTCGGCAGATTCTCCTGCCTAGATCCTTGATTTTACCTTTTTCCAGGTACTTCTGCCCTTCCCGGGTGCAAACTATCTCACCAGCTGCGTCGCCTCACCAAATTCGGGCTGAATTCCACTCGTTTCAGCTGCTCCCTCTACCCGCTCCAGGACAAGGCTCAGGACACGTCCGTCTATTCCGCCACCATCTTTCCTCTCTCCATTGATTTTTAGAGAGAGTGGAAGAGAGAGGGAGAGACAGAGAAACACCCATGTGAGAGAGACACATCGATTGATTGCCTCCCACATGTTCCCTGACCAGGGCCAGGGACTGAGCCTGCATCCGAGGTACATACCCTTGACCGTGATCAAACCTGGGACCCTTCAGTCTGAAGGCCGACACTGTACCCACTGAGCCAAACCAGCTTGGGCCTTATTCCTTATCTTTAATATGGAGTAATATCCTACTTACTTCACAGATCTGTTTGAGCTGCAACTGTGAAATCTGTTTCAAAGTGCTTGGGGACATAAAGCATTCTGAAAAGGTTCCCATGCATTAACAAAAAGACATGTTATCATGCTTCCAAAGACTGGTTTCACACAATTATGCTGTTTGGTAAGCTGAATATGGCTACTTACCCTATTGTGAAAATTAAAATGATTGTGGTATATAGATATTGAATGAATTAAAAATTTTCTAGTTCAAAACATATTCATCAGCTAAGCATATTATGTTTATACAAGGTTTGAAAAGAATTGTCTTTGCTTTTAATGAGTTATTGTCAGTATTGTACCAAGTACATTGCCCCCCAAAATTAGCACTTCGTTGTTAAACTTTACAGAGGAGCATGTATTACTTAAAGCATAACTGGAATTGAACCCATCATGGGCACAGTCACTAGCTTCAGCTCATATGGAATGACTTTATCCTCTGCAAAGCTTACTAACTAGAGGAACTTGAAAATGATTATATTGATTATAACACCATAAATAACTGTAAAATAATGGATTTTTTTCCTGAGCACACACACATTTTCTCTCTTTTTTATTCCTAATGCTAGTGTAAGCAGAAAGGACACTTTCCTCCAGCCACTCCATGTGGGCTCTCATCCAATAAAAGGGACACAGACACTAAAGAATGATCATACAAAACACTAAATATATCATTTCCCATTAGCACAGCACACGTCCTATTCCTGGTAGTGGAAATTAGGCCATGCTAATGTAAGAGCCCAATAATGAGAGCATAAAAATTAATACTCATCTCTATGATGAGTTTCAAGTTTCCAAGAATCAACCTAATTCTCTTTTTAATGTTCTAACTGGTAGAAAAGTTAGGCAGCTGTTTGTGAAAGAAGAAAGAGGAGTGTGATGGTTAATTTCATGTGTCTGCTTGGTTAGTTCATGGTATCCAGATATTTGGTCAAATATTATTCTAGATGTTTCTGTGAAGGTATTGTTTAGATGAGATTAACATTTAAATCAATGTACTTTGAGTAAAGCAGATTATTCTTCATAATGTGGTGGGCCTCATCCAATCAGTTGAAGGCCTTAATTTAAAAAAAGACAGTTTCCCCAAAGAAAAGGCAATTCTGCCAGCAGAATACTTTTGTCCTTGAATTGCAGCATCATCTCTTCCCTGAGTCTTCAGCCTGCAGATTTTGGATTTGCCAGCCCCCACAAACTCATGGGTCAATTCCTTAAAATAAATATCGTTCTTCATCTATGTATCTAATCTGTAGCTATAGCTGTATCTATGTCTATCTATCCTCTTGGTTCTGATGACAGATTTTGTTTCTTCAGCTCAGCCCTTGGTAATCTTCCATGAAAATAATTTGACATGTGTCCTCTAGCTTCATCTACTCTTGACAAATCTCCAAACAGATCCTGATCTCTAGCCCCATCCCTAGGATGTTGACCATTCATTAAGGAGAGACTCATACCTGCTCATTTAATCTTAGCAGCAGGGTCATTCTTTATGGTAGGCTCTCTCAGTTCAGGGTTCTCATTTTTTTTTCAGGGTTCTCATTTTTAATAATACCTGTAGAGGCTTTATAAAAGAAACAAAGATATTACTTCTAAAGAGCTACACCTACAAGAGGGAAGGTATTAATAAAACATAATTTACTAGATAACTATTTTTTAAAAACATTTTTATTTATTTCAGAGAGGAAAGGAGAGAGAGAGAGAGAAAGAGAGAGAGAGAGAGAGACATCAATGATGAGAGAGAATCATTGATTGGCTCTTGCATGCCCCCTATTGGGGATCAAGCCCACAACCTGGGCATGTGCCCTTGACCGGAATTGAACCTGGGACCCTTCAGTCCGCAAGCTGACACTCTATCCATTGAGCCAAACCAGCTAGGGTGATAACTAACTATTATACTAGATATGAATGTAGTTTATCAGAGTTTTCCCCAACAGATTTGCCCCAAGGCCCACAGCTGTGTTCTGAATACATATTGGTTATCAGATTCTAGAGCTGATATTCTTAACCACTACAGAAAACTATCTCCTAAGACTCTATGGAGAAATGTGATACTAAATAAATAAACAAATACAAATATACAAATGAAACCCACACCAATTATGTTAGAGAACTGAAGGGAATTTGGTATCCTTATAAATCTTTATGAATGACACATGAAGGATGCATTTCATTGTTCAGAATGTATAAGGCACTTATTAGTAACTGATAAGACCTGAAAAGTAAAAGTGGGCACTTCTCTATAAGGAACTGTCACTGATGATGTGTTTAACTGTATTCAGAGTCATGTGATGATGAGATGGATCCCATAATTTAATGCAATTAGTTCCCAAGGTAGGTGCTGAGAAACAGTAATCCTGAAAGTTTCAAGAACTCTAGGGTTAAAAACAGTTTGAAGGTGAGTGGCCTTGTTCTCCGCCTTTCTCTCTTGAGTCTGCTGACACTGCCCCGCTCTCTCGTCAGCCTCTGGCTCACTCTCTCCTTGAGACCAAGCACCATGCCTTCAATTAAGTTGCAGAGTTCTGATGGAGAGATATTTGAGTTGTTGAAATTGCCAAACCATCTGTGACTCTCAAGACCATGTTAGAAGATTTGGGGATGGATGAGGAAGGCGATGATGAGCCAGTTCTTCTACCCAATGGTAACGCAGCCATATTGAAAAAGGTCATTCCGTGGTGCACCCACCACAAGGATGACCCTCCTCCTCCTGAGGACGATGAGAACCAAGAAAAGCGAACAGATGACATCCCTGTTTGGGACCAAGAATTCTTCAAAGTTGGCCACAGAACACTTATTGAACTTATTCTGGCTGCAAACTATTTAGACATCAAAGGTTTGCTTGATGTTACCTGCAAGACTATTGCCAATACGCTCAAGGGGAAAACCCCTGAAGAGATTCGCAAGACCTTCAATATCAAAAATACCTTTACTGAAGAAGAGGAAGCCCAGGTACACAAAGAGAACCAGTGGTATGAGGAGAAGTGAAAAGTTGTGCCTGACACTGTAACACTGTAAGGATTGTTCCAAATACTAGTTGCACTGCTCTGTTTATAATTGTTGATATTAGACAAATAGCAGACAAATGCAGCAGCAAATCAATTGTATTCGCAGAATATTGTCCTCATTGCATGTGTGGTTTGGGTACAGATTCCAAACCTATGGCTGAGTTTCTTCCAGTATGACCAAAAGGATCTTTGTTCTTTGCTCTGAATAAAACTGAATTGTGAATTCTCTGTAGAAAGTGGCATTTGGGGCTTTCCCTCTTTTTGCAGTGATTTCTGCCTAGTTTATTGTCCAGTTAACTTTAGTTTAGTGACTTCTTAAATGTTGGCATTGTAAATAAAACAACTTGCAAAGGTTTTCTGAAATAGAAAATAACCGTTTGAAAATATTGCATATTTTTTTGAAATTAGCAAAGCACTTCAGTGTACAAATGATTTTGAGAAGTTCCACAGTAAGAACAGGTATTTAACTATTAACCCAACATGTCCTAAATTTATCTGGCCGTGGAACACTTTTTTTTTTCATAACATTTGTTAGCATCCTTTAGGATTTGTGTCCTTCAAGCACATTTTGGAAAATGCCATTTTATAATGATGAAGGGAACAAAAGTAATAGCGAGCACTGTTATGTTACTTAATCCTCATAACAACCCCATGGCTGGTATTATTGGATTTGCCGCTCACCTCTGTTTGAGATTTTAGTAAACAACCCTTACATTTTCTACTCGAGTAGTACCTTCACCACTTGAGTGTTATACAGATCATTATAAATAGTTGTTTATACGAACATTTGTTTTAACTGCAGTTCTGGTAATTCAATTATTATCGAAGGTTTGGAGACCCTTAAGGCAATTCAAAGAAAATTTACAATGTCTTCAAAAAAGAACAGCAACTGGTAGCCTCAGAGCCTTGGGGCTGATGTTGATGGCTATTGTGGGGTCATAATCATTTTAGTGTTATCTTTATGCTTTATCGTTATTTTATAGAGAGCCTTTGGATATCTGTCATAACAACAATTCCACATTAACATTTTCTCCCCTTGAAGCTTATGTTCTCTCTCCTTTCCTTCAAAATCAAATTTCTGAAAGGAATAATCTCTACTCCTTGTCCTCATTTTTTATCTTTTCTCCTCAGCCCACTATGCTCTGCTCTAAAACACTAATAAATTTACTTTGTCAAAAGTCACCCATAATCTCCTAAAGCAATTTTATGGTCATTTCGACGCTTTTTAACATGAGATATTTCAAACATGCATAAAATAGATCAACTAGTATAACCTACTTTGTCCCACGCACCCATCCCCCAGTTTCCACAGTTAACAATTCATGGTCAAGCGTGTCACATCTATACCACCATTTCATCCCCTATCATAGTATTTTGAAGCAAACACCAGACATTATGTCATCCTTAAATATTTCAGTATAGATCTCTACAATATAAGAACACCTTTTAAAAAGCATTCCACACCATAAATGGCCATTTTCTATTTCTTCTTTCACTCAAACCTTGTGCATAATTTTATAATAGTGACATTTCCTTTCTTGAGACTTTCTCCTCTCTCGCCTTCCTTGTAAATTCTTTGTCCTGGTTATTTTATTTCTCCTGATGTCCTTCCTTCCTCTCTAGCAACTCCTCCTCTGCCTCTGTCACTCCTTTTTCTTGGCCCAACTTTTGAACAGTAGTCCTCCCACACACCACACACCCTCCATCAGTACTCTCCTGCACACTCTTTTTTTTTTTTAAATCTATACCAGGGCTTCTCCAATTTAATGTGCACAAAAATCACCTAGGGCTCTGTTAAAATGCAGCTTTTACTTCATTAGGTTCTGTGTGAAGGTTGAGATTCTGCATTTCAACAAGCTTTCAGGTTATAGCTTTGATGCTGATGGTATTAGTTTTCTACTACTGCATACAAATTACTCCAAACTTTAGAAGCTTACCAGCAAATGTATGATTTTACGTAGTTTCCAAAGGGTCAGGAAACCTGGGAGCTAGATGGTTCTGGCTCTGGATCTCAAATGAAGTTGTAGATAAGATGTTGTCAAGAGCTCCAGTCATCAGAATTTCAAGTAGGGCTGGGGGATCATTTGCTTCAAGTATAGCTCACCCATATGACTGTTTAAAGGACTCCTCAGTTCCTGATCATTGGCTAGTTTAAGTATCCTCAGGATATGGTAGCTGGCTTCCCACAGAGGTAATGATTCGAGAGTCTTTATGACCTGACCTCAGAAGTCACACTTTGTCATTTACATAATACCCTTGTAGTTACATCTCAGCCCTCTTTATTGTAGGAGGAGATCACACAATATCATGAATATCTGGAGGTGGGGGCCATCTTGGATGCTGGCTTTCATATTTGCCTATGGGTCATGCTCTGAGGAACAAGACTTTACACAATATTCTTTGAAAAATTTGTTATTACTCCCATGGCATTCAATTTTACTTATGTATGAATAAATCCTAAATGTTTTTATCATCCTCAATTTTTTTTCCTGAGTTCCATACCTATATTTCTAACTGCCAAATGGGGCATATCTTGCTACTTGAGAAGTATCTCAAACTCAACATGCTCCAAAATGAACTCACTTCTGCCCTTAAAACATGCTCTTCCATTTGAGTTTTCATCTTCTCAGGACAAAATACAGTATCAGCATTTACACAGATGTTCAAATAAATAATCTGAGTCAATGGTTCCTGTATTACCTTTATTTTTATTACTAGTGGCCCAGTGCACAAAATTCGTGCACATTAAAAGGGGATGAATTAGAGGAAATATTTTAATATTGCTATTTGCCCTTTCTCTATAATAGAAGTGTCAGAGATGAAACAAAATTAGTAAAATGTATATGAAAATCTCCCTCCTGTCAGAGTCTGGGGTGCACTGCGGGACCCAGAGTCAAGTCCCCACCCACCCATGTGCCCCTCAAAATTGCATGAGACCCAGACCCGGCCAGCCCCCCAAATTGGGCTAGATCCAGACCCGGCTGGTCCCATCCTTGTCAAGCCCTGCCAGGTGGGGGGTGCAGCCTCAGGTCCTCTGGCCTGGCACCGGGATGGGGGGGCGCAGCCTGAGGTCCCCCATCAAGCTTGCTGGGTGGGGGACACAGCCTGAGATCCCCCATCAAGCCCCGCCAGGCAGGGGGCATAGCCTGAGGTCCCCTGTCAGCCCCCGCCAGCAGGGGGCACGCCTTGAGGTCCCCGGTCAAGCCCCGCCGGGTGGGGGGGCACAGCCTCAGGTCCCCTGGGCTGGTGCCAGGAGGGGGGGCGCAGCCTGAGGTCCCCCGTCAAGCCCCACTGGGAGGGGGGCACAGCCTCAGGTCCCCTGTCAAGCCCCGCTGGGCAGGGGGCGCAGCCTGAGGTCCCTCAGCCCAGCACTGGGGCAAGGGGGTGCACCTTGAGGTTCCCCATCAAGCCCCACTGGGCAGGGGACACAGCGTGAGGTCCCCTGGCCTGGTGCCAGGGCAGGGAGCATGGCCTGAGGTCCCCCGTCAAACCCTGCTGGGTGGGGGGCGTGGACTAAAGTCCCCTGTCAAGCCCCATGGGGGCAGGGGTGGGGGGCACAGCCTCAGGTCCCTGCTGATTGCTTGTTAAGGCTCGTAACGGGAACTCAGCCTCCGCTGTGGGTGCAGCCATCTTGTGTTACGGAAACCCCACCTCCGCTGTGGGCGCAGCCATCTTGTGTTATGGACCCCTCCACCCCCACCTCTGCTGTGGGCACTGCCATATTTGTGGTGGAGTGACAGTCAATTTGCATATTCCCTCTTTTTTATATAGGGTTACAGAAATGCTATTGGACACCCTGGTCCAAGTAACTCCACCTGATCCCATGGCTGGTTAAGTCATGGAGCGGTGGTTGGAGAACAGATTCATTTAACTGCAAAGCCTGCTCTTTCTATTAGCATGAGAATGAGCACCCAGAGTACTCATGACTCTGAGCTAACAGTCCTAGACAGGGACTCACTGAGGATGGCCTGAGAATGTAGATGAATAAGCTTAATTTAAGCCTTACTTAAGGGGCTAAGCAGGTAGCTCTGGCTGAAATAGAAACTAATGTAGGACACAAGCAATCACTAATATGTTGACCTGGTCTTCCCACAGTGGGCATATAATTCATGGTTTACTTTTGAGAGTGAAAGGGAGCACAGTTAATAATTACACCAGACAACAGGCAAAAAGCAGGACTGACTGAGCACACCTGGTCACCTTGCTAATCAAGCACCATGTGTGATGTAAACACAAGTCATGTTAAATTTACCTACTTTTTTGTTTTTGTTTTACGTTCTTATGTCATTATTCTTTTAGAGTAATTAAAACTGGACGAAAATGAAAAACGTACCCCAAAACACCAATCAGAAAGAATATATGCACTCCTATGCTCATAGCAGCATTATTTACAATAGCTAAGATTTGGAAACAGCCCAAGTGCCCATCAGTAGATGAATGGATAAAGAAAGTTGTGGGATATTTATTCAATGGAATACTATGCAGCTGTAAAAAAGAGGGATCTCTTACCCTTTGGAACAGAATGGATGGACCTGGAAAATATTATGCTAAGTGAAATAAGCCAATCTGAGAAAGATAAATATCACATGATCTCACTTATTTGTGGAATCTAATGAACAAAATGAATTGACCAACAAAATAAGACCCAAAGCATGGAGGCATGGAACAGGCTGACATAACTCAATGTGGGGGTGGGAGGGCAAGAAAAGATAAATCAAAGAACTTATATACTTTTATGCATAGCCCATGGACACAGGAAATAGGGTAGTGAAGACCTAGGGGTTGTAGGAGATGGGAGGATGGGAGTAAAGGGGGGGGGGGGATGGGAAATATCTATAATACTATCAACCATAAAAAATATATTTTTGAAAGAAAAATGTATCTATCCTTCATTGCTTAAGGAACAATGAATAACTTTATAAATTAAAGGTATAACAAGAGGTTTTTTTCTGTCATTAACCCAAGCAAAAATGACCTCATAAAGTGACCAAGAAAATTTGCCACTGATAAATAATGTAAAAATGAGAAGAAAATGCACCTATGATTTTTACTCAACAATACCACTTGCTTGCTGAGTGTTCTTGGATGGCTCACTCAACTTGTCAGTACCTCAGTTTCCCCATCTGTTAAAGTAATTTCCTATTGCTTTTTTCCCACTGCCACTCAGTCATCAATCATACTTTGAGGAACCATTCGGGGATGCAAGAATGAAAGAAAAGAAGTAAAGCTACATATACTACTTCGACATATTTCATTTAGCTGAAAAGTTAACTAAAAATAATACCTCCAAAAGAGCCTCATGGAAGGCTGGGCATGTCTCCTTTTGAATGAACACCACACAGAAAACCTCAAAGACGACCGGGATCCAGAAGATAGTCTAGTGCTAGTCCAACCCCAGGATCGCCAGGCCCAGGGAGTTTATGAGGCTTCTTCAAATGATATGACTGGTTTATAGTGGAGGCAAGGGGAGAACACAACCTCCTAATTCCCAGTCCAGAGTGTATGCACCTGTTATCAGCAGGGTGAACTTGGCCCACCTCCTTAACTTTTGTTGCCCCAGCATCTTCATCTACAAAATGGAGATAATATTAAAGTTTATCTTCTCAAGGTTGTTGTGAAATTAGTCAAGGCAAATAATTTTATATTTTAAAAATGCCCCTCATTATTACCATATTATTATCCAGCATTGCAAATGTAAAGAGGGCCAACAGAGTCCTTCTTTAGCAAGGAAGTATATGACCTGGCTTACTCCCAAGCCTGGCGTCTGCTCCTCTGTAGGGACAGCTGAGCAAGGACCCTACCTGAGTCAATCAGGTGGAGTAGAGGCTTATAGGGGAAGGTTAAGGTCCAGCCAGAAAAGCATGTCCAATGCAAGACTCCAACCCAAAGGAATCTAAGAATACCAGGAGGCAACTTGAAAGATGAAGAAAAGCAAATTCAAGTGGGAAAACAGGATATAGGTTTGTAATCATTCCTGAGACGGGGTATAACTCTCTGCAGCAGTTGCTGCATATTTCCCATGCTTTTGTGGGAATGACAGCTTTTTTTTCATTTTTAAGAATTTTATTATACTTGCATTCTTTTTATTCTTACATAAATAAATGTTATGTGGCAAGATGTTGATTTTAATTTTGAGTAGTGATTTTAAAAGGTGACTTCTGATTTTAACTATATACTGTTCTGAAAAAGGCAAAAGTATGGAGCTGGTAAAAAGATTAGTGTTCGTCAGGGATTAGAGGGTTAGAGAGGGGCATGAGTTGGCAGAGCACAGAGGAATTTTAGGGCAGTGAAATCATTCTGTATGATATTATAATGGTGGATACATGTCATTATATTTTTGTCCAAACCCATACAATGTACACCAAGAGTACACCCTAGTGTAAACTACAAACTTTGGATAGTAATACTATGTTGATGTGGGTCCATAGAGTGTAAACAATGTACCACTCTGCTATGGGATGCTGACAGTGGTGGAGGCTGCCTGGGGATGACAAGGGGCATATGGGAACTCTCTGTACTTTCCACTCAATTTTGCTATGCTCCAAAACTTCTCTAAAAAATAAACTCTATTTTTTAAAGTAATTTTTTCCTTTTAAGGTTTTATTATGATTTTTCCCAAAAATACTTAAGTAGAAAGAATAGAATGAATTCTTGATCAGGCAGCTTTAGTCATTTTCAACACATAGTCAATCTTGTTTAATCTATGCACCCACTCACTTCCCTCCACCCCCTCCACTGGACTGTTTTGAAACAAATCCCAGACATCAAACCATTTCATCAACCCAGGTTAATTTCAAGGAGCTGGGAAAGACTGAAGTAAGCAGAGCAAGGATTAATTGTAACAGAAGGTCTCAAAAGGCTTCACCATTTTCCTAATTATATAATAAGAGCTAAAAATGGAAATTTCATATATGCAGTCCACATTCAGTCACTTAAACCAATCATGTCAATTAGTTGGACCTGAATTATTTTAATGTGTTTTGCCTTTAGATTTCTTCCTTTTTATGTCTAAACATTTCTGGATAGTTTTTCCCTAAAATCCACAGTATATCCATCTTTTCCAACCTTTAAATTTAAAATTTTCTACACCTTCTAAACAAAATCTCTTGGTAAAAATTGAGAAATATCCTGACCACTGTGCTGATAAAGTGAATAATTTACAAAAGCTCTAAAAAAGAAAGCACTACAAAATAGTCTAAGCTTCCTTATGACCTTTTAATAAATGCTAAGAAGCAAAGCCCATGCTTTTATTTTCATACTTTCTTTGGCACCAGGACATCTCTTTGTGGGCAGGGTTCTCATTTACCACTCAAGTAAGCTCTTAGAAGGCACAGCGTGGCCAACAGTCCCAGATGAAGTCAATGACCTTAGCCTCCTCAGGGACTAGCTAAGTAACTTCATATGATCTGCTTAGGAACACGGACAATAATATCACTTATGAAGAAGGGCAGGGCTGAAAAATCTTCTTTTCGATAAATATTGTTGTAAGTCATATTGCAATAGGATCTCCATTTAAACATGGTATTTTTAATGCCATGTTTATCCCCATGACCTACCAAGACTGCATTAACACTACAGTAAGGGAATTAGAAAGATATACAACCAACAGAATAAAGGAAATGGGAGATTAAAAAACAAAAAGAAAGAAAATGAAGATGAAAAGAGAGCAGATGAAATGCCTACAAAAAGTTTGAAGCTAGAAAGGGAATAGATGAACGATAATTGTTGTAGCAAACCAGAGAAAGCTGAAATTGAATTGTTGCCAGGGAGAAAAGTCAACAAAAAGTAAGGTGTTTTATCACTACAAGGCACTTTCCACCTCTTATCCTTGCCACTGAAAAGGCCTAGAAGTACCAGGTCCATTTGTAGGGAGGGATATTAGAAGAAGGGCTAAAAACCAGAGGATTGATTGAGATCTCATGTAAAGAGCAAATCTTACCTTATAATAGAGAAACATGCAAATTGACCGCACCTCCGCTATGCCCACGATTGGGCCGGCAGGAGGCTGGGGGCGGGACTCCGGGTGGCATATCCGCCGTTGAGAAGTTCAAGATGGCGGTGCCAAGTGGCCGGGCCCATGCCGCCGCTCCCAGGGGTGCCTGGGGCCATTGGCACCCGGGGGGCGTGGCCGGGCCCATGCCAACGCTCCTGGGGGTGCCTGAAGCAATCGGCACCCCGGGGGGCGTGGCCGGGCCCATGCCACTGCTCCCCGGGGTGCCTGGGGCGATCGGCACCCCGGGGGGGGCGTGGCCGGGCCCATCGGCACCCCGGGGGGCGTGGCCGGGCCCATGTCGCCATTCCCCGGGGTGCCTGGGCCCATCGGCACCCCGGGGGGCGTGGCCGGGCCCATCGGCACCCCGGGGGGGCGTGGCCAGACCCATGCTGCCGCTCCCGGGGGTGCCTGAAGCGATCGGCACCCCGGGGGGCGTGGCCGGGCCCATCGGCACCCCGGGGGGCATAGCCGGGCCCATTCAGCCGCTCCCGGGGGTGCCTGGGGAGATCGGCCACCTATGGGGGCGTGTCCGGGCCCCTCCCGCCCCTTCCACCCTCCCGGGGGTCCCAGGGGCCGAGGCTTTCCGGGCCTTGGGCACCAGCGGGGAGCCTGCACCGATCGCAGGAAACCACTGGGGGTCGGCTCCTGTGATCGGTAGCAGGGACGTTGGGTGTGGTGAGCCCAAGGCCAGGAAAGCCTGGGGCTGAGGCTTTCCCGGCCTTGGGCACCAGCGGGGAGCCTGCACCGATCGCAGGAAACCACTGGGGGTCGGCTCCTGCGATCCTTAGCAAGGATGTTGGGTGCTGCCGAGCCCAAGGCCACCGCCCGGGGCCAAGCCCCGACCCTGAAAAAGGCAGAAGGCGGTGGCCACAGCCAAGGCCTGGGTCCCTGGTGCCGGCAGAAAACTGGTGCAGGCAGCCAGGTGAATGAAGGTCTATTGCACAAATCTTCGTGCAAACGGGCTACTAGTCTATATATATAAGAGCCTAAGCAACCTTTTGACTGGTCACTCTGACGTGAACTGACCACCAGGGAGCAGATGATCAACACAGGAACTGCCCCCTGGTGGTCAATGCACTCCCACAGCGGGAACGCTGCCCAGCTGATCAACGGGTACCAGACACAGGGCTCATGGCTGGCCGCCGCAGCCCGGAGACTGAAGCACAGTGGCAGCGAGCCTACCGAGTGGTGGTGGCAGGCACAGTGGGGCTGGGATGAGCAGGAGCAGCAGGCAGGAGCGGCAGGTGGCGTTGGACTGCCGGTTTCAGCCCGATCCCCGCAGGCCATGCCGAGGTGCACGAATCCGTGCACTGGGCCTCTAGTATAATTATAAAGATCAAGATTCCCCATGCCCTGTGGAGCCAGGACAGGCCAGGCGCATTCTCCACTCTGGCAGAAGGCAGGTTGACTCTCTTTGGACCATCGAGTCCATGGACTTGGAGACATTAAACACAGCTGTAGTAAGGCACTGAACTGAAAACAAGTATGGAAATCTTCATTCTCAAAGTGAGACTTCCAAATCTGCTTCCCTCCATCACCAATCTCCATATGGCTTCCAGAACCTAAGAGGCAGACTTAAATCTAGAAGCAGAAGACTGGCGAATTTCTCTCTGGGGAAACTGACCACATCAAGAAAAAAGGAAAGGGTATTGATATTCCGGATCATGTGGTGATGGAGCCCACCAGCCAGCAAGGCCTACTGTGTGCAAGGATTCTGCGCAGCTTCTAGGGCTGGCGTTGTTGGCTGCAGAGCTTCAGAGACTGGCTCTTGGACCCGCCTGGTGGTTTCTTTCTTTCTTTTATTAAATTTTTTTTGGGTGACATTAGTCAACATGAATGTATAGGTTTCATGTGTGGATTACTAATTTACAAAATCTGTATATAGGACCATGTGCCCACCACCCAAAGGCAAATCTTCTCCTGTCACCTCATATTAGGACCCCTTTCTTCCCCCACCCCCCTGGTGATTTCTTAAGCCACTCAGTAAAGTCCACAGTTTCTCTTCCGTTTAAATCAGCCAGAGGAAATTTTGTTGTTCACAACTGAGACTCTAGACAAATACTATAGAGTAAAAATTAAAATGCTACCCAGACATTAAAATTATGAAGTTCCTTGATGTGTGCTGATATCCAAAGAGCTTGAAGGTATATTGTTAAACAAAAGAGAAAAGATGCAGAACAATGTGTGGTATTCAAAAATAAATAAAATTAAAATATATAAGAAGGGCCCTTGGATCCAAAGAAATAAATTAGCTTGATAGGCCTACAATATATCGCCACATATTGGGAGTCAGATGTGCATAGTGGGAAGAACAGAACCTTAGCATAACACAGACGTGTTCCAACCCTAGTTTTGGTGATGACTGACTATTAGGTCTTTGGCAAATCTCATATCCTTACCTTCCCTGAAGCCTAGTTTAAATACATTTACATAATGACAATACCTGTTAAGAACTAAAAGAGAATATAGGTAACGTTCTGAGTGCAGTACCTGGCTTGTAGTAGGCTCTGAGTATCTGGTACTCCACTTCACTACTGATATCCGCCCCCCGCCCCCCTTATCATATGGATGGAACACCCTAACCTCTGCTTAGGTTCCAATTGTGGGGTGTTTGAGGGAAGCAGAAGAAGGCAGGAATAGGTGATGGGACTGGTTGTCCATCCTGCATCAAAACAGAGTGTGGATAATTGGCAATTATGCTCTGGGCTGTGGGACTTCAGTATTATGGGGGAAGGAAGAAACTTGGCATTCCTTTCTTCCATTCCCCTTCATCCCCCAAGAAGGTCTGGCAAACACACGATAAAAATGGACACCCCACCCAGTAAAGCCGGTAGGCATGGATGACTGGGGACATGAATGAGGATGGACGAGCCAAGCCAAACAGGCTTGAGGCTGTGTGCATGCGTCTAAGTGCCCACTTAGGATGGCAATGTGCTGGGTAAGCTGGGAAACCAGCAATGAGTGGGTGGGTCCCACAGACTCTACCAGACTCCCACAGCCCGGCCACATCGAGCCAGCTGCCTGAGGCGCTGCTTCACAGACAGGTAAACTAAGGAGGAAAAAACCTCTGTATAATCCAGTTCTTAAGACTGTGCTTGGGAAGATGCTGACGATACACTATTAGTGAAGGTGGGGAAAAGGTTAAAATGCAGTGTATGGAGATATGTGTATGTGTGTGTGCATTTGTGTGTGTGTTTGTATCATATATAATCTCCATAAAAGACTCAAAAGGAATATGCCAAAAAATCAGCAATAATTTGAACTTTAAAGCAAGATCTCAGAGAAATCCACCCTAACCGGTTTGGCTCAATGGATAGTGTTGGCCCTCGGACTGAAGGTTCCGGGTTCGATTCTGGTCAAGGGCACATACCTTGGTTGCAAATTCATTCCTGGCCCTGGTCAAGGAGCATGTGGGAGGCAACCAATCAATGTGTCTCTCACATCAATGTTTCTCTCTGTGTGTCTCTCCCCCTCCCTTCCACTCTCTCTAAAAATCAATGGAAAAATATCCTCGGGTGAGGATTAACAACAATAACAAAAATCTCAGAGAAATCCAAATCCTGGAAAAAGAAAACAACCATTCTAAAGGGTAAGAGTTAATAAACAAACTAACCAAAACTCCATAAAATTCCCTTCAGTTTTAGCCAGAAAAAAAAAAAAATCAAAGCAATCATCCTAACAGCACTGACCTAAATAATGCTCAGTCTGTTCGAGTTCTTTTTATCTTACTCAGGAGGCACTGCTAATTTGTGGAGTTAGGTTCTTGGTTTCCATGGGATCCCTATGATTGCTTCTGGGCGTGTCTGAAGAAGACAGCAGGGTAGTGAAAGTTGCAACTCCAAAGTCTTACAACTCCTATTTTTGTTTCTCCTTTACACAGAAAGCTGATACTCTGGGTTCAGTCTTTCCCTTTGAATTGCAATGCTCAAAAAGAAGAAACAAAGGAAAGTTTGCCGCTAAACATATGGAAATGACCTTGGAGAAGTTAGGCCAGTCATTATCTGCTTTTAACTTGCTCCTGGAAGGATTTTTCAGAGCAGCAAATTATTTGCAGCATGGTAAACAGCCTGGGAAGTCAGGAATTACACAGTTAAGTGGTAATATCCTACTAGCTATAATTAAAATGGCACTTTCTTTTCCTGCCCACAGGAACCAATGGTATTCATAACTGCAATGACTGAATAACATTGCTAATTAGAATAGTAAGCCTTCAATGCTAGAATAAATAGAAAATATTATTTTATAAATTTCACCCCAACCCTATGTAGTCTATGGTATTATTCATTCAATTTTATAGATGAGGACACAGGATTATGGGTTAAATAGCTTGCCCAAAGCCACACAAATCAAGGTGGCCTGTCAGGGAAGCCCATGCTCCTAGCCGCTGGATATATGGCCTTACCACAGTCAGCTGTGAGAAGCCCACCACCAAAGGCCTTAAATTGTCAGGTCACCTCTTATTCCCACTCCCAGTGTCCCGATCCCCACCCTCCACCATCTCCACTATTGTCTGCTACACACCGACAACGATGGCCAGGGCAAGTCTAGAGCTATGGAAGTTTGATTCTGCTGAAGTCAGATGGTCTGAGGTCAGAAAATAGGTCCTTAAAAAAAAAAAAGAATTTGTATTTACAACAAGATTTTAAACAAGACAGGAAGAACTTACTCTTTAAAGTAACACCATAATTTAAAAAATGGGCAAAGGACCTAAATAGACATTTCTCCAAAGAGGACATGCAGAGATTGCCAGTAGACATATGAAAAGATTCTCAATGTCACTAATCATCAGAGAAATGCAACTTAAAACCACAATGAGATACCACCTCACACCTGTCAGGATGGTTATCATCAATAAATAAACAAACAACAACAAGTGCTGGTGAGGATGTGGAAAAAAGGGAATCCTTGTGCACTGTTAGTAGGAATGCAGATTGGTGCCATCAGTATGGAAAACAGTATGGACATTCCTCAAAAAATTAAAAATGGAACTGCCTTATGGCTCAGCAATTCCACTTCTGTGTATATATGTGAAGAAACCCAAAATACTAATTTGAAAAGAGATATGCACCCCTTATGTTCACAGCAGCATTATTTACAATAGCCAAGATATGGAAGCAACCCAAGTGCCCACCAGTAGATGAATGGATAAAGATGTAGTACATACACACAATAGATTATTATTTGGCCATAAAAAGATTGATACCTTACCATATAACAACATGGATGGATGGACCTACTGGGTATTATGCTGAGTGAAATAAATCAGACAGAGAAAGATAAATGCCATATGATTTTGCTTACATGTGGAATCTAAAGAACAAAAGAAATGCACAAATAAGGTTGAAACAGACTCATAGATGCAGAGAACAAACTGATGGTTGCCAGATGAGAGGGAGGGAGGGGATCACTTTGAAATTTATATCATTGTCTGACCACTATGCGGTACACTGAAACTAATATAAAACAATATTGAATGATAAATAAAAAATTAATAAAGTAATGCCATAAATAATAATTCATTCATAAGGCAAGAATTGTGGGTGTGGGTGTGCATACATGCATGGGTGTGTACTTATATGCATGTGTATTTGAACAAATTTTGATTTCTTGATATTCAATTTGGATTGGCACATAGGACACCTACAAAATACATTCTAGAATTGAGCAGTCAGAAAATATAGAATAAAAACAAATTAAAGAACCATGTTGGATTTAATATGAAATAGAAAATATTTTATTTAAAAAAAAGTAAATGGAATGGGACAAAGCCTAAATATTACCTGTGAATAAAAACAGGAAAACTACTTTCAAAGGTCTTTATACAAAATGTACAAGGGAATCTGACTAAGATGGTTATTCTGAAAGGGGTGAAGTGAACTATTCTGTGTAGACAAATAGCCAGGGAGCTATGCTGTGTGGCACATCCAGACAGATATCCAGTCCACGAGTTCAGGGATAAGAAGGACTGATTGGCTTCTGAAAAGGGAAATCTGAATTCTAAGAATTCTTAGCATGGACAACAAAAGGGTAGGTGGTAAGCTATGATTTACTAAATTACCCTAAGCTTTTAACTCACAGGTATTTGTGAAATTTTTTTTTTGCAAAGGTTCTGCAACCCTAAGAACTTTTTCATAAAAAGCTCAAATTGTTATGTATTCCAAATGTCTTTTCAGATTTTCACTCATATTTTGCAAATATGCATGATCAAATGTAAGCACATTAGACTAGACTATAATTATGACCAATATCTGTTTTATAAAATATTACTTCTCCATAATAACATGAAAAATAAACTCTTGCAAATATATATTCGCATGCTTTGAAAGTTAATGGGTATGTTTCCTTTTTGTTAATCAATGGCGGGTTTTGCACATTGCATATAAGGTGAAGGAAATAGCATCTGAGAATATCGTAAGCTCCTCAAGAGCAGGGATCATGCCTGTATTGTTTACTGATAAGAGAGGTGGCTTTAACACTATAAACTGCCGGAGTTTCATCCTGCCACTAACACTTTTTAGGAATGTGACCATGAGTGAGTTATTCAACCTCTCTTTGCATGTCCAGATGTAAAATGGGTGATGATTACTGAAGTATCTACTTATAAGAGTGCTGTGAGAGTTAGATGACTGACATGTAAAGCACTTGGAACATGGTTGACACAGAGATTAGCTACCATTCTTCACAGCTGTATCTCCAATCAAACTCAAAGTAAATATTTGTGGGCTCAATAAATGAATGACCAAGAACTTATTCCTGTTTTAGGTATAAACTTTATGGCAATTCCATGGTGCTGACATACAATAAGTACTCTTTACTGTCAAAATGTATAAAGATATTACTTTGATCAGAGTAAAAGATGCCTAAATTAGCCTGGCCAGTATGGCTCAATGGTTGAGCATTGATCTATGAACCAGGAGGTCACGGTTCAATTCCTGGTCAGGGCACATGCCTCGGTTGTGGGCTCGATCCCCCTGTGTGGAGCATGCAGGAAGCAGCCAATCAATGATTCTCTCGGATCATTGATGTTTCTATCTCTCTCTCCCTCTCCCTTCCTCTCTGAAATCAATTAAAAAAATATATTTTTAAAAAGATGCCTAAATTAGGAATATCACACATCAGCACATAGTATTCTATCTATCTCCATTGCAACCACATTTGTTTCTGATTAGATATATGTACTAATAAAAGCCTAGGTGGCCCTCACACAACACCCTCATGTCATCACAAGATGGCTGCCCCCACATCATCACAAGATGACCACCACAAGATGGCCGCCACAAGAAGGCCAGCAGGGGAGGGCAGTTGTGGGCGACCAGGCCGGCAGGGGAAGGCAGTTGGGGGTGAACAGGCCAGCAGGGGAGGGCAATTGGGTGCCATCAGGCCAGCAGAGGAGGGCAGTTGAGGGTGAGATCAGGCCGGCAGAGGAGGGCAGTTGCGGGGGACTAGACCTGCAGGGGAGGGCCGTTGGGGGTGACCAGGCCAGCAGGGGAGGGCAGTTGGGGATGACCAGGCCGGCAGGGGAGGGCAGTTGGGGGCAAGATCAGGCCAGCAGAGGAGGGCAGTTGGGGGCGACCAGGCTGGCAGGGGAGCCGTTAGGGGGTGATAAGGCTGGCAGGCAGAGGCCGTTAGGGGCAATCAGGCAGGCAGGCAGGCGAGTGGTTAGGAGCCAGCAGTCCCAGATTGTGAGAGGGATGTCCGACTGCCGGCAGGGATTGGGCCTAAACTGGAAGTTGGACATCCCCCAAGGGGTCCCAGATTGGAGAGGGTACAGGCTGGGCTGAGGGAAACTCCCCGCTCCACACCCCCCCCCCCCAGTGCACAAATTTCATGCACCAGGCCTCTAGTCTTTAATAATTTTATAGATAAGAAAAGGGCCTGAAGTTAGTAGAGTACTATAGAAAGGGAATAACCCAGTAGACAATTAGGCTACCTCAAGACATTAACCAGACATTTAAAACTAAAAAGGAGAAGGAGAAACCAAGATGGCGGCATAGGTAAACACCTGAAATTGCTGCCTCACACAACCACTTCAAAACTACAACTAAAAGACAAAATGGACATCATTCAGAACCACAGAAAGGCTGGCTGAGAGGAAATTCTACAACTAGAAGGAAAGAGGAAAGCAAACTGGGACTCAGAAGAGATGTGGAAGTAAAGTGTGGAGGTACGGAGGTGCGTGCGCGAGAAAAGGGCTGGCAACTGAGTATGTGGCTGTCTTTTTCATTTGGGAGGGAGATACAAGCTCCTGACTGCTCTGAACTCCAGTTCCGGATGAGACTCTGGGGACCCAGACTCATATGGGAAGAAACTGGACTGTCTGGCCTCAGACGGAACTTGAGGGCAGCTTTCTCTCAGAGGTGCTTGCAGCGATTACCGGGGGACACTGAGACCTGGGCCTCTTAGGGCATGGCTGAGGATCAGCCATTGCTGTTGGCTTCACCCTGTGGATTCCCTGAGACCCGGCCCCACCCAAGCTGTGTGCAGAGGCTTTTGCATATGAATGGCTTTGCCCTTTGCAATCTAAAATTACCTAACAAACTGCAGCTGGGTCAGAGAGACCCAGAACATCCAAAAGAAGGCCCAAGGACCCATAGCAGCTTGCATTGTTTCACAGCTGGGCCTTATCTGGGCATCTCCAAACCCCAAACAAAGAGGAGGAATCTGCAGATCTCTCTGTAGCTCCTGCTTGGTGGCCTCAGGCAAAGGCTAAATTAGCACCTCCTTAGAGATCCAAGAGCCAGTGTACCCAATGGTCAGAGTGGGACCATCCAGATTACAACTCCTCAGATCCATAAGGGACACACTCAGGGGGCAGACTCAGTGAGCACCAAAGTCCCACTGAAGCAAGTCTTGCCTCATAAGGGTGTCTCCAGCAAGAAGTTCTCCCATCATAGACACAGCTGATTCTCACAGCCAACTGGCCTGGAGGTCAGTTCCTCCCAGTGATACCAACAACAATCAAGGCTTAACTACAACAAGACTGTGCACACAGCCCATAAAGGGGTGCACCAAGAGAGTAGGTAACTGGGGAGGCTGAGCCACTGGGCCCTATAGGACACCTAGCACAGTGGTCAGCAAACTGCGGCTTGCGAGCTGCGGTTTGCCACTCTGTTGACTAATGAGTTTGCCGACCACTATCATATACTACCCTTTACCTCTTTCACACAATATGTCACAATTGCCTAATCCTCACAGCTTCCAACTACACGGTAACATTTAGTCTAGTCCAGTGGTCAGCAAACTCATTAGTCAACAAAGCGGCAAACCACGGCTCACGAGCTGCATGTGGCTTGTGAGCTGCGGTTTGCGACCACTGACCTAGCACACAAAGCCACTCTATCAACACAAGGAAGCAGCCAAAATGCGGAGACAAAGAAACAGGTCACAAGTGACA
This sequence comes from Cnephaeus nilssonii, assembly GCF_951640355.1. Lineage (NCBI taxonomy): Eukaryota > Metazoa > Chordata > Mammalia > Chiroptera > Vespertilionidae > Cnephaeus > Cnephaeus nilssonii. Next base: position 63,683,626 of record NC_137072.1, on the reverse strand, counting down.
GAAATGGAGGAAAGCAAACTACTGGATATAGAGTTCAAAACCATGGTTATAAGGTTTTTCAAGAATTTTCTAGAAACCGCCAATAAATTCAGTGAGACCCTTGAGGATATGAAAAAGGACCAACTAGAAATCAAGCATACACTGACTGAAATAAAGAATAATATACAGAGATCCAACAGCAGACTAGAGGATCGCAAGAATCAAGTCAAAGATTTGAAATACGAAGAAGCAAAAAACACCCAACTGGAAAAGAAAAAAGAATCCAAAAATATGAAGATAGTGTAAGGAGCCTCTGGGACAACTTCAAGCATACCAACATCCAAATTATGGGGGTGCCAGAAGAAGAGAGAGAGCAAGATACTGAAAACCTATTTGCAGAAATAGTGACCGAAAACTTCCCCCACCTGGTGAAAGAAATAGACTTACAAGTCCAGGAAGCACAGAGAACCCCAAACAAAAGGAATCCAAAGAGGACCACACCAATACACATCATCATTAAAATGCCAAGAGCAAAAGACAAAGAGAGAATATTAAAAGCAGCAAGAGAAAAACAGTTAGTTACCTATAAGGGAGCACCCATACGATTGTCAGATGATTTCTCAACAAAAATTATGCAGGCCAGAAGGGAGTGGCAAGAATATTCAAAGTGATGAATAGCAAGAACCTACAACTAAGATTACTCTACCCAGCAAAGCTATCATTCAGAATTAAAGGTCAGATAAAGAGCTTCACAGATATGAAAAAGCAAAAGGAGTTTATCACTGCCAAACCAGTATTATATGAAATGCTGAAAGGTATTCTATAAGAAGAGGAAGAAGAAGAAAAAGGTAAAGATTAAAATTATGAACAACAAATACATATCTATCAACAAGTGAATCTAAAAATCAAGTGAATTAAAAATATGATGAACAGAATAAACTGGTGAATATAATAGAATCAGGGGCATAGAAAGGGAGTGGACTGACAATTCTCGGGGGGACAGGGGTGTGGGGGGTACGGGAAGAGACTGGACAAAAATCGTACACCTATGGATGAGGACAGTGGGGGGGGGGGTAAGGGCAGAGGGTGGGGTGGGAACCGGGTGGAGGGGAGCTATGGGGCGGGGAAAGAGGAACAACTGTAATAATCTGAACAATAAAGATTTATTTAAAAATAAATAAATAAAAGTCCTGCCACAGCAAAATAAATAAATAAATAAATAAAAGTTACTTTTAGTATTAAAATAAATAAATAAAACAAAAAGGAGAAGCTTTGGGGGGACTTTAAATAGTTACTTATTTGATTTAAATACACTTGATATACTTGAAAATCACTGAATTGACACTAATTTTCAATTGGATAGAGGTTTAGCTAGTGAATGCTCAGATTCAGTATGAAACCAGATAGCCATGAGCCACCTAGGCTCAAATTATAGTACAAACAAAATTTCCTTCAGTGTTAGCTACAGCTTCATGCTCCATTCTGTGGGGAATGTGGGCGCCCTGCCTCCTGTTGCCCACAGTATCACACTCAGGAAGTCTGGCTTATAAATATATTCAGGTGAGTTCAAATGGGACAGATTCAAGCAACCCTCATTCACTGCTGTTGTGAATGTCAACTGGTACAGCCACAATGGAAAACAGTATGGCAGTTCCTCAAAAAATTGAAAATAGGGTCTCCATCTAACCCAGCAATCCCTCTTCTGGGTATTTACCCAAATGGGACAGATTCTCAGAGGCAACATTTTGTACCATTTCTCATGTTTTGCCATCAAGTTACTGAGTTGAATTCATTTGAATTGCCAAGTCAGAACAAAAGATGATCTGAATTTAATCTGGTACAGTCGCCAGATAAAATACAGGACTCCTAGTTACATTTCAATTTCAGATAAACAGTGACTATTTATTTTCAGTATAAGTATGTTCCAAATATTGCTTGGGACATATTCTAAAAAAAAATTATTTGTTGTTTATTTGAAATTCAAATGTAACTGGGTGTCTGTATATTCTTATTTGCTAAATCTGGCCACCCTACATTCTGCTCATAATAAGCCATAAACTTTCATTGTAACCACTGTTGCCAAGTATGCTGTGCACAAGGATGAGGAGGAGGTGTGACAGGATAAAGCCAATCCTTCAATATACTGGCTTCCAATTAATCCTCATTTTCAGCTCAAGTCTCATTCCTCATCTTGACATCTTATTACATAAAAAGTATGTTATACAATGTTACATAGCATGTATATATGTGCTTACATCTATATATATAAAAGCCTAAGCAACCATTAAGACCAAAAGACCAGAATGACCAGAACGACAGGTCGACCGGTCGCTATGATGCATACTGACCACCAGGGGGCAGACACTCAATGCAGGAGCCGCCCCCTGGTGGTCAGTGCACTCCCACAGGGGGAGCGCTGCTCAGCCAGAAGCCAGGCTCACAGTTGGCAAGTGCAGCTGTGGCGATGGGAGCCTCTCCCATGGCGGCAGTGGCAGCTCAGATTGGGAAAGGGCGTAGGCCAGGCTGAGGGACCCTACCCATGCACGAATCTGTGCACTGGGCCTCTAGTACGTATATAAGGGCTTAGAAAAAATCTGAAAGGAAGTCTAGAAAATAGTTAACAATAGTTATTTCAAGGGAAATTAGTATGTTTCCAAGAGGAGAAAAAAAGATTTTATATTACTACTAGTGGCCCAGTGCATGAAATTCATGCACGAGGCGGGGTGTCCCTCAGCCCCGCCTGCACCCTCTCCAATCTGGGACCCCTCAAAGGATGTCCTACTGCTGGTTTACAGGGAACGGGCCTAAACCGGCAGTCGGATATTCCTCTCACAATCCGGGACTGCTGGCTCCCAACCACTCACCTGCCTGCCTGCCTAATTGCCCCCCAATCACTCTGCCTGCCAGCCTGCTCACCACCAACTGGCCCCCCTGCTAGTCTGCTCACCCCCAACTGCCCCCCCCCACCAGCCTGCTCACCCCCAACGGCCCTGCCCACCGGCCTGATCACCCACAACTGCCCTCCCCTCTTGGCCTCTAACTGCCTCTACCTCGGCCCCGCCACCATGGCTTTGTCCAGAAGAACATCCGGAAGGTCTCCTGGAAGGTTTCCCAGTCTAATTAGCATACTACCCTTTTATTAGTATAGATAGAGGCCTCGTGCACAGGTGGGGGCTGGCTGGTTTGCCCTGAAGGGTGTCCTGGGGGTTCCCTTGGGGCATGGGGTGGCCTGGGAGAGGGGCCTGTGGTGGTTTGCAGGCTGGTCACGCCCCCATGGGGTGAGGGTCCCCTCTGGGGGGGGGGGGCATGGCCAGCCTGGGTGAGGGGCTGAGGGCTGTTTTCAAGCTGGCCACACTCCCTTCAGGGTGGGGGTTCCTGCTTGGGTGCCAGGCCAGCCTGGGTGAGGGGCTGATGGCTGTTTGCAGGCTGGCCAAGCCCCCCAGTGGGGACCTCACCCCATGGGGGTGTGGCCAGCCTGCGTAAGGGGCTGAGGGCCATTTTCAGGCTGGTCATGCCCCCCGGCGACCCAGGGCCCCAGCTGCTCCTTCAGCGGTGGCCAGGGCGGGCAGGAAGCTTGGCTTCCTCTGTCGCCAGGGGCAACCCAAACCTCCTGCTTGCTCCAGCTCCGTGGCCGCCACCATCTTTGTTGGGTTAATTTGCATACTCACTCCTGATTGGCTGATGGGCATATCAGAGGGATGGTCAATTTGCATGCTTCTCTTTTATTAGTGTAGATGTACTCTAGAAATACTGTTTTGTTTAACTTTTTTTAATTTTTTATTGTTTAAAGTATTACATGTAGTAGTACATATATCTCCTTTTTTTTCCCCATTGACCTTCCCCCAGCCTCCCCTACCTTCTGTCGTGTGCCCTCATCCCATCCCCTCCAGTGTCTTGTGTCCATTTGTTGTGCTTATATGCATGCATAAAAGTTTGAGTGCATATTCATATGTCATTTGTAATTAAGTGTGTGTGTGTGTGTGTGTGTGTGTGTGTACACAGATAAAAAAACAAATCCACATATGGGAATTTCATTTGGTTCTTATTTCTGAATCTCATGAAGTGCCTAGCACAGTGTTCTGACATTGTAGGTACTCAATTAATAATTGTTATGTCAGTACATGAATATCTCTTGAATGAAAACAGACATGGCTATTAAAGTATAATTTCTAAAATTCATGAATCTCATAAAAATATAAAGTGAACATATGTCCAAGATTTTATTAAATGCATTCGTTAATGAGAGAGCCAGAAAGATATTAAAATTCGTTTGAATGGAATTTTGACTTAAAAAGATTTATATTCTCTATCAAACAAAACTCACATACATTGTATCAGTCTTCCACAAATTAACTTTCATCCCTGAAGTTGTAAAATAGCCTAATTGATCAGAAGACAATTGCTATAGACTGAATGTTTGTGTTCCCCGCAAATTCATATGCTGAAACCGTACCCCTAAAATGTGATGGGCCCTAACCAGTTTGGCTAAGTGGATAGAGTGTTGGCCAGAGGACTGAAGGGTCTTGGGTTCGATTCCAGTCAAGGGCATGCTTAATCCCTGGTCCCAGTGCAAGAAGCAACTAATTGATACGTCTCTCTCACGATATGTTTTTCTCTCTCTCTCATTTCCTCTCCCTTCCACACTCTAAAAATCAATGGGAAATATATCCTAGAATGAAGATTAAGAATAAATGAATAAATAAAGTGTGATGGTATTGACCTGGCCAGTGGTTCTCAGTGGTTAGAGCATCGACCCTCAAAACAAAGGGTCATGGGTTCGATTCCTGGTCAAGGGCACATACCTGGGTTGCAGGTTTAATCCCCAGTCCCTGTTGAGGCAAGTACAGGAGGCAACCAATTTGATGTGTCTCTCTCACATCAATGTTGCTCTCTCTTTCTTCCTCCCTCCCTCCCACTCTCTCTAAAAATCAATGGAAAAATATCCTCCTGTGAGAATTAACCAAAAAAAAAAAAAAAAAAAAAAGTGATGGTATTAGGAGGTGGGGCCTTTGGAAGGTCATTAGGATTAGATGAGGTCATGCATGAGGATGGAGCCATTATGAGTGGGATTACTGACCTTAGAGCTATGGGAGAGTCTGTCTGTCCTCTGCCAAGTGAGAACGCAAGAAGTCAGCAGTCTACGACCCGAGAAAGGGTCCTCACAGGAACTGGGCCATACAGGTTCCCTGATCTTGGACTTTCAGCCTCCAGGACTGTGAGAAATATACTGTATTTCTATAATTCTAAGCTACCCAGTCCATGGTATTTTTGTTATGGCAGCCTGAGCTGATGAAGACAACAATCAAAGGGCACATCCCTCTACAGCGTCAGATAATCACCAGCTGGACTGCTAGGCTGTGCCCAGCACGCCCTGCAAGGACAGCCAGGAATCTCTTTTGCTCATTTCCAAAATGTTGTCAGTTTTTCCTGACACCGTTCTGTCAGCAATCATCTGTTTTTTTGGTGTTTTGAAACACTTGTGAATCACTTTTCAATGATTTGTTAGTTTGAGTAATTTCTTTATTCACATTCATGCAGATTGATACTATTCATGCAGTCTCTTAACAAGAGATAATGCAACGTTTCACCTTATAAAAATCTCAGTGTCCTTGTATAGAATGTTTTCAAGGCACCAGTAATCTCCTCCTTGAATATACCAGAAATAACTTGGCAAAACCCAGTTTGTAAGTCATTTTGGCACTTGTTCCCTAAACACTACAGTACAGTATTTACAGTCTGAGTGGTATGTTGCTATAGCCAGGTTTGTTGACAAAAACAAAAACACATACTGAAGTGTTAGGTTTTTCTTAAGCTTCTTAAGTTAGCAACCACTCCTGGCCCACCCAGAGATACTGTTCTGGGCTCCTCCCAACTGCTGGAGGCCACAGTGAAGACAACAGTCCCTTTCCACTTCCACACATCAATCCACCTCAGTTAAACACAGAGGACTGTGTAAGATACAAAATGATCAAGGCATACATTAAGTTGTTAACAGGATGGATGAGCTTAACCTCTGTAATAATTTGGGATATTTATATTTATTTGGGGAGCAAATCAGTTAAATCTTTTAAAATATGTGTCCTGGATTTCTTTCAGTTTTTAAAAAAAATATATTTTTATTGATTTCAGAGAGGAAGGGAGAGGGAGAGAGAGAAACATCAATCATGAGAGAGAATCATTGATCAGCTGCCTCTTGCTCGCCCCCTACTGGGGATCAAGCCCGCAACCTGGGCATGTGCCCATGACCGGAATCGAACCAGGGACCCTTCAGTCCACAGGCTGACACTCTATCCACTGAGCCAAAAGAGCCAGGGCCCATCTTTCAGTTTTCATGCTGTGACCTTTGACCAACTTTACTGTCCTTAGCAAGCATGATTTTCTGTGTCCCTTAAGCTTCTGGCAGGCCTAAGATAGGTCAATTATGCAATATAGTCAGAAACATTTTTGTATAATAATGGCCAAGTGGCATGACAACTGATACAAATACTAAACTGGTGATAGTATCAATTATAAAAAATCATCTATCACAAGACCACCAGGAGGTGTGGCCCCTGGTGTGTACTGTATTCTTTGTCCCTTTGTCTTGGCAATCATTGTACCTGAGTTATCCTATTGAAAAGGTATTGTAACAGGGTCCCTTAGTGAAGAATAATCTGCACAGATTTCTGGGTTGTCTGTCTGCTCTGACCCTACACCCTGTAAGTAAATTACCCTATAATAATTGTGTTATAGTCTATAGTTTTTTGGTCTTAAGCTACCTTCTTGTCATATGGCCATTACACCTTTGCTCCATGATCAGCTGCCTCTTGCATACATAGTTACACAAGGGTGGGCAAAAGTAGGATTACAGTTGTTAGTACACGAAACAGTGTTTATTCTTGTATTATTATAATTATAACCTGCATGTCTTTTTTCATTACAAACAACTGTAAACCTACTTTTGCCCACCCCTATACATTTACTAGAGAGGCCACTAATCCCTTTACTAAAAAGAAAAAAATAATACATATAACTGGGACCATCTGGAAAAATCCAAGACAGGTGATCTTCCTAACCAACAACAGTCAATCCTTAAATGCTGTAGTTCATTGACACAATTAAACCATCATTTAAAAAAATGCACTGTGCCCTTGCCGGTTTGACTCAGTGGATAGTGTCGGTCTGTGGACTGAAAGGTCCAGGGTTTGGTTCTGGTCAAGGGCCCATATGGGTTGCAGGCTTGATCCCCAGCCCTGGTCGGGGCGCATGTGGGAGGCAATCAATTGATGTGTCTCTCTCATTGATGTTCCTCTCTGTCTTTTCACCTCCTTTCTGCTCTTTCTAAAAATCAATGGAAAAATATTCTTGAGTGAGGATTAACAATAAATAAATAGATAAATAAGTAAAATAAATAAATAAATAAATAAATAAATAAATAAAGGCACCATTATGGTATGGACTACTAAGAAAAATAAAATGGCCAATTAAAATAAGACACTGTTTCTTATCACATCAACTGTAAGACACACTATGACTTCAGAGAGGTTAAAATGTAAATACAAATGATATCTTAGAAGAAATATGATATTTACTATGTCTTCCAACATAGGCATGAACTATAGCTTTTATTTCTCTGACCAGTAAGGCTTTTTTTTTTCACAATGAGATTTCTATGGCTGTATTGTATTTTATAAGGAAACCATCCCCATTGTTAAAGAATAAGCAAATGAGTTTGCGAAGAAAAACCTCAATGGAAAAGGGTCTGCAATGGCAACGGTGGCACGCAGTGGCTGGTGTCCCCACAGTGATGGTGCAAGCTGTGGTGGCCTGTCCTGTGGGTCCAGCATTGGTGGCCTCAGTTGGCTGGTTTGGGGTTGACTTTGACTGTAGTCCTGGCTGCTGCTTGGCATCTGTTGTTTCTATCAGTTTTCTCTGCTGGGTTCTACGCTTTCCCAAGAGTTCTGTGAGCGTCTTATCAACTCTTGAATAAATACCTTGTCTGCCTAAGTCAGCCAGACTTGCATCTAAGAACCTTGACTGATACCTCTGGATTTCAGCAATTTGGTAAACAGAGATAATTGATATAATTGAAGGTAAATAGCAGTTCAGCCCTTCTAAGGACAGTTACCAATCCCTTCCACTTCTCTAAAATGACCACCTCCAAAAAAATATAAATCCAGCCATATCCAACATTAACAAAGCAGTTGAACCATTCAGTGCCAAAAGCACACATATACTCATTATTTTAGAACATAATTTATAAAGTTATTGAAGGAATAAACTGCTTATTTCACAAAGGAATTAAATCAACAAAATATAATATGCTCAGAGTTACTATGATTCAGTGGAGAAGCTAGAAATGAAAGGAAGTCTGTAGTTATCATACCATATATAAGATACACGGTAGAAATTGACTCCAGTAAAAAAAAAACAACAATTAAAAAATAATTTTAAAAAATTGACTCCAGTTAATAATAGGGTAAGTCAGTTTCATTCATCTTACTATTGCTAGCAACAATTAATTAATTTGATTGGCTGATGATTTCTTTGTACTTATTTGCAAAGTTGCCCTACTCCAGTGGTCGGCAAACTCATTAGTCAACAGAGCCAAATATCAACAGTACAATGATTGAAATTTCTTTTGAGAGCCAAATTTTTTAAACTTAAACTTCTTCTAATGCCACTTCTTCAAAATAGACTCGCCCAGGCCGTGGTATTTTGTGGAAGAGCCACACTCAAGGGGCCAAAGATCTGCATGTGGCTCGCGAGCCTCAGTTTGCCGACCACGGCCCTACCCCATTTCATAATTTCAAAACAATGTCAGCATATCCTTTTTTCTTCAAAGTCTTGTGGGGTGTTGCAGCTTCAGTGAGTGTAGAAGCTGAATATTGTTCTCTTAAGAAATGCAGCTTTCAATAATGTAAATGGTAATAATTGTAACACTAGCATGGTGTATCACTATGACCAGGCACTGTCCTAAGCATTTTTGTATATTAACCTTACTCTGCATAAGAATTCCTCATTTTATACACAGGACACTAAGGCACAGAACAGTTCATTTACTTGACTGATGGCACCGGCCAGTAGGTGGCAGAGCTGGGACTTGAACTCAGATTGGCTCCAGAATTCCTGTTATCACAAGTTGTGCCCTGTAGGAAGTTACTTGTTTTTGCTACTAACTACATGCAGTGCATAGTGGGCCTGCCAGAATCTGAAGTGGAAAAATTTCCTCTGCAAACCTGGGCAGTTTACATACTGAAGCTTAGATCTTTTTCTTTGCAATATGGAAATAATGATATTCTTCCTGCCTACCTCGTAGAGTAGAATAAAGCAATGGATTGCAAGTGCTTTGCAAAGTGTTATGTAAAGCGTTATCACATAAACTTTGAACAGGCATAAGTTAGGATGTAGCTTCAGCTGTGTGTGATGAAATGTCCTGTAAGTAAATTGGGTCACAGCTAGAAGATGGCAGAGCTTGGACTGGAACCTGTGCTTCTAACTACACCACCACACTCACTCCTCTGAGATTTGGTTACTATAATACTTGATGGTACACTATTGTTTTCTTGCAGATTCATTAGAGATAATGTGAACATAAATTGCTCTTCAAAAATTTCCCACAAAATGTGTTTCTGGTAGGCCTAAGTCAGAAATTCCTACCTCCGACCTAAAAACCAAACTAACAGAGAGCAACAACTAAAGATGGGTCAAACGACAAAAATCTACAACGTGTGTGTCCAAGCAACCGGAAACGCTTGGCAGAGGAAGATGTCTTTTTACCCTGGCAAGCTTGGGGACATTCCTGTCAGGCGCCTTTGAGACTCAGATGTGGAAAGCAGCTCAAATTCCCACACAAGACGGGGATGTTTATCAGTTTGGTAACATTGTGAGGGTACTCAGAGAAGAGAATGATAACGGGTCTCTCTATTTCATACTTCAAGCAAGATCTCCCCATATTTGGGCAAAAGAGAAGGTTAAAAAAAATCAAACTAAAAGAAAAAACGTAAAATAATAATGTTAGCACTCTCCTTCTTTCCCCTCTAGAAAATCTCTTGCAAGGAGTTATAAATTATTGCACTATCACTAAAATAGAAAATCTACAAATCAACCAGTAAGTATTGCCCAGGCGTCTCCTAAGTGTCTAGTCCCTGCGTGAGCCTGGAGTTAGCAGATTGCATGCTTGTAAAACTAGCAGGTGAGGTCTTAGAAACCATTACATGCCAGATTTGGTATCACTGAAGATAAATGTAATAAACTTCAAGAATATAAGTTCCGCCGAAACCGGTTTGGCTCAGTGGATAGAGCGTCGGCCTGCGGACTCAAGGGCCCCAGGTTCGATTCCGGTCAAGGGCATGTACCTTGGTTGCGGGCACATCCCAGTAGGGGGTGTGCAGGAGGCAGCTGATCGATGTTTCTCTCTCATCGATGTTTCTAACTCTCTATCCCTCTCTCTTCCTCTCTGTAAAAAATCAATAAAATATATTTTTTAAAAAAAAGAAAAGAAAAAAAAAGAATGTAAGTTCCCTGAATAAAGAAAAAGAAAGATGAAAGTGAAAAAGACATTGAGAAAGTCTGAGAACACAGAGCCCAGTAAGGCTGGTGTCATTGACTATATGATAATACGTCATAAGGAAAAGGTGCAGGTCATTACTAGAACTTCTTCTATTAATACATATTAAAATCAATCTTTCACATAAAGTAAAAAATGAAGACAATGAGTACCTAAGTCTAATACAGACCTTTTAATTTTAAAATCACAAATATATCTTTCCCTGGTTATGCTATACCCCTGCCATTTATCCTTTCCCCCCATTCACTTCTTCATGAGTTGACTATATGAGGTTGGGGCTGGCACCACGGCAAGGGCGTGGCCTGTGAAGATGAATAAACTGTGGTACCTGCTGTCTAGACTCAGTATAATCATTTGATGAATGACAATAACTATAATGGAGAAGCAGAAAGAAATTACTATCTCAGCTGAAACACAGGAAGTAGGCAGAGCCTAAGGCAGTGATGGGCAACCTTTTGAGCTTGGTGTGTCAAACTTCGCCAAAAAAACTGAGCATAACTCGGGTAGTGTGTCACTTTGAGGAAAAAACATTATTTCGCAAATGTTTCATCCTCAGGAGCAGCAAATGTTTCATCCTCGGCATGCGGCCGCCTTAGCGGCCGCGTGTCATCAGAAATGGCTACGCGTGTCAGTGCTGACACGCGTGTCATAGGTTCGCCATCACTGGCCTAAGGTAAGGTGAGATAAAGTAGTAAAGCACTCTAATTTGGCAGTCTCTACTCTAGTCCCACTTTTCCGGAGTCAGGGAATAGTCAGACTGTTTCTTCTGTCATGCACTTAGGTCCTTCCTCGTTCTCTTCTGCTACTTCTCCCACTATCTTTTTTTCCATTATAGTAAACAAAAAACAAGTCAAAGGAGCTATTGGGTTGGCTCGGGGAAGGAGACAAGGAAACCATTGTGGCACCTTGCTATGCTAGGTCTCCTTTCCTTGAGGCATGGGGGAAAGGAAGGGCTGGCTTCTGATAAAGTGAGGCTTTGGCTGCAGTCATGTGTGTTCTGTAAAGGGTCCAGAGAAGCCATCCTCCTCCCTTTCCATTTCATAGCTGGGGACATTGAGGCTTAATGGCTTATCTAAGGCCATACAGCCAATCAGTGGCATTGGTGGGACTAGGATTCAGACTTAACTTCCACGAAGCTTAGAATGGAGCAGGGGAACACTTCTAATACCCGTCCTTTTTGCCGGCTGGGGTGAGGGAGCCAGGGATGGAAATTGCACTACTACCTTCAGTAGCCTCTTCTAACTTATGTTCTTGACAATGAGGCAGTCATTAATTTCTGGTTCCTCAGAAAAAAAAAAAGGAGAACAACTGATTAACCTACTAATTCCACAGTCTTCTGTTCCTTAAGAAAACCCACGCCAAGTCCATCACTTAAAGGACCTATTTTCATTAGCATCTTTGTTACTCTTCCCATTAGACTGACCCCTTTCTCTATATCCTTTTGAAAATGTGGCAACTCAATCTGAACCTAGAGCTTTAAGATTTGTTTGGGGAAATAAAATGATGTCCATGTGCTTTGCTTTTTAATGTATCCTACTTTGACTTTTTGTTTTTGCTTGTTATACATTTTAAAAAAAAGGTACATATTTTCAATGTGTCAGTAATGACTTGGAGAAATTTATATTATTGATTTACTTCTCTCCTTTCTTCTTCTTACCATTCGTCAGCTTCTCTCTAATGACCAGGCGGTGGATACACGTCAAGAAAACTAATCACCTTCTAACAGGATTTGGAAGAGAATTAAGGCGGATCTTGGGCCTTCCCTGCCCCAGCTTTAGCAACCCAAGGCCCATGACTGTTCAGAGATTAGCTGGTTGGCAACTGCACCCTAAAGTATCACAGGGGCTGGATTCTCTTTTGGGACCCCCAGGCAGTGAATTTCGTGAGGTTCAGTACTCAAGCTTATCAGAGACAGAGCTTGGGTTTATGCTTGAAACTGGCCAACCATCCCGAGACACCCAGGGAGGCAAACACATCTCTTATTTTCCAGGTGATGACCCTGGCCTAGAATGCCTCCAAGTCAACGAGTCCATCCTGCCAGACAAGTTCCTGTTTCTCGACGCCTCTGGACCTCCTGACACGCTGCAGAGTGACAAGCCGATGCGGCGGGGCAGTCGCTCGAAGGGCTACTTCTGAGTGCTGTCAACAGCATCTACCAGGCGTCCTCCAGTCTTACCAGGAGTTCGGTGACAAGTGGACACGTTCTCAGCCCTCACTGCCCAGCACAGGGCTCCTCCCTCCTCCATCTCTCTCTCCTCCTCTTCTCCTGCCCGCCCAGCTCGCACCTTGTCTCACTGCCCCCACCTGTGTGCGCGCAGAGACCGGGCGGAGCCTGGGGAGGCTCATGACGTCACTGCTCGGCGGGGAGGCGGGGCGGTGGGAACCGCAGTGCAGCACAGAGGGGCGGGGCGCGGCGGGGCGGGGCCTGCGGCGCGTGACCCGGTGCGGGAGGCAGGAACCCGGGGAAAGGTGTAGGGGGGCTGGGACCGGCCGAGTCCGGAGGCGGGGCGGGGAGTGGCCGGGCCCAGGCTGCGGGCGCCCTGCGAAGCTCTAAAGCGGGTCACGCTTCCTTTGCCCTCCCGCCCCTTCCCTTCTTCCCACCTGGGCCTCTGCGTGGGGACGCGCACCTGGCAACCGGCGGCCGCGCTCCGCCGCGTCTCCGCCCTCTCGGCTCGGGTCGGGCGCCCCGAGCCGGCCCCGCACGCCCCGAGCCAGTGCCCCGGCGCCGCGCTCGCTGCAGGCGGCCTCGAGCGCTCGCTCGTTGATGCCGTTTTGGGGGTGACCTGGCGCGGTGGCCGCGCCTCCATGGTGGGGGCGTGTTAGTGGCCGCGGCTGTGCTGGGCGTGGAGTGCGGGGCCGCGGGGTGAGGGGAGGCCCGCCGGCGAGACCCTGCGCGCAGTCCGGGTGTTGTGGCGCAGGAGGCCGCCGCGGCCGCGCGGGAGCGGGAGATGTTGGAGCTGAGGCACCGGGGAGTGTGCCCCGGCCCCGGGGGAGCAGTGGCGCCGCCACCCCCCGAGGGAGTGGCGGCCGGCGGCGACCACGAAACCGAGAGCACCAGTGACAAAGTAAGTGGAGCCGCGACAGGCGCACACCCACGCCCGCCTGGGTCCTGGTTGGGGCGGGCCGCCGGGAGCCGGGCGGGGTGGGGCCCCCCGGAATGCAGGTGAGCTGGGGGCCGCCCGCTGCGCCTGCCCCTCGGCCTGGATCCGTGTCTCCTGGCTAGTGTGGGGGTCCAGAACCCCGGGCCCCAGTGCTGGTGCGTTTCCCAGGATGACCGTGGCCGCTGCTGGGTGATTCAACTCGACTGCAACTGAGTTTCTTCCCATTCCCGTCCCCGCCCGCCCTGGGGTCCGGGGCCCATGCCGGAACCTGGAAGGAACCTGCGGGCGCCCTAGTTTTCTAGTCGCCGCCACCTCACACCTCCTGTCGGCAGAGGAACAAAGTTGGTGAGGACTAAACTTCAGACAAACACCTTGGGCTCTAACCTGTCATTGGATCCTGACGCTGAAGGCTTGGCTTCTCGTGCTCCCCCATCAGCACTTTCGGTTCCTCTGTCCTTCTTCGGGGCAATAGGTTTTGGAGGGTTCAGAGTAATATACACGTAACATACACGTGCCGTTTCCTTTGAGTCCGCAGCAGGCAAGTTCTCCTACTAGTAGATTTCATTGGACCTGACCGGCTACTTCTTGAGGATTTTTAGCTCCCATTTCTATGGATTACCCTTGCTTCACATTTAAGAATAAGTAGATGTAATGCCACTATTTTATTTAACGGTAGAAAAAGAGTCAAAGTTTAGTTTAAATGCAGTGGTGCAGGTAGGAATATTTTTTTTTGTGGGGGGGGGGGGTGGGGGGCGGGAACAAACAAACAAATGCAATGCTAGGATCCTGTAGACTGGTGGTTTAGGTAATCAGGCCAGAGAATAAATTGTTTTAGAAGACCTTCTGTTAATAAAATCTCACTTTATTTCAGAAGCTCAAAGCACTTAAACTTTTCCTAGAGTCATTCTTGTTTGGAAGCAGGCGTTGCAGTTAGAATTACAGAAGTGAAGTGCATTCGCCAAGGTCAGGGCAGTGGCCTTTTGGAACTGGAACCTGTTTCCTGATTCCCTTTCCTCTGGGCTGTACTGTCGCTGAGACTCCCTGACAACTCTGATTTGGGGCGGGTTCCACCTGGAACCTGATGTTGATGAACTTGACGTAGCCCAAGTTACAGAGCCCTGGTAAGAACATACCACATGATATCATGGAATAATTAATTCAGCAGTGATTTCAGGAATGACGCTTTAGAATCAGTGAGATGACATCGCCTTTATTTTTTTTCCCTACCTTTGATAGTCGATAGAATCAAATGAGGGTCTGTCATAGAACCTACATGTCAAGGAATTACACAAACTATAACAGTTGCCAGCTTCTGAAGGTTGATGTTACAAAGCTAGAAACAGTGGGCCGTGAGAATAGTCTTTGTGAAAACTGCCTTGGAAACTAGACCAAAAATAGAATTAATTAGGTTGGGATTTGTTGTGCTTCAGCTCTGGCTAGAACCAAGGAAATACCAGCTCCCCCTGTGTGGACTTCCTTAACTAGGAGATGCTAACACGCTTTTAATAAGAGAAAACATGTTCAGGAAGCCATGCCTAAAATAACTTTTGAATTAATTTAGTTTCTTAACACGGCAAACTCATTAGTCCACAGAGCCAAATATCAACAGTACGAGGATTGAAATTTCTTTTGAGAGCCCAATTTTTTAAACTTAAACTTCTTCTAACGCCACTTCTTCAAAATAGGCTCGCCCAGGCCGTGGTATTTTGTGGAAGAGCCACACGCAAGGGGCCAAAGATCTGCATGTGGCTCGCGAGCCGCAGTTTGCCGACCCCGGCCCTAATACATTTGAAATGGCCACTATTTCTAGGGTTTGATTTGACTCATTAGAACTGATGTCTCTGTGACTAGGTTAACTTGCTGGGTATTTATTTATTTATTATTTATTTATTTATAAAAGCCGCACTGTAGGTTTTCATTAACACGGACCCAGCTGTATTTTGTTTTCTGAGAGTGGACATTGCCATGTGTAACCTCTTAAGATTTCTTAGACAAGGATGAGCATTGGCACATTGTGTCTAGAATATTGCTGTACCTTCAGCGTTCATCACAAGGAATTCTTGTCTTGGCAGGCTTTGAGACATTGAACTCTATCCTCTGTGCTTTCTTATCAGGGTGTATATTTGAATGCACCTGTATTTCCAGGTCAAGGGCTATTTTAAAATCAGTTTGCACATCGGAGGCTGGTTAATATTTGGACCATTTAAGCTCTTTAAGTGCCTTCTCTGTTCAGGTTGCGGTAAAGGCAGAACACTTGGGGAATTCATGAAAGCAGTGGAGGAGGTGTCTTATATTCTGCAATTATAGTACACTCCCATGCCATTTTGTAGTCTTTTTATAATGGTGTTATTAACATGACATTGTCATTGTTCAGGACCGGGAGACTTAAGCCGAGAGAGGCCCTGTGCTTAGGGGAATTAACAGATGAAAAGTGCTTCTTACCTGCAAGGGAATGTTCTCTATGTTAAATGCTGAATAAATATTTGAGAGATGACAAGACCACCCCTTCAAGGACTCCCGCCCTCCCTCCCCCAGGAGACTTATATGAGTTAGATTTACTAGAAGAATGATCAAGGTTCATAGACTCTGCATGGAGACAGCAGGAAAAGCTTTTGAAGAGGAGGTGAGGGTTGAGCTTGGAATTGAAAGGTGCCTGGGGACGCACCAGGTAGACAAGTGTTGGGGAAGGACATTCTAGGCAAAGGGAGTCAGTATTCTTGGCCCAGGGCCCTGACATTAGTTTGGGAATCCTGGAGCATATGCTGTGCATTCTTGGGAGGTGGGGTTTGGAGGTTGGGAGCTTGAGTCTTGTGGAGGTTAGGCTTTAGTCCATGGACCCTGGAAAGCCACTGGAAAGTGTTTACAAAGGCATTAGCTTACTTATCACTCAGCAGCGGTCTGGAGAAAGTGTGGGAAGGGGAGAGGCCTGCCACCAAGAAACCAGATAGTTGGGTATTGCAAGTGCTATAGATATGAAATGGTGAGGGCTTGGAGTGGGTCTGGTAGGGGTGGGGGAATAGAGGTTGAGAGAGAGGATGCCTATTTTAGATCATGCAGATAGGACCTAGACTAGGGCACTCAAAGTAAGACTAATTAAACAAGAGCCTGCCAGGAGACACGTTGTAATCCACGCCTTGAGAGTCTTTTAGGAAAGAAGCAAAAAATGATTGGGCAGTTTTGTAGGCAAGGGTGAGTTGGATTGGACAGGGTGTGTCATTCTCTAAAATTGAGAGGTGGTTTAAGGTGGTGGTGGAAACTGAAATGAAAGGTCAGATGTGGAGATGTCAACTTTTTTTTTTTTTAATTGATTTATTAAGAGAGGGGAATTTAAAGAGAGAGAGAGAAACATCAATTTGTTGTCTCACTGAGAGAGAGAGAGAGAGAGAGAGAGAGAGAGAGAGAGAGAGAAACATCGATCTGTTGTCCCACTTATCTATGCATTCAATTATTCCTGTATGTGTCCTGACTGGGGTTCAAACCCACAATCTTGGCTTATGGGGTCAACGCTCTAGAAATGTCAACTTTTGAGTGGGATAGTTGAAGACAGAGCCCTGAGAGGTGCCCATGTCTAGAGCTGGGTTGTAAATGTAGGGAAGGACCAAGATTATGAGGTCCTGGGAGCCGGGGAGGAGGGTTGCGTAGAGGATGTCATCAATAGTACTTAGGAATGAGGGTGAGGCATAGAACACTGAGTTCAGCAAAGATCTTAGTAGAAGCCAGGTTCTAAGTTGAGGAATGTGAGAGGTGAAATACTGGTAGTTATTGTCAGGAAGTTACAGCAAAGGGGAATGCAGAATAGTGGCTAAAAAGAACTGGAAGCCATGACCGGTTTGGCTCAGTGGATAGAGCGTCAGCCTGCGGACTGAGGGGTCCCAGGATCGATTCCGGTCAAGGGCATGTACCTTGGTTGCGGGCACATTCCCAGTAGTGGATGTGCAGGAGGCAGCTGATCGATGTTTCTCTCTTATCGATGTTTCTAACTCTCTATCCCTCTCCCTTCCTCTCTGTAAAAAATCAATAAAATATATTTAAAAAAATAAAAATAAAAAGGACTGGAGGATCAAGTGAAAATTTCCTTTTTCATGGGAGGGAAGATAGGCATTTGTATGAAAGAAGTCAAGAGGAGGTGAAGATGCTGACAAGGATGGGCAAGCCCTAGAGAAAAGAAAGCAGACATGGTGTGGAGAATATAGATGATTGGGGTATCCAAGGAAAGGAATGAACACCTGGAGGGTGGATGCAGAAACATTTTGAAAAGCAGAAGACCAAAGTATTTGATGCTTTCAATTTTCTCAATAAAGTGGAGTCTCAGAACCATAGAGCTGCAAGGGATCTTAGAAACAGTGTAGCCCAACCCTATATGTTTAAAAATAATAAACTTGCTTTAGAATGTGGTTGTTATTGCCCAAGGTGACCTACAGCAAGTGGCCAAGCTGGAACTAGAACGCATCTATCAGGGAGTGTTATTTAGGGAGTGCAATATGAAGTGACCAGGAGGCAACTAGTTCTTAATTCAGTAGCAGTGATATTCGTAATAGTTGATGCTTGTAGTGATTTAGAGTTCATAGAGTATACTTTTACATCTTTATTTGTTCCTCATAATAATTCTACATGTTAGGAATATCCCTCATTTAATAGCTGAGAATATGAAAGGCACTGGGAATGATTTTGGTCCGGAATTCCAGGTCAAGGTTGCTAAAGGAATGATGGAAGTCATTGAGGCTGGAATTGAAGTGACGGACCACAAGTTAGGGTGGACAGGGAAGAGGACTGAAGCCCAAACTGGGTCAGTGAAGCTCTGGATGGATTGAGAGGTCTGAGCAATTGCAAGGGAAGCTAACGCCTGATTTACTGGACCAGTGTGGGAGAAAAGGAGGTGCACATGGGAGTTGTGGCCAGTAAAGGGAAGCACACATTGGAACAGTGTCTCTGCTGTGCTTGTATGTGGGGTTACTGCTTTGATACAGATTTTGGTTTGTGAGGTTGAAGGTGAAAGAATCCAAAAGTCAGTTAATTTCTGCCCTTACCCATTTGAGATGTATGTAGTTTCTTTCATAAATACTCTAATATTTTTAATATAAATTTTTAATTTTTGGTGAACTTGTATTTCTGTAAATTCTTAATTTTGGAACACTTTACTATGGGTTGTCTTGGTGTCACCTGTAAGTGTAATAAATATTTTCTATACATTTTTATATAAATCCAGGCCATTATACAATGCTAATATTTAGAATGTGTTTATTTTCCTTTAACTATTCTGTATTTGGGGGTGTCTTTTAAAAGAAATGTATGTTTTGCCTGGCCGGCGTGGCTCAGTGGTTGAGCATCAACCTGTGAACCAGGAGGTCACGGTTTGATTCCTGATTGGGGCACATGCCTGGGTTGCGGGCTCAATCTCATCATTGATGTTTCTCTCCCCCTTTCCCTTCCTCTCTCTCTAAAATCAATAAAAATATATTTTTAAAAAGAAAAAGAAAAGAAATGCATGTTTTAATTCAGGATAAAGAAAATAGGTCATGCCCTAACCGGTTTGGCTCAGTGGATAGAGCGTTGGCCTGCAGACTGAAGGGTCCCAGGTTCGATTCCAGTCAAGGGCATGTACCTTGGTTGCGGGCACATCCCCAGTAGGGGGTGTGTAGGAGGCAGCTGGTCGATGTTTCTCATTGATGTTTCTAACTCTCTATCCCTCTCCCTTCCTCTCTGTAAAAAATCAATAAAGTATTTTTTTTTAAAAAAAGAAAATAGGTCATTTAAAATTTACAGACATTTTTTGTGAGGCTTGAGTTGGTTCTGTGCATTCAGTAAAGGTTTATTGGGTGCCTGTTATATTTGAAGTTCTGATTGAATGTCACCTTTTTCTTGTGGCTCTTTCTACATTTGAGAAAATGGGGGAGGCCAGGTTTTTAACTGCAAGGTGTTAAACAAAAAAATTTAACTTTTTAGAAGAAGGAATTTATTAGGCCATTGCTTGCAAAAATAGGAAGACTGGTCTTGGAGCATGTAGCCTAAACCAGCAGCAGCATGACAACATATCCATCCTTGTCCATGGTCTGGGAGTTTGCAAGTATTGTTATGCATCACAAAGGGGGTAGGGAGAAAAAGGAGGTAATCTGACAGAATTTACATTAGCTGTGGGCAAAGGGGCGGGAGAAGGTGAAGCGGGCAGGACCAGCTCTGGGATAGGCACAGGGTCTGCATGAAGAGGTGGCCGCTCCTGTGCATGGGCTGGGGCAGCGGCCGGAGGCCGACAGGCAAACAAGTGGAGGCCCCCGGTTGCATGGTGCCTGGCTAAAATAATCCGTGGAAACAGCCACCTGGGATTTATTCTAAATTCTAGCAGATACGCAGGGATATGAGCAGTCTTATATCAGAGCTGGTCCACAGCTATTAACAAGCTAACTCTTCTGTCTCTATCCCTTTACGGCCGCTTTAATTTTAGTTTTTGAACATCTCAGAATTTTTTCCTTGTCAGTGGAGTAAAGATAATAAACTAATTTATAGTTTGTAAAATACATGTACATAATACCAATTTGAATCTCTTTGTAACAATTATGTAGACTAGGAAAATAGGTTTAGTTTACACCTGAGAAAAAGGTTTGAAAATTGTTGATATAAGAGTTGTTGTGAGTTTATTTGAGCCAAACTGATGACAATTGCTGGGAAGCAAAATCTCAGTGGATTGAGAAAATGCTCCGGAGAATGGCAGTTTTGCAGCTTATTTTTACATTAGAATCAAAGGACAAGACATAAAGGGGTAACATGAAATCCATTAGTGATAGATTAGAGAGGGGGGAGAAAGCAAAGGTGAGGAAATCTCTGGGATTGGACACAAAATAAAAAAATAGACCATACTTTTTTTTACATTGGCGGTGTAGGATAGTTAATTAACATGATAACAATAACAGTGAGGGGGTTCTATGGTCTCCTGCTCTGGTGGGAGATTGTGCGGGATTGGTCTGGGAAAAAGCAATTACCCTGACATTCTAAAGGTATCCTATATAATAAAAGGGTAATATGCAAATCGACCGAACGGCAGAACGACCGGTCACTATGATGCGCACTGGCCACAAGGGGGCAGCCGCTCAATGCAGGAGCTGCCCCCTGGTGGTCAGTGCACTCCCACAGTGGGAGGGCCGCTCAGCCACAAGCTGGGCTGATGGCTGGTGTGCTCAGCGGTGGTGGCGGGAGCCTCTCCCACCCCCGCGGCAGCGCTAAGGACGGCTGACTGCGGCTTAGGCCCGCTCAAGCCATCAGTCAGACATCCAGACTGCTAAAGGGTGCAGGCTGGGCTGAGGACCACCCCCTCCCCCCCCCCCCCCACTGCACGAATGTCATGCACCAGACCTCTAGTGTCAACATAAATGCAAAATGACAATAGACAGGTTCAGTTAAGGTAAATTAGGTAAGTTGACCTTTGTCGGAAATACCGGCCTAGGACCTGACTACCTGCCATGACTCACGTTTAGTTAGGAAGTTTTCATTTCAGACCATCCTCTGTGGTTATTGTAAGTTTCTGAGTTTGTAGGGCCCACCATGCAGGCCTCCCCTAAGCTTGTCAGATTTAAGTATGTGGCTCCTTTTTTGTCTGCAAAACCAAAGACTTCCTTTCGCAGGGTCACATAGTATTTAGAGCTGGGATTTACCCTAATATTTCTGACAAAAATGATATATAGGAGAGCAAGTAGATATGTGGTACTAAATGTATAAAATTAACTAAAATACTTAGGCACTTTTTTTTTTTTAACAATTACTATTTGTGTGATGTTTTTAAAACTATTTTGGCCTTTCTGAATTTGTCTAGAAACTTTTAGGAGAAAACTTGTAATTCTGTGATTTCAGGCACTCAGATTTAAAACAAACAAAATTGTTTCTAGTATTCCCTTGCTTATTTTATGATTAGTTAGGAGAAGAAATCATTAATTTTTATTTTATAACTGCTCACATTTTGATTAATTTGGTTGGGAGATGTTTCAGAACCTATTAAATGAGAATGATGTCACATTTTGAAGGGACTCCAGGAAAGCAGAGGAACTAATTTCATTAATGACCAATTGGGCTGTTGATCGTTCCTGAGGTATACCAAGTTTAGTTATCTTTCTAAATGTTGACTTATTTTCTTATCCACAAGGAGAGATCACAGTTATTTTTCACATCATGTCTTTGAATGTTTGCTTAAGACTTTGTGAGAACTATCAAGATTTTAAGCTTTCTTTCCTTCTTAAAAAATATATATATTTTTATTGATTTCAGAGAGGAAGAGAGAGGGAGAGAGAGAAACATCAATGATGAGAGAGAATCATTGATCAGCTGCCTGCTGCACTCCCCAGACTGGGGATCGAGCCCGTAACCTGGGCATGTACCCTGACCATGAATCAATTCCTGAACTCCTGGTTCTTAGGTTGACACTCAACCACTGAGCTACACTGGCCAGGCTAAGCTTTCTTGTAAACAGAAAATTGGAGTGCACAGGAAGAGAGAAACAAGAGTCCTCTACAGTGTGAGGAGCTCTCCCCTACATTCATAGCAGCACAATTTACCATAGCTAAGATTTGGAAACAGCCTAAGTGCCCACCTCATTCAGCCTCATTCCCCCAGTCCCCTCATCCCCGCCTCATCCAGCCAGAATCCCCCAGTCCCCTCAGCCCCACAGGGGAAGGCAGTTGGGGGCGATTGGGCCAGCAGGGGAGGGCAGTTGGAGGCAATCGGGCTGGCAGGGGAGGGCAGTTGGGGACGATCATGCTGGCAGGGGAGCAGTTAGGCATCAATCAGGCCAGCAGGGGAGCGGTTAGGGGGTGATCAGGTTGGCAGGCAGAGTGGTTGGGGCAATCAGGCAGGCAGCAGTCCGGATTGTGAGAGGGATGTCTGACTTCCGGTTTAGGCCCACTCCCCGGGTGATCGGGCCTAAGCTGGCAGTCAGACATCCCTCTGACAGCCCAGGAGCCCTTGGGGGATGTCCACCTGCCAGCTTAGGCCCGCTCCCCAGGGAGAGCGGGCCTAAGCCACAGTCAGACATCCTTAGCGCTGCCGAGGAGGCGGGAGAGGCTGTTAGGGTCAATTTGCATATTACCCTTTTATTATATAGGATGTACATTTTGTCTGACTTCATTTTACTCAGCATAATTATTTTGACATCCATCTATATTATTATGTGCATCAGTAGTTCACTCATTTTTGTTGATGGGTGGTATTCCATGGTACGCATGTAGCCCAATTTGTTTTGTTCCTTGTTGAACATTTGAGTGGTTTCAAGTTTGAAACTATTACAAGTAAAGCTGCCATGAACATTTGTGTACAGTCTTTGTGTGGATATATACTTTTATTCCTCTTGGACAAATATTAAGGAGTGGAATGACTGGGTCATGTGATGGATATATGTTTAACTTTCTGAGAAACTGACAAACTGTTTTCCAAAGTGGTTGTACTGTTTTACATTCCCACCAGCAGTGTGAGAGTTCCAGTGTCCCCACATCTTCTGCAACACTTAAGTATGTTCAGTTTTTACACTTTAGCCATGCTAATAGATGTGTGGTAGTATCTTAATGTAGTTTTGTTTTGCATTTCCCTAATAACTAATGACATTGAACATTTTTTTCATGTGCTTATTTGCCAAACGTGTATTGCCTTTGCTGAAATGTCTGTTCAAATATTTTGCCCATGTATTTTAATTGAGTTGTTTTCATATTGAATTTTAGAATTTTTTATGTATTCTGGAGGCAAAACTTTTATTTGATATGTATTTTGCAAATATCTTTTCCCAGACTATGGGCTCATTTTCTCATTCTCTTAACAGTGTTTTTTAAAAACCAGAAGATTTAATTTTGATGATCTGCTTATCAATTTTTTTTTGTTTTATGTTGTTTTATTTAAGAAATCTTTGCCTAATCCAAGATCACAGAGATTTTATGGAAGTTTTACTATTTTATGTATTTGTAACTGGTGTGAGGTATGGATCAAAATTCTTTCTCTCCTGTTTGTTTGTTTTTTCCCCCTCCTCATATGGATATCCAATTGTTTCAGCATTGTCTGTTGAATTACCCTTTCAACTTTGTTGAAGATCAGTGGTCCATATTTGTGTGGGTTTATTCCTGGACTCTAGTCTGTTTTCCATTGATTTTTTTTTCTTTTATGCCAATATCACAGCTTGATTATAGGTAGTGTAAGTTCTTCAATTTTGATCTTTTTATCAGACTGTTTCAGCTCTTCTAGGTTCTTTGCATTTTCATATAAATTTTAGAATCAGTGTGTGCATTTCTACAAAAATAAAACAAAGAGCCTGTTGAGATGTTTATTGGGACTGCACTGAATCTGTAGATTAATTTGGGAGAGAATTGTCGTTTTAATTATGCTCCTGTATGATTTCAAATTCCAGCTACATTGCTTAGAGCTGTGTAAACTTGGACACTTTACTTAATCTTTCAGAGCCTCAGTTTATTTTTAAATATATTTTTTATTGATTTCCCATAGAAAGAGAGGGAGAGAGAGCTGGAAACATCAATGATGAGGGAGAATCATCAGTCCACTGCATGCCCCACATCGGGGATGGAGCCCGCAACCCAGGCATATGCCCTGACCCGCAAACAAACCACAACCTTCTGGTTCATAGGCTGGTGCTCAACCACTGAGCCACGCCGGCTGGGCGAGCCTCAATTTTTTTTAATCTATAGAATGGAGGTGATTATTTACCTACCTCTAGGGTAATGTGAGGAATAAATAAATCAATATTTGTTAAGTGTTTTTGCTCATGTTTTCTAATCACTTTCCCTTAGGAATTGGATTTACAGGGTAAATAAAGAAACTTTTATTTCTTCAACCCTCATTTACCAGACATACTTTCATTATAATTTTATATTTTGAAAAGTCAGTAAGCCCTCATTACACAGAGGTGGAACTGAGATCCCAAGCCACGCGACTTGGTCAAGACTATTCATCTAGCAACAAAGGATAACTTATAATTTTAATCCTAAATGTTAGCATGAGTTGACAGACTCAATTCATTCGTCACCTATTTATGTATTACCTAATAAATGCCAGCCAGTGTATAAGCCCTCTGCTGGCCTCTTGGGATTAAGAGTGAGGCCAATGGATGGTATTTCCTCTTCTCACTAAGCTTGTGGACTACTGGGAAATATAGACAAGCAAACATACACTTTTAATATAGACTAATAGGTAATCCTAAGGGAAATTGTGGAAACACAGTTGAAGAGCAGCTAACCTGGAGCTGGGGGTCCGGGAAGACATTTGTAAAGGACGTGACCTTGAAACCAAGGTCAGAGGATGAGTGGGCAGTAGCCAGGTTTTAGGAATGTGGAAGGGAGGATTTGGACCAGGATGTGGGCAACAGAGAAAATGCACAGTTTGTATTTTATAGATGGAACAAATACCTGGATGTAAGAGAGAGAACAGTGTGGTGTGAAAACTGGGGAGTCATCAAAGAGGGGTGCCATCGTGAACAGTAAAAGCAATGTCAGGTGGTTTGATTGTATCCTCTGGTTTTAGGTTGGGGAGTGTTAAGATTCAATGTGTAGTTTAGAAGGATTCCTTTTATATTAAAAATAAAGTAGAGAGGGTAGGGGGATGAGGTACTGAGGTACCAGATGCTCAGGAACAGTAGCCATTGGATGGGGGTGGACATGGGGGAAAGACTAATGACAGGCCCGGTGCTACGTGGATGTATTTTGGTGAAAGGAGATGGAATTAAGTTGGTAGCCAGGTGCCTGACCTGATTTAATTGGTTAACTGGTGGTGGTGTCCTCCTGAGTAGGAAATGTAGAAGGGGCAGCAGGTTTGGTGTGGAAAAAAGAGAGGTCAGTTTGCTTATGTTGGATTTCAGGTGATGCTAGTGGAAAACCCATCTGGAGATAGCATGTTGGGAGCTAGAGACCTGGTGTATGGGGAGTCTGGAGTGTAGAGAAAGATGGGAAGCTAAGAGGGTACATCACCTGGTGGGTAGTGGGAGAACACAGGCTTTGAATGGAAAGCGGTCCTAGCCAGTTTTGCTCAGTGGAGAGAATGTCGGCCTACGGACTGAAGGGTCCTGGGTTCGATTCTGGTCAAGGGCACCTGCCCAGGTTGTGGGCTTGCTCCCCAGTAAGGGGTGTGCAGGAGGCACCCCATCAGTGATTCTCTTTCATCATTGATATTTCTATCTCTCTCTTCCTCTCTGAAATCAATAAAAATATTTTTAAAAAGATAGAAAGGGGAGGATTATTGTCTTTAAATTTAGGGCTTGAGAAAAAACTCCTAATTTGGTGTTCTTAAACATGTTAAGAACCTTCATTCCGCATGCATTCAAGTGCTGCTTCCTTCTTCCCATTACCTGCAATCACACTCTTGTTTTCCTTGTCAACTCTGGCATCTGTAACAGGATCCATACAAGAAATGCAGAAACACAAGAGTCTCTGCTTCTAATTCCCAGAGTTGAGGAAAATTGCTCTAAAAGGCCACTATTGAAGCATTACCTTTTATTCTTTAGTTATTAGCATGAAATGAAGAAGCCTAGTTAAATCTTAAGTTTTTCATTTGATGTTTCTCCGGTTATATAAAACAGAACCCAGAAGCTTAAATAATAAAAGTAAAAACAGGACCGCTTTCTTGAGGGTGTGGAGAGGAGGGCCTTGACATATCACCATCATTGACAAGTGGACCGAAGTGCCTTGCCGAAAGGGTTAGTGTTTCCACAGTTTGAATTATGGCCCAAAGCTTTTATTTTATGAGGAAACCAAAAGCTGAGTGTGTTTTTTAAGGGGTAAGTGATTTGCCCTTTGCCACTCTGCTGGGTAGAGAACAGGTGGCCTTAGTACTGGCAACCCCTGCTTCCTAGTCTAGTGCTCTTTCTGCAACATGGTGGTGTTGCCATATGGGAATATTTCCATTAGTCACCATCTCCACTACCACTCACACCACCCCTGCAGCACGCTGGGTTCTTGAAGGTTGGAAAAAAGAGTAGCAGGGCAAAGACCAAAAAAAGAAAGAGAGATGTGCTTCATTGTTCTAGATGTCAAAGACCTGCTGGCATGTCAGGCCCATAGCAGGTTCCCTGACATTTTCAGGGGACGCTCTGTGTGGCGGTTTATTACGTCAACATCTCTTTCTGTTTAAGCTGCTTTGGGGCCAACTGGCTCTCAGTGTCACAGTGGGGATTTGACATGTCTGTTTCACTTGTCATTTTTGGTATAACATCATTTAATTCCATAATTGTATAGTAAGAACGTTATCGTTAGTAAGCAAAAATTTACTATTACACTATGAAAACTGAAAATAGTCCCCCAAGGCTAATATATTATTTGGTAAGTCACTTAATGAGGAATTGGAAGACTTGCTGCAATAGCGATAGCTCTCTTCTTTGACTTCAGTAAGTCCTTGGCATTGTATTAAAAGCTTCCATTCTATAGGTAAAGAAAATGTCTGACGGGGTGATGCCATCTGCGGAGACTGGTGCTAATAGGGCTGGTTGGTTTGAGATTCCTGAATGTTCTGCATTCCTAGGCACTTTCATTCCTAGGATCACTCCTGGCCCAATGATCTGCTCAATGCTCCATCTGCTTGTACTCACCTCCTGCGAATACTCTCGTTCCTCTCCTTTAATTGAGCCCCGTTACCCCAGTCCCCCCTCTGTAAACCACTTCCCCAAAGTGCAGGCATGTGTAGCATTCTTTCCTGAAGGTTGCTTGGGTGGGGGTGTAGGAGAGGGGAGGACGCAGGAGTGGAGACTGTTACATGACAGCATAGCAAACAACTTCAAATCCAAGTTACATATACTTTATAGATACATAATGCTGTGCCAGTGTCAGATATTACTCTGGTTGTAATCAATAAAAAGAGCTTATTGGAATCTATATGGAATAACACTGTGTTCTCCCAGTTAAGTATCAAAAGAATAAATATTTAATTCTTGTGGTAAATTTATGTTTTAGGCAATATAGGAGTTTCTCTTTGTCTTTTGTTTACACGAGTCCTTTACATTGATAGATTTTAGCAGAGATAATCAAACTTTCCTAACAAGGAAGTACAAGAGAGCTTGGATAGTCAAGGTAAGTTAATAGTTGTTTCTTTGTTTCAAGTTATGTAACTGAGATTTGACACACAGAGCAATACATAATTAGCAAGTGTGTGCTTTTTTTTTCCTATTTAACAAAGTGATCTTCTTTTCTCTTTAATTTTAGGAAACAGATATTGATGACAGATATGGAGATTTGGATTCCAGAACAGATTCTGATATTCCAGAAATTCCACCATCCTCAGATAGAACCCCTGAGATCCTCAAGAAAGCTCTCTCTGGTTTATCTTCCAGGTATGATTGGATAAAGATGAATATCATAGGTGCACAAGATAAGTTGTGGGGTTATCCTGGCCCATGTAGAGATACTATTTTCACTATTTCTAAGCTTTGGAGCTCTGAGAAAGAAGGCTTATACTTTTTCATTGTAGATGAAGCACACATAGTACTAAATGCTTAATGTGCATCCTTCATTTAATTCTTAAGATCTTATGAGTTACTAGAGGCCCGATGCACGAAAATTTGTGCAAGAGTAGGCCTTCCTTTCCCTGGCTGCCAGCATTGGCTTCCCTCCGGCACCCGGGACCCCGGCTGGCTTCCCCTGGGCCGCTTGCAGGCACCCGGGACCCTAGCTGGCTTCCCCTGGGCCACGTGTAGGCACCCGGGACCCTGGCTGGCTTCCCTCGGCCCCGGCTTTGTTAGGAAGGACTTCCGGAATGATGTCCAAAAGATGTCTGGTCTAATTAGCATATTACCCTTTTATTATTATAGATGAAAAAAACAAATCTGAGAGGTTATTGGTGAAGGTTACAGAGCTAAGAAGATGCAGACCTGGGATTCTTATTCCAGTTGGTCAGATTTCTGAAGCCAGTGATCTATTTACTACATCAGGTTGCCTTTTCTGGTGTGGGAACATTTAATAAAGAAAATTCTATATTCTTTGTTTCCTGTTCTCAAGTACCAGAGGGACATAGCTCATTTTTTAAACTGAGTTTTAAATTATTGTCCAAAACTCTGCAACCTTTTACCATTTTATATTTGTGCTATATTTTAAAATGTGTAATCACTAACAAATTTTACCTAATTTTATATTGCCCTCCTTTGTATGCTTTAGTAATATGAATTATAAAATCTATAAAAGCAAAATAAATCTAAGCTTTTCTTTAGATTAATATGTGAAATCTTAAATGTTCATATGGAACAGTTTTTCCATGTTTTTGACTGTGACATACATTAAGAGGTACATTTTATACCACATCCCAAGAGACACACAAATGTATATTTTAACTGCTACAAAAATGTTATGAAACATTTCTTACCATTACTGTGTGATGTCCCTTCTTTTCTGTTTGATACTATTCTGTTATTGAATAAAATATTTTGGATATAACTTACTAAATTGATTTTACTACCTATGGGTTATAACAACAAAAAAATGGTTTAGTCATATCTAGTTAATGTAATATGAATTTTTCTGTTTTTAGCTTCTAGGATATAACCATCTATACTAATAAAAGGGTAATATGCTAATTAGACCAGATAGACCAGACATCCTTCCAGACAAAGCCACAGTGGCAGGGAACGGGGCAGAGGTGGTTAAGGGTGATCAGGCTGGCAGGGGAGAGCAGTTAGGGGCAATCAGGCCAGCAGGGGAGAGCAATTAGGGGGTGATAAGGTCAGCAGGGGAGGGCAGTTAGGGGTGATCAGGCTGGCAGGGGAGAGCAGTTAGGGGCAATCAGGCTGGCAGGGGAGCAGTTAGGGCCATCAGGCAGGAAGGCAGAGGTGGTTAGGGGCAATCAGTCAGGCAGGCAGAGGTGGTTAGAGGCAATCAGGCAGGCAGGGGAGCAGTTAGGGGCGATCAGGCCAACAGGGGAGCAGTTAGGGGTGATCAGGCAGATAGGCAAAGAGGTTAGGGGCATTTAGGCAGGCAGGCAGAGTGGTTAGGGGCAATTAGGCAAGCAGGCAGAGGGGTTAGGGGATATCAGGCCGGCAAGCAGAGTGGTTAGAGGCAATCAGGCAGGCAGGCAGGTGAGTGGTTAGGAGCCAGCAGTCCCGGATTGTGAGAGGGGTCCCGGATTGGAGAGGGTGCAGGCCAGGCTGAGGGGACCCCCCCCCCCAGTGCATGAATTTCATGCACCGGGCCTCTAGTATTAGAATAAATTGCTTCAAAGAGAAGTTTTCATAATTATTTTAACCAATAGAACAAATTCTTTGCTGATATTCAAAGCGTGATTATTATTTTAATAGTCTTGATCCCAGTAGTTTTCATGACCTAGTTGACAAATGTACCTTTGCTTTAAAATCTTAGCAGGTCTATAACAGATTTGGAAACTTATATTGATTTATATAAGAATGATGCTAGATTCCTATGTGTCAATAATAATTTCTTAACAATTAAGGTTCTCCCCCCATGTAAAGCAACAATAGCAAGTAATAGCAGCTGATATTTATTGAGCATATACTGTGTACATGTATTGACTAACTTATTCTCAACCTGTAACACAGGTACACTTATATACCTATTTCATAAATGAGGAAACTGAGGCACAGAAATTTTATATATCAAGGGTCATGTGGCTAGTAAGCAATAGAACCACATTCTGAACCTAGGCATTGTGCTCTATTTATAAAAGAATTATTTAATATTTTTATTTTTAAAAAATATATTTTTATTGATTTCAGAGAGAAAGGGAGAGAGCGATAGAAACATCAATGATGAGAGAGAACCATTGATTGGCTGCCTCCTGCACGCCCACTACTGGGGACCGAGCCTGCAACCTGGGCACGTGCCCTTGACCAGAATCAAACCTGGGACCCTTCAGTCCACAGGCTGCCACTCTATCTACTGAGCCAAACCAGCCAGGGCAAGAATTGTTGTGTGTTTTTTAAATGAACAATAGAGGATATGTTACCAGTTTCAATCTTCTCATGAAACTTCACTATAAAAGTTACATGAATATTTCAAAATCTGTATCTCATTCATTTTAGCCTCTGTACTACCCCAAATAGTCTGTGCTACAATGATTTAGAAGTGGTGGATGCATAGGATTAAAAAAACTAGTTACATAAGAAATTTTCATGAATTACAGGGAAACACCCTATTATCCTCTCACCAAGACATTGATATTTGAAGTATTGCGGTATTTACTCTGAATCTTTTTCCTCTTGTACATATTTTTGCGTGTGTGTGTGTGTGGTGTAAAAATAGCATTGTACTATTTTCTGCTTGTCTATTTTCATTTTCATTCTGTGGTATTAGGAACAAATATCCTTAAATATACATAAATATTTTAAGTGGCTGCACGATATGTTCCTTTGCATGACTGTAGTTTAAAGAGCTGTCACTGGGCATTTAGCTGATTTCTAAGTTCTCATGCTCAAAAAACAATTCTGCATTAAACATTTTTCTTTAGAGATAACTTTTATTTAGCAACTGTAATTACTTTCTTAGGATAAAATCTTAAAAGTGAAATTGCTTGGTCAAGGTTCAGGCTCACTTTTGAGGCTTTAATATACAATGTCAAAAAGTCTTTAAGTTGTTGAAATTGGAAGGAGCCTGAAAGATCTTCAGTCACTTGGCAAGTTGTCCCAGTCTGTTTCTTGACCTGTGTCTGAACATTCCTAAGCCACGTAAGCCTGGCTTTGTCCTTACTGAAGCTCTTCCTCAGCTAGGAGTCTAGCTTGTAGGTTGCATCCAGGGCAGTGCCCTGGATTTTGTCCCCACCTCCCCAGCAGGCGTTTGGCAATGTCTGGAGATCTTTTTGGTTGTCACAATGAGAGATGGTGCTTCTAGCATCTAGTAGAGGCTAAGGAGGATGCTAAACATCCTACAGTACACAGAACAGTGCTTCACAACAAAGAATTATCTGGCACAAAACAATACCGGTTCTGAGGCTGAGAAGCCCAGGACACATCCAGTATAGCCGTAATGCCATCTCCCTCCCTCCCTCCCTCCCTCCCTCCCTCCCTCCCTCCCTCCCTCCCTCCCTTCCTTCCTTCCTTCCTTCCTTCCTGGAACCTATACATTTCCTGTGCACTTTCTCCAAACGCTGGTAGATGGACATTCTCAAAACTCCCCCTCTTTGCCACTAAATTTTTGTTTATTTTTTATTTTAAAAAATATTTATTGATTGATTGTAGAGAGAGAAGGAGAGAAACATGGACTTGTTGTTGCACCCCATCTATGCATTCATTGGTTGATTCTTGTATGTGCCCGGACCTGGGATCGAACCTGATACTTTGGCATATGAGGTTGATGCTCTAACCCACTGAGCTACCCGGTCAGGGCCTGTTCTTGCTTACTTTTGAGGAGTGCCTCTGTGGCCCAGTTCTTGGCTCAGGTGAACTGTCTGGTCAAACCAGGTTCTTGATGACTCATGATGCTTTTGGCACCAGTTTGTTGGTTGTTGTTTTTTTTAAACCTTGTCATTACTTTTGAAATAAAAGCCACATAATAGTGGTAGTAATAGTAAGTCATTGTACATACTCAAATTGATGTGAACAATGTGTGTAACCACTTCAATCACTTTCAAGAATACTGATTAATTACATACTTTTTTGGAAATCTCATTTCTGGCTCAGATAGGTCCTTAAGACATGAAACTTGAATACACTTCTCCTCTACTGATTCTCAGTTCCTTTTTCCAAAACAATCTGTGAGGTGATGACTTGAACTCAAAATTAAGGCATTGTCTAACGTGATCCTGGAAGTGTGGTAAAGGAACAGGAGAATTTTGAATTCAGAACCAGACTGTCCTCTGGTTTTTAGTAACAGTGATTTTCTTTTCTTTTCTTTCCTTTTTTTTTTTTTTTTTTTTGCATATTGTGCTCTGCTTTAAATTCAGTGCTTCTCTCCTGAAAGATGACTTTTGGTTACTGTATCAGTGGATATATATGTTATGTCTCAGTATGTGCTTAACTTTGTATCAGGTATTCTTGGGAAATTTGGGGAATCAGTTAAGTTAAAATAAATAAGGGAAGTAAGTCTTTAATTTTATTAGATTGGGAGAATTTTTCTCAGAGGGGAAATACCTATATAACTGACAACCAGATAGTATATGTTCTTTGAAGACCCTGGTTTTGAGTTGCCATGGAATTTTGGGGTGATATGAAGACAGTAGGTTTCCTGTTTAAAATCTCTGGTTCTCAGCAGCTACCATTCTCTGAAGTTCAAAGCCAGGCATCTAACAGAGGCACACATGGACATGAGCAACATCTACCTTGGGGCTGATTTCTAAACTTACATAGTGTCTACCTGACAAGAGAGGTTCTAGGTAATTCTGAGTCTGAGGATCAGGTATAAAGAAGGGCTAAGAGCACGTCTAGGTTTCATGCAAGCAGGTCAGGGTTATTATCAGGAGACTGGCTTATGTCCTTAACCTTTTGCACTCGGATGTCGAGTGTGACTCGACACGGTTAGCATCGGTAGCAGGAATCGAGAAAAAAGCAAGCGAGTGCAAAGGGTTAATTTACCTCTGACCAGCTCTGTGACCTAGCCCGGTTCTCTAATCCATTCATTAGCCCATGGAGGGCTGTATCTCTAAAAGTTAATGGAACCTTTCACCTATACCATTTTTGACTCTACATTCATTTTAGTTCAGCCCCAAAGCTTACAGTCTGTGAGAAATGTATGCGTCTGCATAGTCGGTTGAACAGTAGAGGAAAATAAAGTCGGCTAAGAACAATTTGACAATGAAAAATCTTGGAAGCTAGATAAAAGAGTTTGGACTTAATGTTGGTATTTTAGATCTCGAGTGCAGAAATGACACGATAAAAGAGATACTTAAGAAGTATCTGGACTGTATAGGAGGGTGATTAGAAGCAGGGAATATAATCAATATTTAATAAACAGGTGAAGTTGGCAACTGTTTCTTTTATGGGAAGGAGACTAAAAGCCTTGCTTAGATATTGTACATATATGTTGTCATACTTTAAGTTGAATCCAAATCTCTTGTAACATAATTTAAATGCTGTCATTTGAATCAATAAAAATCAGATGTCTTAAAGAAAAAACCACTGTGTATAATGTAAAATACGTGTAGAACGAATAAAGCAGGGCAGCAATTTTAGATTCAGAAATCATCATCCATACACAGGTGTGAGTAGAATCATTTTACACATGTCAAAAAGCAGCTGCCGGCATTTTTCATGACATGGCCACATAAAGAGTGACAGTATTTGTAAGGTACACTGAGGATGAAGTGGGAGGCTCTTGAGGGTGGGGGACCCAGACCCTGACTGACAGCTGCCCGGGAATTGAGGGAGATGAATTCTCAGCAACGAGCTGGTTGTGCCAGCGGGGACGCTGTGCTGTAAGGAACAATCAAAGGCCCAAATAAGAAAATGCTTTCTACTAAGGGCCCTGTCCCTAACCAAGGAGAGCAGGCTGCACACTGGGCTACAGAAGGAAGTGACATTCAGTTTGGCCTTGTCCTCTGCGACTGACCTCCTCGCTGGCACCTTCTTCCTT
This sequence comes from Cnephaeus nilssonii, assembly GCF_951640355.1. Classification (NCBI taxonomy): domain Eukaryota; kingdom Metazoa; phylum Chordata; class Mammalia; order Chiroptera; family Vespertilionidae; genus Cnephaeus; species Cnephaeus nilssonii. Next base: position 63,649,532 of record NC_137072.1, on the reverse strand, counting down.
TCACTGACATTGCTGTGCTCTCCAGTTTCGGTTCTGCATCAGCCTCTCTTTCCTTTTACTCATCGGAAGGTCATGCACTCTGTCTGAACCACCTTTAAATCATATTATTTTTATCAAGTACCCCAAAGGATTGGTCATCATTTTGGAGGACTTTTGCACCTGCCTCCTCCTTCCCTTCTGAATGACCCTGAGAGATGTGCACACGTCCATGATCATCACCTCACTGCGTAGTCTCATGATTCATCCTCATAGTAAACAAAAATCAGGCTTTTTCTCTGGCTAACATAATCTTTACATTTAATTTATTTCTCAGTGAGTGAACAAATGCTCTTTGGTTGGCTGGGTTTTTGTTGTTTTGTTTTTTATTATAAGGGATTCTTAAAGTATACTTAGGGAAAATCCTTAAGTCTGATAACTCAATACTGAAACCATCCACACAGAAAAAAATACTGTAAGAACACATTCAGTACTAACTTTATAAATGTTTTCTTTGCAGGTGGAAAAACTGGTGGATTCGTGGAATTCTTACTCTAACGATGATTTCCTTGTTTTTCCTGATCATCTATATGGGATCTTTTATGCTGATGCTTCTTGTAAGTATTTACATTTCCCTAAGGTGCTCTTGCTTTGTTTTTCAGCATTACTGGAGTGATTGCAGTAATTTGAGCATGTCGTGACCAAGAAGGCAATGTAAGACGTGGTAACAGCAAATTTAGTTCCTTCAAGCATCTTGTAGTTCATGAAGTGAACAAGGCTAATCTTTTCTGTTCGCAAAATGGCCTTTGAATGTGTTCATCCAGCAGAGACCAAGTATATACAGCCTATTCATGTCTTTTTGTCACGATAAAACAGAAACACACACATATACATGACTTTAACAGATAGGATTGTTAGCTAGATCCCTAACTTCAAAGAACTTAATCCAATGGCAGAGGCATATAACTATATGAGTAAATAGGATAGTAATTAAATGGGGTAAGCCCCATGCTAGAACTTGTTGGGAGAGCACAATAAAAAAGTGCCTGGAACAGCCTGAGACAGAGATGAAGGAAGCCTCTCAGAAGAGGGGATGCCACAGCTAGTCCTGAAAGAGGGACAGGACAAGGGGGGCGGGGGTGGCATTCCAACGCGGGGACATCGTGAGCAAGGTGTGGAGGTAACCTGTGGAGGGAATCTAGGGAGGAGACCGGAGAGGTGAGCGAAAGCTGTTCTGGGAGTGGGGATTTTGTCATGTCTGAGAAGCCCAACAAGTCCTGAAGCCCAACAGGTATTTTAAGTTTTCATTCATTCATTTAGCAGATGCTCCCAGGACGCCTGCCACGCGCCAGGCGTCGCGCTAGCTCTGGGCTCTGGTACGGTGGCGCTGAGGAAAGCACACCTGTCGGTGCCGTCATGGAGCGTACGATCTACACTCTAAAGAATTGATCAGAAACACAACTAAAAACCGCAATAAACATTTAATTTTTAAAAAAGAAAAAAGGATGCTATGAGAGCAAAGGGGGAACTGGAAGGCTTTTCCAAGGCCTGTGCCCAGCATAAGTGCTCGGTCTGAAGGCTGAGTAGGACTTGGCGTGGTGAGAGAGGGAGCTTGGGGGAAGGAGGGTCACTGCAGAGACTCCTGGACATATAGGCCTTGGCGTCTAAAGAGGCACGAAGCATTGGGAGCAAAGGGGTGGGCGTGAGAAGGAGAGTGCATTTGTTCAGTAGATTTGTCACTTGGTGCTGAGTGTGATTTAGCAGGGCACAGTGAGAGCCGGCTCTCGGGGGTCTGCAGCGTCTCTATTATTTCTTTTTCTTCATCCCGTCTCGGTTAGTTTAGCCTCTTCCTCTGCACTCGCCTCCCTGTGTCCTGCTCGTTCTTGCCCACTTAGAATTCCGTTCACCTGTCTCACCTGTCTTCTCCTTCCATGCTAGTCCTATTCAGAGCACTACGCTCGGAGCAATACGAGATGGCTTTCCTTTATTCTAGAAAAGAATCCATCTTGAACTGAAGTTAGACACTGTGTGGGGAAAAATAAAATTCCACCAACCCCTGAAACCACTTAAAGTAACTCTCCTAAGCACCATCAAGCCCTTTCACTTTTCTTTTTGTCCTCATTAATTTTGTACTTCCTTGGGGATATCAAGGTCACAAAAATGAATAAGAAATGAAAGAGCTTTTTTTTTTTTTTTTTTTTTGCAAGAAAAATGAATAATGGATAGGACTAATTTAATGTGAGGGCAGAAGCTCTGAGTCTGAAAGCCAGGTAGTCAGGGCGAGCACCGTCCAGGTGAGACGGGAGAGAAGAGCCCAGCTCCCGGCCTGCGTCTGAGCCCGCTGAGGGCTACGGGTGCCAAGTGACCACCACTGGCCTCGGGACTTGGGCACTGAGGAGTGAGTGTGTGCAAAGCGCTTTTCCGTGTTGCGTGGTGAGTGGTCGAGCCTGGAAGCAGGGTTGGATGATGGCAGACAGCCCGTAGGCTTTGCGTCTGAGGGACCTTTGGGTGGACCTTGAGGCTCTATCAGGGCGGATGCCTGCGTGCTGTGAGCAAAGGTCCTCACGGCCAGGTGTGTCAGAAAGGCGTGTTGCTCTTCCCTAGAGGCAGGCCCTTTGAACCTGGAGGTATGATTAGGGGTCAGATTCCAGAGGACCTTGTCATACTATGTGAAAAAGTTTGGGGTTTATTTGTAAAGCACGGAGGAGCCATTGAAAATACTAGGGGTTCCCGGGTCCGGGTGAGGCCGCGGGCCCCTGGAGCCGGGTGAGCCTGGGCCCCGGGTCCGGGTGAGGCCGCGGGCCCCTGGAGCCGGGTGAGCCTGGGCCCCGGGTCCGGGTGAGGCCGCGGGCCCCTGGAGCCGGGTGAGCCTGGGCCCCGGGTCCGGGTGAGGCCGCGGGCCCCTGGATCCGGGTGGGCCTGGCCCCGGGTCCGGGTGAGGCCGTGGGTCCCTGGATCCGGGTGAGCCTGGCCCCGGGTCCGGGTGAGGCCGTGGGCCCCTGGATCCGGGTGAGCCTGGCCCCGGGGCCGGGTGAGGCCGTGGGCCCCTGGATCCGGGTGAATCAGTGCCCCTGGGTCCGGCCGAGACCAAACCAGAGGGAGTCGGACCTGCATTACCACCATTCGTCCACCATCCAGAGCTGAGGGGTCAGTGCCGACATGTACTCATAGGGAACTGGTGGACATTGATATTGGGTCTCAAAAGAACTGTTGGTCCAGAAAGAAACTCACTACAGACTGATTCATTTGCCTGTCAGCATAACTATTATTGCTCGTCTCACATTCAATTCTTATAAGTATATCTCTAGTGACACATGATTTCGCTCATCTAGGGGAAATGATGAACAACATAGACTGATGAACAAGAACAGAACCAGAAACAAGGAGGCATCGATCGGACTATCGGGCCTCAGAGGGAGGATAGGGGAGGGTGGGGGGAGGGGGGAGAGATCAACCAAAGGTCTTGTGTGCATGCATATGAGCCTAACCAATGCTTAAGTTCAACAGAGGGTTGGGGCATCCAAGGGGAGGGGTGTGGGATGGGAATGGGGGGATGAGGACAAATATGTAACACCTTAATCAATAAAGAAATTTAAAAAAAAAAAAAAAAAGAAAATACTAGGGGTTATTTGAATTATGAGCCTCCTTTAGAAGATAATTTTGATCAAGACGTTGCAAAACATCTGCATCCTTAATACACTGACTCCGTGGGCTCCCTGTGAATAAGTGACGTGGTCTCCACATTAGACTGTTTGGTGTGGAGGAGGGCCAGAATTGGTAGAGACTGTTTTTTTCACCACTCTTTTATGACAAAATTCAAAACCCCTTTAAAGACACCCTTGGATTTTGATTTTTAAAAAGAGAATCACAAGCATACCTAAAGCACTCGGGCTTTTTTGTTCATTTTTTTCCCACTATGAAAGGTTGGGTTTTTTTGTAAGCTTCATCAGAGGAGAATATAAGAATATTAAAGACTAGAGGCCTGGTGCACGAAAATTCATGCACTAGGGGGAGAAGGGGGGTCCCTCAGCCTGGCCTGCCCCCTCTCACAGTCCGGGAGCCCTCAGGGGATTAGTATAGATGTAGTTAAAGTAGATTTAACCAGCGGGGAGCGGGCCTAAGCCACAGTCTGGCCTTCCTCTACAGAATGCAACCAGGCCAATCAGGGGAAGGTGCCACCCCCATCACCCCGCTGCTGCTGCCTCTGCCTGCCGCAGCTGCCGGCCCTCGGCCCTCACTTCTTAGTGCTGGCTCCGCCCCCTTCCCACTGGTGAGTGGGGGGTGATCTGGGGCCAGGCTGGCTGCGGGAGGGGCTGTGGGAGGTTGAGGCACAGCTGGTCGCACCCCGTCCAGCCTCTGCGGAGGTGTGGCGCGGGGACCGGGCCGCACCGCTGCCTCTGTGGCTGCCTCTGCAGAAGGAGCAGCTCTGGGACCAGGACCGCACAGCCCCTCTCCCACTGCCTCTGCGGAAGGAGCCACAGCGTCGGACCGGCCTCTCCCCGCGCCGCCGCCTCTCCCTGCACCGCCAGCCCTCGGCCCTCACAGCCGCTGTGGGATTGTCCTGAAGGACGTCCAGAAGGACGTCTGGTCTACCCGGTCTAATTAGCATATTACCCTTTTATTAGTATAGATGTAGTTAAAGTGGATTGGAACTGTTGTCGCTCTTATTTAGGTTTATTGCATATGCATGCACACACGTCTGCACACAGGTACACATGCATGTATACATATGCTGTATTTATGATGTTTATGTTAAGGAGATATGGATGGACATACACACACACTGTTGGTTCTCAATTGCTTTCATGTGCTTTAAATTCTTATTTACATCCGTATCCCTAACTAGGTCATTTTTATTTTGTGTCAGACACATTGTATATAGCTTGCATTTGCCTAATAATATCAGCACTTAAAAATGACTAATTCAAGAGAATTTTATTAAAAACTTCTAGGAAATGATAGCTACTATTTTAAGATGAAACTCATACTCATGTTGCTTAAATGAGCTTTTTCCCTTCAAACTTTTATTTATAGTACTTTAATTGTTGCAGCCACAGCTTTGAATCACACTTTCCAAATGATGGATTTACTGAAGCATATTTTTATTTAAAAGCAGATGTGCACATATACAAGATATTGTAGGAGCATCCCCCTACCCCCCGCCCACCTTCTTGGAAACTCTTATAGTAATTCTTTTAATATACAATATATAATTTACTTTTTAATAGTGTTTAATTTTTCTCCATTGTGAGAGGTATAAAAGTATATTAAAATTACTTTGGAAAGTAGATAATTTTAAAAATCATCCAACCCAATCATTAACCACCAAAACCTAGTTAATACTGCCATTTGATATGCTTCCTTTAATCCTTTTTTCTTTTCCGTTTTAAAAACCATGGTTGTAGTCATAATGTGACTAAAATTTTATATCCTGCTGTGGAAACTAAATATCTTCTCAAGTGTTTTGTGTTGCCCCAGTTTTACAACCATCGGTTTAATACATGCATCTGCTCCATGGAATGGAGTGCCTCATAAGTTATTAAACCATTGTGTTATTTTTAGACATTCAGGTTATGTTCTGGTTTTTCTTTTTTGTGAATAACACTGTTAAACATATTGCAGACTTATTGCAGAACATATGCACAGTTATTTCCTTTGGATAGATTCCCAAAGAAATTTTCTTTGGATGGACACTTTTATTTGGGTAACCCACAGGTACCATACATAGTTCAGACTGAACATATGCAGATCTCAACTTCTATTCCAACCCCAGCCATTCTGCATAAATCAGTTTCCCAAGCCTTACCTAGTGTTACTCTGTGTCCCCCTCTCTCTCTTGTCCCCCCCGCCCCCCCCGGCCACCAATTTCCTCAACCTCCAAATCCTGTTAGTTCTACCCCTCGATGTCTGTTATTCCTGCACTCCATTCTGCCCCATCCAAGGTAGATGTTCACCCACACTCATCCCGATGGTGGTGTCCTGCCTGCCTTGCTGTCTCTACCTGTGCCGCCTCTGCAGTTAATTCTTTCCACCTCTGTTATCTTCAGACACTCCCGTCTGACCATGTCCTTTCACGACCAGCACGGACTCCTTTGTGCTATTTCCTATGGTTCTGGGACCCGGTTTATCTCTCTATGTATCACCCTTACCTCAGTGTTCCAGCAACTCTGAGAACCACATGCCTTGCCCTCTCTTACATACATAACTATTTCCTCCTCCTTTGCCCTGACTGTGGCCCTCCCCCATCCTCTCCCACAGTTTTTTTGTTTGTCTGCCTGTGCTTATTTATATCCATGTAACTATTTCCACATGGTATTAGCAGTTGTGTGTGTCCTCCCTGACAGACAATGCCTCTCTGAGAATAGATGTCCTATGTCAGTAACTAGCAGAATAGGCATTTACATAAAGGTTGTTGTCTTAAGGTTCTTAACACATTAATTGGGCCAATGGAGTCCGACCAATGTGCATTGCTACCAGTATTGATGGCGTGGAGTATCAGTTTCTGTGTAGTCACCCAGCCCTGGAAGATACACGTAGATATTAACTCAAATGCTTGAGTCCTGTTTTATATTTTCCCAGCAGTTCCATATTAATTCTACTTGCAAGCTATAATCGGCAATCATATAAATATGTGTGTGTGCTATTAAAAATACTTCTTTTCCTCTAAGTAAAATACCACATATACAATGCTAATGGTTCGTGAGCAAATGTGCTCATAAACATTGCATCAGTACGTTTGGTATTTTAAAAGCCCTTGGTCCTATAAATAGCACAGCTTTGCCATTTTATCTTAACATCTAGCATTGTCCCCATTCTGTGATTCTTTTTTGTGTGTGTCTAAAAATGACATTGGGTGTACAAAGGTTATTTGAAGGACAGTATTTCAATTTCCTCTTGTCTTTATAACACACATTTACGACTTTTTCCTAAAAGAACTATTCATAGTAGTTTGGCATAATAATTTCTTATGTGGCTGAGGGGGCCCAATAACTTTTTTAAAAAACATATTTTTTTATTGATTTCAGAAAGGAAGGGAGAGGGAGAGATCGAAACATCAAGGATGAGAGAGAATCATTGATCCGCTGCCTCCTGCACACCCCACACTGGGGATGGAGCCTGCAACCAGGCACATGCCCTGATCCAGTTACCTGTGACCAACCAGATCCCATCCCTCAGATTGAACTACACTGCCACCTCCCACCCCAGGAAGGATCTCTGTTTAAAACCTTGTTTTGCTTACCCTCTAAACTGGAGTTTAGAGATGTTGAATATTGAATTTTTGCTACTGACATTTAGAATAATTAAAAATGGATTGGCTCATATGACAACAAGCTACTTATTAAATATAAACATCAAGAAATGTATGTCAGTGTTTTCTCTTGGTTTCAGGTTCTAGGCATCCAAGTGAAATGCTTCCATGAAATTATCACTATAGGTTACAGAGTCTATCGTTCCTATGACCTGCCATGGTTTAGAACACTTAGCTGGTAAGTGACTTAAAACCTTTTGATATGAAAATCTGATTCTCTTCTCAAGTTGGTAAGAGAGACATTCTGATCAGTCAGTATTCATATAGGTGATCTTACAGATTGATTTTGGAAAAAGATAAATTTAAAAATTGCAACTGAATTTTGAAAAGAAGAAAATCACCTTCAATTCTCCCATTCCAACACAACTGTTAAAATATCTCATCTTTCACTCTTTGTGGAGATATCTAACTTAAGTAGAATCTATACACCATTCTTGTCCTGTTTTAAGAAAGCCCCTCAATATTGGACACATTTTATAAACTTTATAAGTTTCCTTTGTAAAATGTTACAAATGTGTAATCTTTTGCTTTTTTCCCCTCGGTTGACATAAGACCGAATTAGATATCTCTACAAAGACTGAAAGATGAAAATAGTTGTTTTTGTTTTTTATTTTTTGGGTGATCAATGGTTGATTCAGGAGGGGAAAGTCCAAACTAAATATCTGTCTCCCATCTCCACCCCTGCGATCTGGCCCACCCTCTCCATAGCCCCCATAGGCCCAGGGTAAGGCAGGGAGGCGGTGAGAGGAGGGGTGATCCCACCTTTGTTCCTGTGGTTTGGTCTCCTCTCCAGGCTGTGGGCCCCATGACATGCAACATGAAGGGTAGGTAGGGGATGCAGAAGACTCTGATGGGGGCAGTGTGTAAGGCACCCTTGTAAATAGCGCTGGCTAACTTACCAGCCCATGAACTACTTACTGTATGTGCACAAATGCATGTGAACATTAGTAAAATAGAATACCAAATGATTTTAATATTTAAAAGTTTATATCTTTTAAAAACTTTGCAGGGGCAATCCTTAGTTATCAATACTTTGACCAGGAAACATAATGCTATGATAGTTCACGATTAACCTACTTGTCATGCCTTTGAGCTTAGTTATTTGATTCGTATCAGCCAGAGGGACCAGTGTCTTATTAAAACAAATGTATCACCTTTGGGGTTCAGCATAGTCAAAAGTAGTTTCTTGATTTTGGTAGTCACAAAGTGTAGAGGAGATGTTAGGTAGATTATGTAGTTGGAGAATAATTAAACTCGAAACCATGCAGGAATAGTGGGCAAAATGTACTGGTGGGCTAGACTGGGCTGTGGTAGCCTTACAGAAGAGTCCAAGACAGCTTCCAACGTAGGAGGATAGCAAAACGGTGGCACGGCTGATAGAAATGAGAACACTTGCCCTTTGAAAACCGTGGGGCGTAATTCCCTCCATGAGATCCAGAGGGAAGCCACCCCTTCCCTTTCTGTCTCCTGGCTACCTGGGCACTAGGAGCCTAAGGCAGTGTTCGTCAGCCTGTTTTCCTGGCTCCCATTAGCAAAATCTCATGGGTTCCACCTTCCCCTGAGTGAAAAGATATACCAGAGCTTGGAGGAAGGACAGATGATTTATATGATTTTTAAGAGGTTCTACTGGAGATTTTTACCTGCTGCTAGCTCCTATCCCCACTGCTGCCCCTTAAAAATCACTGCTCAACAGGAGGCCATCGGGAGCAGGGAGGAGAGGGAGAAAGATGCCAACATGTGCGGGGCAGGTGGAGATTTGGCTTAGGATCTCTACTATAAAAAGCATTAGAGCTGTGTGTGTGAGAGAGAAGGGAGTGGGGGAGAGAGAGATTGCAAGTATTTTCTATATTGTGAGATTGAAAGTGTTTTTCATATTGTTTCCTAATATTGTTTCTATAATTCGAGGGACATAAAAAAAGCTTCAAATAGAAAAAGCTAATTATTTTTAAATTACAGGTACTTTCTACTCTGTGTAAACTACTTTTTCTATGGAGAGACTGTAGCTGATTATTTTGCTACATTTGTTCAAAGAGAAGAGCAACTTCAGTTCCTCATTCGCTACCATAGATTTATATCATTTGCCCTCTATCTGGCAGGTAAGTTAAGGAAGATATTCTGTATCAATATGTAGCTAACAGATTTTACATGTTTATTTTTATTTTTGTTATTTAAATTCATAACATCCTTTCTTTGTTACATTTTAATCCAGCTTCTTTTTTTTAATTGTCCCATGTAAAAAGCTGTTCTTTTTCATTAGGGTCTTAAATAGAAATTATATCCTAATGGTGGTTTTAAAAAGTACTTATTTAGTAGTCACTCCATATATTTGAAAAATTTCTTTGAAAATAGTAGTAAAGAAACTTTTAAATATATGGATTGGTATAACCAGGTATAATTTACAAAGAAACTTTCACACTTATATTGCTTTATTTGTTCCTAGGTAATAGAGTTTTCATATAGACTTAATCAGGGTATTTAGTTTTTCTGACATGGTTCATTACATAGTCACAATATATACCATATTTTCCGGCGTATAAGACGACTCTTTAACACAGGAAAATCTTCTATACGCCCAGTCGTCTTATACGCCGGAAAATACGGTATATTTTCATATAAATATAATATATTTATTTATAGTATGCTGTGCCACATGTTTTTTTATTTTAGATTAAGAATCTTATACTTAGGATAAAGTTAGGATTATAGATTTATTTTCCATTAAAGTTTCCCAACCATATACAATTTTTTAGGAAATTGATTTAGATATGCACTTTTTAAAAGTCGGATTTGCATCATTAAACAGGTGTCTAAAATATCACTTTCTATAAAGCATCTATGATTACATTTTCGTTCTTATACGACCTTTTGTTTTTCTTGAGCTTAGTAACTGCTTCCCCTTCTTTTCTCCACATTTGTAAAGTTTTAGGTAGCAATCCTCAATTTTTCCTTCAGGTCTGTCCTATGTCTGTTGGTAGCTTTTTCAAATGTTCACACAGATCAGTAGCATATCAGTTCTCTCTTTTCCTGGAGACCCCTGTTCCAGAGACTTCTGTGGTGTTACGTTGGACTGGCTGCTGGTAGGCCTACAGCGTACCAGCATGATTTGGCCTCCTTATTTCTTCTCTTCCATGCCCTCCAGTTTCTGGGTTTATACCCTCACTAGAAGCCCAGTGCACGAAATTCGTGCATGGCGGGGGTTGTCCCTCAGCCCAGCCTGTACCCTCTCCAATCTGGGACATCCCTCCCACAATCCAGGACTGCTGGCTCCCAACTGCTTGCTGACTGCCTTCCTGATTGCCCCTAACCGCTTCTGCCTGCCAGCCTGATCACCCCCTAACCACTCTGCTGCCAGCCTGGTTGATGCTTAACTGCTCCCCTGCCAGCCTGTTTGCTCCCAACTTCCCTCCTCTGCCAGCCTGGTCACCCCTAACTGCCCTCTCCTGCAGGGTTGATCACCTCCAACTGCCCTCCCTTGCAGGCCTGGTCTCTCACAACTGCCCTCCCTTGCAGGCCGGGTGCCTCCCAACTGACCTCTCCTGATGGCCATCTTGTAGTGGCCATCTTGTGTCCACATGGGGGCAGGATCTTTGACCACATGGGGGCAGCTATATTGTGTGTTGCAGTGATGATCAATCTGTATATTACTCTTTTATTAGATAGGATAGAGGCCTGGTACAGGGGTGGGGGCCAGCTGGTTTGCCCTGAAGGGTGTCCCGGATCAGGGTGGGGTTCCCTTGGGGCGTGGGGCGGCCTGAGCGAGGGGCCTGTGGTGGTTTGCAGGCCAGCCACGCCCCCTGGCAACCCAAGCGGAGGCCCTGGTATCTGGAATTTATTTTCCTTCTACAGTTGAAACTTTGTAGCCTGGAGTGGAGCCAAGCCTGCTGCTCCCTCCTGGGCGGCAGCCATTTCTGTGGCAGTTAATTCACCTTCTACAATTGAAACTTTGTAGCCTTAAGCAGGTGAGGCCTGCCAGGGTGTGTGGAAAGCTTTGCTTCCCCTGTTGCCGCCAGCAACCCTGGCCTGCTCTCTCAAGCTCCATTCTGCAGCCATTTGTTTGAATTTGTTTACCTTCTATAATTGAAACTTTGTAGCTTGAGTGGAGGCTTAGGCCTGCAACGGCTATGGAAAGCTTGGCTTGCTTTGTTACCTGGGAAACCTTGCTCTCTGTGGCTGTAGCCATCTTGGATTGGGGTTAATTTGCATACTCGCCCTGATTGGCTGGTGGGCGTGGCTTGGCTGGTGGGCGTGGTTTATGTAGCGGAGTGATGGTTAATTTGCATATTGCCATTTTATTAGAGAGCATTTTGTTGTAAGCATGGCCTTCGATAGTTTCCTATGAAATGTTCGTAAAAGGTAAATGTCTAAAAATATTTTTATTCACCTGGCCGGTGTGGCTCAGTGGTTGAGTGTCAATCTATGAACCGGAGGTCACTGTTAGATTCCTGCTCAGAGCACATGCCTGGATTTCAGGCTCCATCCCTAGTGTGGGGCATGCAGGAGGGAGCTGATCAATGATTCTCATCATTGATGTTTTTATCGCGCTCTCTCTCTTCCTTTCTGAAATCAATAAAAATATATTTTAAAATATATATATTTATTCTGTTTATACAGTTGACGGCTTTGGCCAAGGCTCCCACTTATTAGTAGTAGACTTTTACTTAATACTCTAGTTTGGAAGCCCAGACCTCACTCTTGCCTTCCACTGAGCCTTTTCTGCTCACTTTTCTCTAGAAAGTACTACTAGCTGTCCCTGATTGCTTAGGTTTGCTGAAAATTACCAATCTCTTTTCTAGCTTCCAAAATTTTGCAGCCATTTCTCCTCTGTTTTCCTTGACATTTCTTCAGTTCTCTTTGCTCTCTGGGTTTTATTTCCTTTATTGTTTTCTTGCTCTGTGGGTTTTTGCCTAAACCTTATTTTAGTTAGGCTACTGGGACAGAATAGAAATAAATGCATGTGGTCAACTTGCCATTTGAAGACAGAGATCCTAACTAGTTTTATATTTTTTATTTTGGCTTTAAAGAATTTACTGTTTTCTCTGACGGTTCCGGGGCTGACTGGGCCTCGGTGGGCAGTTCTGGCTGAGGACCTCTCCCGGGTGGCATCAGATGGAGGCAGTGCTAGTCATTGCAGTCTCGAGTGGCCGGACATCCGAGATGGCTCGCTCTCAGGGCCACAGTCAGTGCTGGCTGTTGACCTGAGCTCCTACTTTTGGCCTCTCCATGGGGCGTGGCTGTCTCTGAGCACCAGGGATGGGTTCTGAATAGGGAGTGAGCGCACCAAAAGCCAAGTGTCTCAAGAGTCCTTAATTAGGTGTGTTTTTAAACTGGTTTCCAAAAATGAAAGCATGATGCCAGCCCATAGGAAACATGCAGACTAAAAAGGAGTATTCAGTGAAACCTCCCTCCTGCCTCGGAGCCTGCCTTACTGTCTCTAGGCGCTCACGGCAGCAATAGCAGACATTTTTTTGAGGGTTCACGCTTATATGTCTGTATCTTCCATTCCCCCTCATTTTTTTTTTTTTAATACAAGTGAGCAGACTATTCTGTACCTGCTTTTTCCCACGTGATGTAGCTTATGGGTGGTTTTATATTGGGACATCGGAATTGATCTCATGTTTTCCATACCTGCAGCAGCATCTGTATTGATGTGCAGACAGCAGTATCTGCTAGGCAGAATGTCAGGAAGCACGGTGACCACCACTACCTCAGCTTACTTTCCCTTTGAGGTTTGCTCGCTCTTATACTTGAGGATAACTTCTCAATTGAGTGGTAACGAAGATGTAATTTGTTTTCTTTATTGTTTCTTTTTATACATTTTATACATGACAGCCTCCCAGCCAACCTTTATAGTGCTTGCTTGCTTCCTACACTGTTTTCCAACTCAACTTTTATAAAATAAAACCAATATTCCTTCCTTTTTTTCTGACTGATTTCTGTCGGAGAAATAGTGCAGTTTAGGCTCTTGGACTCACAGGAGCTCGTTGAAAGTCAGTGTCATTCTTCCAACAAACATTTGAGTGCTTTCCAGATGCTCGGCACTGTGGATGGTGCGGAGGAGACAGGGGAGTATGGCCGACTGTGTGCCTTCCAGGGTCTGGAAATGGGTGGGACCTGCGTCCCCAAGTTTATTGCTGAAACATGAACCAGGACCTCTAAGAGCAGACAGGAGGGCAAGGAGGGCCTTGCTGTGCTGGAGGCGGGAAGGCTACAGAAGGCCTTTGAGAAGAGAGTTCAGGTGTCACGAAAAGTAAAGAGCAAGCAGGCATCTGCCGGGTGGTGACGGGAAGGGCATTGCAGGCTTGGAAATGAGACAGAGACGTGTCCGGGGCTGGTGGCAGGCATTGAAAGTTGGACAGGTGGGCAGGAACCACACCTTGAGAAGCTGTGTGTATTGTGGGAAGGGTTTGGAAACCATTGGGACTTTACGCTAAGAGATGATATAACCAGATTTTTAATTAAATGAAAGATGAGTTGAGAGACATTAACAGGGCGACTAGATCGGAAACTGCTGCTGTAATTCCTGCTAAATAGAATGAGGACCTGAGCCATTTCGGTTTGTAATTAATACTAAGAAGGTCACAAAGTAAATAAGAACACTGTAGGCTGACCTTAGAAACTCACTGCTGTTTATGGAAGTCCACGAAAAATTTCTTCTGTATCCCCCATTATTGGTATTCTTTGTTGAGAAAATTGTGTCTTTATATGCGGTCGTATGGAATAATAGAGATATTCCTTATACTTTGCCCAGTGTCCACCAATGTAATATTTTGCAAAACTACAATATAATATCATACCTGGATATTGATGTTATTACAGTCCTACAACTGTACTTTTAAAATGCAACCTTGTAGTAAACCAGGAGCTCCTGGGTTAAATGACAAAACTTCCAATACAAATCGCCAGCAGTCTTCTATATCTACTATTTTATGTGTGGCCTCAATATGGTCCTATTAGACCCTAAGCCCCAATTTGCATCTCAGTTCTGTTTTAACTCCCAGCGCTTAGCACGGGGTCTGGAGTTGGGCTTCCCAGTATGTATTGTTGGGTAAATGATCAAGAGCCTGAGAACATGCACATCCACACGGTGCTTCCTAAGGGTATTTCCTCAGCATCAGTGTTTCCTTTGCGAGTTTTGAGATCTACTGGTGATTGTTGAAGTGGTTAGCAACATTGTGAGCTCACTCTAGCAAATGGAGTTAGACTTTAGGAGCGAGAAAATAGAAAGTGTTCTATCCTGAGAACTTTCCATCTTTCTCTCAAATTATGCTGTGAAATCTTTTTGTAAAATATGTTTTTAGTGATTTCAGAGGGGAAGGGAGAGAGAGAGAGAGAGAGAGAGAGAGAGAGAGAGAGAGAGAGAGAGAGAAACATCAATGGTAAGAGGGAATCATCGATCTGCTGCTTCTTGCACATCCTCCAGTGGGGATTAAGCCCACAACCGAAGCGTGTACCCTGACGGGGAATTGAACCATGACCTCCTGGTTCATAGGTCGATGCTTAACCACTGAACCACATTAGCAGGGCACTATGAAATCTTTTTGTTGAACAATATTCCAAGGTCTTGTGAAAATTTTAGTTCTGACTTTGGAAAGTATAGATCTTAGCAAATTTAAAAAGCAGAGACAGCCCAAGCTATTTCATTGACATTGAATTTTATTAAAATAAAATGTAGGTATCTCTGGTCTGACCTCCTCACCACGGCCCTTGAAATTAAATGACTTGTTTAATATCATACAAAATGACTCTCTGACTAGGATCTGGAAATCGTTTTGACATTTAGATAATTTTGTTGTAAAATGAATTGAACTGATAGCAAGAAAAAATTAGTGAGACTAAAAGTAATAGGACAAACATTTTCTCTAGAGTCTAGATATATATATATTTTAAAGATCTTTGTGATTTGGATTCAGGGCTCTCTAGAAAACAGAGCAATCATGTGATTACATATCTAGTAGTGATGGGTGAATAAGCTTAAGTTGTTTACACCTACGGTAATATTCATTACCATCTCTTTAGCCAACTGGTGATATATATATATATATATATATATATATATATATATATATATATATATATATATATATATATATATATATATATTTTGGCTTGTATTTATGCATGGCTAACTCTTTTCTTTAAATATTTTTATTAATTTCAGAGAGAAAGGGAGAGGGAGAAAGAGATAGAAACACCAATAATGAGAGAGAATCATTGATCGGCTGCCTCCCACCTGCCCCCTTACCGGGGACTGAGCCTGCAACCCAGGCATGTGTTCTGACTGGGAATCGAACCATGACCTCCAGGTTCATAGGTCGACACTCAACCACTGAGCCACTTTGGCCAGGCACATAACTCTTTTGATTTCCTTTTAAAAACTCTTGAGACTTTAGTATGACATTTTGAATTCAAGAAAACTGATGGACATATAAAATTAAATATAGCAAAAATTGATGCATAATTAAAAATTTTTCTCCAAACGTCCTGAATATCTTTTATTTTAAAGGATGTTGATGAATTCTTTAGAAAGATGTCACAAATAACTATTCACAAAGGATTGTATCTGCAAAACCACTTGTCATTTTTGAATTAATGACTGTTAAAAACTATACCCATACTACTATTCTACACCTTAAACTCACCATGAAGATTAATAGAAAACTTTAATCTTAGCTAATCAAGTTGGTTTTCGTGACAGTTTCTACAATGCATAATCACTTACTATAGTTTTTAAATAGCTCAGATATAGTCTGGTGTCTGACTATGGGCACACAATGCTGTGTGCTTCTGAATTTATTTAAAATGATGTTTGAAACATTTTGGTGTTTTGATTAGTTATGTAAAGGTAATGAAAAATACAGCCACATAATAGAATGAGGGCTGGGTCAGTAAGCTCTATTATTTAGTCCTGAGTCTATTTTACTGTCTGTTTTTTTTAAAATTCAGGACTACATGTGTTTACTGAATTGGTTAATCACCAATAGTAAATTTTTAAAACTTTATTATTTCTTTTTATTTTCTGTCTCTTCAGCTAGATTATGAGCTCCTTGAATGGGAATGCCTATCTTATTCAATTTTTGTAACTTGTGTCTGGTACGTCTTAAGTGTTCAATAAATAATTTTTGATTGTCCACTTTTCTGAAATTCCCTCTATTTCATCTTTTGAACTTTTAATGTGTTTTTCCCCTATATTTCTCATAATTATAGATATGGATATAGATATAGATATAGATAGATATAGATATAGATATAGATATAGATATAGATATAGATATAGATATAGATATAGATTGATTTCAGAGAGGAGGGGAGAGGGAGAGAGAGATAGAAACATCAGTGATGAGAGAGAATCATTGTTTGGCTGCCTCCTGCACACTCCCTACTGGGGATGGAGCCCGCAACCCGGGGCATGTGCCCTTGACCGGAATTGAACCCAGGACCCTTAAGTCTGCAGGCCAACACTCTAGCCACTGAGCCAAACCAGCTAGGGCTTCCTGACTACTTTAGAAATCTCATTCTTTTTTGCTCTTTTTCAGTATACCTCCCTTTAGTCCATTGGGTAACTGGGTCTTCCTACCCACCTGGGAACTCCTTGGGACTAGGCAACAGGATGTATACATCTTTGTAAGGACAGCACCAGGCACAGTGCTGCATACATAAGTGGTGATCAGTAAGTTTAACTGAAAATAATTACATATGAAAAACTATGTTAGGAAGTGTTTTTCAATACTTTCATTTACAATACTGTAATAAATCCTGTGATTTTAACTGGAAATATAATCATACAAATACTCTTTGTAATTAGAGAAAAAGTAAAACTATTATAGATCCAAATGTACAAAGTTATCTTTTCCATAGATTTATTGAAATATAGCATATATGTATTTTTACACATTTAAACATAAAATATACACATAACATTATTGTTGTGAACAACAAAGTTAAATTTATGTGTTTCTTTTTCAGATTGTTTTTCTTTTTCCTTTTTTTTTTTTAATTTGTCCTGAAAGAAAGGATCTATTGAGCCAAATGCTAGCCAGAAAAAGGACCAGGTCCTGGGACATACAGTGCAGTCTAAACCAGCAGCAGGAGAAGACAACTATGTCCCCAGGTCCCAGATTGTTTTTCTTTAAAGTTCATATTTAACCTTACATATGCTGGAAAAACACTTTATACCCTCCTCCCCCCTACCCGCCCCCCACCCCAAATCGAGAGAATTGTATTGTCTCAATGTATTTAGGAGCCGGATAGTTACATATTCTATTAGAGCACTCTAAAAAGCTGCATGTTAGGAGTTGTCTTAAAGGTGAAATTGAATCAGGTAAAAGTGATTTGCCAAGACTATCCTGGATAAAATCACCATTGAGAAAATACAGAATGATTCCGCTGGTAATTTTGTTTGAAGAAACGCTTAAGCGTGAATGGTATTACATAATTTCACGAGAGAGAAAACCATACACATTGCAGGAGTATTTGTGAGGAGGTAATGCATAGTCAGTGATGTTGAAAGGTTCCCAAGGTTGTGCTAGGAGATTCAGAGGGGTCCGTTTGGACAGAACATCTGTCTTGTCTCTGCTTTGCTGTTCCCCATTAGCCTCTCTCTGAACCAAGTCCAATCTGTGTTTGCCCCCTTAACCATGGTCCAATGACATAAAACAGCATAGAAATGACATTATTACTTGAGCCACAAAAGAGGTCTACCTGATACAGAAGAAAAGCTTAAAAGCAGTCATTTTAAAGAGGTCTTTTTAAACTACTGATTAGTTCATGCCACAAATTCCATGTTTTAATCCCTCCCCACCTGCTTGCTTGCTTTCTTTCAAGAAAATGATAATGGCTTTCAATTGTGTCTCTACACAGAAAATGTTTCTGTATTTCTTTTGCAGTTCAGCCAGTCAGATTACTCTGTAGGTGTCTAGTGGGAGGTGAGGTAGGATCTGGGAGTCCGTATTCATTCTCTTCCTTTGTCACCATCCTTGTATTCCACTGACATTTCACATCACTCATCAGAATATAGCTGAAGGCATCTGCCGTTTGGTTCGAGGCTCTGGTCAGAATAGTATCAACCTTGCTTACTAGTGTGTAAAATTGCCTTGGTAAGTATGACTTAGATGTACTAAATCTAGTATTTATTTCATATAGGATAGATTAGTTGACAGTTTATTTTCTATCTTAGATTTCACTCTCTAAAGACTAGAATGCATGAATGGCTATTCATCTGAAATTAAATTTGGTGTATGCATTTCCAGTACCTACCTCTGTAAAAAAAAAAAAATACTTATCTTTTAGAAGTTTACTGATATATTGGGCAAGAAGTGTTTATATTTGCTTCCCATTATTTTGGTATATGTTAGATTTCAGTTATTTAGGTAGAATTTTTATTTAGTAAAACTTCATTGTAATATATTTGTAGGTTATAAACATAAACACTAGTGCTGTTTGTAAAGCTTATTTGAGAATATAATATTTTACTATCCTATCTAATAAAAGAGTAATATGCAAATTGACCATACCTCTGCTCCATCCACAAGCCACACCCACCATCCAATCAGGAGCAAATATGCAAATTAACCCAACCAAGATGGCTTCGGCCTCGGAGAGAGCAGGAGGCTTGAGTTGACCCCGGCGATGGAGGAAGCCAAGCTTCTGCAGCCCTGGGCTGCCTTGGCCTCCGCTTAAGGCTACAAAGTTTCAATTATAGAAGATAAATAAATCCCAACAAAAATGGGTACGGCCACGGAGCGAGCAGGAGACTTGGCTCCGCTCAAGGCTAGAAAGTTTCAATTATAGAAGATAAATAAATACCACATCCCAGGGCCTCCACTTGGGTTGCCGGGGGGCGTGGCCGGCCTGCAAACAACCAGAGGCCCCTTGCCCAGGCCACCCCACGCCCCAAGGGAACTCCCACCCTGATCCAGGATACCCTTCAGGGCAAACCAGCCAGCCCCCACCCATGCACCAGGCCTCTATCCTATCTAATCCTATCTAATAAAAGAATAATATGCAAATTGACTATCACTCCAACACACAAGATGGCTGCCCCCATGTGGTCAAAGATGACTGCCCCCATGTGGACACAAGATGGCCACCACAAGATGGCCAGCAGGGGAGGGCAATTGTGGGCAATCAGGCCAGCAGGGGAGGACAGTTGGGAGAGACCAGGCCTGCAAGGAAGGGAAGTTGGGGGTGATCAAGTCTGCAGGGGAGGGCAGTTAGGGCTGACCAGCAGAGGAGGGAATTGGGGGTGACCGGGCCTGCAGGGAAGGGCAGTTGGGGGGGACCCAGGCCTGCAGGGGAGAGCAGTTGGGAGGGGGGAACAAGGCCTGCAGGGGAGGGCAGTTAGGGGCAAATATGCTGGCAGGGGAGCAGTTAGACATCAATTAGGCTGGCAGGGGAGTGGTTAGGGGGTGATCAGGCTGGCAGGCAGAAGCGGTTAGGGGCAATCAGGAAGGCAGGCAGGCGAGCAGTTGGGAGCCAGCAGTCCTAGATTGTGAGAGAGATGTAGGACATCCCTCGAGGGGTCCCAGATTGGAGAGGGTGCAGGCTAGGCTGAGGGACACACACCCCTGTGTACAAATTTTCATGTACCGGGCATCTAGTAATTATTATAATATGATTCTGAGAAATTTCAAGTCACTCTTAACCTGAGTCTTGCTAATAATGGTTTGTAGAACCACAAATTCTTGAGGATCATTAGATCTGAGTGTTTAATGCATTTTAGCCCGGCGATACTTAGTAAATTAATGAAGTCCTTTGTGCATTTTCCTTCATCTGTAAAACTGACACAATAAAGTTACCTATGTCATAGGGATTTGGGGGGATTAAATGAGTTAATACTTGTAAAATACTTAGACAAGAGCCTGGAACATAAGAAGTATTCAACAGATGTTAGCCACCATAGTAATTATTTTTAATTTTTATATTATGCAGAGATTGAAACATTCTGTACATACACTTGGTAGACTGATATAGCAAATTAATTTTTATTCAACTGAAATTTAAGATCTGGTTTTCCATGTCCACCTATTAGCAAGCGATGAATTCACTTAACTTAGGGGATAGTTATTGAATTTATGCCTTGGAATATATTAGGCGTTTTGGAGACTACAAGATCATTTCCAGCAGGAAACTGTTACTTAAAATACTTAATATAAGAGTAGGCGACATGCCAAATGAGTAAGTGTTAGAGTATACAGATGTGGTGTAGAAGGTTGGCTTGTTTGAACTCAGCGAATCTTACACTTTGTAACCAATTGCACAACAAGCACGTGGTCTTTGTTCTTGAGCAGGTTTCTGCATGTTTGTGCTGAGCTTGGTGAAGAAACATTATCGACTGCAGTTCTACATGGTATGTATTAATCATTGTTCTCCAGTCACTGTACATCATAGAAACCCTTACCTTTAATTATTTTTTCTGTAGTGAGAAGATAAAATGTAATCTGCTACTTGAGGCCTAGGTGTGAGGGATATTTCCATTTTGGGATGACTATTAAATACCAAAGGTCGACGTTGAAACATTTTTGAGGATTTAAAAATTTTAACCATTTTCAAATTTTCTAAAAACTTTTTCTTTTTTCTTTTTTAAATATATTTTATTGGTTTTTTTACATAGAGGAAGGAAGAGGGATAGAGAGTTAGAAACATCGATGAGAGAGACACCGATTCAGCTGCCTCCTGCACACCCCCCACTGGGGATGTGCCCGCAACCAAGGTACATGCCCTTGATCAGAATCGAACCTGGGACCTTTCAGTCTGCAGGCCGACGCTCTATCCACTGAGCCAAACCGGTTAGGGCTAAAAACTTTTTCTTTGAATATTCTCAAAGGCTATAAAATTAAAACCAAGTATTTGGATTCCCTAAACTGGTAGAAATTTGAAACATTTCCATAGATTTCTGAATAGTCTGAGAAGCTGACTATATTTACCCTATTTCTCTATGGGAACTTGCTCTTCGTTGAGTATAAAGGGAACAAAGCATGTATTTTCTTGGTAGTTATGGTTAGTCATAAAATTTCATAATTCTTTTTAGCCTAAGGTATTTTATTCAGTTTATCGTTGAACAGTGTTCAGTGTTTTTGAAATTTATCACTGTGTATGAGGAACTTTTCTTATTTCCTTAAAAGGTAGATAATTATAAAACTTAAAATGAAAAACATAATATTTAAATCTGTGAAATCATGTATTAGGCTTGTTTTGGATTTGGGATATATTTTCTATTCTTTATGCTTTGCTTTTCTCCATTAAGACCTCCTGCTGAGCATTAGTGCTGAGAAATTGTAATATTTTTTATATTTCTAATTTCTGGAGACCTTGAGAGGAAAAGAGTAAAATTCTCAGTGAAAAATCTAAAAACCGTCAAGACAAATTAGAAATAATAGGATCTCCTATGAAAATATAAATGGTGCCTATTGGAAAAAAAATCATTTATGCATTTTTAAGCAATCGGGGTCAAAGAGAATTGGATCCTTTAAGCAGATAAAAATAAAATAAAACAAAACAACAATATAATATTTGCTGAAATAAAAAATAGGTTTATTATGAATAAATCAAAATCTAAGACTTTTGAAGGGTAATAAATTCCAATCAAAATTATGACTCTAGAAACATGAGCATTTTTTCATTCACATTCGAATCATATTGATGATGCTAAAAGTCCCTAACGGCCACCTCTCAGGCTGGATGGAACTGAAACACAGAGGCCTTTAGAAATTTGAAATTGACTCCTGCCACTGAACAGAGCTGTGACAGTCAACTTTCAAGTATGGAAAGGTGGAGTTCAAGGGCAGTTGATCTCTCCTGGTTTGAATCATTTGAATTTAGAAATAACTTTTTATGGGAAAAAGTTACAATAGTGAGCTCTGAAAAAAAAAAAAAAGAGTTTAGCAGGTTTAATAACTGCAGAATGCAGCCAGAGTAAAATGTTCCTCTCTAAATGTCATAACAACACCATACATTTCTCATTATCATTGTAAGCCGATGGTTCGAGACTATGGTTTATTTTTTATATGGTTGTAAATTTAGCTCAGTATGATAAGCAATCCATTTGTATATAAGTTGAGATTACTTTTTAAAAATGTTTTCATGGTTTTAAGGTTCCAGTAGGCACCAAAATGAATATAATTCGCTAACGACATTTATTTTGTATAACCTTATCTTACAAACTTTAACCAAAAACCATGCTAGGAATGTGTGTTTCAGAGTGACTCTTGCTTCCTGGCTGCACTGATCAGTTGTGTTCACTAACTGTTGTGTTGTTGGGCTATTAACAGTTCGCATGGACTCATGTCACTTTACTGATAACAGTTACTCAGTCACATCTTGTCATCCAAAATCTGTTTGAAGGCATGATATGGTAAGGGCTTAGAATTATGCTGCTTTATACTTATGTCATAGCATTTTTTAAAGCGCTTTCACATTGAACAGTGTCTCACAAACTTCTACTAAAATGTACTATTTGTTGTTGCTCTATTCCATTAAAATACCTTACTGAGTTCTGTTGATTTTACCATTTGACACCTGAAGACAAACATGTTAGCTGGGCATATGCCTTATTCAGGTTCCAAGTAAAATAAAGACAGTCCTTATAAAAGTTTCAAACAGTTAATTACACTTTCAGGCTTCACTACATTTGAATGTGACTTTTTACAAAGCATCACTCTTAAAAAGAGCATATTATTTACATGGGATGCAGAAAGAACATGAAAGTTTGTTGCCAACATTGTGCTGGCAAAGCATTTTCTCTAGTGAAAGTGGTACCTTCTACCCTGCCCGTGTATAGGAGCAGGTGTTTGGATTTCAGATGTATGAAATTACTCGCTTTGTAGCAGTGGCTTGCCCATTCAGAAAGCATTTTTGTAAGTTAAAAATTAGTTTCAATGGGGGGGGTGGGAATGGGGACATATGTATACTTTCAACAAATATTTTTCAAAAATAAATTAATAAAAATAAAATTGTATTAGTTTAAAATCATAAAAATTATTAGTTAAAAATTAGAGTGGAGAAAAACGATTTAAGAAATCTGACCATAATTTCCCCACATTTAAAAAAGCACTCATTAATTAAAATCCTTTACAGGTGGTTTTGTGAAAATAAATTATTCCCATGACAGCTTCGTGATTTTTAGCCAAGGGGTTGGTGTTATGTGTGTACAATTAGAATCATTTTAAGATTGTCTTCCATATACAAACTTTTAATTGCTGGAGGAAGTTATGAAATTAATAGGTTCTGTATAATTAGTAGGGTTTAATGCAATTTTAGGCTAAGATAGAATTAAACTAGATAATTTTTCCTGAAAGAGAATTTTTATTAAGAGAATTTTAAATTTATAACTTTATCAGATTATACTCTATCTAAATGACTCATTTCCATTTTGAAAGGCT
Organism: Cnephaeus nilssonii; assembly: GCF_951640355.1. Classification (NCBI taxonomy): domain Eukaryota; kingdom Metazoa; phylum Chordata; class Mammalia; order Chiroptera; family Vespertilionidae; genus Cnephaeus; species Cnephaeus nilssonii. The sequence continues at coordinate 63,625,871 of NC_137072.1, read as the reverse complement.
GCTTTTTAAAAACTATTTCTAATCGCTATTTCTCTCTCATCTCCCTTCCTCTCTGAAAATATTTTTTAAAATTCTTTATACTATTATAATTTGTTTCTCATAAAAATGAAATTTGAAAGTCCACAGCTATAGAAATTCATTGTTTAATATTAAAATAAATTGATTACTTAGTATATTCCTTAGCAATGTTTTCCCACTCTGTTAATTTACTTATAGATTTTGCTCTGCTTAATTGCTAAGCAGGCAAATGTGGTTGATATTTAATGTTTCTAATAATGTTTTGGCAAGTGTTATGTTCTAGTCTAGTCTGAAGTGTAATTCAAAGAGTTATTATATTGATTCATTATGAGTCATAAGCTGTATAAAGTACATGTCACTTAATCACATGAACTTGTTTTTGCTGACTTTTTTTCTTTTTAAAGGTTCCTTGTTCCAATATCAAGTGTTATCTGCAATGACATAACTGCTTACCTTTTTGGATTTTTTTTTGGGAGAACTCCATTAATTAAGGTAATTATAAAATATCACAAGCCACTACCCTAACCTTAAAGATTAGCCACTGGAGACTTAGTACTGTTGCCCATTTTTTGTTTCTTTTGTTTGTTTTTCTTTTTTGATTTCCAAGGGGCTTCGATCCTCCTTGGCTGCACTCAGGGCAGTGAGCCTGTTTCCCGAGGGTGCTGTCTGGTTCTTTAACTGTCCCGTCGGCTCCTCACTGAGGGCTCGACACCACCGCTTATCCTTTTCCCCAGGAAGGCTCATTTCCCCTTCTGCTGGCCTCCTCCCTCAGTGGTGTGGGTCTCCTTGCCTCTGCTCCCCGCAGCTGTCTCACCTGCCCCCTCCTTCACCAAACTCTTTGAAAGTGTTCATGACACCATCTTCACATACTCATGTCCATTGGAAGACTTCTACACCCAAACTGAAAAAAAAACTTGAGGCCCTACAATAAAGTACTGATAATGTAAGTAATAAGGAAAGGTAAAATAAGGGAAGGAAGGACACGTGAGCAGACCGTGCTGTTTTGCCTTAGTGCTGCTGCTTTTTACAGTCAGTGGAGGCAAAGAAGGAAATGAGTTAAGTTACAAATTCCCATTTTGAGGAAGAAAGAAACAAACCAACCAGTTCTTTATGGAAGAGCAGACCTTGGCCTTTAAGACCCTTCCATAAATTCTCTCCTACAGAGCAGCAGTCCAACAGGGTATCAGGCTGAGCCGTAGGGATACAAGCAAGCCATGTATTTTCCTCACGTTTCTAAAGCTGTTCAGCACACGGGCAGGCGATTAAGTGTTCAAGGCTCCTGGACCAGCTAGACGTGTTGGGCTCAGGAAGTCTTCAGAGAGGCTGTTCAGCTGCAGAAGATTCACTGTCTGACTTAGAACAGAGTTCTAGTGAGCGTCCTGGGCTGGATTAGTTGCATAATATATGCAGATGTAATTAAGTAAGTTCACCCCTAAACCAATATGCTGTGGAACAATTCAATTTGGTGGCTGGTTTGAACTAATCAGCAGGCACTTTTGAATTTGAGTCAACTCCCACTTCATGATGATAATACTGAGTTATCCTACGAAAAGGTGTACATCTGTCCCTTCGCTATGGCAGAATTGTCAGATACATCAAGAAACCGGTTATTTCTGCCAACCCTCTTGGCTTTGAGCTTTATGCACATCACCACAAGAGGCCTGTAGACAGCGCGTGCAGCTTAGCTGTCACCCATTTCCGTCTGCAGAAGCTCCCCTGGGGTATTTATTGGCTCCTGTCCCTGTGTTCCCACTGAAAGGGTCATCACAGAAGCCATCAGTGACCTGATGACAGCTCCCCAAACATCAGTCCTGCCTTTGCAGGGCAGCTCAGGCAGTTCGTGCAGTCCCCTCCCGAGCCTCCCCTCCTGCACCACCGGCTTCCAGACCGTCCTCCACATTCCTCTCCCTGAGCGCCCCATGGACTGGGAAACAGTACCTCTAATCTGAAACAAACGGCATCTGTTCTCAGAAGCACAGCATGGTCCTTTCTTCACGGAGACAGACATAGGCTGTGACCAGAGAGAGAAGGATATGCAGATACTTGGGGAGTAAATACCATATCTGGGGCCGTGGACCGTTTTGCCATTTTGCATGGCCTTTTGGGGATACGTGGGAATCTGGTGTGCTGCAATGTCCATGTTTAGTTATGCTCACCTATTTTTGGTGTGTGTCCAATGTTTGAGGGCCCAATATGTGTTACATACTATTAGAGAAATTTGCACAAGTAAATTGGGATCATGGAATGAAGGGAAAAGGGTGGCAAAGCCATTCCAAGGAGCGATGTATGGGAATTCATCGAACAGAGCTTGCATATGTATTGTGTGTTGTGGGAGTACAGTAACTCTTTTTTATCTTATTTGGCCTTTTCTAGCTATCTCCTAAAAAGACTTGGGAAGGATTTATTGGCGGTTTCTTTTCCACAGTCGTGTTTGGATTCATTGTGAGTTTTACTAAGATTTTTATTTTCCTTCTGTTTTGAAAAATGGTAGCAAGTGTATCAGTCTATCCTAAACCTAAAAGCATTAAACTATAAAATGCTAATACTGTATTTATTGAAACCCACTGAACAGAATCTATTCTGTACCCCAGTAGCTCTCATCCTGGCTTCATATTGGAATCACCTGGGGAGCTTATTCAACATCTAGGTCCCAGCCCCATACCAGGCCAACCCCCCCTGCTGTTCGCTGAGGCCTTGAGGCCCTCTGTTGTGTTTGGCAGTTTCAAACAGCTGTTGGGGACACAGGTGCTGGGACAGGGGGTGGCCTTGAGTAAAAGCAGAAAATACAAATGGTGTTGAAGAGCCCTGCCTCCCTTATACATGCTGCTATTTGGCTTAGCAAGTGCTTACTGCCACAAGCCCAACATGCAGGAAAAGGTTGTTAAAAATAATTGATGCTTACTTTTAGCCATGAATAATGGGTCTTGTTAATGTTTTAAAAATTATTTTATAGTTATGGAATGTAGGGTTTTTTTTTAAATTAAAAGGTATCTCATAAGAAGCAATAAAGATATAGTAAAATGGTTGGATATAAGGTAAATATATTAAAAAATAGTTAGGAAGTTTAATTTTTTAAAAGTGTAGTCCCTAACAGTTCTAGAATACATTCCACAGCCAAATATACAGTGACTAGAAACAACATGAGAGAGAGCAAATATACAAATAAATGAAAAGTATCAGGTTCCTGGCTGGGAAAAACATTCCTCTCTTTAATCTGCACGTTTAGTTCATTCTCAATGGAAATTCCAATAGGATCTGGCAAAACTAATTCAGTCAGTGTTTATGTTGAATACGCTACATACTGTAGAGTACTGATGAGATAGTAACTCATAAACCAAATGATGAAAAGGGAACTGATCCTGTCTGATGTTTATACGTTACAAAGCAGGGATTATTAATTTAAATAGTACTATAAGAATTTGGTATTATTAAAGACTAATTTAGAAATAGTTCAAGAATAGCCATATCGTTGGAAGAAAATAAACAGCTACCCTGTAAGAATGTAATGCATGGCAAAAGTAATGAGGAGGGACATTATATATTTTCTAATATATAATTTTGAGGAAGCTGGTTAGAAGCAAAATCAGTTTATTAACATTCCTAGTGTCAATTTGCATTTCCCTTAATCAGTCTTGAGCAGTATAATGGGGTGAATGGCTGCAAAAGAAAAGAGAATAAACTGTTGTCTAACAATTTCAATTTAAAATATTTTGTTTTATGTATCTTCTTTCATAGCTGAGAAAAGCTATATTAAAAATTACAGTGCTGTGATCAAGGGAAGAATAATTTAGTCCCAGTTTTCTGGGTTGGTTAACAATGGTGTTTTTCATCTGTATTTTTTTTTTTTGTAATTTTAAATCACTGGTTATTTATTAATTGATGAAATTTATATAACATTTATGCAAAGAACTTCAGACCTGTACTCTCCCATATCTTAATTACTAGCTTCTGCTGACATTAATTATGTGTACTTTAGGAAAGTAAAACCTTGTTGAAATGCTTGTTTGAATGTTTAAATCAGCTTCTTTTTTCTCCTTCCCCTTCCTTGTTTTTATTGTGGTCACATAGAGATAATCTCTTTGATTTCCAAAAGGACTTTGGTTTTCCAATGGCTTTTCAAAGTCTTTTATTGGGTCAGTTTTGACCATCGAGCTTTGAGAATACGTAGCAGAATGTGAATACAAAGAAACTTTGGCTGTTCTGCTGACACAAAACACACACACACACACAGTGTTTCATTCAGTGTTTCGTAACTCCTGCTTTGTTATCCAGGCTGCCTATGTGTTATCCAAGTACCAGTACTTTGTCTGTCCGGTGGAATACCGAAGCGACGTAAACTCCTTCGTTACAGAATGTGAGCCCTCAGAACTTTTCCAGCTTCAGAGTTATTCACTTCCCCCCTTTCTAAAGGCAGTGCTGAGACGGGTAAGATAAATGTGGGTAAGGTCCTCTATCCCATAGAGTAAGATTTTTATAAGACATTGATTTCTATAGAGATTGATTTCTATGATACAGCAGTGGTTTCACTGTCTGCTTAGCACCAAGAATGTATTCTAGCCCTTTGTAATTTCCCTTTCTTGAACATAAAATGAACATTACTGTCATAAACCTATTGTTTATTAGGGGTTTACTTGCCGAATGGTTTGAATACTGATGCTATACTTTATCTTGTATTTGTTTTGAAACATTTAAAAATATTCCATAGATTTCTGAAAATTGGATGAGTTACAATAAGTTTCACATGTAATTGGCATGAATTGGCTACATTTTTTTAAAATATATTTTTATTGATTTCAGAGAGGAAGGGAGAGGGAGATAGAAATATCAATGATGAGAGAGAATCATTGATCAGCTGCCTCTGGCATGCCCCCTACTGGGGATTGAGCCCACAACCTGGGCATGTGCCCTTGCCCGGACCTTTCAGTCCACAGGTCGATGCTCTATCCACTGAGCCAAACCAGCCAGGGCATGAATTGCCTAAATTTAAAAATTAATTAAAATTTACCAGCTCAGAGTTTCCTTGATTTTTCAGGGGACCTTTACTAGCAGAGAAAACTGCTGCTTCTAAAAACCAGTTTCCCTTCCAGAAGCGCACTCCTGCCATTTAAAGGCAACCTGAGGCCTTACACTGCAGGCTGTGCCATGCTGTCCAGCAGAACCTGCTGATGTGTGCCATTGAGACCGGGGATGGTTACTTAAACTGGGGATTCAAATCATTGTGTGTCTACACACGTGACATGCATGTATCTGAACCATTTCATTTTTAACTAAAGTCCATAACTTTAGAGAATAATTTATATCTCTCCTGAATGCTCAATATATAGATTCCAAGAATTTTTCTAATGTCCAAGCCATCTGTTATCTGCAAAGATTTGATACTGCCAATCTTTGATAAAGATTGGTGCTCTCAATGATGGTTGTTAAACCACACTGGCTCTGCACTGTCTATAGTCTGTAGTTTTAGTTTATTTAAAGCAGAGAAAGAAAAAAAAATGTGGAGCAAGAACTTAGAATTTATGAAATAATTTGCAGATTTCTCAACTTTTATGATCTCCGTAGATCTTTTATAAATGTCTTGCTGATGCACATTTTGGTATATTTTTTAAAGCAACTTATTTTCATGTGTTTCCTCATCATTTAGTTTACTCTTAATAGACAAGCTCTACCCTCACTCTGTCATATAAAGTGAAATAAAATTCAAAATACATTATATAATTACAAAAACCAAGTACTACAGGTAAAAAACAAATTCCGAAATTAACTCAGCTGATTCTTGCTAAGTCTACCGCTCAAGTGTTGTAGAAATTTCTAGATGAACTAGAAAGTAGCCTGTCGGCTGCAAGGTTTTGGTGTGCCAGGCACTGTCAGTGTGCATGCAGAGGGCACGAGAGTGCTTCTAGGAAGAGGCGGAGGAGAGCTTGCAATGTATTTTTCTCCCATGAGCCTGAAATTAACAAAAATGTGGCATATGTTTTGACTTATTATTAGGTCATATTCTTAGTTTAGGTGACGTGCTCAAATCCAATTTTAATGCAGCCCCACCCCTGCCTGTTTTCCTCCGCAGGAAAGAGTGAGCCTGTACCCTTTCCAGATCCACAGCATTGCTCTGTCAACATTCGCATCTTTGATTGGCCCCTTTGGAGGCTTCTTTGCCAGCGGATTCAAAAGAGCTTTCAAAATCAAGGTGTGTGTTTAGGTTCTTTGTTACAGTATTAGAGAATGTAATACAGTTGAAATTCAGTTCTCTAAAGGTCTCATACATTAAGCCCTCGAGCAAGAACTATTGGTTTCAGGCCTCTCAGAAATACTTCCTAGTTGATTTGAGTGTATTCTTCCTTGTTGGGTTTTGGTCGATCCATGTCATGTCAGCCTCTCTTATAGAAATGGCATGTGTTACTTAATTGGGGACAACACAGAATCTTGGTCCTTCAGGCGCTCGGCCAAGAATCCAGCATGAATCGTCTAAAGATGAGTGTCCTGCTACAGTCTCGCTTCAGGGACAGACAGGGCAGCCTTTGAATATGTAACTGTCCATTCTGCTCGACCAGGGGTCAGCTAACTTCTGTAAAACCCCGTGGTTATTAACCACACCCTAACTACTAAACTCGGCCATCGTTGTGGGAAAGCCTGGTGGACAATGTGTCAATGAGTGGGCCTGTTATTTATTTTGTAAATCAAGTTAATGAAGTTACAAAAACAGTGGCTGGATTTGGTCTGTGGGACATAGTTTGCTGATCCCTGTCCCAGATACTTAAAGTCATCCCTATGTTTTAAGTTAGATTCTCGGAAAGTGACACACAGGGTGTCCCCCAAAAATGTATCCACAGTAAACAGCTGATAGCTCAATTGATGCTTCTTCTTTTCAAATTGAACCCATTGGAATCAATAATTATTCCAAGTGTGTACACATTTTTGGGGACACCCTGTACATTTGCCCTCTTCTCTCAGCCCTCCTCTCATGGCTTCACCAAGTTCAGGTGGAACATTGTGCCCTTAGAAGTGAGAGAGGGCAGGCCTCTCTGAGGGGGTGGCATCGGAGCAGGACTCTGAGAAGAGGAGGAAGAGGCCTGCAGAGACACCTAAGGAAGGGAGCCCCAGCGAGTGCGAAGGAGGGAGGAGCTTAGCCTGTTCGAATGGTGTGTGTGGCTAATCAAGCTGCAGAGGCTGGTGGAGCAGGTCACGGAGGGCCCCAAAAGCCAGGGAAGTGAAGGAACTCGGTGAGGGTCTGCAATGGGGCAGACAGTACGTTAAGTGGGACGCCGTATACAAAAGTGTGTGAGATGTCGTCCCTGTTCTCCAGATGCTCAGCACCCACTATGGGAGATAACACAGGTCCACAAAGAACCCGCAGCAGCCGTGCATGGCCCGTGTCCTGTGGCGGCTGCACACAGCAGAGCGGAACTGAGTTACCGTGGCCGTCTTGTGCTGCAGTTAGTAGGGAAGAGATGGAAGGAAATGTGTTGGCAAAAATTAACCAAAGATTTGTTTTACACAGAGACGTGTTACATTTGGAATGGCATTTTCTTTAATAGTCTCCAACCCAGGGTTTCCTGTTGACTACTGAGAATGTTTTGCCTGTCCAAAATGCTGTACTTGCTGTTGCATTTTAGATGCTTATAGGTTGCCCGAGTAAATGAGAAGAGGAATTAGTCATTGCCATTCCCCAGGCACTGAGAGATGTGGATATATCTGTCCAATCAATTTGCAGAGGCTTACTAACCAGACCCTCAATTGACTAATGTGTCCCAAATGAACTATCTATTTTTATTTTCTTTTTACCCCAACACTTAGAAGAAGAAATATTTATTATAGTAGTAAAATGTTTATTTCAGAGTAAGAACTATTAGGATAAATATGAGTTAAAATCAGATGTACATCTGTCAACAATACTAAAATAGCTCCCAAAATAGTTTTGCTTAATCAGAAAAGTGTAGTCTGTAAAAATATTAGACTAGTAATAGCTGATAGCTCTTTAGATTTGGAAAAAGTTTTCTTAACTAAAAAAAGTTAGTGCTAGTATTAATTAATATTTAATGAGTGTCATTTTAATATTGCTGGTCAATTCAGTAATGTTCTAACATGGGTACATATGCAAAAGATGTGGTTTTGATCTGTTGCACATGTTCTAAGTTTGTATTTAGTGTGATAATCTAATAGTATTTTCCTTAGTGTCCATGATTCCAGAAACATCTTTAGATAGGAATTTTATAACAAATTTTTTTTTAAAAAATTGGCTAATCTGTTGGTTTGTTTTGGAAGGATTTTGCAAACACCATTCCTGGACATGGCGGGATAATGGACAGATTTGATTGTCAGTACTTGATGGCAACGTTTGTGCATGTCTACATCACAAGTTTTATAAGGTACTTTTAGATTTAAAAAAAATGTTTTCATACTTGGTTTCTTGAAGTTCTCGTTTCCATAGGCATTAGTTTGAACGAGTTGCTTTTCTGTCGGTGGTGACCTGTAATATCAAAGGGCACGGCGGCCCCTGGAGCTGCGTCACACCGTACCCCTGAGCAGTGTGCTTACATTTTTATTATTTTACGTAGATTTGAACTGAAATAAACAACGGTACATGTTGTGGTCTTTAAAGGGCCAAGTTAAGATCCACTCAGTATGGATGGTACTGGATTGGAACATCAGAGATTTAATTTCTTGGTTGTGGGTAAGGCAATGATAGTGAATGCAAAGAATTAAAAAGGAGGACATAATAATACATCCAGTTCACCCATTATTGCCTGAGGGCCTGTTACACATTGGGAAATGTTCTTGGTACGGATATAGCTGAGAAGAAAACAAACCAAGTCCCTGCCTCAGAGCTTGCATTCTTACTGGGGAGTTGGAGGGAATAGGGGCAGAAGCAGACAGTAAACAAGTAAATATAGCTTGTTTAGGTGGTTATAAGTGCCACAGAGAAAAATAAAACATGCCAGGGGATCGGGCCGTGTGGGGTGGGGTGAGTGGAGGGTGTTGCTATTTTACATAGGGTGGCTTATTCTTGTTTTTAAACCTTAATGTTTTGGGTCTGCCCCAAAAGGCCCATTTGGGGGTATGAAAGCAGAAAACATGTGTTTACTTCATAGAGTTATTTGAAGTTGAAACTCATATTTGTAGGTCCCTAAATACATACCCATTTTAAATATATACCCATAGCAGCGTGAGAATTTTTGTATTAACACTTATTTTTCTTGTGTTATCTTATTAGGAGTTTATATTTTTCTTGAGTAGTCTTGTTAGTTTATCTACCTCATTAATCTTTTCAAAGAATCAAATTCGGGCATTGTTAACTTTATAGTTGTTTTCTATTTCATTGCTGTCCATGCTCATCCTTCATCTTTCTTTAGCTTCAATTTGCTATTCTTAAGCTTCTTGAGATAAAGTGTGCATTATTGATTTTCAGCCTTCTAGTCTAATATATTCACCTAAGATTACAAATCTCCTTTTAAGTACTGCTTAAATTCTCATCCTACATGTTATATTTTTATTTTCATTATTCCAGTATTATATCGTCTTTGACCAGTGGATTATTTATAAGTGTAGTGATTCGTTTCCCAACAAATGGAGAGTTTCCCATTCTCCTTCCTTTATTGATTTTGCTTTAATTCCGCTATGGTCAGAAAACATATTGTTTATTATCTCAGTATTTAATATTTGTTGAGACTTGCTTTATGCCTCAGTGTATTGTCTATTCAGGTACACGTCCCGTGGGCACACAAAGTGAATGCGCCTTCTGCAGTTTCTGGTGGGCTTGTTGTATACGGCATTTGGGTGAAATTTAGCTAAATCTTCTGTACTGATATTTTTTTTCCCTGTCCACTTATTCTATCAGTTACAAAGAGAGAGCTTTGTCAAAATCTCCCGCTATGATTGTAAATTTACCTAATGCTATTTTTAATTCAGTCATTTGTTGCTTTATATATTTTGAGGTTGTATTAAGTATATACACATTTAGGGCTATCATATATCCCTGTTGAATCACTCTTAATGTCATTATATACTATTATATAATGCCCATCTTTATGTACTACTTGCTTAAAGCCTATTTTGTTGGATATTAGAATAGCTACATCAGCCTTATTTTGGTTAGTATTTGCACAGAATTTCTTTGTCCCTCCTTTTACTTTTAGCATTCCTCTATCCTTTTAGCAAAAGTGTGTTTTTCTTTTCTCTTTTTTTTTTTTTTAAGAGAGAGTGAAAGGGAGGGAGGGAGAGAGAAACATCGATGTGAGAGAGACACATCAATTGGCTTCCTTCCCATACGTGCCCTGACCAGGGCCAGAGATGAAACCTGCAACACAGGTACGTGCCCTTGACCAGGAATCAAACCCGAGACCCTTGGTAAACAGGCAGACACTCTAACCACTGACCCACACGTCAGGGCTTCTTTTCTCTTCCAACAAGCATATAGCTGGATTTCGTTTTTGTTTTCTATAACCCAGTAGACAATGTTTGTCTTTTTATTTGGAATATTCCATCTATTTGTGTAATTTATTTACGGATAGAGTTGAGAATTAGTAACTAGTGGTTAAGCCCTCAGAACTCTTTCTTTGCAGCAGATGGCAGCATTTAGGGCATTAACTCATACTTCAGATTTTTTTCAAATGTGCTTTTCTCCCCGTAGAGGAGTCGTGCCGAGCCCCGTTGCCTGCCATCTGAACTATTTACTGCTGGAGCACAGTGCTGGTGCCAGGCTGCAGGCCGGGAGCACCTGCTGGCGGTTTTGCATTTAGCTGAACTTGCTGGAAAAGCCTTCCTTTTCTCTGGGGGCCCTACACGGGGTTTATGTTATAAAGTTGCTGAATCTTTTGAAGAAATCTAAGCCAAGCTGTGCCCTGACTTGGGGAGCCTGTGGCTGTGAGACTTGTGGCTGCAGTTTTTGGCATTTGCACGAAGGGGATCCATAGGATGGCTGAATCTGAGTATTTCTGCTTCCTATAATTCCATTTGAACAGAGCAGCCCTTATTATAAACCCTAAATTTAATTACTCGTGTAAATGTCTCTCTGGATACCATTCTCCTTATATTACTTATGTCTTTTTCCCATTGGATTTTACTCACTGCTCTTCACAAAAAGTAAACCATACTCTGCTATTCAAGTGGACCGTAGAAATGACAAAGAACAGTACATATGCATTAACATCTGAATTACGTTCACTCGGAACTTGACAGAATAGCACTTTGGAAGACCACACGGGTGGTCTCCGGGGTATAAGGGGGGGGAGTTCTAGAGCCCAGGAGGGGAGACTGCAGTCCCCTGACGGAGAGTCACAGCAGCACAGTGTGAGGGCAGCAGTCCTGGTCTGGAGCTTTCTGACCAGCCCATCGTGAAAGGGGGATGAGAAGGGCTGCAGCGGGGGTGCTGGTGGAGCCCGCCCAAAGGGCAGCGCTGAGAGGCCCCTGTGCGGGCGGTGGGGAGAGCGTGGTGTCACTGGCCTTCGCTGCTTCAGTTCACCCTGGGCTCACGCCCTCCCCCTGGGACTGCCAGGGCGGTGGGCGAGGAGGCAGGGCTCCCCTCCATTCAGCTGGAGCAGATCCGCTTCATTCTGTTCCTTAGACTGGGGACCTAAGACGCTCTTTGGACAAAGGCCGTGGGCCCTGCTGCAGAGGCCGGGTGGGAATTCGGTGCTGGGCTCAGACCCTTTGAGTCCGGCCTCTTGAACATTCATGGTTCCCGGGGTAGTTCTTCAACAAAATGCCTTCCATTGTTTGACATTTCTTTGAAGCTAACAAGCGAAACGCTGTTTTCATGTCCTTTCCCACCAGTTTTGCTCCTTTCCTTACAGGACAGTTTTTGTGTCTTGTCCAGTCTCAGGATTTGTCTCCTATCCCCACCTTTAACTCAGGTTGCCCTTCTGAGAATTTTGTAGAGTTCAGATCCGTCCCCCACGTACTGCCCAGGACCGCTGCTGGGTTTGGTGTTTGTGCATTCTTGCCATGTGGAGACTGCACGCCTCTCAGCAGAAAATCGTTTGAGGTTTTGTTTGTTGGTTTGTTTTTGTTTTGTTTTTACTGTTGGCACTAACGCTGGGCATTAGAGTGTGCTCTGGTCAGGAGCTGTTTCAGTTCTGTAAAGATTGCTGCTCTACACGGAAAGGCAGCATTTAAAGTGGGGGCATATGCTTCCTTCAGCTCTCTTAAAATAGCAAGAACTCGCCTTTCTGCTTTGTTACCAGGGGCCCGAATCCCAGCAAAGTGCTGCAGCAGTTGTTGGTGCTTCAGCCGGAACAGCAGTTAAATATATACAAAACCCTGAAGATGCACCTCATTGAGAAAGGGATCCTGCAGCCCACCCTGAAGGTCTAACCGGACCCGGAGAGGGAAAGACTGAATCGACAATAAGGAATTCTACAGAAAAGCACTGACAGACGAAATTTTGTAAATGTACAGAAAAATGGTTGAAAATGCACTAGAGTGAAGATTTACAGGCACGAATGTTTCTTCTCTGAATTACTGTGAATATTTAACACACACTTACTGGATCTAAGTTATGAAATAAGTAGCAAATCATCAGAGTATTCTGTACTTTTTTCTAAAGTGTATTTTCTGATGTTAACTTCCTTTCCCTTACTTGCCATGTTCATAATTTAAAAGACTGTTTTAAAGAGTCAAATACTATCCAATGAGTCAATTGAGGATGTCTTAAGATTGCACCTGAAAGCGTGCCCTTTGCACAAATATTTACTTTTGCACTTGGAGCTGCTCTCGGTTTTAGCAGAATGTTCCCTGGGAGGCACAATAGGAAGTTCGTTCTCCTGCACTTCCTCCTCTTTTAGTTTGAAGTATTTTCTGAGGGCTGAGTTGGATCCAAAACAAAAGGAAAGTAAGTAAGTAATCATTTGCCAGGGGAAAACATTCCACTTTTAGGTAGGTTTGAAATTCAAGAGAGGGAGGCTGAAATTTCTATCTTTATTGGCTGACATCAGACTCTACTTCTGATAAAGTTGTTTGGAAAAAACCTGACTTCGCAAAAGCCTTTGAAGAGAAACAAAGGAGAGTTCTGCTCTGAAGAACATGTGTGCAGCCTCCACAGATGACAAGGGCTCAGGAGACTGCGTAAGACAGTGACACGTGGACAGGCCACTTTGGGTCCAGTTAGTTCTCTGCTTTTCCTTGTTTCTCAGTGAACTGGTTTCTTGAAGTTCTATAGCCATGAGCACAAAAGATGAGTATGCAGGGTAGAGAGCAGGGGTGGTGGCTGAAGCAGAGATGGGGTGCCCAGCTGAGCGAGAGTGACCCATCTGTGGATAAGGCTCTGTGTCTGGGGCAGCCCTCCCGGGCTCCCGTGCAGCGGGAGACACTCCGCTGGCAGGAAGCTTGAAGATCTGCCTGGAGGCCCAGACCCTGACTGCCTTCCTGGGAGAGCTCATCTCTGTCCCTTTCCTTTCTCACATCATGTCATAAAACCCAAGGACATCAGCTGATGATATTTTTCTTCCAAGAATGAAAATCAAGCAGAAGTGATTCCCACCAAGAACAAAAAGCACACGAATGTCAAACCTTCCTCCGATGGACAGGAGACGAGGACAAGTTTCTTACCAGTGAATGTAAATAAGCTCATGTTGCTGTGTGCTCTTTATAACCATACTTACTGTATTGAAGAGGCAGCAATAAACCTCTGAAAATTGCCTATTGCTCCTTGGCTAAATGTTCAGAGAGGAGAAATAGATATATTTTAAAGAATGTTTTACTAATGAAAAGAGGAAATATTTTTGTTTAAATCAAAAACAAATTTCAATTATTTTATATTCCTGTTCTATACCCACAATCAAAGAGGGTAGATATGCATGGGTCCCAGTACCGATATCCCTAGGATGTCATTTAAACCAGCAGCTTCATCAAGTGCACTGCACGGCTGTAGTGGGTGTAGCTGAACTCAGCACCAAGAGTCTGATTTCTCAGCTCGGCATTCAGTTGGTTCACAACTGGATGTATTCAGTCAGCGTTATTTCACCCTATTCCATAAAAACCTAGAATTGGCATTGGAAATGTTATAAGACAAAATGATCCCTTTTAAAATCAGGCTACCTACCAGTTAATTTTCAGCATCTCTCATTATTTGCCTCACAAAAGCTCCAAATGTTGATCATACAGGAATGTAGCATATCAAAGTTGAAAAATCCAATAAAAATTTTGTAATAGGAACTTACGTTGACGGAGATTTGCACAATAAAAACTCTTTGGAGATACCCAGTTCCCTTGCATTTTCTATAAGGTGACTGCTGATGCACGGCAGTGCAGAGTGATAGGAGAGCATCACCGATTACCTGTATTGTAAAATCAATATTATAATAAAATATTAAGCTAGAAATATTTGGGGTCAGAATAATAACTTTCCTCAAATATACTTTCAGTTGGGTGTACACTATTGTATATGTAAAAAGTAAATTCTTTTAACGGCGCTAAAGTACCTTTTTGTACTTTTAGAGCATGTATATTAAAATACAAGATATTTTATCAAATGATAGCCATAAAACCCTGACTTTGATCATTTTTGTATTTGCACTATGAAGAGGACTTAAATTCTAGTATAGCTACATGAAGGCGGAAAGATGAAAGACTAGGAACTTCCTTCAAGGTAATGTTCATTTTCCCAAATTGGCTGGTTTTGGAGGTTCTCTGAGGGTACCAATAGCTTGGCTTTTTAACCTGTGGGGTGCAAAGGTTCCCTCAGTGTTTTTCCCTTGTGGTGGTACATACACACTTACTGTCCGAAAAGCAAAGACCGCACCCACCCAACCACCTCTTTTTGTTTTCCGTTTACAGTATCACTTTGTACCTTGGTTTGAACAAAGATGGTATCACTTTGTTCAGTGCAAAAGTAGAAGCAGTGTGCATATACTGTATGTGGGCAGGAGATAGCTCATGATATGTGTCCATCAGTTCTCTGAATCTTTTACTGAAACATAGGAAAATAAAACAGATAAATCACATCTTGACTTTGTCGTGCCATTTTCTCATTGGAGAAGAAACGTTCGTTCAATTCGTGTTTACAAAATGATGATGGATATACATAAGTATTATCTGTGTGTATTTTCCATCACCAACACCTACAGTGACATCCTTGGGGATGGGGATAACGAAGTTCTGGTGATGACTGAAAGGCATGTTTGTCAAGAGGTGATGTCCTTTCACTAGAAAGAGTAAGTACAGGGTTTCAGTGGCACGCTCCACACATTTACTTTGCAGAGTCCTGACCCAGTCCCTACTAGAGCTTTAAGTTACATGGATGCTGAGTGGAGTCTGTTTTGATTGGCCTTTGTGATTCCAGGTCGGGCTCAATGCCAACACTCCAGGCCCTCAAGCGTCAGAACACACAGATGGGTTTGGAGTCTGAAGACTTAACTGTGCACATTCCCACTTGTGTCTCTTGGACAGCCCTTCCATACCCAGCCCAGTTTTCATGTTGCAAAACTTTGAGATGGGCTTCATTATTTCTAGTTGCTGGGGTCACTTTAAGGGTTAAAATTATGAATGTGCCTTGGTTTCTATCCACTCTAGAGGAACCAATTAGTAATCCTTGGTTTCCTTTCTTCCTACCTTCTCCTCTCGTTGCCCATCTGCAGAGGGACGTGACTGAATAGAAAGGTAACCACATCTGGCCACATTGGATTTAGGTAGTGTTCATGTAAGTGTTCTCTCAACTGTAGACATCCCATCACTTCACGTCAGCAAGCCTGGGACGTCTACCAGACACCCAGCGCTGCTTTTTAGTTCTAGCGCCAAGAACATTAGAACTAGTGCTTTTTACCTGGAGACAGAGGTACCGTAAGTGCCATCCAAGGTGGGTGTTGATCATGGCAACGGCAACGTACGAACCAGGTTCAGGGGAAAACAAGACAACTATTCTGACCTCCACGGAGGAGCTGTCTGTCCTGCAGATAGTCCACAGCAGATTTCTCTGCCTGCTCCTGAAATTCAACAAAATTTAAAATTTCACTTTGGAAATCTGTATGCAATGGCTGCAAATAAAAAGCAGGTCAGGTCTAGATAATTTAACCCAAAGCCTGTCGCACCTTCACCCTGTTGTCTTTCTTTTCCTGTGCAGCGGAGAGAAACCTGGAATCATCAGGTACCATGGAGAGTCCCTGAGTGCGGGTGAATGAATGGAACGTTATCTGATGATGATAATGTTAGTTTTCCAAAGGAGCAGAGAGAATACAGTCTGGCTCTGTCACGTGTACAAAGGACATGGGTGGGTAAAGCAAAGCCTTGTTGCCCAGAAAGAGAAAATCGAGGGGCAGTCCACCCAAAGGTGTGTTAGAGAGTGAAATCTCAAACTGTCAAGCTTACAGCACAACAGGGTACAGGACTTGGGATTTAAGTTCTCAGACCCTCCTTTCCCGTGCAACCAGCTGAGCTTAAGGGATCCAGGTGGGTTTCTCTTCAGGATGTGCAGTGCCAAACCAGACAGGACCTAGAAGAGTAATAAGTTTGAAGAACAAGTTTGAATAATCAAGCATATTTTTTAACAGTTTTAATTTCAAAAGCGTGCGAAAAGGGACCGGAGGCTTCTAGTACAAGGAAGGCACATTTGAGGGGCGAGTCCAAGGTGGCAGCACAGGTAGCCACCGAGCTCACCTGCCCCCAAAAACACATCAAATGTACACTAATACCTGGGGCAGTGCCTCCTCCGAGCCAACCGGGAGCCAACTGAACAGCTGCACAAGCAAGAGAAAAGGACGCATAGAGAAGGTTGGGGAACATGAGAGCTCTCCGGGGCTGAGGAACAACCCAGGGCCTGAGGAACTGGTGAGCGCCATTGTTTACGCTTCCCTGGCATGTGGTATGGGCAGGAGCTCCATCCAGGTTCCCTGGCCCACCTGCAGGGCACTGGAGCGTGTCCTCAGCCACCCTTCTGTAGCCAGATCCAGCAGAAACAGGAGGAGCCGCAGCGCACACAAGGTGCCCCTCCACCCGAAAGCTGACTCAGCAGATAGGGCAGGGTGCTGCTTTGCACACCCACCGGGCTGTGTGCACAGGGAGCTCCCCACCTGGAGAGAATGTGGGACTAGAAAATGCCATGATGTCGCCTGTAGGGATACACTGTCCAGAGAGTGTACAGATAGTGGGCAGGCTGTGCTCCTGGAGACACTGTGGAGCTAGCAAATCTTTGCAGTACCCACACGCAGGGCTGCCCTGTGCAGAGTGAATGGGGTGCTGTTATGTGCATGCAGGGTTACCCTGCCTGGAGAGGGTGAAAACTAGCATACTGCAGTTCAGCATGCATGCAAGACTGCCCCACCCAGAGAAAGGGCAGAGCTGGTAAGGCAGGCACACAGAGTGGCCCTGCCCATACCCTGCTCTGACTGTGGACATTTAAAGCGATAGGGCACTCACACAGGGCTGCTCCTGTGGACAGGGACACCTCTGAGTGCATGAGCAGGTGCACTGTCTAGAGAGGGAGCAGAATTGGTGGGTTGCTGAGAGGCAAGTATGTAAAGCAGCCACACCCAGACCCTGCTCTGATCACAGTAAAAACAACAGGGCACGCCAAGAGCAAACCAAGCAGCTCCGTCTACATCAGGCAGCCTGACCCAGATTAGAAAAGCAAGGAAGCACACACACCCCAAGCTGCCCCACCCAGAACTCACTCCTTAAAGCCAGACCACACACCAGGCACTCACTATACGTAGCTGCAGTGACTACAATTGGCCTTCCAAAACTGTTCAACACACAGTCTACACAGAGACCACTCTTTCAAGACTGGGAGAGAAAAAGAGCTATTCTATCCAATTCGTAGGAAAAAAACACAGAAAATAAAGTTAAATCGGGAGACAGAAGAACATGCCCCAAATAAAGGAACAAGAAAATATTCCAGAGAAAAACCCTAATGAAATACAAATAAGTGATTTACCCAATAAAGAATTCAATGATCAAAAGGATGCTCAACAAATTTGAGCATACAATAAAGAGAACACTTCAACAAAAAGATAGAAAATGTAATAAAGAACCAATCAGAGGTAAAGAATATAATAACTGAAATGAAGAAAACACTAGAAGGGATCCACAGCAGATTAGTTAATCCTGAAGAATGGATTAGTGACCTGGAAGATAGAATAGTGAAATTCACCCAATCAGAACAGCAAATGAAAAAAGAATTTTAAAAAAGTGAAAATAGTATGAGATCTCTGGGATAACATCAAGCCCATATCATATAACATCCCTAACGTTTTCATTATAGGGATTCCAAAAAGAGTAGGAAGTAGGGGAGAAAGAGGATCAAAGAGGAAATCAAACACTACCTTGAGACAAAAATGAAAACAACTTTACAAAATTTATGGAATTCAGCAAAAGCAGTTATAAGAGGAAATTTATAGTTATACAGGCCTACCTCAAGAGGCAGGAAGAATCCCAAATAAATAATCTAAAATTACATCTGAAAAAACTAGTAAAAGAGAAACAAACCCCAAAGTAAGTAGAAGGAAATAATAAGAATCAAAACAGAACTAAACAAAAGAAAAAACTTTATAAAGCCCACAGCTAATACCATACTTAATGGTGAAAAGCAAGAAGCTTTTCCTCTAAGATCACAAAAATGTAAGGATGCCCACTCTCACCACTGCTACTCAATATAGTATTGGAAGTCCTAGCCACAGTAATCAGACAAGAACAAGAAATAAAAGGTATCCAAACTGGAAAAGAAGTAGTAAAACTTAATATTTTCAGATGACATGGTAATATATATGTAGAAAGCCCTAAAAACACACACCAAATATTAATATAATTAATGAAACAATTCTGTAAAGTAGAATACAAAATTAATAAACAGAAATACGTTGTGTTTCTATACAATAATAATTAGAAGGAGAAATTAAGAAAACAATCCCATTTACAACTGCAAAAATAAAATAACTAGGAGTAAATTCAACCAATGAGGTATTCTGAAAACTATAGGACATTGAAGAGGACACAAATAAATGAAAGGATATACCATGCTCATGGATTGGAAGAATTAATATTATTAAAATGACCATACTACTGAAAGCAATCTAATGAAATTCTTAGATCAATGAAATTCTTATCAAAATACCAATGACATTCTTATCAGAACTAGAACAAGTAATCCAAAAATTTATGTGGAACAACAAAAGACCATGAATAAAACAAAGCCAGCTTGAGACAGAAGAACAAAGTTGGAGGTATCATGTACCCTGATTTCAAACTATATTACTAAGTTATAATAATCAAAACAAAATGGTTCTGGCAAAACAAAACACACATAAATCAATGGAACAGAATACAGAGACCAGAAAAAAAAATACTTATATGATCAACTAATCTATGATGAAGGACATAAGAATGTATAATGAAATAACAACAGTCTCTTCAATAAGTGGTATTTAGAAAACTGGACAGATACATGCAAATAAAAAATGAAACTAGATTGTTGTCTTATACCATATATGAAAGTAAACTAAAAATGGATTAAAAACTTAAATTTAAGACCTGAAACCACAAAAGGTTTAGAAGAAATTGTAGGTAGCAAACTATTTGACACCAGTCTGAGGGATATCTTTTCGATATGTTCCCTTGAGTAAAGGGGGGGAAAAAGCAAAAATAAACAAATGGGACCTCATCAAACTAAAAAGCTTCTGCACAGAGAAGGAAACCATCAAGATGAAAAGACAACCTACTGAATGGGAGAATATATTCACAAATGATATATCAGTAAGGGTCGATATCCAAAGTATAGGCATGAGCAAAAGTAGGTTTACAATTGTTCATATGGAAAATACAATAATTAATGAACAATAATACAAGAATAAACTCTGTTTCACACACTCACAACTGTAAGCCTATTTTTGCCCCCCCCCCATATATTTGAAACACATGCATCTCAATAACAAAAAATAAACAGTCTGATTAAAAAATGGGCAGAGGCTATGAAAATAAATTTCTCCAAAGATTACATACAGATGGCCAACAGAAATATAAAAAGATGCTATGGTACATCTACACAATGAATACTATGCTGCCATAAAAAAGAAGAAATTCTCATCATTTGCAGCAACCTGGATGGAATTGGAGAATATTATACTAAGTGAAATAAGCCAGTCAATGAAAGAAAAATACCACATGATCTCACTCATTTATGGATAATAAAGAACATTATAAACTGATGAACAAAAAGATAGATACAGAGACAGTAAAGCAACAAACAGACTTTCAAATTACAGGGAGAAAGTTAGGGGGGGGGGAGATAAGAAATCAAACGAAGGACTTGTATGCATGCATATAAGCATAAACAATGGACGCAAAACTCTGGGGGGTGAGGGCAAGTGTGGGTGTGGGGTGGGGGGGGGTAATGGTAAGGATATGTACACATATAATACCTCAATAAAAAATAAATAAATAAATTAAAAAAATAAAAAAAAACAATGAATAAATACTAAAAAAAAAAAAAAGATGCTTAAATCACTAATCATCAGGGAAATGCAAATGGAAATCCTAATGAGATATCACCTCATCCAGTCAGAATGGCTATAATAAAAGTCAACAAATAACATGTCTTATCAAGGATGTGGAGAAAAGGGAACCTTTGTGCACTGTTGGTGGGACTATACTAGTAAATTGTTGTAGCAATTATGGAAAACAACATGGAGATTGCTCAAAAAACTGAAAATAAATCTACCATATGACCTAGCAATTTCATTTCTAGGTATTTATCTGAAAAAACAACAACAACAACACTTATTCATAAAGATATATGCACCCTAAGTTCATTGCAGCATTCTTTACAATAGCCATGATATGAAAGCAACCTGTGTCCATTAAGATGAATGGATAAAGAAGATGTGATACACACACACACACACACACAGAGGAATATTACACAGCAATAAAAAAGTGAAATCTTACTATTTGCGACAACATGGATGAACCTAGAGGGTATTATGTTAAGTGAAATAAGTCAGATATAGAAATACATTATAACTTCACTTATATGTGGAATCTAAAAAATAAAACCAAATAACAAAACAAACATAGGAACAAAACACTCACAGAAATAGGGACCAAAGGGATGGTTACCAGAAGGAGTGTTTGAGAGGATGGGTAAACAAGGCGAAGGGGAACATAGTGAATAATATTGTGATAAGTTTACACAGTGACAGATGATTACTAAAATTAGTGGGGTGATCACATTTTAAGGTATAAAAATATAGAAACACTATATATTGTACACCTGACACTAATATCCTGTATAATAAAAGGCTAATATGCAAATTGACTGAACAGCAGAACAACCGGTCGCTATGACATGCACTGACCACCAGGGGGCAGACACTCAATGCAGGAGCTGTCCCCTGCGGGGAGCACTGCTCAGTCAGAAGCTGGGCTCATGGCTGGTGAGCGCAGTGGCGGTGGCGCGAGCCTCTCCCGCCTCTGTGGCAGCCTTAAGGATGACCAACTGCCAGGGGAGCGGGCCTAAGCCATCACTCAGACATCACCTGATAGCTCCCGAACTGCGAGAGGGCGCAGGTCGGACTGAGGGACCCACCCCTGAGTGCACGAATTTTGTGCATCAGGCCTCTAATAACTATATAATATTGTACACCAACTACACTTAATTTAAAAAAAATAGCTTGGCCAGTGTGGCTCAGTGGTTGAGTGTTGACCTATGAATAAGGTGACCAGATTTTAACATTGGTAAAGCGGGACACCATTGACCTGGGGGGGGGGGGGGGGGGGCTCTTGATTAAAAATTTGGTCTATATTGTAATCGCTTTTGGTTTTTTTAATAAAAGGAAATTCACTTCTTAGATCATCGTTGAATTTGCATCCTCTTTTCTTACTCATTATGTTAAAAATCTAAAAAACGTAATTTAAAATTATATTATAAATTATTATATACATATTGCTTAAAAACACAGTAAGTAGGTACATAATTACATGAACATATTTTATTGTTAGTTTATAAATTAAATTAATTTGATTGTTATAAAGTAACTATATTTTAAAAATTATTTTAATTTTAATCCTATATTTCTTTCTAAATAATAACAATACTAACTTGTATTATTTTTCCTCTGAATTTGCCGTAATGTAAGTCGTTAAGTGTCACTTTCAAGGCCTGCGCTAGACTTTTTACCGCCACTATAAAATATAAATAATATGAGTACTGTCTGCTAAATTCAAGAAAATTTATGTATTTATAAAATAAATAAATAAATTACTTACCTAAATTATCTGAATAGCTGATTTGTAATGACATCACTTGTTTAACTAGCTTACTAGCAAGCAGTACGATGTGTATCGTCTGAGAGACAGTTACAAAATGTTTTCGTCGTTGCCAATCCCCAAAAATGCCATTGTTCATTAAGTCCAAACAATGGTGGTCGAATTCTAACAACTGATCAACAACGCGAACTTTGATAAGCAGTTCTTGATAATCAGTTCTCAACAATTATTTGTTATTATTAAAGTTTAACATTATAAAATTAACAAAAATAATATAAAACTCATATCCTGGCTAAATAGCCACACGGCCGCCGAAAACCGTATATTCCCTTCCCGTTCTCCCGGAGTTCCCTAGCTTGTTGTGCATTCTTTTCAAAAATCGGGACTTTTTTAAAACGCCGCGGGACGCGGGACAAATTGTTAAAAATCGGGACTGTCCTGCCAAAAGCAGGATGTCTGGTCACCTTACCTATGAACCAGGAGGTCACAGTTTGATTCCTGGTCAGAGCACATTTTGTACTCGATCACCAGTGTGGAGGCAGCAGATTGATGATTCTCTCCCTCACTCATGTTTCTATCTCTCCCTCCCTCTCCTTTCCTCTCTGAAATCAATAAAAATTTATTTTAAAAAAATTAAATAAAAAATATACATTTGAACTATCAGTAGTTCTATTTGTTTTCCTTGTTTTTTCAACAGTTACACTGAGAGATTACATACCATTACATGGTGCAGCCATCACCACATCTAGTTTGAGGACATTTCCATCATTCCCCCAAATCCCCTGGTGCTCATTTGTACTTAATCCCCATTTTAATCCAGTGTTGGGCAACTACTAACCTGCTTTCTGTCTCTATAAATTTGTCTTTTCTGTATAGCTCCTATAAACGGAACCATACAATACGTAGTGTTTTGCATCTGGCATAATAATTTTGAGTGTATCAGTACTTCTTTCCTTTTTATTAGTACCATATTTTGCTGACCCATTTACCAGTTGATTGACATATGAGTTATTTACAATGTTTTGTTATTATGAAAAATGTTGCTGTAAATTTTTGTAGACATGTCTTTGTGTGGGTGTCTTCATGTTCTTCTGGATACAGTTCTAGGGGTGACATTGTTGGGTTATATGACAAATTTATGTTTAGTTTTTAAAGAAATAACCAGACTGTTCAAAGCAGCTGTACAATCTCACCTTCCTATACAAAACAACGTAATGTACCGGGATTTCAGTTTCTCTGCATCCTCAACAAAACCTGCCAGTGCCTATCTTTTTAACGACAGACATTCCAGCTCGTGTATAGAAGTATCTCAGGGTGGTTCTAGTTTGTATTTCTCTAATGGTTAATGATGTTGAGCATCTTTTCATGTGCTTATTTGCCATTTATATATCTTCCCTGATGAAATGTCTATTCATATCTTTGTTCATTTTTACATGGGATGTTTTTTCTTCTTATTGAGTTGTAAGAGATCATTATATGACCTGGATACAAACCCTTTACCAGAAACAGTAGGTCCTCATTTAACATTGTCGATAGGTTCTTGGAACTGCAGCAAAACAACGTATATCAAAACCAATTTTAAACTGCTCTTTAAAAAAATTAACGTCTTAAGGTGGGTGGGAAGAGATCAACCAAAGGACTTGTATGCATATATTTGCATAACCCAATGGGGACAAAGACAATAGTGTGGTGAAGGGCTTGGGGAGGAGGTGGGAGGGGCAGAGGAGGGCTAGATGGAGTCAATGGGGGAAAAAATGGTACATATGTAATATTTTCAACAATAAGGATTTTTTAAAAATAAAAAGAATGGGGGAAAAAGAGAGGGTGGTATTGGCGAAAAGAATAAACAAAAGATCAACATTTGAAAATCAAAGTATTTGCAAGTCCCACACAGCAGGTCCTCAAATAAAGGTGTTCCATTCAACATCATTTTGTTATGTTGATGAAATGCCAGAGGAACTTAACTCTCATTTCTGTCAATTAGTGGATTGTAAAGTTGGGGTGGAGATGGGGAAGAATGGGAAGTGACTACTTATGGTTGAGGTTTCTTTTGGGGTGATGAAAATGCTCTAGAATTAGATTGTGGTGATTGTTGCACAACTGTGTAAATATATAAGAACCCATTCTAACCTGATGAATTTTATAGTGTTGAACATGAATTTTTTGGGGTAAAAAAGACAGGTTTTAGGAAATTTTAGGAATTAAGAGGACCATGGAAGAAGCACAGAGCTGCAGAGCAGCAGAAGGTATATTTCCATAGAATAGGGGCGCTGAAAAGCTGCAGCAGGAACATTTCCCTAGAATGAGGGAGCTGGGAACAGCAAAGGGTCTATATTTACAAAATAAAGGGAAGGAAGCCCCTCATCTAGAAGGAGGAGAAGAAAGCCCAAAGGGAATAGGAAAACAGTAAGGAAGGAGGGGAGGAAAACCTCACATGTCCCTTGTGAGGTTCGACCTTTGAGCTCAGAAGTTACTATAGTAACCAGTCCAAAGAAATAGTGACCAGAGGGGCTATGAAGGCACAAAGATCTACAGCCTTTATAAACCGTGGAAGGAGGAACTCGGTGGGACTCTTTCCCTTTCCCCATGTGGGAGTCTGAGCTGTGAGATTCTTTTCCCCTCCCCACATGGGAGTCTGTATTTGTTCTTCAATAAAATTTCCACCTTTACTATACCACCTTCTGTCTGTGGATTCATTCTTCGACTCCTACGGACAAAGAGCCCAGGAACCATCCTGCCCAGGGGAACACCGTGTATTCCAGTCCAAAAAAATCCCACTTCAGCGTGTTAATTATATCTCAATAAAGTTAAAAAGTCTGACTAGAGCCCTGGCCAGTGTGACTCGTTTGGGTGTTGCCCATGACCGTAGGCTTGCCAGTTCCATTCCTGGTCAGGACACATACCTTGATTGCAGGCTTGATCCCTGGGAGGGGGCATGCAGGAGACAGCCAACTGATGTTTCTCTCTCACATCTATGTTTTCCTCTCTCTCCCTTTCTAAAAATCAATAAAATATTTAACAAACAAACAAATCTGACTAGAGAATCTGTAAAGCTAGGATCTGCAGGGAGGGTATTCCAGGCCTGAGGAGAGTCAGGGAAGGGCTACCAGCTGACTCCACAACTGGGGACCCCACAACTGGTCCAGCTGCCCCTCTCTGAATTGCCCGATGGGCAGTGTTGAGGGCTGGGGGCTGCCCTGGAATATCTAAGACTCCTGGTGAGGCTAGACTAGGAGGAGGGCAGGCTTTCTTCTCAGACATTGCTGCAAAGACCCTCTGGCTTCTACCGAGGCCTGGCGGGCAGGTGGTCCCCCTATAGGGAGAGGGCGCCTTTCTCAAGGATGCTCTCAAGGGCTAAGGAACTTGAATGTTTAAGATGAAACTGAAGCATAGTAACCTCCATCTTGGGTAAAAACTGCTGTTTGAAATTTTAACCCTGCTATTCTGGCTTCTGTAAACGTTTGCTTGCTTAAATAATAGGGAAAAATAAGACTACTCCCCATTCCAGAGAGGCCATAAACTATGCCCCAGACAGAGTCGTCAGTGCTGGCGCCAGGCCAGGCCTTGAGATATGGTCTCATGGCCCTGTCCCAGCACACAGGACTTTTTCTCAGAAGGTCCGGAAGTCTCACTCCAAATTTGGAAAACTAAGAGCTGAAAAACATATAAATAAGGAAAGACTTCCACCATATGGGGCCCCAGAATTTGAGAAGCAATATTTCCTCTGGGCCCACTAGCGCTAGAGAAATGAAAAGGACTCCAAATAAATTTGGCTTATTGATTACGGCGTCTTCTGACTTACAATATAACAAAACCTCAGTGAAAGTTTGAGCAGAAGTATTCAAGCATGTGGTATGTGAAACCTCAAATTCAACACAAGAAAGATGATTTAAGATTTCCACCAAAACCTATTGCATTAATGTTCAAGATCCATAATATTAAGCTAAGTGAAATAGGTCCGTCACAGAAGGACAAACACAGTATGCTTCCACTGATGAGATATCTCAATTAGTTAAACTCATAGAAGCAGCGAGTAGAATGGTGGTTGTCAGGGGTTGGGGGTAGGGAGGGATAGGGAGATGCTATTCAACAGGTATAAAGTTTCAGTTGTGCAAGACACAAGTTTAGAGATCTGTCCTACCACATTGTGCCTTTAGTTAACAATATTATCTACTTTTAAAAATCTCATGTTCAAATGTTCTTATAACAACAATAATAAACGTTGAAAGTCATTAAGTCAAGGGCCGCCTCTAATTCCTTCCCTCAACATATTCATTGAGCAGCTACTCTGCCTGGTACAGTTGTGACTAAAGCAGACACAAATATCAGCCTCCAATTAGCTTACACTTTACTGGGGAGACACCACCAACACATATTATATCTCAGACTACAGGGAGTTTAGAGGCAGGCAAATTGCAATAGTAAATACTGCAGGGTGGTCAGGGGAGGCCTCCCTTCCAGGTGACCAGAGCAGGTACAGGAGGAGAAGAGCTTGGATTAGGCAGAGGTGACAGTTGCAGCGAGGGTACAGGGCACGTACGTGTGTATGGAGAGTACAGGAGGGGGAGAGAGGCAAGGAGCCCATGGGGTCTTAGCAGGACCTGGCACCTACAAGCTCACTGTGGCTGCCTCGCTGAGAACTGACTATTGCAGGCAAAGGCAGGAGTACACAACTCCCAGCAGCCAGTCTTCAAACTTATTCACTCACAATCTATCTCAGCAGATGTCAAGTCTGGGCAGGCGTATCCACCTTCAAAAGGCGGGAGATGAAAACCAATGGCGTGACACCTATACAAAAAGGGAGGGAGGCAGGAAGGCAGGCAAGTGTTTGCAAAAAGACCAAGAGGCCAGTATGGGGAATAGAAGAGAATTTTCTGGGAAGGCTTGGTATTATATAATTTAGTAAGGAGAAAGTACTAAAGATATGATGATGATGATGATGATGATGATGATGATGATGATGATGATGATATAAATACTGCAGAGGTAAGAAAAGAAAATTGTGAATTAGAAACAGTAAGGAATGAAGTAGACTTGCTGAAAATTCAATTACAGATACAGGAGTGCGAGTGCAAGCCTCTCATTTATAGGCTAGAAAGTTCTTGAAGAGGGTAGTTGTGTCATTTTTTACATAACTCAAGGCCCAGCAGAATATGTGTCAGCGTGGACACATTAATGACGACCTCAGGAGGAAAAAGAACTCCACAGAGGTGGATCCAAACTCCAAGCACACTCCTACTTGATAACTTGCTAAAGTAGGTCTTCCTTCTTCCTCTTGGCAGATCAGCCTGCGGAGCCAGACTGTGATGATTCTTAAGTTTACAACCAAAGACTCCTTAGGTTGACCTTTGCTCCATGGTTTATTTCTCTCTAATCAGGTTTCAAAAGGACGGCTTCCTTTTAGGAACAGAAATAGTTTTTTAGGGGGCAGCTTTTGTTCTCAATTTGTGACGGTGCTTGAGGGCAAGATCCTAAAGGAGTTCTCTTTCTTCTTTCTTTCTTTCTTTCTTTCTTTCTTTCTTTCTTTCTTTCTTTCTTTCTTTCTTTCTTTTCTTTCTTTCTTTCTTTCTTTCTTTCTTTCTTTCTTTCTTTCTTTCTTTCTTTCTTTCTTTCTTTCTTTCTTCTTCTTTCTCCTTCCTTCCTTCCTTCCTTCCTTCCTTCCTTCCTTCCTTCCTTCCTTCCTTCCTTCCTTCCTTCCTTCCTTCCTTCCTTCCTTCCTTCCTTCCTTCATTTCTCTTTCTTTTCTTTCTTTCTTTCTTTCTTTCTTTCTTTCTTTCTTTCTTTCTTTCTTTCTTTCTCTCTCTCTCTCTCTCTCTCTCTCTCTCTCTCTCTCTCTCTCTCTCTCTCTCTCTTCCTTCCTTTCTTTCTAAGTTCTTTATTGTTTAAAGTATTACATATAGTATTACATATGTCTTTTTTCCCTATTGGCCACCCCCACCCTCCAGCACATGTCCTCACCCTTTTTTTCTTTTTCTTTTTTTTTTAATCCCCACTCTACCATACGTTCACTGATTTTAAAGAGGGGCAGGGGAGAAGGGAGGGAGGGAGAGAGAAACATGGATTGGTTGTCTCCTGCATGTGCCCTGACTGGGAATCCAAACTGCAAACCTTTTGGTGTTTGGGATGACAGGGATGACACTCCAACCAACTGAGCCTTGTGGCCAGGGCAGGAGTTGTTTTGCTTTAAATACCTCTAAACTCTGCTCTGGAATGAACTTCCCCCTGCCTTTGTTGAGCAGGAAGTATGATAGCTGAAGGCCAAGGTTGACTTTCAAACCCTTATTATCAACTTGATAAAGCAGGGCACAATGATACAGAAACAACACCCTCGTACATTTTCACTGTAATTACAAAAAGAAAGAAAGACACAAGCTGGGAGCACTGGTCAGGGAGTGGGAAAGCTCAGGAGTAGAGCTGGGAGTTAGACCTAGTAAGTAGCATGGCATTGGGACCACCAAACCCCTTTCCAAATCCCTTTCCTCTGTGTGAAATGACTTCTCAGGGCTCTCCCCACTGTTAACATAAAAACATTCAAACCTGTAAAGAATTTTTGTGAGTTTATTTGAGCCAAACTGTCGACAATTGCCAGGTGGCAGAACTTCAACGAATTGAGATAATGCTCTGGAGAATGGCAGGTTACATCTGTATTTATACATTGCAATCAAAGGAGCGACATGAAATCCATTGGTGATAGACTAGAGAGGCGGGAGAAAGCAAAGCGGGGAAACCCCTGTGATTGGACATAAAGTAAAATGATAGACACAAACTTAGGTGGTGCAGGAACAATTAACATGATAATGAAGGAATTTGTGGTATCTGTCCTGGCATGGTAGGTTGTGCCCCGAGGGGTCCAGAAAAAGGGAAGTTACAAGTTACCCAGACATTTCAAGGGTATGTTTTTTTGTGTGGAATTCTCGCCAAGAAGAAACAGTTGAACACTCAGATGTATTAGGAAAGAGGCCTTTAATCAAAGTAGCACTGCTGGCTCAGGGGACTCAAAAGATCCAAAGCCTGAGCAACTTATACAATGAGATTTCGCATTATATATATACTAGAGGCCTGGTGCACGAAATTCGTGCATGGGGGGGTGTCCCTCAGCCCGGCCTGCACCCTCTCTCAATCCAGGACCCCTCAGGGGATGTCCAACTGCCGGTTTAGGCCCGATCCCCTGTGGGGATCGGGCCTAAACCGGCAGTTGGACATCCCTCTCGCAATCTGGGACTGCTCACCCCTAACTGCTCGCCTGCCTGCCTGCTCGCCCCTAACTGCTCACCTGCCTGCCTGCTCGCCCCTAACTGCTCACCTGCCTGCCTGCCCAGTGTGTGTAATAGCAACCGGTTGTTCTAGTCATTCTGGTCGTTCCTCCTTAATGGTCGCTTAGGCTTTTATGTATATAGATTTCTGAGTTCTTTGTTTCTAATTACCGGGCTTTGTGGTGGGCTTTCACAGCCCCTCCTGAGTCAGTTAGAGGGGAATTTAGATGGTATCTAATGCCTAACCTACCAGGTTAGGCATTAGATACCATCTAAATTCCCTTTCTAAATACTATCTAAATTCTAGCTAAGCTGTTACATCCTTGGTTTACGGCCCTTCTAAATTGGGAATAGTTAGGTAAATAGCTCTTGCAAGACCAGATAATTAAGGAAGGGGCAGTGTCTTGATGATAGGATAACAAGAATGTGCATTAGGATACTAATTAACTAGGTACAGAGTCAGACTGCTAGCCCCCTACATTCTTTCACATTATTATAGACTAGAGGCCCCGTGCACAAAATTCATGCATGGGAGCAGGGTGCGGGGGAGAGTGTGTCCCTCAGCCCAGCCTGCACCCTCTCCAATCTGGGACCCCTCGAGGGATGTCCAACTGCCCGTTTAGGCCCAATCCCAACCGCTGGGATCCCAATCGCTCACCTGCCTGCCCCTAACCGCTTCTGCCTGCTAGCCTGATCACCCCCTAACCACTCCCCTGCCAGCCTGATTGATCCCTAACTGTTCCCCTGATGCCTAATTGCCCCTAACTGCCCTCCCTTGCCAGCCTGGTTGCCTCTAACTGCCCTCCCCTGCAGGTCTGGTCACCCCTAACTGCCCTCCCCTGCCGGCCCGGTCAACCCTAACTGCCTTCCCCTGCCAGCCTGGTCGCCCCTAACTGCTCTCCCCTGCAGGCCTGGTCCCCCACAACTGCTCTCCCCTGCAGGCCTGGTCCCTCCCAACTGCCCTCCCTTGCAAGCCCGGTCCCCCCATTGCTCTCCCCTGTAGGCCTGGTCCCCCCCAACTGCCCTCCCTTGCAGGCTTAATCACCCACAACTGCCCTCCCCTGCCTGCCATCTTGTGGTGGCCATCTTGTGTCCACATGGGGGCGGCCATCTTTGACCACATGGGGGTGGCCATCTTGTGTGTTGGAGTGACAGTCAATTTGTAATTACTCTTTTATTCGATAGGATGCAGAAAGACAGATAGGCTCAGTTAAGGTAAAGGTTGACCTTGTCAGTAAAGATACCAGCCTATGATGTAACTACCCACCATAACTGCTTTTAGTTAAAGTTTAATTTCAGATCATCCTTTGTGGTTATTTTAGGTTTCTGAGTTTGCAAGACTGCCATGCAGGCCTTCCCTGAGCTTGTCAGGTTAGCATGTGGCCCCTTTTGTCCACACCACTAACATTTGCCTGTTCTGTTTCTGACTGAAGATAAACTCCCTGTCAGGGCTTTATAAAATGTTTTAGTGCATCATTCCTTTTGTATTCATATTTCCAAATTAACACTACAATACATTGAGAACAAGCTTGTTCAGATAGATAGATAGATAGATAGATAGATAGATAGATAGATAGATATAGATAGATAGATAGATTATATAGATATATAGATATATAGATATATATATTACATGTAGTATGTTAATAATATCTCAATAAATTTACATATGAGAAACCTTAGATGAGGACAAGTTGTACAAAATCACACATGAAGTGGTAGAAGAGGAACTTAAACCCCAGACCAAATCCGCTGCCAAGCTCCTGACCAGTGTTACAGTAGATAGAACTGTACCTAATATAGAAATATTGCCATTAATAGTTTTTATACAGTAGCAACATTTTAGAGTCTTGACTAGATTTTAAAAAGATCTTGATAGCAACTCCAGCACTTGAGATGCACTCCTGGTCTCTGTGTGGGCACCCGGTGTGACGGGGCTGGCGCCTGCAGGTGGCAGGTTTCAGTGGGATCCCCGCTGAAAGCTCAGGGCCCATGATTCCGAACACTGTTCCCAGACGCATACAGGCCACTGGACAGTTTAGGTGGCACCCTCTCCTTGGATCAGCGCTTCTCAAAGTCTGCATCACAGACTCCTGGGCATCCTGAGACCCTTTGGGGTCTCTGACTATGAAGACCATTCTCAGAATAATACTAAAACGTTATGTGCCTTTTTCCACTGCCTCGGTATTTGTACTGACGTGAGGTACAAAACAATGAATAGTGAGTAAACTGCTGGAATCTACATGTGAATCAGGCCCCTGGCACCAAACTGCTAGCAGCAGTCAGGATATACTTCATTGCCAAGTACTTGCAGTACAAAGAAAAGAGCCTGTTCACTTAAGGATGTCCCCTGAGAAGCAGTAAAAATGACTACTTGTATTAAATCTTAAGCATTAAGCCGTGTCACACAAAATGATAAGCACCCACGAGGCACCGCAATGGTTCTGGGCAATGCTTGTCTCAAAGGAAAGAGCTTGTGCAACTGCGCTGTGGGCCGGACCCGTGCGTTCCCACGAACACCAGCGTTACTGGAAAGAACAACGGGCAAACTATGGGTCTCTGGCAGCAGTGTTCTTGAAATTAACAGAATGGGCTTCAAAGAAAACAACACACAGTATTTATTGCCAAGGATAACATTTTAGGCTTTTAAACAAAATTTCTAATTTTGAGGAACTTGTATGCATCGCCATGACTTTGAATTTCCTGAGACTTCTGGTGACACTTTGAGATACATGATGTGATTGTCTGATATGATATGTAATGAAGTATGTCAACACTTGGAGGATCTACATAGTACATTCCAGTGGTGGTGCAGTTTTTGACCACATTAGGGATTCAATAGTTTCTAAATGACCAATGCTTGCTTATAAAATTACGGGGAAAAGATACATTCAAAGTGCAAGACAGACGAATGGATTTGAAGGTAATAGAGTATGAAAAGTTCATTGATGCAGTTTCAGAGGACACATAGTAGGCAACCTTTCAGAAACTTAATCTTTAAGAAGATATCAACAGACTATTAAAATATGAACAGATTATTAAAATATGCCCCGCCCCCTTTCCCACCCACATACCTGTGTGAGACTGCATTTTCCTCTTATGCTTCAACCAAAGTGAAGTATCACCAGATTGAATGTAGAAGCATCTAGGAGAATTGACCTGTGTTTAACTAAGCCAGACATTAAAGAGTTTGCAAAATTGTGAAACAATCTCTCTCCTAATTTTTTTTGGAAGTTTTTTTCTTCATAGAAATATGTTGTTAATAGATAATGGTTTTGTCACTGTTATGTTTAAATGAGTATATCTATTTTTAAAATCTCAGTTTTTATTTCTAATACAGTTACTATTGATAGATGCAAACCATACAAACAAGAGCAGTTGGAGTCCTTGAGTTTTTAAGGATCAAAAGGTCCTAAAACCCAAACATTGAATGAGAAGGAAAATAGGGGGGCAACTTTGGGGGCTTACAGTCCAGTTCAGTATCTAGTTAAATAATAATCTTACAATCCCCATTCTAACTGACTTGGGCAGAGCTACACCCCAAGGGGCCTGCCACAAGAAGATATATATATCAAAACCTCCCCACGTTGGTAGTTCAGGCTTTGGATCAGAATCTCCTGGGCTAGCAGCGCTGCGTAATAAAGGTTTTGAGTGCTGACTGATCGTTCTCCTGGGCCATTTGAAGAATTGCTGCTACAACATAATTGGTGCATTGGCCGGGAATTAGTTTCACTGGCTTTTGGGGCCACCGCTGATGAGAGCAGACTCTGGGGCACTCAGTCCAGGCTCTGAGACCCTGGGAAGGCGCCACTGGCACATTTGCTGGTTCCTGGACTTGCGAGGCCCAGAGAGACTGCTGTGACTCTGTGCTCTGGTGGACTCAGTGAGGCAGGAAACACTTTTCTGGATCTGCGGTTACATCTGACTGGTAAGTTTTTCCCCGGGAATAGTCCGAGTTCAGGCCTGTCTTTTGGGACAGAAGAGGCTGGCTGATCACTGCCTAGGCAAATATTTACCTCAGGGACTTTCTATGGGTGGAAGTCAAAACTCAGACTGACTGGTGTGTGAATGAGACTGTGAATGGTGATTCTCATACGGCTAAGGGAGGTGTAGTCACCTGAGGGACTGAGGCAACCTGGTCCATCCCTGAGGTAGTGATCCAAGTCCAGGATTCATACAGATTCTCCAAAGCTAAGAGACACCTAAGTCCAGGCGACTGGCGTGGCCAGGCTCGGAAGCAAACGTTACCTTCTGTTTGTCTTGCATCTCCGTTCACTGGGTGGGGCTACATACTTGCAACATGGGTAATAGCTCCTCAAAGTCTACTGTCTTAGAATGTATGTTAAGGAATTTTTATAAAGGGTTTATTGGGGACTATGGGGTAAAACTAGACCCCTGGGAGTTAAAAAAGGATGTGTGAAATAGACTGGCCATCTTTTGGAATAGGATGGCCACTGGAGGGCACAGTGGATGTCCCCACAATCAGGAATGTTCACAGAATTATCACAGGAGACCCAGGTCATCCTGATCAGTCCCCTTATATTGACCAGTGGCTAGAAATAGCACAGCTTAAGCCGCCTTGGGTCTGACTTTGTGTATATGAGGAGGGACAGAGTAAGATTTTAATGGCAGGAGAAAAAGAGCAGGCCTCTCAGAAGGAAACTAAGCCTCACAGTCTACAAGAACCCCTGAGGAAGCCCCGCCAGTTCTACCACCTCCATACATGCCTCAAGTGGCACCCAGGGCTCCTTTGCCTGGTCAGGGAAGCTTAGATACACCACCTCCTTCCATCTCTCCCCAACCGGACTCTCCAGAGCCAGTTGGATGATGTTTGCGCTCAGCTGATCAGGGACCCAGGCCACTTCTGGCTTTCCAGATGCCTCTCCGAAAACTGTGGGGCCCCCATGTAGTTGGAGAAGACGGGACCCTACAAGAGGGGGGATCGGTCTTTTACTACCAGCCTTTCACTATGACCGATCTCTTAAATTGGAAGCATCACACTCCTGCTTATTCTGAAAACCTCAGGTCATGGTTGACCTCCTGGAGTCAATTTTTCAGACCCATATGCCCACCTGGGTCGATTGCAAGCAACTCCTCACGCTTTTCAACACTGAAGAGTGCATGAGAATAATAGAAATGGCTCCAGATCCAGGCTCCGGCAGGGACATTAGACACAGACAGATGGGCAAGGGAGGCTCTCCCGGATGAGGAACCCTGATGGGACCTGAACTCGGAGGATGGGAGAGCCAGCATAGAGAGAGATCAATTGGCCTTCCTCCAGGGGCTCAGGGCAGGGGCAAGAAACGCACTAATATGGCTAAGACCTCTGAGGCTTTCCAGAAGTCTGATGAAAGTCCAGCAGCATATCGAGTTTACACTCCCTTTGATCTTGAGGCCCCAGAGAATCAAACTATGGTCAATGCAGCCTTCGTTACAGGCTCAGCCAGACATAAGGAGAAAGCTACAGAAGCTTGAAGGATTTGCGGGAAAGAATGCAACCAAGCTACTAGAAATAGCAAACAATGTTTTCATTAATTGGGATAATGTGGCTAAAAAGGAGGCTGAGGAGAAACTAAAAAAGAAAGTGACTCTGATTGCTGCGGCTGTCGTAGAAGCTAACTAACTCCCAGGACCCTCAGCAGGAAGGAAAGGGAGACAGCAAGGAGCCAAGCCAGGAAAAGGAAGGACGGATCTTAAACGGGACCAGTGTGCCTATTGTAAAAGATTAGGACCCGGGAAGAATGAATGTCTGAGCCACCAGAAAAAGTAGGAAAGGCCGTCCAAACCACCCAGCCACTATTGGCCAGAGCCGCAGGAGACAGACTTCACGGATTAGCGGCAGCGAGCTCCGACTAGGACAGACCGGGCTCTTTCCATCTGGGCCCCCATGAGCCCAAGGTCAGAATGAAAATTGGGGGCCAGACTGTGAACTTTATGGTTGATACAGGGACAGAGCACTCGGTAGTCACTCAGAAAGTAGCTCCCCTCTCAGGACGGGAGGTCACCATTATCGGAGCTACTGGGGACCATACCCGCAGACCATTCTGCCGCCCCTGCTGATGTCAGCGAGGCCGCCACCAAGTGGTTCATGCTAAGCCCCTCTATGAAGCCTTAAAAGGAGAGGAAAAGGCACCCATTAACTGGGATCCTTAGCAGGAAAAACCCTTCATGACCATAAAGGCAAAGCTAACTGCTCAGGAGCGGGCGGCACCATTGCAGAACATGCTGGCTCCCGAATTACCTGAACTCCCAAAATGCATCCCTCAAGAAGAATGGGCCCAGCAGGAAGGGGGTAAAAGGACGAAGGAAGGCTGGTGAATACTCCCAGATCATAGGGTCTACATTCCAGGACAGGTAGCTCATAGAGTAGTCCCCCAGCAGCATGAACTTACCCATTTAGGGAGCACGGCTCTGGAAGCCTTGTTAAGCAGTTACTACCTAATTGCCTGCCTCCCCTCCTTACGCGCCTCTCAGCGCTGCCTCCTCTGTGCACAGAACAATGCAAGGCAGGGTCCTGTAGGACCCATAGGAAGTCAGTGCTGTGGGCAGGCTCCCTTTGAAGATCTAGAAGTAGACTTTACAGAAATAGGAGGAAATAAATATCTTTTAGTCTTCACCTTTTCAGGCCTACCCGCACAGAGAAGGTGAGAGAAGTCACCAAGGAATTACAGAGGGACATAATTCCACAGTATGGGATGCCATTAACCATAGGGTCAGATAATGGCCCAGCCTTTGTAGCTGAAGTAGTACAGCAGGTAGCTAAGGCCTTAGGAATTAAGTGGAACTCACACGCAGCCTACAGGCCCCAGAGTTCAGGGAACGTAGAACGCATGAACCAGACTCTAAAGCAGACTATGGCTAAGCTATGCCAGGAGATGAACTTACCCTGGACAGATCTCTTACCACTTGTGCTCCTGCGGGTACACTGTGCCCAGAGAGCCAGGGTAGGGTGCTCTCCATTTGAAATTCTATATGACAGACCCCCTCCCTTAATTCGGCCACAGGGAGATTTGGGGGAGGTAGGGAGCTTAGCAATTCAGAAACAGCTACAAGGACTTGGGAAAACTATCCTTGAAGTCCACAGATGGGTTACTGATTGATTGTTCATCTCTCTAGGAACATCTGTGCACCCTCACAAGCCTGGGGACCAGGTTTGGGTAAAAGATTGGAAAAAGGAACCCTAAGAGCCAACCTGGAAGGGACCTTAGCCAATCGTACTAACCACCCCCTCAGCTCTCAAAGTTGCAGGACTGAACACCTGGATCCACCACTCCCGGGTGGGAGCAGCCCACCAGCTGGGCAATCAGCATCCAGAGTGGAAGGTGACCTCTGACGTGAACCACACCCTGCGGATCATCTTCAAGAAGACAGCAGATCTGGCTGACCTGACTTTGGTATTTCTGGATAATCTTTGTTTTCATTTTTCTAACAGTTTTATTCTATCTTTATACAAGTACTAGAGGCCCTTTGCACGAAGAATCGTGCAATAGACCTTCCTTCACCTGGCTACAGGCACCAGTTTTCCTTCTGCCTTCTTTCAGGGTGGGGGCTTGGACCCCAGCGGCGGCGGCGGCAGCGTGGGGCGGGAGCTGCTGGGCCCCACGCCACCATCCGCGATTGGGGCACTGCCACCGCCCAGGTCCCTCAGTGATAGGAGGGATCCGGGTGCTGCCGCCGCTCCAACCCACGAACGCTGAGGGGCGGGACCAGGCACCGTCGCCGCTCCCACCACGCCTCCCTCCGGCCCCATCAGTCCCCCCTCGGCCCCATCGGTCCCCACTCAGCGGCAGCCGATCCGGCCATTGAGAGGCGTGGGGGGCGGGACTCCTCAGTCCCGCCCCCTGTGCCTCTCAATGGCTGGATAGGCCACCCCAAGTCCCGCCCCCCAGCCTCCTGCCGGCCCAATCGTGGGCGTAGTGGAGTGATGGTTATTTGCATATTACCCTTTTATTAGGTAGGATAACCAGAACCCTCAGACTGGTACTGGGAGGAGAACTCTGCCCTTGCTACTCCAAACTACTATTACGACCCCCTTGGGGAAGATGATGATAATACACCCCCCTTTTCGTTGCCCCCCTTCAGTAGGAAATAACTAGAGCAGTCGGCGACCTTATCTCAAATTCCTGAATCCCAGAGGCTAAGGCTAGTTTGTGGAACAAGAGGGCAGGAATGAGAAGAAAAATATGGGGGCAACTTTGGGAACTCACAGTCTCTAGTTCAGTAACTAAACAGTAATCTTACAAGCCCCATTCTAACTACAAAGCCCACCCCAGGGGTCCGCCACAAGAAGATATATATATCCAAACCTCCCACGTTGGCAGATCAGAATCCCCTGGACTAGCAGCACTGCCTAATAAAGGTTTTCTTTCCTGATTCCCGAGTGCTGACTGATCGTTCTCCTGGGCCATTTGAAGAATTGCTGCCACAACTTAAGAATCGCTCTTAGCCCCCTGCTGCATCCGCACAGGTGGCTCTGACACGTAAAACCTGGTGCACAGGGTGCTTACAGGGAGCCTCAGAAGTTCCTGGCAGGCGACAGCAGCAGCCTCGCTCTTCATTTCTATCCTGGGGCTCTCCCAACATCACGCCATCTCAGCGTGGCAGCTTGGCTTGGTGCCATATCTACAAAGGTTCAAAGGGACAGTAAGTAAGAGCTTTACAGTGGGTGCGGAAAATGTTGATAAAGTGAAGACAACTGATGTAACGCTGGACTAATTCCATTGGACTGCTTCCTCTCCGAAGCTCCAAATGAGGGGTGAAGAGGAAATTGCATTGCAGATAAGCAAAGGGCAGGAAAGGGACTTACTTGCATGTCTGTCCTTTAAACTCTGATTCCTGCAGTGCCCATCCTTGACTACAACTCTTTTTGAGGCCATTAGAACGATGGGCAGTATTACATCAAAGGAACGGGAACTGCCCGTGGCTTTCTCTTAGCACTGATTTTTTATTCTTGAAGAAACAGCTATTGTCTTAGAAGTTTTTGGCATTCCTATACTTTCTGCCTGTAAAGTGGAATTGGGCTGAAGTGGAATCTGTAATAAGCACAATACCCTGAAATTTGGGACTCTGTGTTCAAGCTGAACACGAACTGGGATTTTTATTAATACCTTTAGGAAGTGGAAAAAGCAAGTCACTGAAGTGCTGGGGAGGCAGTTTACAACCAAATAAGCTAGCAACAGTTAAGAACAGATCTGTGTGTTCCAACCTCTCAGATGGAAGTCTGTAATGAAAGGACTGACGCCGGTGTGTGTGTGTGTGTGTGTGTGTGTGTGTGTGTGCTTGCAGAAGAGGGACAGGACACTGGAAGAGTCCTCATGTGACTTTGGAAGGGGCAGGAGATAGCTACTTCACTGTTGCTTACTTTTCCCAACATGATGGATAGAGAACAAGACTCAGGAAAAAAGAGCCACAACCATGCAATGTGGTCTTGGGGCATAGGTTCACTCAAGTGGGAGGGTCATGTCTCCCAGAAGTCACTTTCCTCTCCCTGCGGCTGCCCACACACAACCGGGAAGCTCAGAATGCAGGAAGGCTGGAATTTAGAGATGGATCAAACTAGCACTTGAGCCAAACTTAATAGCCAAACTTCTGCAAGCTGAGATCTTAAGCAGGTGCTTCTGAAAGATATATTCACAACTATTTAAAAAACTACACAAAGTTTAGGGAATTATTAGACCTCAGTTTTTACAGTTTGGGGATTATTAGACCTCAGTGCTGCTTTCTTTTTCCTTCCCTGAAGAACTGGCTTAAACACAACTTTTTTTTTTTTCATGGATGGTGAATAGTAGGTATTTATCTGAAATGAAAAAAAAAAAAAGTACCTGGACTATTGCATTTAATCATGTATTGTAATTGTGTTACTCTACCTTTTTGCATCAGAGACAGATATACAATGAACATTCAGTTATCACACATTGCACACTAGTAGTAATTCTTCAGGCCTTTTACATAACCACCAAACAGGTATTGAATTCTGCAATATAGTACAAAAGTCCACAATCAATCCAGTCTTAGCCAGTATCTTCAATTTACTTCTGTTGCTGTACAAATAATTGGCCATTTCTAGGGCTTACAAGTTAATAACAGGACAAAAAAATATACATTGCACTGACACAAAAAGTCAGCCGTGTTAATAGTCATGCAACAAGTAACCAAACTTGCTGAAATTAAAAATACTTTCTAAAAACAGTTGTAACAGCATAAATATTTTATACACAGTTCATTTACCAAAACAAAATGTATTTAAATGATACAAAGCAAAAATAAGTTTCTACCAACTTTATACATAAGAAAGTGCAAAATAACGTATCTAGAGTGTTTTGCTATTACCCAGACGGATGGCCGCTGTGGGCAGCTCTTCTCTTCCAAAGCATGACATCACAGTAGCACACCACACACACGTTAGAACACATGGACAAATACATGGCCAGATGGGCGGGTGGATGAACAACGGAACGATGGAGGTCAAGCAGGAGCCCTGTGAGGTGCTCTCAGACAAAGAATCAGACCACATGGATGTGGATGTGCAGGCTGAGAACAAAGGTCGGCGAACAAACTTACATGGAACACAGGAAGACATTCAGAGAAACGGGTTTATGCATGTGAGTGTACTTGTGTATGTGAGTGATCTGTGATTTCTGCATTGGACACAAACACACACACTAAACCCCACTGAACAGAACAGTTGCCCACAGCACCAGCTGCCAGAGGAAATACTATCACAAGAGTTTTGGTTTCCATCTTCTGGTCAAGGAAGTTGTGTCGGAAAGTTTAAAAGTGTTCATCCCATAGAACTTCATATTACAAAGAGGAATAACCTTTAAGTAACTACATACACACATTCATATATTCAAGTCTTTAAAGAACACCTCTGCCATTGGGTTTGGGGTAAACATGGTTCATGTACACAAGGAGGACGCGTCTTTGAAAAAGTGTAGAATAACACTGCTACAACTCATCTATGGGGCTGGGCAGGGGCGGAGCCCACGGTTATGCGACAGTATGATTCCTGCAAGTGTTGAACATCCAGTATTATTCATTAGAACTAAAGTAAGATGGGAGGGGGGGCATGGGAGGAATAAGACACAGAAAGGAAAACAGAACACAACTCTTCTTCAAGTTAAGGTATTAATGCCAATAATCCTTTTTATTAACAATTATATTTGAACTTTTAGAAATGGAAGTGTTTTAATCAATTCTGATATGTAATCATAAATAGACTGTAGGCTCAAACCTGGGTAAATAAAGGTTTAAATTTAGTAAGCATAAGGCACTAAAGCAGCCTTTATATTTTCTCTTGGAGACCTAGTTATCAGGAAGAACAAATTTGTTCTTAAGCTGGTTTCAGCCCATTCGGTACAAGATTGCTGTTGTACCAATGCCTATTTTTGAACGCATGTGCATATATGTGCATTTTAGTGCATAAGTGTGCCTGTCACCAGGGCCTGAAGATGAAGACTCGGGAAAGCCAAAGCCACTGTCCTGTGTATGGTACCTCCATGGGGGTGTGAAGGCCTGTCCTTCCTTCCTTGGGCCATAAAGGATTCTACATTTTTCAAATCACTGGGCTTTTAGAATTGCTCATAATATTATCACTAAATATCTGAAAATGTTAAAATCTAGATTAATTGTTTCATTTGTTTTATATATATACATATTTATGTACATAACACACATTTAAAAAATCCCACCACCAAAGCCATTTTTCTGTAAACTAAGCTTATCTCTTAGCCCCTACCAGCTTTAGTCTCCCTGGATCTGTGTGTTCTGTTACCAACTAGTAGAACAAATTAAATAACTAAATATTAAAATACTGTAATTATATTCATAGCAAAAAACAAAAAAATAGACATTGATACAGTATAAATCTCACTGTTTTCAGGTAGATGGCATTAAATGGTAAAGGTTAATTATAAGCAGTTCTGACATGATCCAGTTTTACAACAAGGTTTATATGTTAATTCTGTACACCTTTTTTTTTTTTCACCCTTTTTTGAAAATAAGCTATAGTAGAACTTTTGGTGTCACCAAAGACACATACTTACTATGTTCTATGCAAGAGAAGTTAATTTGGGTTACATGCAATTATATTGCCATTAGTTGAGGCAGGGCTGTTTCCCGCATCGCACTGATCCCGACACCTCTGTGCAATGCTCAGGTTTGCTCTGACCAAACGGCAGTCCACACAGAAGCTTACCAGGGGCCTTGTGACATCAGACCAACACTGAGATGGGGTGAGCCCGGGGCGAGATGCTCCGATGTTCCCAGCTATCTTAGGGCCGGACTCCTTTTCTCGCAGCTTCCTAAGGAAGGCCCACGTTATTTTGGTTACTAGCCTAGTTTAAGTGAAGATACTCTGGGCCAACTTGAAAAAAAACACAAAAACAAAAAACATTGAGCACACAGGCTGGATTTGAAAGGGGCGGGGGAAGACCACAGATAATGCCTTTGAGGATTAAAAAAACATATTTATAATTAATTGGTGAGAGATGTCAGACAAACCATAAGAAGTTCATTGAGTTAGTGGTTTAGTTTGAAATCTCATGTTACAGGCAGTGAAGTCCTTATTTAGAAAAAAGGCCTTTATACCTATTTACAATATACACAGTTACTTTCAAAGAAGTCAGATTTACAACCATTTTCTAAAAGCCTTTTTTTGTTGTTGGTTTTTCCAAATAAGGATGAGCAGCTCTATAAAAATGATACACACACACACACACAAAAAAAAAACGGTGACTAAGTGAGGATTTCCCCTTGGAGACAGTGATGTTAACAGAGAGAAGCGGATATTGACAATGTTGCTCCTAGGAACCACCTCCTATTCTTCTTGTGCTGGTCACCTGAACAGTGTCTGTCCCGTTACTGTATTCTTCACCCGTTTATCCAATGATCCCTTTGAATTCAATACTCCGAGCATGGTGTGCAGCGATGTGTAAACGGAGACGGTCTGATGCCTTTCCGAGTGGGACAGGGAGCCGGGAGGGTCTACAGCCGTGGTCTCCAGTCAGCTTGTGAATCTTCAACAATTCCGAGGCCCATCTTCTGCACCCCGCTCATGCTGTAAGTTGTAATAACAGTTCTGACAAACTCGCACTGGGGATGAGATTTTCAAGCGTTTGATTTCTGATTGAAACCGACTGCACCTGAAGGAAAGGCAAAATCCAGTAGTTATAGCTCCGCTCCATGTTTGATCACTGGGCTGAGAAACACTCATTTGAAAATCAGAAGGAAATGTTGCAGCATAATGACAAAGACCACATAATGCCAGGTGAATGCCGAAGACTGTATTGGTTTGTGCCATGTGCTTGACAAGGGACCAAAAGAAATGCTGTATTATTTGTGTCAGTCTATGAAGAAAAGAAATATTAAATCAAAGTGGGCTATTTATTTGACTGAGGAGAATTACAAAAAGTTAAGATTCTCCTACAGGATGAAGCCAAGGGGTCTGGGCAGCTGTGTGGCCACTCTTTCTGGGCAGGACCGCTTCCCGTGCCCTGTGAACTCAGAGTATGCCAATATCTTACCTGGAGCTTCACTTTTTCTCTTGGCAGAAGACCTACTACCCTTTTTAAAAGACACTTTGGCCCTGCCCGGTGTGGCTCAGTTGGTTGAGCATCATCCCGTGCACCAAAAAGTCACTGGTTCAACATCCAGTCAGGGCACATGCCAGGGTTGTGAGCTTGATCCCCAGTAGGGGGCGTGCAGGAGGCAGCCAATTGATGTTTCTTCCTCCCTCCCCCCGCTTCCTCTCTCTAAAATCAATAAAAACATATCTTTTTAAAAAGGCACTTTGGTCATTATCAAGTTCCTTTGGGCATTTAAACACTTGGTTTGATCCACGCCTTACTTGTTTTTTAAATAAATAGTTTGGCTTTTTTGTTTGGTCCAAATGTCTTCATTTTCTGTTTATTTTGATAGAATTCCCTGAAGTAGATTATACTTAAGAAATGTTCAAATTCTTTTAAAAGTATTCCTATTCCTGGAATAAAGCAGTGTATGACCTTGGACATGGCATTTACTCATTTCAAGCTTGGCTTCTCACAATATTAAAATACAGAATTCTATTTCCTCTATTAATCTACCAGTACAATGTCCAGGGAATAAATGGGCTACCAACATAAGGGGTTTAAAGCACTGTTACTGGACTCTGAGAAGAACCTCAGGACTGCCGACAAGCTCTCTGAGCGACCGCAGGGCATGGACTTCAGGGCGGGCACGCCCTCCGGGACAGCTCTGCCTTCTGCGCCTGCTCTGTCATCATCAATCACTATTTGGTCAGTTTTGCACATAAGGGCTCCATCCAACACTTGATAGCAATAGATACTTTAAATAATGACTTACATTTAAACAATATTTTGAAAATTAAACTACAAAGAACAGATGTGTGCCAGTGTACACGCAGGGGTGTTCACTATTGGAAATCACTAGGTTACTGGGTTTTAGAGAGTGGGCTTCTCAGAGCACAGAGCCACAGTCCAGAACCCTCTCCCAGCCTCCTGGGAAGTCCCATAAGGAATGGCTGCAGTGACATTTGGGCACCTCATCTCGAATCAGACTTCCCCAAAGAAAAGCTTAAAGACATTAAGCTGAAAAAAAAATCAATAATTACAAATGCCTTCTGTTGAACATCTATACAGCCAGACTCTGCACATGGCACTTTATAAACCTCATATAATGATTTCATTTAATTCTCTCAACACCTCTATGAAGAAAGGGGTAACGATCCACATTTTACAGATGAAGCCACTGAAGCTCAGAGGGTAACTCACCTGGGATGACACACGGACAGCAGTCCTGTGAGCATTTGGTCAGTACAACCAAAAGACCACGCCTCTTCCGATAAGCCAACACCCACAAAAGCCTCAATAACTGGTTCAAAAACAATGATACAATTTGTGTTCTCTGTGAAAGCATCTCTGTAGCAAGCTACAGAAGGTGTGCTATATTTAAGTAAAACT
Organism: Cnephaeus nilssonii; assembly: GCF_951640355.1. Taxonomy (NCBI): domain Eukaryota; kingdom Metazoa; phylum Chordata; class Mammalia; order Chiroptera; family Vespertilionidae; genus Cnephaeus; species Cnephaeus nilssonii. The sequence continues at coordinate 63,581,461 of NC_137072.1, read as the reverse complement.
GCAAATGCACAAAGCATAATATGGTACTGTTTTGGAGACAACATGGAGAAGAAGAGGGTGCAATTGGTGAGAGTGAAAAGGACTTAAAATGAATCTATAATGTTTTACATGGTAATACAATGAAATATTAGCAACTTCCCATTCTGAGTCCTGGGTGACCCGGTATGACAGAAGTATTTCACAACTGTAACAATAAAGAGGAGAGAGAACGTGAAGACAGGGTTAGACTGACAGCACAGGGTAGTGAGGCCCAGGAGCAATCAGAACTTATGCGCTGGGCATAATTGACATCCTGAGAACTTAACCCCCAGGAACTCAAAAAGTGTGCATCTCATCTTACTTTTGGCAGAAGAGCTGGCCGCAGTTCCTGCAATGGTGCCGTCTTTCCGTGAGAGAAAACCGTACCGAGCAGCCCGAGCAGCTGTCCCCTCCTTCATCCTTCACCCAGTGGTCAGCAGCAGAACGGCCTGGCTGGTCACTCACAGACCAGCTGAACACTCGGCCTCGACTGTCACCCACGAGGATCCTACTGTGATCCCTGCAGGAGACACAGCACAGAGACCCCTCAGGGACGGCTCCGCACAGCCACGTGGCTGAAGGTCTTTCTGTTACTCTGCGGCTCTCTAGTTTTCAGGGGGATGGTGTGGTGGTGGGGGTGTTTGTTGGGGTGGGGGTCGTGTGTAGGAAGAGACAAAAAGAGAACTGGGCCTGAATTTATACTTCCATCGCAACTCTCTTTGGATCAAACCTTGCTGTATCTTGGAAGTACAGAGAAGGCAAAGCTGTTTTTTGTTTGTTTAATTCAGCATTCAAATCTACAAACTTCTGATTTGTCTTTTTGAGCCATATTATGAACTGAAATCTGTTTTCCCTGAAGACTGTGGGCCCCGGCTCAGCAGCGGACTCAGCTGGATGAGCAGCTGGAAAGGGCCTGACACTCACTTGGAGACGCCCAGGGCGGTGATCTCTGCGGGGTGCGCGTTGTCCTTCCGATCAAAGGCCGTGTGCATAGTCAGCTTACTCCTGAACACCAGCTGCCGTTCCCACCGGTACCCTGCAGCGCAAGACATGACATACTGAAGTGAGGGAGGCCATCGTGTGCTAGGTGTACCCTAACATGGTGCTCTCAAAAGATAGGGTGCTGCAACGTACAGTTACAGCAGCTTTTCCGGCTCTCAGCAGCTGCTGCCTCAGTTGAAGGTAGAGCAATCTAGCTTAACACCGACCCTGGGCCAGGTTGGTTCGCCTCATTTGCAAAGACGAATACAGAGAAGGGGAAATCTTCCATGCAAGAAGATAACAACTTCTCCAACTGAGGACGTTGCCTCTATCTCAGTCAAGGCACAGTTACCTGTGAATACAGTTTTATTTATCTGTAACCAATAATTTGCCTTTTTTCAAAAACTTTCATGATTTGTGAATGAATGAGGTTTTTGTTTTGAGGAACTTTTCTTTTAAAAATGCCAAACATACTGCAACACCATCGTGGGATATAATCTCTACATCCACTTTCCATAAGAAGACATTTCAGAGGCCTCTGTGGGTGGCCCAGGTCATAGGGACAGGGCTCAGATGCAGCCAGAGCCCGCTGCCCCATCCATCAACATGCAGACCACCCTCAAAGAGCCCGACACAGACCCCCGACTTCAAATTACCAGGCTTCAGTCTGCTGTAATTCCGAACTTCCAGGGGAGTGGGGTGAGGGTGAGGGTGGTTAAGGGGACCCTGCAAGTGGGCTCGGGTCTGGCCCTCTGAATAGTTCACAAATATGAAGCCATCTTTCTCATCCAGACTGAGCTGGTCAGACCAGCGCCTGGAGTCATCCGAGCCACTGTCGGTGCACCAGGCGGCCGTGGCTCGGCAGGAGGCTGCCCGGGGCCTGTGGCTGGTGCTGGGGGGCTGGCTGGGCACATCCTTGGGATCCTGGCTGATGCTCTGCTCATCGGCTTCTGAATCGCTGCTGTCCTCATCCTGGGCTTCCTGTCCTGTCATTGGGAGGATGAGAAAACACATGTACATTAGAGTTAGACCCAGCTGTGTCCCACTGGTGTTATTCCTCTATCAACTGAGACACAGTAGACATAGTATTTTAACATAACAATAAAAAACTGCCACAATTTTCAACTGGATTACATATAGGAAAAAAAACCCTGGCAGAATTTCCGAGTTCACAGAACGCTTTGGCCAAAACATTCATTCTTTCACAATCTGGCCAAAACCTTTGTGAATTTCTCACTATTTGCCTCACACTATCTACCCCAGTTCAGCTAGACGGTTTCATCCACGCAGCCTGGCTCCTTGTGGCTAACTATGCACAGGCCATTGGCTCGACCTAGAGCCATCTTCCCAATCTCTGTGTGTTTCCATGTTATGTATCTTTCAAGGCATGGCTTAAACACTTTGTTCTCTGAAATCTTACCCGGTTCCTGCAGCAGAAAGTAATTCTCTCTCCAGTGGACTCCTTATTACCTTTGGACAGTCTTTCTATAAGACAGTGGTCAGCTCAACAGGAGGGGCCCCAAACACAGTGCCTTCCACATGTAGTCAATATAAATGACAACACAGATGAATTACTGAAGCAAGCTTTCATTTAGTAAGCTTTTTGTTTTTTTTTCCCTTTCCATATCCTCACCTCAACTCCCTAGCAATAAAGTCTACTGGAGGGAAAATTTACGAAAAACCAACATATGTAACTGGAAAAGAGGAGTGAGAGCAAGAATAAGTATGCAAGCACCAACTCATTACACATACATATTTTTTAGCAAGACAAATGCTTCATTGGCCTCCCTCTGCTCTTAACACCAGTAGTCTAGTTGGCTAATTTAAGTGTATTTTTTTCACCCTAATGGCTTGGGATTATGAACTTTCAGGTCTCTAAACAAGCAGTCTTGGAAACAGCTTTGATTTCCAGGGAACCACTGGCTTGTCTTCATTTTCACCCAGGCAACTACCCTCAACTCCCAACTTCTGCACGATCCAAAGTCAGTCCATCCCATGGGCTGCTCTCCGCTCTCTCCAAACCCTGCCTACAATATGTCTCTCCTCCCTGAGTTTGACCCCTTCTTCCGACTACTCATCTCATCTTCCACTGTTCTTCACTTAAAAGTGTTGTTAAAGGGAGGGAATGTGACCACTTCTCACTGGACTTAATCCAATATCTGACACAAAACTGAACTCTTATGTCCCAGACACTCAGATGGCCTTTTCAGTGGAGCCGCAGTTGACTATGTAGAAATTTACATGCATTAAAGTAATACAAGCATTAAACTGCCCTGTCCCTCAGATCATTTGTTTTCTGGCAAACAAAGTAAAAACTACTTTCAGCTTACAAAGAGAAGTGATTTGGGCCTTTCTGATAAGAATCCTTTTCCCTTAGTAACTCCCTCATGTTGTCAAACTCACACTGAACTCCCAGTGCACAAAAAATTAACCACAGGGAAACAATCAAAAGGTCAAACCTGAAACACTTTCTGGGAAGACTCTTGCAAAAATTGTTCTAAATAAAAGGGGGGTGAGTTCTCTGGACATGAGCAACCCAACACAGATCTCAGCCTGGTTTTACAGCCAATCATTCTGCATAGCAGGGGTGGGGGACGTCCGGCCGGCAGGACGTAAAAGGCCCACGGAATCACTTGGTCTGGCCCTGCCCAGGCATTAGGGGTGAGTTAATTAAACGTGTGACCAAATATAGCAGGCTATGGTAATTTTGTATGGCCCAAGAATTATGTTATAAATACCCAAATGGCCCTTGGCAGAAAAAGGTTCCCGACCCCTGCTACATAGGAGTCAGCTATCTCTATAGTTCACCGGAAAACGTTAAAGTGCTTCACAAATAACAGATGACAGGCTTCTGTCTGGATAAATGCCCTTCCTGAGCAGGCCCAGGGCAGGGACACTGTTCACCTCTGTTCAGTTTACAAACACCATGCCACCCTGACATTCATACTGAGCCTGCCAAGTGTCGGGCGGAACGGACGTGAGCTGAGGTGCGGGCCGTCTTACTTGTCCGGTACCTCGGCCTCCAGGTGCTACTTCGTAGCTTAGAACTGAAAGCCCAAGCCTGTGGTGCTCAAAGAAGCTAGTAACTTATTTACTGGGAGGTGGCGCCAACGCCAAGGCCCTAACCACTGAGTGCTGCCCAGGGAACTAGAGGAAGCCCAGCATGCGCCCGGCCACTTCCACAGCAGCTGGTGGCTGTGCTGCTATGGCAATGCCCGACCAACTCAGGCTCCGGTTTACACTGTTTGATGAAGTTTATACACAATGACTTCAAAAACCAGGAAAACGCTTACATAACATTTTAGGAAATATAAGTACCTATTTGTGCTTCTGGACAGTCTTCCTGCATTTCCAGGGCTTCTGTGGGCTCCGGAGCTGGTGTTTCAGGAACTTGCAGAAATTCCATTCTCCAAAACTGAATTCAAACAATGTGCATGTTACTGGGTGAAGATGGGGCCTCGGGTTTAAACAGATAACTTAATTTCTGTTATTGCGTATAATTAAATTTCCCTGTATTTTGAAGAATGTGGCAGAGGACTGACCTCACATAAACAGTGCTTCCCATGCTGTGTTTGAGGAGATGCTAATGGGTGTTTCATGGTGGAGGGAAAAGGACTGTGGTCAGTAAAGCTTGAGAAACATGGTTCAACTAAGTACTCTGTTTTGTTTCCTATACTATTCGGCACGTATTCGGCACCGGAGCTTGGCATGATGCCTCATGCCCCCAGAGAGAGCTGCTATCTAAGGTGCACGGTGCGGCAGGGAGTGGCTGACGGCAGCCTTGTTGTGGCAGGCTCAGCTGACTGTGACTAACAGGGCAGCGATCAGCTGCCCTATGCTTTCACAGTGTGCAATTAAAGAAAAGAAGCACAAAGAAAAATCTCCTGAGAGAAAAAAACCAATATTTAGAACAGACCACAAAGGAAAACACTGTGGATCCCATTTTTTGTAGAGGCCCAACAGAGACAGCTAAGAGAAGGTAGACTATCGCAGAATCAGGGGATCACGCAGGATTGCAGCCAGGGAGGGGGTGACCTCGGGCCTCGGATTCTCTGTAGAACAGAGACAGTCCCTGTCTTCCCTAAGAAGTCATTCCCAGGCCCAACAGCCAGTATTTGCAGTTTGTACATTTACCAATGCAAGGTGCCATGGAAACCATGCTTAGCAGCCTAGGTGTGTCACATTGTCGGGTGGTTAGTAGCACTGCCTACTTGATGGGAAGAGCCGCGTCACTGATGGGCCCATGTCTGAGAACCGTGGCTCAGGCCTGTCTGAGTCGGAGTGAGAGCTTCCGGACCACGTCACAACCTGTGCAGGTGCCCTTCCATGACGGCTGCTCCACGATGGCAGCTGCACTAGGGCAGTGGGTGTCCTAACACGCTTTTCTCACAACCTACTTACCCGGACCACACCGTCCGAGTGTCCCGTTACTATGACGTTCTGGGTGTCCCACTCGTTCATCTCGGACACGCAGCAGCAGACGATCTGCTGGCTCCTCCCCGTGAAGGTGTTCACACTCACGACGGGGTTCCCGTTGATGCTCCACACGTGGATGTACGTGCCCGCACAGGACACAATGTCCCCCTGGAAGGCAAGGAGACTCTCAAGCACAACATACTGCATCCTAGTTCCAGAAGCAAATGAAATCCTTGGCCAGGCTCTCAAAACCCCTTTCAGTCCTGTGACTAGTGACTGGGTAATTTCTGAGGAAGCCTGGAATTCAGTGCTTGCTGACTTAAAAAAATACACCAAACAGAGGCCTTTTTAAGAATTCAAGGCTAAGTGGCTGCAGCCAAGGGAACCTCATGGAAAGTACAGTAGGACTTCTGTGCCATCTGTGCCCAGCACAGTGCTGAGTAAGGCTTTACTCCATGCCAAAGCCATCTGAGAAGGTGAGCTACTGCTCTCCCTCCCACTGTTTACAAAACCGATTCATACCTTTCTTTTAGGGGCGAGAACCCACCCCCGCTTAATCTTACAAAGTGAGTCCAATGAAAACTACAGGGTCAAAGGGAAATTCTGCAGCCTAGATACAGCTGCCTCTCTCTTCAATAAAGGAAAAGATGACATCTTGGTAACAGTGTAATAGATTATTTAAAAATTTGTATTCACAGTAGGGTGGGGGAATGAGAAAAAAAGAGATGAAAACTGGTATATAAGTCACTTGGCAAACGGAATAAACCCTGACTCCCAGCACTGATAATTCAGGTTTTCATGAGTTCCGAAGACAAAAAAGTTCTTCCCTCAAATTTACCAGGCTGGGGTCCACCCAACGTGGTGAGAAGACAGCTCACAACTGCTAAGGGAATTATCCTGCTTCCATTACCAGTTACTGTGGTGGACCTTCAGACGTGCCATTGCGACCTGTGCGTTTAGCCAGCACCAGCCCTGCTTTAGAGAGGATGAAAGGAAGTGTAAAAGCTGAAGGGACTGCTTACTATCAGAGTGAAGATGTGACCCCAGCTCTCTGGCCCTAAAGCCTGGACACCACACCACGCTGCCTCTCATCCCTGAGCAGCCTGATTGTCACGATGCTCAGACTGAGTTTAGAACCTACTACTGTTCTCCCTCCTTCCCTTCTTCCTGCTCTTCCACCAAAATGGCGAAAACCCAAACCAAAATGATTCGCAGCAAAGCATTGCTGTCTGCCTCTGTATCGGCCACTGAATACCGAATCGTCTCTGACAACGAAAGCCAGCCTCTCCTTCCTGTACTGAGCAAGGCTTTGTCAATGACCCAGGGCACCTCCGTTAGAGAGCATTAGACCAACCCCGTGGTTATGGGGTGAACATAAGAGGAGGAATGGAAGGGCAGCAGCAAGGCAGTGTAGGCCCAAAATGTAGACTGAAGTAAAGCAGACTTAAATTGGTGCAAAAATATAATACTAATAGAAATCTTTTAATGAGTTTTTTCCCCCATGAATTATTAAGAGGTTCTAAAAGCATCTCACAAGAATAAAACCAAACACTTTTCCATAGTGTTTGCAGCAACTATTGCAATCCAATGGGTGTATATTGCAATCCAATGGCTCAAATAACTACTGACTATAAGCAAAATTCTCAGTATTTAAGTCAAGAACCCAAAAGCAAGGTGCTCGGAATAGTGTGACCCAGTGTTTGGCTCAGAGCAGCACTGCTGGACCAGAGGAGTTCTGGTGCACGGACATGTCAGTAAAACGTAGGCACAGATGTTTGCAGGACCAGCCCTAGGTGCTCTCCACAACTATCTTAAACCTTTCCAATTCACCAAAACACTAATTTAACTCTTTACCCCTGCACACACCCCACCCACTGCCAACCCTGGTTACTCTTACTGTTATCAGACACTCTAAGCTCCATTCACCAGAACTGAATTTGTATCTTTTTCCTTTGAATGACTACAAGATACTTGACTAAAAGCATCATACTTAGTATCTTCTGGTAGAAACTAAAGATGTAGCGTCCCTCCGAAGGAAAGCTGTCTGCGTGGGCGATGGTATGATGTGGCTAGGGCTCTGTCACACAGGATGACTCTGCGGGGAGGGGATCTAAGGGGAGAGGGGGACTGGGCAGATACGGCTAACAAGTGATGAGGCTGGGGGAGCTCTGGTTGCTTTGCAAGACTGTTGGGCATATGTGGGCATACGGATGTGATAACTTGTCTCTTGGACACAGAGACCTCAGCCTTTGTAAACTTACCCCTAGCTCCCCTACTTATCAACACACCTTAGTGACAATGACTACCCTCCCCTTTCCCCACTCAGGCAGGCCTGGTCTGCATGGGGGCTCCCAGGCCAGTGCATTTATTTATCCCAACTCATTTCATTTGTCTGTATAATATCCTTGGATAACTTTGAGATCTGTTTTAAGAATCTATAATAATAAAAGCATAATATGCTAATTAGACCAGATGACCTTCTGGACGAAGTTGGGGCTGCGAGGGAAGCCAGTGCTGGCAGCTGGGGGAAGGAAAGTCTACTCTTGCACGAATTTCGTGCATCAGGCCTCTAGTAGTTCTATAACAATTATTTTCTTGTTTGAGTACCCAAATGTTATTTTTTTCACTTTACATAATAAATAACTTGAATATATTTCATAAAAATTTCAACACAATTGTAACATTCTCAACAAATTCTACATATTCCTTGTTTTTAAAAACCACCTATTCTAGAATGTTTTGTTTTGAATCAAGTCTTGCTCTTTGAAGTATGCAGTACTGAATGAATTTTAAGACAGAACTGCTGAATTACAAACTTTAACATCCATTTGCTTTTATAAACAACACATAAATCAAGGAAATGAGTCATTAACAACCAAGAGAACACTCAGAGTCATCTTTTATTTATGTTGGCTAGACCTTCTTGTTTTCATAAACATAAACCAAGAGGACAATTTACTACTTACTGTTAATTCATTGATACAAAGAGCAGAAACCGGAGCTCGGTGGCCTCGGAGCTGGGTTAGAAATGACAGTTTGTTCAGATCCCAGATGATGCAGGTTCGGTCACGGGACCCGCTGACGATTATGTGATAGGCAAATGAAGCTGTGGCACACGTGACGGTATCAGTGTGGCCAAGCAAGGCCTATAAAGGAGAACAGAAAGCCCAGGCTGATCACTGGGACTGTGCAGCTGAGGGGACAGCGACCCTGGATGCACCAGGAAATGGCAGCATGTGTGCTGGGATGAGCACTGGGCGCAGCGTCTAGAAAGCCTTCATTCTGCTCCTGCCGACTGTTCTTGCCTTGTCCCACGGGTGGGCAGGGAGCAACTTGGAAGCTCTGGAGGCTGCAGTCCCTGTTTTTATATTACTTCTTTCCTGGACTTGGGCCAGTATCTTGGAAGGGAGAATGGTACTACAACCCAGCTTGGTTTCTTCCTACCATATCTATGTGGAGATGTACTGATTATGGCCCCAGAATACAGAACTTCAGCTTTAAATCTATTCTTCTATGCCATCAATTCCTGTTAAGTTCATTGTAAGGAACTGCAATTGGATGGATTTTTAAAAAAATGTGCAAACTGTGAGAATTGCATGGTTGTGGCACATGGTCACCAAAGATAAAGTGAAAATGTGGCTTGTGTGTGCTTGTTGAGCTGTCACTAAACAGGAGACACAGACATCTGTGCCCCAGGGACTCCTTCTGCGAACTAGATACAGAGCAGAAACTTTTCTCTCTTGCTGGAATTGGAAGAGAAGCAGGACCCATGGAAATGGCAATGCAGGCAAATAAGTATTTTGAAGAAAATACAGTTAGGAGTTCCTAACAGTAATCTGAGTTTACTATTTAAGTAATGAAATGGCTTAAAATTTTGGTCACATAGACATCTTTATTATATTCTTATTAAACCCCAGGAGGCTGTTTTAAATAAGAAGCACTTTTTACTGAGGGTTGCTGGCTTAATAGTTCCAAAGCCCACTTTCTAAATGGAAAAAATTGTAAGCAGGCATCTGGATCAGCAAACTACACTGTCAACCTGTCTCTGTCTACTTATGTCAAGACTGCATCCCTCACATGGCTTACCTTCAGACTCGGCAGCCAAGGGAGTTCTGGCCATATAGATGGTTGTTGGAATATAAGTACAAGGGGTTCAATTCTTTCCATAGATATTTTGTTTGAGTTCGGCTTTAAAATAAGCTTTGGAGTCACAGAGAACTTTACATCCTGGCTTTACCACTGAGAGTGACTTGACTATGTGTCTCTAAGCCGTGGTTTTTCTGGTGTAATGAGAGCTAATAACTACCTTGTAGAACTGTGACAACTGATGTTGTACATTTTTTAAACATTCAGCACACTTCCCTAAACATAGTAGGTGCTCAATAAATGGAAGATATTGTTACACTAATTTTAAAATTTGTATCATAAAAATACTTAGATGTATACTACACTAAAAAACAACTGTGTGATAAAATAACTCACAGATCAAATGCTAAAAGATGATTGCTTAATCATAAAAGGATTCTTGCTTTAAGTAAAAATTTAGGATAGTCAGTACTTAAGAAATTATAAAAAATACTTGTTAATATCATCATCAATAGTTCTATTGAATATGTTCAGGAGTTTGTTATATCTTTAGGGATATGATAAATGAGGAAAGAGAAAGACAAAGGAATCAAAGATTTAATGGTCCAACTGAACGAAAATTGCCCAGAAAGGAAAGTAATATTGAATCAATAGCACTAATATAATCTGGTTTGTAAAATTTTAATTTACATATAACATTTGAGAAATATTTATGTTACTTAAGTTTATTTTAAAATATACTACCTAAAGACAGCATGCCTCAGATCTTTTAAAAAAGATCCTCATAGATAATTTTTAGAAATAGTATTCTTATTACATTTCCATTACTTTTTAGACCCATTTCTAGCAAAAGAACATCTATTTTTTTGGTTTTGTCCATATGTCAGAAGAGCCTTGAAATTAAGGAAGTTTTAGTTTCTCTAGAGCAAGCATGTCAAACTCAAAGGCTAACATGGGCCAAATAAAGAAGGTTTAAGTTTATGTGGGCCACAAAAAAACAAAAGCTTCAATTTTCATAGAAACATAGGTTTATTTTGATAGAGACATGCTGAATACAAAGGGCTGAAATAAATGAGTAATTGTTAACATAAAATAATAGAACATTTTAATAAAAATTAATATTTTTTCTTGAACATTAACTTACCAGACACTGAATAACTGCACAAATTAATAAGCGTAACACAAATAAACCTATTTTTCTTGTTCTCCAAAAGCAAAATATTTCCTGTTGTGCACATCAAACAAGTGAGTCCAAGACTAATGACGTGGCAATCGGCTACTAAAATATTCACTGCTAGTATTAGTGGAGAGAAATGGTGCGCCTGTGCGTAAAGGCGTGTAAGGGAAATGAATGTAACACGATTATAGTAATCAGTCATTAGCAAACGTTGTAGTTCATTATTAATAATTACGTATAACAGGATATTATAAAAATTAAGTTACAAAATTTTTATTAAAATGTTTCTTACATGCCGTTATATTGGCTGGGCTGCAAAAATATTCATTGTGGGCCGCATGCGGCCTGTGGGCCGAGAGTTTGACATGCTTGCTCTAGAGTGTAGGCAGCTGAGATGGGGTGTCTTTCACCTATTCTGTTACCTGTTTGAGAGTGAGGGTCTTGGCCTTTTCTTTTGAGGTGCCCATCTCCCACACACACACAACTGTGCTTGTTCCACCTGTGATGACCAGCCTGGGGTTGGGGCAGATGGCACACAGAATCTGGCCCCACTCAGACAAACATTCATAGACAGTCACTGCCTGTAAAATAAAGCAGATGTGAGACACAGGCCATCAACTACCATGAGTGTTGGAAACACAACGAGCATATCACATGAAGGACAAAGGCCTCTAGGCAGGTCCTCACAGGCAAATGACAGGACATTCTGGGCAGGTTTCAATTTAGCATCCTTTCCGCGGAAGCTCTATTCTGAGCTACCCTCTACAGCCTCCTAACTACAGTTGCTGCTAGAAACTTTAATGGGGGCCTCCAGTTTCTTCAGTCCAGGAAGATGACGTTCAGTCTCAGTGATGTTCTGTAAGATGCAGGGGGATAATCTGGTAAAAGGATGTGTTTGCCGTAGCCACTTAAAATGTAAAAGGAAGCATGAATGCCACCGATACGAATGTTAATTAAATGCGTTACAGTGCAACACACAGACTTGTGAAAGGGTTAGCTAGCTACCTTAATTAGGCAGGTTTAGGAAGTTTTAGAGATAAGGAGGGTCTATGGGAGAGGAATACATAATGGAGACTTGAAGACACCAGGGTGTTTATCTTACTTGTACAATGGATAGAGAAATGCCACTGGCCTGTGCAACTAAAACAGCCATAAACCAAGGACAGACAGGAGTATCTCTGGCCTGAGCAATTAAAGTGACCATAGTTAGGCCCGTGGTCGGCAAACTGCGGCTCTTTGGCCACTTGAGTGTGGCTCTTCCACAAAATACCACGGCCTGGGCGAGTCTATTTTGAAGAAGTGGCGTTAGAAGAAGTTTAAGTTTAAAAAATTTGACTCTCAAAAGAAATTTCAATCATTGTACTGTTGATATTTGGCTCTGTTGACTAATGAGTTTGCCAACCACTGAGTTAGGCCAATCGTAGCCCAGACCTGAGAAGCTGGGAGGGCTATAAGAAGGCTTTCTTTGCCAGCACAACTGGGAGAAAACCATAAGATAAATCAAAAGTGACTCCAACCAACAAGATAAGGGGAAGAGAAAATAGCAGACACCATGGGCTTTGAGCTTTGAAAACTAATTCTATGCAGCAGAATGACCAATAAGAAAGGGGTTCAGACAAAGAGCTGCAGCATATATAAACTGGAGACAAAGGAACACGAAGGGGGATTTTTTTTTATTTTTCCATTAGAGCAAGAGTGTGAGAGAATGAGCAGGTTTTCCCATTGGGGGAGGGAGGTCTCCCCATGGGGTCCCCTTCTGTCCATCCAGGAGGGACAGAGTCTTAGGCTTAGAATCTAGAATTAGGGTTTTAGAGGTAATGTTTGCTTGCAATAAAGTCTCTGTACTTTTCACCTATCACATTTTGTCCATGGCTTCATTCTTCGAATCTACTGGGACAAGAACCTGGGGAAAGCAAATCACCCTGGCTCAATAAAACAACCCCAATCACTTGCACAGACTATATGCCTCTTGCATTCAGGAGGGGACTGTCAGAGGACAAACACCGGGCACTAAAGGATCACTACACACTGCCTCTCCCCAGAGATACTTATAGGACTCAAAATAGTGGCTGCTGACTCTTGGGTGATGGGGTGACAGGTCTCTGTCAGCCATTTAAGAGAACTGAGATGATAGGGCCAGGCAGTGACTCACCAAAGGAGGCTCTCTGGCTGTAAGAAATGCTGACTGGCTAGGACCTCTTGGAGGAATTCTTTGAGTGGGAGGGAAACTGCTAGTCCCCAGAATACAACTTGCCCCAAGAGGCTTGTTCTGTAAGAAGCATGACTAGTCCACTCGCTCCTTTTCCTGCTCTAAGGCAGAGAGCTCTCCCTTCCTCTGGGCCTTGGAGGACCAGTTGACAAGCCCTTGGCCTGGGCTTTCTCCACCCCAATTAAGCAGGATACCCAGCCATGAAAGAGCAAGATGAAAGGAATGAGAAAGAAATGATGCAAACCTTGTCTGACTCATAGGTTCCCAGCCTGCAGCTGAGGTCTGCGTAGCCCCAGGCGAAAGTTTTGTTCCAGGTAGGTGGGATAAGCACCTTGTTCTGTTCTACTGCCAGAATGCCTTTGTCTGTGCACACTATTTGTCCCACAGGCTCCTTGAGTTCTACATAAAACGAATCAACACATTACAACAGGGGCAGGGAAAAGGAACTTGATTATTCTATAGGGGATGGTAAAGTAATCCCAAATATTCACACAAGCATCCTGACAACAGGCCCTGAGAGGCGGAGCCTGGTCTGTCAGTCCCCCAAGCTCTGCCAGGTGATGCTGACCTTGACCGGTGCTCTCCAGGCTTCCCCTCCAGCCTTACTGTCTGAGTACCTGGGTGTGCTCCCAGCAGCCAGGCCTGTCTTCCTCATCTCTAGGGCTGTGCAGAGGGATCGGGATGCTTCCAGCATGCCAATCTAGACCTCTGGCACTTCGCACGTTATAGCCACCCTCTACTCCCTGAAGAAAGGCCATGGTGCTCCCCCAGAGGCCCAGGTTCCTTGCTCTGCCCCGAATGCTGCCGATCACACCAGTGCTCCAGAACCCGTGCTGAGCAGAGGCTGGAGCTGGCGCAGGGCGAAGTCTGTGTAATGAGGCAGATGGCCTAGAGCTGGTGGCCAATCCAATTATCCAGACTCTGAAGTGCCAATATTTGGATTTTTTTAGATGATAACTTCAAGACTGCAAAAACATTTTTTTTTTTATTCTAAGGGGGGAAAAATCCACTTGCAAAAGTACTTTTAGCTATCTCAAAATGCTTTTAATTGGCATATTAAAAATGTGGTCTTCTTACCATTATTTCTAAATTGGCAGAATATGTATAAATGGAGGTGGCAGAAGTTTTTCTACATGTACAATATCAAGGGTGAGCTACAGAGTTGGTACTTTAGAATTTTCAATATCTTAGCAGCAGGAAGAAACCATTTTGGTTCTTTTTGGTAGGAAACCCAACAGGCCAAAACAGAAACATAGAAGGAGAATTTGGTGATTTAACACAAAAATACAGCACTCATTACAAATTACACTATTGTCATAAAGCAAAGTTGTTATTGCTCAACTAGGATTCTTAATCCCACAGAATCATGAATCAGAGGTTTATTCCCATCATCTTACCTTTGACAGGTGTCAGAGAAGGCCGCAAGTTGTCTAGATGATGGAAAAAGATCTTGTCACCTGTAAAGCCTGGAGGGACAGAGATTCCTGCATTGTCTCCATTGAGCCGACTCCTCACTCGCTTTGGTGGATGAGGTTTCTTAAATAGCTGGTATGAGATAATATGATATGTTTTACAATGAGCCCTATTACACGCCAGGTATTATGTTATTTCAGTTAAGCCTCATAACAACCAGCAGGTACTGCATTATCAAATTCTGAGGAAAGAAATTATAAGAGGCTCAGAGGCGGCCAGAGCTCTCCCACCTTAGGCAGCAGGGACAGGGCTATGACACTATGGTTTGTGTCACCATCGTGGTACAATGATTTCCTAACTTTTCCAAAGTCAATTAATTTACTCAAACTATAGACAACTGACAATGGTGTCTAAAGATTAACTAATTCTTTATAGATGGACACCGCTCTGCCACTGAGGGCAAGCAGACATTCTGTTTATTGGGCTATTTCTGACTTCAGGTGGTTTTTCTCTGTACAACATCATTTTGGTCTCTTAGGTGTTGCTAATTTGCTGAAAATGTAAATATTGTTGCCTTCTTTTTACTTTGCCATGTTGTAAAGGAAGAAAGAAAAAAAATCTTTGGCATTTCTGTTCAATATTTCTACAGGATTAAAAAGTATTAATGTACATTTGAAATGACTATTTTTCAAATAGTGTTCATTTCAAAATAAGCGTTGAGCTATTTCCATCAGAAAACTGCTATCTGAGGAAGATAACTAGGGAAAGCTTAGAGCAGTGGTTCTCAACCTTTCTAATGCTGTGACCCTTTAATACAGTTCATGTTGTGGTGACCCCCAACCATAAAATTATTTTCGTTGCTATTTCATAACTGTAATTTTGCTACTCTACAACAGCGGTTCTCAACCTGTTGAGAACCACTAGCAGGGTCGCCTAAGACCATCAGAAAACACAGATATTTACATTACGATTCATAACAGTAGCAAAATTACAGTTATGAAGTAGCAATGAAAATAATTTTATGGTTGGGGGTCACCACAACATGAGGAACTGTATTAAAGGGTCATGGCATTAAAGGGTCCACTGTCTTAGAGGAAGTGAAGTTTAAGATGAAAGTAACACCACCACACTATGAATTTGACATTCTGGATTTCCCAAGAAAAATGCTATGCACAGAGGAAGATATACATTGTAGGCTCCCAAACACTTAACATATTGTCCCTATTTTATCTACATACAGGGGTACAGTATCAGAATTCTGTTATTTTCTACTAGTGGCCCAGTGCACGAAATTCGTGCACGGGGGCGGGGGGGGGGGGGTTGTTCCTCAGCCCGGCCTGCACCCTCTCCAATCTGGGACCCCTCGAAGGATGTCCTACTGCCGGTTTACAGGGATCGGGTCTAAACCAGCAGTCAGACATCCCTCTCACAATCCTAGACTGCTGGCTCCAGCCGCTCACCTGCCTGCCTGCCTGATTGCCCCTAACCACTCTGCCTGCTGGCCTGCTTGCCCCCAACTGCCCCCCACTGTCGGCCTGCTCATGCCCAAATGCCCCCCCCCCCACCAGCCTGATCACCCCCAACTGCCCCCCTGCTGGTCTGCTCACTCCAAACTGCGCCCCCCCTCCGCTGTCCTGATCACCTCCAACTGACCCCCACTGACGGCCTGCTCATTCACAACTGCCCCCCCTGCTGGTCTGCTTACCCCCAACGGCCCCTGCCATCCCATCCTGGCCTGATCACACCCCAGTGACCCAAGGTCCCAGTCCCTCCTTTTTTTCTTTATCTTCTTTTTTTTTTCGGCGCCTCCTTGAGCAGAGGCCAGGGCTGGCTGGAAGCAAGTATCTAGGATTTATTTATTGTCTATAATTGAAACTTTGTAGCCTTGAGTGGAGGCCAGGCCCGGCCAGGGCGGGCGGGAAGCTTGGCTTCCTCCATTGCTGGGGCAACCCAAGCCTCCTGCTTGCTCCAGCTCCATGGCTGGCCACCAACTTGGTTGGATTAATTTGCATACTCACTCCTGATTGGCTGGTGGGTGTGGCTTGTGGGCATAGTGGAGTGATGGTTAATTTGCATGTTTCTCTTTTATTAGTGTAGATAGAAGTTAATAATGACCCAAGCCTCTGAAGTTGTATAAAAAGACCCACACACTTGGAAGTATCTTTACAAATGAACATTTACTAAGAACTTTTATATGATGATCTCAGGACAGAGCCAGGCAAGGGTATAGAAAGAGGCATGGATATGGTGACCAGGAAGTTTAGATTTTTTTAGGACTGCTACACTTGATAGTACTCTATATCAGACACTGGAATATCCTAGAAATACATTATTATCTAGACTCTATCTTCTAGACTGCTTACCTCTTATACTCAAAAGTAGAAGAAACATCCTACTTTTAGAGATGAGCGCCTGGGAAAGGCCCCTGAGCTGATTGTCATCTGAATCCAGTGGTGCCCGGCAGAGCCATACCCTGGAAACATACCTTGCCAGAGGCAGGTGTGTTGTCAGCCTGACCTTCAGCTCAGGTGCCAGGGGGTGGGTTTCATTATCTAAATCCAGACAAGTACCAGGAACAAACACGATTATCTGGGCCCACCCAGAAGTGATGATTACAAAGAAGCCACAAGAATGCACATAATCTCTTTTGTCTTGGGCTTTAGTAAAACTTCCTGGTATTTTGCTGTATAAAATAAACATGCTGTATCAGCTCTGGGTCACTGTCTCTTCATCAGAGGACAGCTGTCCCACCCGGCCCCGGCTTTTTCCTTCTATCTCTCTGTCTGTCTCTTTCTTTCATTTTCTCAATCCCCAGCTGGCCCTACTCAGGAACTGGACCTCACTCTAGCCGCGCTGGATGTGGAAAAGAGAGAAATATTTATACTACATTTATGTATCTTATTTTTTAAAAATATGTTTTTATTAATTTTAGAGGGAGAAAGAGAAAAACATTGATGGGCTACTTCCTGCATGCCCTCTATTGGGGATTGAGCCTGAAACCTGGGCATGTGCCGTGACTGCGGACCCCTGAGTACTTGGGACGACACTCAATCAACTGAGCCACATCGGCAAGGGCTATCTTGATTAATTTTGTTCAGAATATTTTTTCCCAGAGGGTATGAGACATGGTTTCTGTGCTTAAAACCCTCTGCAGAAAAAAAGAAAAAAAAGGCTTAGCTAAGAGTCTTCAGCTGTGATTTGTGTTTATCAACAAGCATTTCACTTTACAGTAAACTTGATTCCTTCACTGCGGGATCAGATTGCACCAGGAAGTGTAGTTAGAGGCTGTCCTGCTCTCTGTTCCTCACAGCTTTTCCATGTACAAAGACAAGCCATTGTTCTGTGTTCCCAGCTGTCAACACTAGGAACCACTAGGTTGGTTAACCTACAAAAAGGGAGTCCAGGAGATAGGTGAAGCAGGAACAGAGAAGGATAGTTGAGGTCAAAGTGTGGGCACTTGGGGAAAATGGATGGTCTGACCGCCTCAGTGCTGGTTACTGCTGGTACACCTTCCCTCCAGGTGTGTCCTGGACAATGGGGACGAAAGAAGGGAGGGAGTCTCTTAAGGAGTTTTTCTCGTTACTGAAGGGATTAGAGCAGTTGGTGCAGGGTGGGTCCCAGGCACTCCCATGGCAGGTAGTCTCACATCACTTATCATACCTCTTTAATTCAAACTACCTGTTCCTGAACTACTTACTACAAGAGCTCCCTAGGTGGCCCTCTGCTCCTAATTTGGCTCCCCTACAATGTGTGTGCGTGTGTGTGTGTGTACGCACACATGTGTGCATGACTATGGCCAGAATGATCCTTAAAATCTAGATATGACCATGTTATTTCTCTGCTTAGACTCAGCACTGGCTCATCACTGGCCTCAGGACAGAACCCCATCTCTGTGTATACTGTGCCCCAGATCCCACCTGCTTTCCTGACCAGGCTCTCCTGACCTCTTGCCAGGTCGTGTGCAGGTACAGGAAAGCACACCCTGCACTAGCCTGCATGGAAAACTCTCTATGAACAACAAAATTTCTATTTATTTGTACGTAAAAGGGAGGAGAAAGAAATACTTTTGGAACCTATTGGGTGATATTTATGGTCCTTTATTGAAATCTTAGTCTAAATTTAATTATTATATCATATGGTCATTGATCATCTAAAGAAATGTTACAGCACTTAAAAACTGAACCCGAGAACATTGATGATAAGACCATCCATACCTGTTTAGGAATCTGACCGAAGTTGTTAATGAACCCTATAGTGGCTGTCTCCTTCAGTGGATCGTTTATGTTGTAGATATCCACTTGACCCTCATAAAACAGGTGGTGGAAGACGTTTACAGCTTCTACTGCGGCAGGGCCTTGCTGTTTGTAGCCAAAGATTAAGTCAATCCATTCATGCAGATGGGCACTCACATAATCACATTCCAAAGCCTGTAATTCAAAGCAAAGGTTCAGTCACCGGCTGACATTTATTAATTGCTCAGAAAGGAAGAAAATTGGCCAGTGAGCAATAGGAATTAAAATAACTAAAAATTATACAAATATTAGTAACTTGACCAAATGGGTGATACATTGCTCAAGGTCCTCTCTTCATACTGTGGTCAATGACCCAGTGAGATCCAAGTTCAACTGCCAAGTGTACCCCCATTACCTCTCGGTGGACTCTGATGAATTCTCGTGGGTCCCCTTTGGCCCAGGGTGGGAGGATAACATCTCCAAGCTTGGTGCCATTTTGTTTACAGCCTGTGCAGTGGGATACATTAAAATAAGAATGAGAAAAATGTGATAAATAATAACTTCAGGTTAACATAACAGAGAAACAGTGGGTTTAGATTCATTATCAGAACCATGAAATCTTACCACCAGGACACTCAGAGATCATCTACTCTGCTATTTTCCTAAGTCTGATCCTTAGTGTACTTCCTCAGAGAGATTTATTAAGTGTTAGCAAAACGGAGGGGTGCTCACAGTCAAGTGACTTCAGGAAATGCTGAGCTATGCAAAGTTAGGTGTTTCTTTCCTGCAAGACTCCTCAGACACACGGCATTTCTCTAGGAGGGATATTACCACATGTCTGAAACTTAACTGACCACAGGAGTCCTTAATGAAACATTTTATGGGGCTACTGTTTTGAGTTTGGAAAATCCCCTCAAATTTAATCCCCTTAGGATAGATGGCTCATTTGGAAGACCATTAACATTTCTCTAAACCAGCGGTTGCCAACTGGTGGTCCACGGACCACTGGTCCGTGAGGTCTGAAAGGTTGGCGACCGCTGCTCTAAACTCTGTCTTTTTTAGGCTTTTCCAGAATGCTTCATGCTTGGTGAGTCATCAGTAGTTAACTAGTACTGAAATTGTCTTAATGCTCTGACAAAATTAAATTCTTGTCTTAATGCTCTGATAAAATTTTGCCATTCGCATGGAGAAGGCTATTGAAAGAATTCCCAACTCCTCAGTAACTTTCATTTTGTTCTCTTCACTTAAGAAGAAATGAGTTGCAGGCTCCTCCCTGGCCTGGGCCCTGGTCAGGGCGCATGCAGGAGGCAACCAATCCATGTGTTTCTCTCATATAGATGTTTTTCTCAGTCTTTCCCTTTATTTTACACTCTCTCTAAAAATCAATGGAAAAATCTCTTTGGGTGAGGATTTAAAAAAAAAAAAAGAAGAAGAAGAAATGAAAGTGCCACTGTCTCCATGGGATATTTGGAATACATGGGGCTTCTCATATTTTTGATTCATTAATTCTTTAGAGAGCTCTATAAACCTGATATGTATTTTGCTGTAAAGATTCTCATTAAAGAAATAAAATATCAAACGAACACATTTGGAAAGACTACCGGCTACCTGGCAGAAACAGAAGCACCATGTTGTGATAACGCACACCTAGTGATATTTATTCCACGTGTTCTTGTATTTCAGTGTTTTGTTAAAATAATGTATTCTGTTTATTTAAGTGATAGCCAGAAAATCACCAAGGTATTAAAGAAACCATTTGCTATTAAATCTATCCACAACAAAATACATTAAATGGGACTGGCATCTAAGGAAACAGGTTCTTTTTTTTCCTTTTTAAAAATAACACCAAAAAGTTAACTTGAGCTTAGAGTTTTGCTAGGTACAAATCAGATGATCATTATAAAAAATGACTCGATAAACAAAAATGTTGCTTACTAGCTTAACAGCAGTTGGTTAGATAAATAGCTGCATTAGAAATTTTCACAGAGAAGTGCAAGTGTTCAAATTTTAGAACACAAAGACAGTTCCAAGTAGTGGCCAATAAAAACATTTTCCTTAGAAGCAATCTTGTTTTCATCATTGTTATTTGATGGGCTTGTTTACAATGTGATATTAAGTGAAAGATACACAAATCAGTTTATTGTTTTTAAAGGAATGTCTTGACTAATTACCATAAGACTTAAGAAAAAAATTTAAGAATCAACTTATTACAACCACTCCCCCCTTTCACACCCTCATTCCTGTACCTTAAAATGTCCTCCAGGCCTAATTTTTTGACAATGAGAAGTAACAATTCTCAGGCTATTTCAAGTATAATCTGCTTTTTAACTTTTTTCTCATAATCCCTAAATAATTATCTATCTAATAAAGAGGGAATATGCTAATTGACCCTCATGCCGTCGTAAAGATGGCAGCACCCACAGCCAATAAGAAGGCAATATGCTAATCGACTGCCCCGCCCTCAAAGATGGTGGCCGTCCACAGCCAATAAGAAAGGAATATGCTAATTGACTGCCCCTCCCTCAAAGATGGCAGCGCCCACAGCCAATAAGTGGGAATATGCTAATTGACAGCCCGCCCTCAAAGATGGTGGCACCCACAGCCACAAGATGGCAGTGCCCCCAGTCCTCTCGGCCCCGCCCCAAGGCACAGGCAAGCCTCAGATGGCGGCTACCCAGGGCTGCCGGAGGCTCAGGTAACCAGGGCTGGCCGAGGCTTGCGCTGCTGGCAGTGGCAGCAGCAGAGCTGTGATGGGGGTGTCGCCTTCCCCTGATCGCTGGGTGGCCTCCTGCCCCTGAGGGCTCCCAGACTGTGAGAGGGGGCAGGCTGGGCTGAGGGACCCCCCACTCC
This sequence comes from Cnephaeus nilssonii, assembly GCF_951640355.1. Classification (NCBI taxonomy): domain Eukaryota; kingdom Metazoa; phylum Chordata; class Mammalia; order Chiroptera; family Vespertilionidae; genus Cnephaeus; species Cnephaeus nilssonii. Next base: position 63,560,079 of record NC_137072.1, on the reverse strand, counting down.
AGTGCATGAATTTTCATGCACCAGACCTCTAGTGTGATATAACTGTTATTTAATCAGCACTATCTGCAGTTCTAAAACATCACTTAAAGGAAACAAGTCTACTAGTATAGAAAATGCTTGGTTTATCTAATCCTGCCTCTGAAGTGCCCCTCCAAGTACTCCCAGGGTGTGAGGACAAGAAGACCAGGGGTGCGTGTCACTCATTCCAAAAGTAGGGAAAAACTCCAGTGTTTTTGCTTTTAAATCATTTACCATCTTTGCTGGGCAAAGGGGTAAACTGTATTCTGCTGCTTTCTTTTTATGGAAGTGAAATTCACATAGCATAAAATTAACTATTTTAAGGTGAACAACTCAGTGGTATTTAGTACGTTTACAATGTTGTGCAATCATAACCTCTCTAGTCCCAAAACATTTTCATCACCCCCAAAAGAAACTTTGTACCCATTAAGCAGTTGCTCCCATTCCTCTCACCCCCTATCCCTAGAAACCACCTACTCAGGATATTCCACATATATGGAATCACACATTATGTGACCTTCTGTGTCTAGCTTCTCTCACTTAGCCTAATGTTCTGAGGTTCATCCATGTTGCAGCATTTATTGATACTTCATACTTTATGACTGAATAATATTCTATTATATGTATACTAGAGGCCCAGTGCACGGGTTTGTGCACCGGTGGGGTCCCTTGACCTGGCCTGTGGGGACTGGGCCAAAACCGGCTCTCCGGCATCCCCCAAGGGGTCCCGGATTTCAAGAGGGCGGTTCTCGGTTCTCGGGTGACACACCTGGAATCAGGCTCCCTCCTCTCTGGTTCCAGGTGCATCACCTGAGAACCACAGCTGCCAAGTCACCGCAGCTCAGCAGCTCCTGTGTTGAGTGTCTGCCCCCCGGTGGTCATTGTGCATCATAGCTATCTGTCGGACAGTCGAATGGCTGCTTAGGCTTTTATATATAGATTCCACAATTTGTTTATTCACTGATAGACACGTGGGCTCCTTCTACCATTTGGATATTATAGACAGTGCCTCTTTGAACATGAGGGTACATGCACCTGATGCCCTGTTCCAGTTCTCTGGAGTGGAATTGCTGGGTCATACGGTAATTCTATGTTTAACTTTTTGATAAACTTCTGCACTGCTTCCCACAGAGGCTGAACTATTTTACATTCCCATAAGCAATGAACAAGGTTCTAATTTCTCCACAGTCCTTGATGTTTTCTGTTAGTGCACATTTTTGTTTTTTTACATTACAAGCCATATTTAGATGTACAGGGGCACCTCACTGTGGTTTTGATTTGCATTTCCCTAGTGACTACTGATACTGAACATTTTTCATGTGCTTATTGGGCATTTGACTAACTTCTATTCAGGTCCTTTGCCCGTTTTTAAATTGAAGTGTTCATCTTTTTATTGTTGAACAGTAAGAGTTCTTCATATTTTGGACACTAGGCCCTTATAAGACACATCATTTTCTTTTATGAAGGTTTTCTTTTCACTTTCTGCATAATGTCTTTGAATGCAGAAAGTTTTAAATTTTGATCAATTTCAATTCTCTTTTGTTGTTGTTGCTCGTGCTTTTGATATCCTATCTAAGAATCCATTGCCTAATACAAAATCGTGAAGATTTAATCCTATGCTTTTCTCTTATAGTTTTATGGCTTTAGGTCTTATAAGCAAATAGTGTTTTATGTAGTCTGTGATTTCATGAAAGAAAGATGATTTCTTATGAAGGTGAGTGTGACAGAGACACATGGTCCTTCTTTTATTACTCATGTGAAAGTGGAGCATTTGGTTGGGTTTATAAGTTGTCTGGCCAAAACATTTTTGCAACATTGACTATTATAATGGATCCAGTGTTTCTGAAAGATCGAGGGTATCTCTTTCTGTACCTTTCCATATTTGTGTCTTGGAAAGTGATGTCCCTAGGGAAGAGAGTCCTTCTCCAAAGGAGAACTGTAAGTAAACGTAATATAACACTAATGTGTAGCCATATGCAAATGCTGTGTACATATCAGTTGTTTTTCCTTATTTACTATCCATTCTATTCCTTCCAGTAACAATCACTCCCTCCAATTCCAAGTCCTAGAACTTGGTGCCTTTAGTTACTCATGGGTGAGGAGCTCCAGGACCAATCAGAAGTAATGAGACTCAACTTCAGCACTTCTGCTGGGGCTACTCAGAGAGTCTTATTATCTTTTCCATTGGACCTGGAGCTGTAATTTTACAAAGTTAGGACCGCTGATGGATAAATTAAGTTAAAATGGTCTTTAAAAAAAATCACTCAAATAATTAGATATGAATAGTTTCCTGAATTTTCTGTTAATGAAACATTTTGAGGTAGTATAGTAATGATTTATATGTTGAACTCTTAAATACAGCATGAAGTACAAGGCATAAAAAACATAAAACAGAAGAATATCTGAGAAATATCCTACAGTGGAAACAATGGAATTATTATATGTTTTAAAAGAAATAACCAAAAACATAGATCAGCAAACTGTGTTCCAAGAAACTGTAACTAAAGTCACATCAATTTCCTGTAGCTGCTAGATAACACACTGGGAGCAGAGCACTGATGAAATTTCTCTCCTTTTTGTAAATGTTGATTTGGTCCTGTTTTTCTAGCAGGCTAAGAAAAGAAATTTACTTACAGTTATGAAATTCTAATTTTAAAACATATTACATGTAACCTGAGAATGCCTCAAGCAATACATAAGATTAAAATAATACATGAAAATTTGGATACGCCACTCTTGGCTGCTAATGGGTTTCAATTGTAATAATTTTCAAATAAATTTTTATCTCATATTCTTTTTCATTGACATAACAATGTTCTGACCAGTAGATGTAATCTGTGTCAGTTTATAAGCGTTTCCCAGATTCTAGGCTTGAAACAGCCACTTTTCTTTTACTACTTAATCGCAGACACCCAATTACAGTCAACAGCGGGAGCGGAAACCACAAGGCCATCTCCTCAGTGTATACTGCAATCTTTAGAAAAGTGACTTATTTCTATCAATATCTTCCTGGACGACATTTCTGAGACAGTGCCACTGCTCTACGTACCCAGATCAAAGTTGTTGGAATTGAACAGGAATTCTGGTAAGTAAAAAAACTCTGGGATCAGTTCTTTTACGTCTGCCATGTTGTGCTTTGATGCTGAATACCAGGCCTCCCGCACACTGTGGAACATCCGGTCAGCCAGGTCAAAGTGGCCTCCCTGTGGGCAGAATGAGAAGGCATTGCCCTATTAGAGAAGCATTCCCACCTCACAGCTTCAGTCAAGCTCAAGGGCTTGAAAACACTAAGTAGAAGTTTGCTTCCATTTCCCATCATCCTATGTCAAATACACTACATTTTAAACGATCACCCCCCAAAATTAATCGAATTAATTATTTCTGGGGTATTCTTTACAAAGGGTGCTCAATGTATTTGTTTTGTAATCAGAGTGAAATCCAAATGTAAAGACTTTAAAAAGCCATTTAAAAAATACTAGTTTTTAGAGAGAGGCAAGACAATAAGGAATATCAATTCTTCTTTATTTTGATGATGCTCTCTTAAAGATTGTAGTCATTTACAGTTGGAGATGTTCCAGGTATATATATGCTTGACTAATTTCACAAATAACATTACACTGAAGTTCCACACCAATGAGAACTAAGTGGAGAACTAGGAAGGTGATAAAAAATATATAGGTTGATAAAACAAATTCAAATAGAAATGGGATTTCTTTTTCCCACCACCCCCTTCCTCAATCAAGCTCTTTATACTGTGTTTTAAGCAAACACAGAATAACAGTCTCTATGATGAAGTTCACTGTGGCCATCAAGGGCTTCCATAATCTGGACTCTAGGACTCCCCACACTTACTCTGCTCCAGACACATTGGCCTCCTAGCTGTTCCTGAGGCATCTCAAGCATACACTTCACTTAGGGCCTTGCCTGGGCTGTGCCCTTTGCCTAGAACACACTTTCACCAGACACTGGTATGATTAACTCCCTTTCCTCAAAGTTTTTGTTCATATGTTACCTTTTAAAGAAGACTAACTCTGATCATTCCTTAAAACTGCATTGTGCCCGGCCAATGTGGGTCAGTAATTGAGCATCAGCCTATGAACCAGGAGGTCACGGTTCAATACCTGGTCAGGGCACATACCCAGGTTGCAGGCTCAATCCCCAATGTGGGGCATGATGGGGGCAGCCGATCAATGATTCTCTCTCATCACTGATGTTTCTATCTCTCTCTCCCTCTCCCTTCCTCTCTGAAATCAATAAAAACATATATTTTAAAACTCTGCATTTGATACCTCCCCTGCCTCCCATTCTCCTTTCCCTGATCTATATTTTTCTGACAGCATTTATCACATTCTAAAACACTTGACAATATATTCATTCTGCTTGACTGGCTCCCTCAACCAAAATAGTATATAAGCTCCACACGGCAGGGCTTTTGCCTTTATTCATTAAAGTACTGCAAGCACCAGAATACTGTCTGAATGAATGAAAGAGAATGTGGAGAAAAACAGCTATAATTAAGAAAACAGCAAATGAGATAGACTAATTACTTTTTTTTTTTTTAATGTTTGTTGAATTCAACCAGTTAAGGCTGAATTCCATATGCCTCGCCAGAAAGCATATGCTACTTGTTTATTTGACTAAAGGACCTTGGCACTTGTTTATTATAAACAAATTCTAGTTTATTCATCAATTTTGATATAGCAAAATTTCACTTTAATTATGTTTTGTAAGGCAAGATGACAGTATTTTTTTTAAAAAGCAACAATTTTCAATAGAAAGAATGCCTGTGCAGAATGGGACAATTCTGAATTTAGAGTTTTACCTGCAGCCGTAAGAATATCTGTGTGAAAGGCTCCATCCTCACTAGGTATGAAGCCACAATCATGGCAGATGAATAGTGGGTCCCATAGTGGTAGGCTGGAGTTTCTCCTGCTCAAAAAATTACAGCAAAATTGAAAACAAAAGAGTAAACATAAAAAATAAAATTGGTATTAATAGGCTTAAAAATGCTGATGACACTAAATACAGCTGGTGCTGGCGTTTGTAGCATGAAAACCTTGTGGTGACACTGCTCCCCTCACTTACATATTGGGCAGTAATGAAATATAAGTATAACCTGATGCCTTTCCCTTCAAACTTAGCATATCTAGCAATTCCTGTTTTGAGGCTAATTGTAATGGATAACTCTGAAGAGCAAAACATCTCCACTAAAGCAGCATATTTATTGACTTGCAGATACTTTTCATTAGGTTCTTTCTGGCTCTGCACCATCATATTTCCCTAAATTGTTTATGAATATTATGCAATTTTTACTACTCTTATTGGCAGGGGGGGTGAAAAAGAGTCCAGCCCTGGCTGGTTTGCTCAGTGGTTAGGGTGTCAGCCCATGCACCGAAGGGTCGTGGGTTCAATTCCCGGTCAAGGGCATGAATCTGGGTTGCAGGTTCGATCCCTGGCTGTGGTCGGGGCCGTGTGGGAGGCAACCAACCAATGTGTCTCTCTCACATCAATGTTTCTCTATCTCCCTCCCTTTCACTCTTTCTAAAAATCAATGGAAAAGCAAGAGTCCACATAGGGAATACTGTTAGGCTTAGTTCCCCCCCCCCCCCCCCCGCGCTTTTGTTTTGCTCATTTTCGGGGCACACATAATAAACAATAAACATAATAATAAATAATAAATAAATAAACTGAAGTGTTTCAGAAGGTAGTCAATTTTTATTTTTAAATGCAAAAGGGTTCTAAAAATTGAGTCAATAAATGAAAGAGTAATTCCTGGCCTACCTATGAGTCAAAGTAAAGGAACATTATGATGGGAAATTTCTGCCCTGTGCCAAACAGACATACCTTACTTAGTTTTCTGCCAGTACCTGACAGGCTACCTAAAAGAATCCCTTCTAAGCATGGCCATCAGTTGGCATGCAAAACCAGATTTTCTACTCCGATAGTTGTATAGATGTGTGCATATGTAACATAGCAGAGATAATGACATATAAGCAATTGGGGGAAAGATGCAAGGAGGTCAGACCACTAAATTAATGGCTTACTTTTGAAATTAGGTAAAAGTTTAATGACAAGAAAAGTTACTTACCATTAGGGTCTTCCCAGTCTTTATATCGCTTCTTATACTGAGCTAATCGTTCATCTGTCTGTGCTCCCATTGGCTTCGCCAGGTTTCTAAATGTCTTGGGATTAGTAAGATCAACCTCCTAAAATACAAAATAAACCTAGTTCCACATTACCATACACCCTCTATGCCCACCGATGCAGATATGGTGGCTACAGCTGACAATGGTGATTTGTAAAAACGTGCTAATATCTTTTGGGTTCCATGGCAGAACTGGACTCCAAAACAATGCCATACAGCTGCTGGTCAATCACACTTTATAGAGGGGCACATGGCAGTTTGTTAAGTGGGTCAGTTTGAAGACAACTGCTTTGGAAATTAAGTGTTGACAGAGGAGGGCACTCAGGACCCATATCTGGAGATGAAGAGGAGGAGGGACAATCCTTTCCAGTCTTGGCAAGGACACAGCAGAAGACTGTGGATACAAAAGCTTCAATTCATCTTTATCCTCCGTCACCCACATACCTAGAGGATCAAATCCCCTCTCTGTTCTCTTCCCCACCTCCTCTGTTTCACGCTGACCTTACTTCAGAGCATTTCCTTCATAGAGGTGATTGGGAAGTGACATAAAGTAGAACACTCAGGAATTCATTCGCCTCTAAAAGGCATCAGACTAGGCCAAGTGACTGTCACTGAGACGGAATCTTTCAGTCTGCCACGATTATTTTAAAGCTCATCTCTAGTTGACCTAACTTATATATTTTAAAGGAAACCTGAATTTACCTCCTGAAGGTTTTAAAAGTAGAAATTTGAAATATGCACCTGTGGGATATTTAATTTGTATTCTTTTAATAGGGCGTTATAACCAACCAATTTTGCCAACTTGTACTTTAAAAGTCTTGGGCAGGAGAAATTGATACACATTTATAAATACAAGTCAAATTAGTACATTTGTCCCCTCAAAATTTATATGCAAAATACCTCATTAATATTTTTTTGGTTAATTCAACAAACATTAAAGTGTATGCTAAGTACCAGGCATTATTGTAGAGGCTGGGAATTGAGAGACACATAAGATAGTCTTTGCGCTAAAGGACCTCACAATCAAGTAGGGTCAAACACAAATCATGATAATAAAGTGACACAGCTTCAGGACAGTGATACCCGCGTGTGTCCTGCAGGGTGGAATGGAGCTAGCCAGGTGAATGTGTAATGGGAGAGAAGGTGTGCATGAGCACTGGGAGAACTCCCCACTAGGAGTGTAGCACATGCAGAGCAACTGAAAGATGTCAAGGAGATGGACAGGTAGCCCAAATAGCAATCCTGGGAGCACACAAAGGACAGATTCCTAGGAGCTACGTTGTAAAGGGCACAGTACTGAGGCTTTTAAATTCTCTCCAAATCGTGATAATGATTCATTGAATCATTTTAAACAGAGGGATGACTCAAGTAGATTTGTGTTTCTGACACTGGCTGCAGTGCAGAGAGCAGAGACATCCTCCAGTGGATACAAATAATTACCACTTAAGGAAACCAAATAGAGGTTATGAATTAATACCCAAGAAGTTGGTCAATTATCCACATTCTGTACAAGTCCAATCTAAAGCTCTTCTCATCTTCTTGGAATAAGTGCCTGCTGAGAACTTTAAACTATAAAACATCTAAGCCAATGCAGTATCTCTTAATTACTTTTGAAAATGTGTTCCACTTATACAAAATGACTCGAGATTTACCTCTGAGTCGTAATCTGCAAGGATCCAAGGAAACACAGGATATTGCATGAGGTCATTGTACGATCTGCCGGCCAAAGTGTTCAAGTGCATCAAATACTGGAAGTTGCTGATTTCACCTCTCTTGGGAAAGAGAGATAAGGGTTCATTTTAGAGCAATTGATTACATCCACTATGTTCACTTTTTAAAATGTTATATGCAAAATGAGGTAAAGAACAATTTCTTTCTTATAGATTTCAGAACATCAAAACTTTTTCTAAAAAGAACAAAAATAAGACATTTTTTCTATGGTACATATTTTATGGGTTATTAAAGTGCCTTTTTAACTGTATGACTTGCACCATCTACACTAATAAAAGAGTACTATGCAAATTGACCGTACCTTCACGACGCCCACCAGCCAATCAGGAGTGAGTATGCAAATTAACCCAACAAAGATGGCAGGTTAATTTGCATATGCTGGCTCCAAGAGGCTGGGGGCAAGCATTCTGCACCGCCCCAGCCGCTCAGGGCCTCTGGGCAGCATGGGAAGGCAGAAAGGCGGCTCTGGCCAGAGAGAAGGCGGTACTGGCAGCCAGGGTAAGGAAGGCCCATTCTTGCACAAATCTTCGTGCATTGGGCCTCTAGTCTAACTATAAATTACAAAGGAAGCTTCCATTTTCATTAAACTTACCTCCCATCTCTGAGTGACAGACTTCTCTCCAACCAAAGTACTAAGCAACCCAGACCTGAAATCAATAAATAATTACATTGTAGACAGAAGAATTTTAAATGACTAATTTAGAGTTGACAATTTTAAGTCACCTAGTCCAGGAATTTTTCAGACTATGGAGGACCTATTAGTGGTCATAAAATCAATTTCATCTTCTTAAATATGAAATAACATGGAACTGAACGGAAGAACACAGAACATTGGGAGGCATCACATATAGTAATGAAAGTATTTTCAGTTAATTTTGTCTTAGCTACCTCAGTTTGTGTGTTGTGGGATACAATGTAGAATATATTCTTTTTACTGTGGGTTATGGCAAAAGAGTTTTGAAAACAATTATCTAGTACAACCTTCTGCCTTTTCCAATAATCACTATGTAAAAGGATTTAAAGACATTATGTTGGAATAACAAATAATATACAATATTTTGTACATAGTAGGTACACAGCATATTTTCTAAAAGAGATGTTGAAAGTGAATGAGAAAGTCATTGCTGTTCAGGTTATTTAAAATTGTGGACGTTTTTTGATAGCAGCCTTTTCTAGAATGCTGTAAAATCCTTATTTAAAAAAATATTTTTATTGATTTCAGAGGAAGGGAAAGGGAGAGAGAAGACAGAAACATCAATGATGAGAAAGAATCGTTGATTGCCCCCCACTGGGGATTGAGCCTGGGGGCAACTGGGCATGTGCCAGGAATCGAACTGTGACCTCCTGGTTCATAAGTTGATGCTTAACCATGGAGCCACACAGGCTGGGCTAAAATCCTTCTTTAGGTTTACCAACTTTATAACATTGATAATTATATTTTGAAGATTGCAAAGTGGCTGTCAAACCAGTAAGCAAACACTTAACTACATATTTTACTGTCTGAAAGTAAATTAATAGATTCAGCTCAATGGCATAGATACCACTTGCCACTTACAGATAAATTCTTCTTTCCAATAGGAAAACTGAATGTATAGGATGCTCTCCCTGGAAAAAAGAGCTATGATCACCCCTCAACCTTATAAGAAAGGGAACAATTGGAAAGAAGATTAAAGTTGGAAATGAATGTCTACTTCTTGCCTTTGAGCTTTTAGAAGTTCTTTAAGAACTGCCAATTCAGCACAGAAAGTAGCAAGAACAATGAAAATAGCAAGTTGAAGATGATCAGGGCAGATGAAAGTACTAGCAATTTGATTATAAGTAGAAAAAGGCTGGATGTGCTCTAGGGAAGCCTTTCACTTCCCTTTTTTATATTAACAACATACGTGATTAGGAGCAAAACATGCTTCTGAGGCTAATAAAAGCATGTAGTTAGCATTTGTATTTGCTGAATCTCGGCCAAAGAAAAATAAAAGCAACAACCTAAAGAGAAATACACGAATTTAATATATTTAGATATACACAGACTGGACTCAAATTTTATTTACAAATTATATAATCACCAGTAGTTTTAAGTCATTTTTTTGCAGGTTGTAATAATTAATTTGTAGCCCTGCTTCTCTTCCAGTGGATTATAAAGGACCACAGTTCTGAGCGACTGTGAATGGAGCTGGGTGTGTGGATTCTTAAAGTATCTACATCATCCAGAAGGACTTTCTAAGAGTAAAAGCAGCTGAAAAGAGGACAAGGAAGCACTGATAGGTGTGAACATATAAAAACAGAAGTTTTATTTTAAATGTGAAAAAACAAAATCAAGAGAAAACCTGGGAAATTTGTGAAAAATATGACAAGCATAGGAGTAATAATACATTATTATTGAAAAACCCCATACAAATTGATAAGAACTCAAGAGGAGAGGTTAACTGTTTAAACTACTGTGGTGATAATTTCACAATATATATAAATATCAAATCATTATAATGTATACCTGAAACTAATATGTTATATGTCAATTATATTTCAATTTAAAGAAAAAATCAAACCACCACCAACAAACTCAGGAAAAAAAATGGGCAAAAGTTATAGATAATCCCCAAATGATGATTTTAAGTGGCTAACATTTACTGAGCTCTAGCACTAATAATAAAAGACATGCTCATTTAAAATATGAAAAAAAAAACACTTTATAAAATCGGTAAAAAATTTAAAAAATATAAAGAGTTGAGAAGCATCTTATGGAGACAACTAAACTTATCCACAAATGATTGAATACAAACGTGCATATTTTAATGGAAATTAAGTTGGTTTTGTGTATCAAAAGCCTTCAAATTCATTCTCTTTATTTTACTGAGAGTACTTTACCCTAAAAAAAATAATCAGGAATCACACTTGCATTATCATTAGAAGGGAAGATGATAAAAACGAAATATCCACAAATAAAAGAATGTTTTATACATATGTTGAATAGGTAGCAAATAAAAGTAATGTTTCTGAAGATTTTTTTTAAAGTAGGGGAAACCATTACATATAACACTGAATGGAAGAAGCAAAACAGAAATATGTATAGTACAAACTTAATTATGCATATAGGCATATATGCATCCTTAAAAGACTCCAAGAAAAATGATCAAAATGGGAGCACTGATTTGACCTGATTGGTCATGCACACATTTTCTTTTTTCCTTCTAGTTTTCAGTAATCAAACAATTTTGTGCAACACCAGGAAGAGAAAACACTCATCTGAAATATTAAATAATGCCGTCCAGATACAAACATCGTAATTTCACTATTAAATTATAATGCAAGAAGCAAACACCTACCCTTGCTCCACACTTGTGTTTGGTCTTTGCCCAGACACAGACTCGGAACTGTCAGTTAGAGATGGAACTACAGCCAAAAACCTGGAAAGTTTAAAAATAGCATAAAATTGAAAGTGAAGTCTCAGTCAGGGTCTAATGAGAGCTTGAGAAAGGACGGATGATTCATTTACATCTTGTTTCATTTACCCCTCCATTTCCCAATAAATGGCAGGCAGCGGGAACACATAATAGTTAGAACACTCTGTTAGGATAAGGTGGTCGCTTCCGCAGCCAAATAATAAAAGCCCACAGCAAAATCAATCATTTGGCCTTTTATATATGCTGCCATGTTGCAGGAAGCAAAGGCCTTGCAGCACGGATTCACAGGAATTGAGTCAACTTAATGAAGTCCTAGAGAGTGATTAACAGCTAACTATGCACATGACAGCAAGTAATCCTGACAGCTAAAATGACAGAACAGACACATCACTACATAAATGAAGACCCACACAAGGTAAGGAACTTTATGTGATAATCTTATAATTTTTTTCAGAGTTGCTTATAATGTCAACCTACATTTTTTAAAGGCAAAGAGAATTATGTAGAAATTCTTGGAATGAATATAGACCTTGAATGTGGCACAGACACAGAAATTTCTCACAGAAAGAAAAACTCATCTCCTTCTAATGGTTTCCAGTTATGAAGAGCAAGTAATTTCCTAGTGCTGAAAACAATAGCACCCTTAGAGATTAACAAGGTAGATAACTGAAATTTCAGTCACTTTACTTAGCTCTTCCCATACATGAAGGGGGTTCTGATTTACCAATCAATACTCACAACCACTGCACCTGAAGACGCGCCCTCATTCCCAGGTGCTCACTGCTAACTAACGTTACTGTACTACAGCGGTTAGCAATGCTGCTTGGCATTCATTGTTCCTCATGGAATGACTTGAAACAGAAAACTTCCTTTCCTAGAGGGCCTGCAGGATCTACACCACCCTTCAAAGAGTAAGAGAAGGTCTCTCCTATCTATGATCAGTGCATAAAGCCTTATTATTCATACATCCAACAGAAATATCTTCAAATGCCATGGATATGTACTGTGAGGTTTGTAAAGTAAATTTGAAATACATTTTTATACACAATAAGATAGGGTTATATTATAGTAAGTGCTTTATTTGTACTACTTTTCCAATGGTGAAGATATCCAACGTCCCTTCCAAGGCCAGAGAAAGTCTCATATGAGTGTAATTTCTAAGGAAACTTGGTCTCTCTGTTCAATATGAAGAAAGCCTATTTGGAACCTGAAGTGTTATTTTTGAAGCTACACTTCACCATCCTTTTACATTTAGAGATGCAGGACTTAGTGATGAAAGTAGCTTTGGATGGTAACTATACGTTGCCAGAAGAAAAAATGGCATTTCAAAATAAAATAGCATCCTTATTAAAGCTAGTTAGAAGAATCATGTTTATAGAGGTTGGCAAAAAGTGAAACAAATATTTTCTTCAAAGAAATTAATTCTCTGATCTAAACTCTAGATTTTTAAAAACTAGCTAAACTGGTAGTTTCCCTTCCATCTCTTCCCATGATAGCATTATCAAGTATTCCTAATAAGCAATACCTTTGATAGACTTTATTTCTAATTCCTTTCTGAAAAGCAAGGAGATAATTCCGTCCATCTCCGGAGAAAACTTCCACAGCAATAGGCTGAAATGATCAGAGAAAAAAAGACATAAAGAAAAACACAAATAAGTTATATATTAACTTTTCCACTATCAATTTCTACGAATTTGAAAAAGTTAACCCACTGAAGAACACTGAGTCATAAATTCCCAGCAGATTCAATTACAAAGTAAACAGAGCCAATTTGTTTCAAATGTGTTCTCAACTTTTTTAAAAAAATATTTCATAATAGAATGGTAAAATAAAAAAAGTTATAATTCTGTAAAATTATAATGAAGATGTAATTTTTATATTAAAAGGCAATTATAATGTTGATTTGGATAGCTATAGATAAGGATGGATGACCAAGATATCACTTAAGTTTTAGGTGGTATTTTTATTTTTTAAAGAGATACATTATACAGAGTTATGCACCGTGTGATGTCAGTTTGTCTGTCACATACTAGTAACCAAATTTAAGGAATAATCTATGAAATACTCTAAGGGATAATGCAGATCCTGCAGAGGGTTTTCATGGCATGCATCAGTTTTAAAATAATACAAGTTCTGAATAAAGGAACATGACAAAACACTGGGTACTACTAAGTCAACCCACCTGCAGAAGATACCTCCTTTTATGTACCTCCCTGATATCTTCATACGCAAAAATGCTGCACGTTCTCTTGAGCTGACTGGGGCCTTGCCTGGCTCCTCTAGGAATAATTGGCTCATGCATACTATAGGCAGCCAAGGGAAAGGAGATAAACAAAAACACAGCGAGAGATAAATTCAAAGTTCATCAAAAGCTGTTATTCTCAACATATGAATAGAAGGGAGAATATTCACTTAAAAATATATTTAAGAGACTAATTTGTCAGCTACTCAGCACACAAGCAACCTCCTTTGATGAAGTTAATTTTAAAATCCCATTATTGCTATCAGGGCCGACTTATCCATCAGACACAGTGCCTAGATCTAAATACTTTCAGGGGCCAAGAAAATGTTTTAATTTCTTTTAAAACCAGAAGAACAAAATTAAACTTGTAGGCAGAAGAAAATGTTTTAATATGTAATATGTATATATTCATCTTTAAACTAAGAGTCATAAAATATAAATTTTAATGTTTTTATATGGAGAAAGGGGCCCATGAAAGTCATAATGTGGCCCTAATTGTTGCTGAAAGTGACTATATGAAATATCTCCTAGGAATGAATTGCAGAGATCATGTCTACATTCAACAGTGTTAGGTGTTCAAAATGGCAAAGGAAGAGAAAAACGTGTTGAATTTCTAAGCCTTTAGCTTTTCATCTTCCTTCTAGCTTGTCTGCCTTGTGGGTTTTCCGTTACCCACTATCACTTCCATCACAGAACTGGCAGAAGAAAGGAAGACGGGTAAGACTCAGCTCACTGCTGCCTGAGCCTCGGTCACACTGCTTCCAGGGCACCCAGGGCATGGACGCTCTTCCTGCTAGAGGGCTGGCAGTGGCCTGCGTTTTCCCTATAACTGTGCTTGTACTAAAATTTTTTAAAAAGAATAATTTGCAAATTCAGAATAAGTTCATAAACATATAGATTATAATATAGGAAATTTGGTGTCTAATATTATGAATTCATAGTCAAAATTTTAGTTTTCATTTTGAAATATAAAGCCATTGTTTTCTTTATTACTTTTAAATAACTATTACCCTTGTGGATATTTAACATAGATGCACACAAACTGAGAGGTAACATTATTTGAAACACAATTTCTGGATTAAAAAACACGATGTGAATAATATTGTTTTCTAAAGATAGCTGTACTGTATGTCTCTGTATTCATCTACTTACTTTGGAGGTAAAGTTTCAATGTCTCTTATTTCTCTTGTTGCTGTCATTGTAAATCCATCAATCACATAAAAATGCTCTTTACCAAAGAGAAGCAGCCCCTCACTGGTATCCAGGCCCTGGACTCGAGCACAACGGTACATGTGTTGGATCTATAAAGAAAAACCATAAACATGCATTAACATAGATTAAGAATTTTTTTTTTTAATGTAACTGAAACAAAATGTTTTAAAACATGGATTTAATGGGAGAACAGGATTTTACCGGAGTCCCTCTGTGAAGGCATCCCCTGAGCCAAGCATAGTAAATGAGTGTAAGCATATTTAAGAGAATCTGTTAAGACAGTAGTCTGATTTGTAGTTGACCTCAGTAAAAAGAAACAACCATTTAGTCATATCCATTCACCCCCCATGCATCATCCATTTCTCTCAATATTCACGAATACTCACTATGTGCCAGGCACATATGTACCAGGTTCCACAGGTGATGAACAAGTTCAATAATGAGGGATACAGACAGAAAACTTGGCAGGAAAGGGAACTGAGGCATACATGTAAACAGATTAGGACTGAGCCCTGTGTGAGCCAAGATGATACAAAGTGAAAAAGGTCTGGGGAGCCTAACAATCCTGAGTGAATTCTGGTTTTGTTACTTATTGTAGATCTAGCCAAGTTTCCTCATTTCTCTGGGCCTCTGTGTCTTCGTTTGTAAATTTCAAATGCACACTGGCTTGTTGTCAGAGCAAGATAATTTACATAATCATGTTTGCAATTGTTGGCTGCTTTCTCTTCCACACAGCTCACTTTTCCTTTTTCCATAACAACTCCTGGAACTAGAACTGGGAATTGGTCCCTATCTGCTCCCACCTGGATCCTGCCTGCCTGGCCGACTTATGCCATTGTAAAAAGCCCAAATTGGCATAAGTTATATTTTCCTCACAGAAGGAAGGAATCACTGAATCGCTCAATGTAAGTATTGTTTTCTTTCCAATGAGCAGGATCTGTTCTTATTAAAAATTCTTTCTTGTTTAAACATAGTTCAACATGAGTCAAGGAAAAAGATCAACAACTAAACCAGAGGCAAACAAATGTCAAATAAATGTCAGTTTGAATATACTTCCTGTACTACTGAATCTTAAAATAGCAAAAACTGTAGTCATGAGATTAAAAGTTTAACAAGTGACAGCATTAGAAAGTAATTTTCTAAAATATGCAAATGTAAGTCAATTTTCATAGCCACATTTGAACTACTTCAATAATAAAATGGTAGAATGTTACAGGAAAAATACTGATGCACTTTTAAAGTACCTTTAGTGTAGTGTAACATACTACAGAAAAATGTTTTTCATAAATGCACAGCTTGGATTTTCAAATGCTAAATATGCTGCAACCGGCATCCTAATGAAGAAATATAACATTCCCAAGACTTCAGAGCCTCTCTTGTGTTTCCTTCAGACTTAATGAACTTTTGCAGTTATATGGTTTTAAAAATATTCTCATTCCACATTAATAAGGCCATATGGACACAATTTAAAAAATTATATACTAATTTCTGGTTACTACTTCAGAGTGGGCCAGATTTCAAGGGTCATTCCAAGATCTAATATAATTGACAAAAGACCATTCTTTAAATAGTTGATGATCACTAATCCTCCCTCCCTCCCTCCCTCCCTCCCTCCCTCCCTCCCTCCCTCCCTCCCTCCCTCCCTCCCTCCCTTCTTTCCTTCCTTCCTCCCTTTATTTACTCAACCAAACACTCCTTCACTCAAAGGTTTTAGGGTGTCTGCTAAGTGAGGAGCTGTACAGCAATAGGGTGGGAATAAGAAGCACTGCGGCCTATCAGGAGCTCCCTGGCTAGGGCGAGAGACAGACACAGGAACAAATAATCAGGACCTGATAAAATAGAGTAATATATACAAGGCATTATAAAAGCATAAAAGAGGGTATCTAACCAAGCCTGAGTTGGCAAGACAATCAAGAAACACTTCCTACATTTAAGTATTAAAGACATCCAAATAAATTAGACTGTATCAATGGGAGTTACAAAGAGAGGTTATGCAAATGATGGAGAGAGAGGCATTTTGGCAGGGAAGAGAATGAGTTAAGTGTAGAATGAAGAAATAACATCATGGATGTAGTAAACTGCAAGGCACACAATGCTGCAGGGGGCTCAGGCTACAAGGCAGGGTCAGTAAGAGGAGCTTGGAGAGATGGGCAAGGTGCAGGAGGCTGAAATAGAAAGGCAAAGTAATGTTCTATGAGTGAGAAGGCTGGGGAGATGGCGCAGACTGGCTGAAGCTTCTTGTAGGTATCACTAGAGTTATGGAGTTGAAAAAGCACGAGGTCAGAATGGGTTGTGTACATGGGTTTGGAATAGAGAATTATAGCAAGAACTGCAGTCCAATAAAGGGAATAGAGGAAGATGGTGAATTAGGTGTCAATTGTTAATATGTGTCTGATGAAACCTCATGCTGTTTTATGTAATCAGCTAGGACAGAAAATCCTGAAGATGAGAGAAGTAAAGTACTGAACCCAAAAGGTGGTTTAATACTGTGTTTCATCAGAGAGGCTGAAATATTTATCTTCTGCCACCCTATCAACCAGTCTTGTAAACTGGAAACAAGTTACTTACATACAATCCTTACTTTTTAGAAGCACCATACCTTTTCTCCGTCCTCTAGGAGGCGAAGTAGGGTGGCGTTGTCTGTTTTCTCCTCCTCTTCTATAGAGCCACTCTCAGCAATCTGGTCTTGTAACTGCTCCTGGTTCTCCTCATCGCCTCCATCAGGTGCAGATCGGGACCGTTTTAGAGGAGGCTTGACCAGACCTACAGGATAATAACCAAGAGGGCCATGTGACCTTGCAGGGCCATTTGGGAAGCACTTTAGTCTCATGCAGCCCCTCCAATACATTTCCAATTTGAGGTAACTCAGGAAGATATAGGAGGCAACACAGTTCAGTGGTTAACAACACAGACTCTGGAGTTAAATGGCTGTGTGACCTTGGAGAATTATTTGCCCTCTCTGAATCTCAGTTTTCTTACCTATAAAACTGGAATAGGAATACTGCTTATCTTAGAGAATTGTTGGAGGACAAAATGAGGTAACTCATGTAATAAAAGCACTGAGCATTATTGTTATAAATAGTAAATTCTAAATAAGTATCAGATAATGATAAACAGAGAGTTTAGCATCATTAATGGTAAGAATGGCGTTGCTTATGGACAAGTGTCATTGAGGAGATACCATGAATAAATGATCAATTCCTACCAGAAACAAAAGTAAAGATAACAATTTATAAACATGATTATAAGAGATCCCACCTACTTAGACTGCCCATGAGGACTATTTTAAGACTTAGGTTATAAGCAGCAGTATGGTCATTCATATATCCTATCATCAGGCCATGAGGAATAAGAACAGAATTCTTTATAACACAGAGACAAATCATTTAATTTGCAGATTAAGGAAACACTTTACTGCCTACATTTGGATAACTTTATTAATAATCACAGGAGATGACATTAAAATCAGTTAATGAGATCCCAAAATATGAGAACCACTCAAACTCCCACATTTAATTAAATTAATAGTCTTAGTTGTACCAAAGAAAAGTCATGTTACACCTACCAGTGATAGTTGCTTTAAGAATTTTGGAAAGTATTAAGTCAGCCTGTTAGAATCTTATGCTTTCAATATGTGTTATCAGAGGCTCTGCTTTGCCTTAATAAGAACCTTATTTTCACATATAAAAGAGCATAATAAGTAAGCATGAGAACATCCACAAGGGGAAAGCTTACAGCTGCATTATTTTTAATTTGGTGAATCAAAACCTCCATCTCTATGTCTAGAATAACACCTTGCATATTACAGTAGAGGCACTGTATTTGTGGTTTTAGCTCAATTAGAGATTAGGAAAATGAGGTCAAGAGAAGTGAAGAGCCAATGACCCAAACACAAGTTGACTGACTCACTTTGTGAATTGTACCAGGGGGTTTATACCCAGTAAATACAGCTTTAGAGTATCTCAATAATTTTGCTGGTGCATTGTCAAGAAAATTAGAAGGTTGTAAACTGTTCAACTACTGAAAGTTTCAAGGATTCTATGAAAATTTTATATCAATTATGAAATGCTTAGTAAGTCAGAATCATTATGAGAAAACAGGTATCCTATATAATAAAGAGGTAATATGCAAATTGACCACCACACCCTTGCACACAAGATGGCAACCCCCATGTGGTCACAAGATGGCCACCACAAGATGGCCGGCAGGGGAGGGCAGTTGTGGGTGATGAGGCCAGCAGGGAAGGGCAGTTGGGGGTGACCAGGCCAGCAGGGGAGGGCAGTTGGGGGGAACCAGGCCTGCAGGGGAGGGCATTTAGGGGCGACCGGGCCGGCAGGGGAGGGCAGTTGGGGGCAATCAGGCCTGCAGAGGAGGGCAGTTGGGGATGATCAGACCGGCAGGGGAGGGCAGTGGGGGCGATTGGGCCAGCAGGGGAGGGCAGTTGGGGGCAATTGGGCCAGCAGGGGAGCAGTTAGGTGTCAATCAGGATGGCAGGCAGAAGTGGTTAGGGGTGATCAGGCAAGCAGGCAGGTGAGTGTTTAGGAGCCAGCAGTCCCAGATTGTGAGAGGGATGCAGGCTGGGCTGAGGGACACTCCCCCTCAGTACATGAATTTCATGCACCAGGCCTCTAGTATAATAATAATAGGAGAAATGAATCACAATTTTCTATGGTGTTTTTGGTCGAGATGGTCATATACTTTTTGGTTTTAATCTATGGGATGTAAAACTGATTTTTATAGTTCTTAATTTATATCCTGGGGCTTTATTTATTAAATATGCCTAGATTTTGAATTTATGGTGAAGCAGAGGCTTAAAGAAGTTAAAACAATGGATTGATTTATTCAGTATTGACTGAATCCCTGTATTGTGGTAGTCATGCCAAAAGCTATAAAGTGAGATGAAAAATAATCTCTGCCTCTGAGAAACTGATAATTTAGAAAAACATAAAGCAGTGAAAAATCACTGAAACTGCTGTGAGAGAGGTGAGCAAAGAGTTACTGGTGGACAGGGAGTTGAAAAAGTTCCAGAGAAGAATGACTGGATTATTCCCTGGTCTCTTTAAGACTGGGGAGGGTCTGTTAAGGTCTAAATCATGGAGAAGCTGTAGAAAGGAGTCAGAGTGCATACCTATATAAAAGTAAAGAATCAACAAGCCCATGGCCATTTTAATTCAATTCATCACCATACGTATGTTTTACTAAGCTCTTAAAAGTACAGATTTAGAATAATCATAGGAAAAAAGACTATTACTGTTTACTGTTGGCTAACATGCACTAAGGACACATTGTTAGTAGTGGTTTTAAACTTATAAATATTTACTTAGTTATTAGTTAACTGAAAATATCAGGTGCCATGAGAATTCTGCAAAATACAATAAAAAAAATTATTATCAAGTCAACGGGCATATTGCATTCATTTGCAGGCAATAAGAAAGAGCCAGTTGCTTTAAAAGTTCAGATGCAGAAATTATTTTTAAGAACGAGATGGCATAATATTTATAGATATCTTTAAGGCTGGACCTACTGTTCACAATTGCTCCTATTTTCATATACATTCAAATATGAGGAATGCTCTAGTGATTTCAGATTGAAACGCAGAGAAAGGCTGACCTTTGACTTTGGCAATAGTGTCTTCACCGTGCTCTGGCTCTTGCTGAGCAGCTTCACCTTCTGAACTCTCTACTATGGCATCTTGGACAATGGCGGGATTGCCAGAGGCTAGTCGCATGTAGTATTCTTTGCTGTCATAACTTATGGCTCTTCTGTACCTAGCAGGTTTCTAAGAAATAACAAGAGAAAAGAACTCAAGTAATTGTCTTCAAGAATTAAAATATAAGCTTCCCTAGGGAAGGTATGGTGTCAAGACTTCTTTACATGTTACCTTTTTCCTAGGGATTTTTAATGGACTGTATTTATACACAGTAAGTCCATAGATTACTGGGGTTAAGTTTCTTTATTTTTAAATTCCATTGATTTTTAAAAGACATATGTAAAACAATATTAGCAGTTTTGTTCTTCCCGAAATAGAAATGAACCATCTCTAGTCAAATAACATTTTCACATTAGTACAGTATGGGCTCACTGATGTATCAGAAAACTTCCCTATACAGTAGTGTGGAGAGAATGCCCAGTGTTGGAGAGCATCAAGGTACAAGGGGGATGTCTAGTCTGCAAGGAGCCTGGAATGCTGCTTCCGCCCCAAGTAAAGTAAGTAGGTCAGGCCTAAAGGGCCAGCCCTTCAGTTGGAGTCATCTATACGAGTGTTTACTTCAGATACTTAGAGGTAGAGACTCAGAACTGCCCTGGTCTTTCGCATATTCCCAGGTCTCACTGGAACTCTGAAAATGGCCCAAACCTTCAGAGAGTCCTGACCAACATGGACTCAACCAGCTTCAGGCCAGATGGTGCTCTGTGGTTGGTCTGCCACTTCGAGCTGGTATCTCCAATTTGTTAAAACATCCTCATTGTTGTGTAGGAGAATATGATCCATAAACTTACTGAGTATATCAAGAACATATATAAGTCAATTTAGAAGAAGAAATTTATTACCTACAACATTGGAAAATAAATTTAACTTTTTTGGCATGAAACAAGAACATTTATTTTTCAGAATAATTAATATTTACCCTAAAAATATGTTCTCCAATTGACCTAAACCTTTTTTTTTTCTTCCCACCTAATACAATGAAAACATTAAGGTCTAAAAGTTCCTACCAAAAAAGTAAAACCAGAGGGAAAAGTTTACATGTATAAAGGTTCCTCAATCAGACCCAGACTTTGGATTAACAATTAGAAAAGGATGGGGTTTGAAACATGTTTTTAAATGCTCTCTTTGTAAACATTTACTTTGCCTTTCCTATTAATAAGAGTATCTAATTTAAAATATTCTATTGGCCTACTCTTCAAGCTCAAGTATTCAATACCTATTGTTTACAATAATGCTTATTTCAAGCAAGACATTTAAAAAAAATGATTTCAAACTGAAGTGAAAAACGGTGTCCAATTGGTTGGAATATCTGGATGAAAATACTGAATCAATTTGAGATAAAAGTATACCTAACTAAAGCCACACCGGCCTCCTTTTAATTTCAGGCACAGAATCAGAATAAAGAGAGCTGCAAGCTAACTGAAGACTAATATCCAGCAAATGGAAACTGAAATATATTATATAACACAGGAAAGTATTACAATGATGTAAAATAATATCACAATTATGGAAGGATCAACCTAGATGAACAAACTAATAAGAACATTGAAATATTTTTGAAATGAAAGAAAGGTAATACATTTTGTACTGTAACAGTTCTTTTACTTGGTGTATAACTATTATCTTTAACTCAAAATTGTTCATTTAAAAAAGATGAAAGCAGAGTTAGTGATGGGCAAGACAATGAATGAACACATGTGGGACAACATTTACAGATTTTAACTCAGAACCATAGGCATTTTCTGTAAATATTTTGAAGCATATTTCTGTGTTCTAAAGAACTACAGTTTTTATTGAATTATGTACAGAATCTTTCTGGGGGGAAATTATAATTTTTTAACAAATTAAAATAAATTTAAATTGTAATTTGAAAAGTGATCATATACTCTTAGTTTTGATTATACTCTTCTGATTGAAAAAAATAATTTAAAAAGAGGAATATCCTTTCATTCTCAAAATACAGTTTACTATCTAGAAAAATTAAATGAGTAATTGAAAAAAGAGTTGAAGGTGTCAGGCTGCCCATTACTAACATGTGTCAGAACTTGTTAGTTAAGTATGAAGCCATACACATTTTATAGTGAGAGCAATGAATACTCCGCCTGTTAGTGAGCCGCACACAGACCCTAGGAAGCTAATTAGAGCAAAGCCGAGAAAGGCCAGAACAGTTCTCAGCATAAATGAAACCCACTTTTCAACTCTAAGAAACTTACAGGAAGAGCAAATTGAAATTCAATCTTTTAAGTTAGTCTAGTCTACCATGCACTAAAAACAAAACAAAACAAAAAACCAAAACTGCAAGTAGTTTGCATTATTTTATGGTAATTTGTTTTACCTTTTGAGGAATGATATCATCGGAAGTCTCAGGCTGTTTACTTGGGATCTCAGACTGAAAACAGGGTATTAAGTATAAACACATCAGAAAAAAAAAACCATAAAGAATAACATAAAAATAAATTTTTCTTGAGGATTGTGTGGAATAGGAACTGTACTCATGCAAAAGAAAATTAACACGACATCCTAGGCTGTTTGAAATAATCACAAAGCACCTTGTGATTATTTTCTCCATTATCAAGAGTAGTTTTAGAATGAAATTAAAGTACACTAATTCTCAAGGCTACTCACTGAACAGGACATACTTAAAGATCACACTGACACAACTTCAGCACAGGCTGCCTTTGGCATGAATGATTTACAGGCAACTCTTCATGGCTTCAAAAGGAAAAAAAAACTAGAAAATAGAACATTATGCTAGCTATTGTCTTTCACCTACCTTTCACCTGCTCACTCCCTATTCCCCAGATCTGTTTTGTAATAGGAGCAACTGGTTTAAACGATTATCTGCACTACCCCTGAACCAAAGAAATCACTAAGTGCTTGTTATTTAAAAACATCCTCTCATAAAGGTCCAAGGCCTTTACTTTCTTCACCATCTTACAGCTATAACCCCATAAAGGCTGAGAGCAGAAGGCAGACTGGATGGCAGCCTCCACCAAAAGTTTTGGTAAAGAGTACTTTTAAAGAATTAGGTACAGATGAAAAGGGGTAGGGGGGCCAGGGCTGGGTGGAGGAGGATTAAGGGGCGGGGGAGGGGGGCATAGGGACATCTGTAATAGTGTCAACAATTTAAAAAAGAAGAATTAAGTGGCTGCTTTATATTTTATTCTCAGAATAAAATCCTGATCGACAGAAGGAAATTTCTAGTTAAGCTGTATTGTGTGGCTTATGCAGGTAAACACACAGATACCTACAGACAGACAATAAGGCACCCAAGAACTACTTCCAATTAATCTTCCTTTTCCCGGTTGATATCTGAAGATGACTTCCAGTATCTTTCCCTATGGTAAACAGGAATAGGCAAAATGCTTTCACAGATGTTTGCTTCCCTAGACAAAACAAGTGCGGGGCCAACTGGACATGCTTTCAAATACTTCATGTGGTTTTAGTAAACCTTTGTTTTTCAAAACAAACTTTTAAACTCATACCTTATATTTAAGAATAATCTTTAAAGTATACATGCATGTTCTCTATCTTGATAAGAGTTTGGGTTACACATGTGTATACTACACATTTTTTAAAATTCATGGAATGATACACTTAAGATTTGTATGTTTCAATGTGTGTAACATTTATGTCAATAAAAACAGAATTATGAACAAGGATTGAACTCTATTGACATGCATGTGGAAGTGCACAGGGATGAAGGGCACTGATTCTGCAATCACTGAAATTCCTAGAAAAACAAGATAAATGCTGGATAGATGTGTGAGAAACCAATATAGCAAATGGACCAATGACTATTGTCAAACCCAACTCTGATATCCACTACGTACCCCTCAACTGGACTATGGGCAGGGTCTGACAGGTACACGCTTATATTGTCTCTGCAGCATATGATATAGTGCTGCTGTTTTAATACATGTGCTCACTGATCCACTAACTAAAGTTCTTATTTTATTAAATGGTAGTAAAGAATTCAATAGCTAAGATATATGTTATACCCGTGGTCGGCAAACTGCGGCTCGCGAGCCACATGCGGCTCTTTGGCCCCTTGAGTGTGGCTCTTCCACAAAATACCATGGCCTGGGCGAGTCTATTTTGAAGAAGTGGCGTTAGAAGAAGTTTAAGTTTAAAAAATTTGGCTCTCAAAAGAAATTTCAATCGTTGTACTGTTGATATTTGGCTCTGTTGACTAATGAGTTTGCTGACCACTGTGTTATACCAATAATTTTAGTAGTACCTCAGCTCTCCTTTAAAATTTTAATATATTATTGTTGTAATTATGTTCATATAGAAATCTCAATTTCTCCAAGTCAAAATTTCTAGAAAATAATTTTTTAGTCCGTTTACTTGAAATTTTTCTATAATGCTGGAAATAGAATTTCCTGAACGAGTTGCTCAGTTTCTGAGTCCTGGGACATCTATATATTACATAAAAATATATGTGGAGGCAGTTATGAGAGACTCCCTTAATTGGAAAAGGATCCTATCAATAAATTTACGCTTCTACACTGAGCAGCCCAACATTAATAGGTAGACACTGAGATTTTTACTCCAAAGATATTTGCAAAGAATAGTATATTTTGTTTGAGATTATTATTCTGTTAAAATAAGGGGATTACAGAATTAAAACCTGGTATTAATGGTTAAATATTTTTAAATAGCAAAATATGTAATCTTATTTCCTTTAATAGGATTCAAGGTAATTAGACAAATTGCTTAAAAACAGATTTTATATTTTCATCATATCCTAGGCTCACATTTTAATACTATCTATAACTAATATTACCACTTAAAATATAGAATTATACTGCAATTTAGTTTAGCTTTTTTTAAGTTATGAAAATTATCCCCCAAGGAAAGTCCCTGTGCAGAGATAAATTATTTTCATGGAAGAATACAAAATTTTTCACATATACCAGTTTCCTCAGGATATAATGATAATTATTCTTGCTTTTATGAAAATAATTTTAGTTAAGCAATTTTGAAAACTTTTGAGTCTGTGGCAAATAAAACACTAAAATACGGTGTATATTCTATAAATAAACATCCAATTTAAAAATCAAGAAATAAAAGTTCAAAACTTAGAATAGCTAAGTTATTTTTATGCAATATATAATATTATCCAGGTTTAAGAAAACTTTAATGACTAAGATAAATCACTTGATTCATTTCTAACACATCAAGGATTTTAAAACAATAAAACAACTTTTTAATCATCACTACTCTTTCAGCTTAAGCAACAGGACTACTGAAGTAAATGTTACTTAGAAACAATAATTATTCTTAATCAATAAGGCAATCAATCAAACCATTTGCCCTCATTCCAGGTAAAGCCTGCTAACCTATCAAGAGGCTTGAAAAGCAATTTTTAGGTTGGCAAATACCTGTTATTGCATAACTGACTATATATTATGAAGATTCACAGAAGGAGGGCAACACATTTATAAGAGTTGAAAGGGAAGAAAGATTGAGTTCTACCTCTGGTAGGCGATATTTAATATAGTTCAGGGCAGAGGTGGATTTACTATGAGGTTAAGAAAGCTTAAACTGCAACCGCCTTTACTTCCCATGGGCTCCTTTCAAAATACTGGAAGAGGGGCCGGCCCTAGTAATTTTGTATACATAATTTGGTACTCTTTTTCTTATGGAGCCGCCTCCTCCCTTCCCCCCAAGGTGTATAAACTTCAGGTCCCATAAAATCTGATCTAGCCCTTTTTAGTGGAAAATTTTCAGAATTAGGAAAATTCTATAGAATGTATAGGAAGCAATGGATAAAATCTGTAAGTTAGGAAAAGAGGATGCTGTTGGTCAATTCAATGAAAATCTATCAATTTCTAGGTACTCTGTTAGCATTAGAAAGACAAAACCTAATATATGGTTTCTGTCGGAAAGAAATTCACTATTTACAGATAATGTCACAAAACCAAGAAATAGCAGAATCTTTTCCTTTTCAAAAGTGATTCAATTTCTGTCAACATTACACATGGTTCTATCACTTGGGAGCTGCAACCTAGAAAGAGTTCCTTAACTTTCCTAGGTTTCTAGTCCTCATCTGTAAAACTGGGATAATAAGACTGACTCCACTTCAAGGGCTGCTAGACACAAAAATGAAACTGCATTTGTCAACTCTGCAGAGTGCTTACTAGTATTCACTCTTCTCTCCTTTGGTTTCACAATAAAAGTCGTGGGATAGCAGTTGCTTCTAGTTTTTGGAATTACTTTGCTGTCACCATTGCCAGATTGCATATTCCATAGAACAAAAGTGGATATTCAATGGCATTTGAGATCTACAGAAGATTCTGAACTAGCAAACTCAAAATATTCTTTCAGATTTCATCATAGCAGATTAACCTAGACTTGTGCATGGGTCTGCATTCTATAATCATCTCCTCTATCCAGAGCGTCTCCTATTTTGAAATGTATCTTCAAATTTCTTGACTCAGTTGTATTTCACAACATGTACCCCCATCTGATTAAAAACTAAGTTCCATATGGTATATACCTTTTTCTGAGAGTGTCTGTTTAGATTTCACAGGCAGGTGAACTCCTTTGCTTAGGTAAAATGCTAATGATATTAAGGTTGTAAGTATAAACTCTAAATAGGTTATTTTGTTTTATCTGATATAGAAAAGTAAATATACTTCTGTAAAATAAATGACACTATTATAAAGAAGAAAAGGAATAGATAAAACACAAAATATTATGGTTATGTAACTCAAAAAGTACATGCCTCAGTGAAATAAAAATAGTAAGTCACATATTCAAGAGAGTATATTTACCTTACACAGGATGGAGCAAAAGTATGTTTACAGTTGTTCATATAGAAAATAATATAATAATTAATAAATAATGATACAAAAATAAAATGTTTTCCATACTCACAACTGTAAACCCACCCTGTATTTTAGTATTCATGAATGGATTCCATTTAAATGAGTATTGATTCAATATAAAGTATTTTATCAAATCAGGTTTAAATTCTTAATTATTTATTTTTGGGGTAAGATTAGGAACGAGAGAATGTATTGCTGGTTTGTTCTGACAAAAGTAGGTGCTAGTAAAAGGCTGCAAAAATACGGGTAGATCAACTTTCTTACACAATGCCATGGTATTAGAAATTATGGCATATTAAGTTACACCTGTGCCAAATATGGAGTTCTTGATAGAACTGAATAGCTTGGAAAACAATAGACCTTGGGGAGCTATCTTGATAAATTTTAAGTAACTATATATTAGCAGGTCTACAACCTACATTCTAAGTAGCTTCAGGACAGAGGTGGAACCCATGAGTACAAGTATATGAAACCAGGGATTTGCCAGAAGAAAAAAAAGGAGGATTGGAACAATACAAGTTGCCTCCCATTATATGATCTGAACTATTTATTAAAAGACCCATATTCCAAGTCTCCTTTATAAATCTTAGTTTTAAAGTGAAGTTTTTAATAAAATACAATAAAACCTCTACACTGGGCAAGCAGTTGGACTTTACAAGTTCTCAGGTCCTAAAATCCTATTAACCAAATACCTCAGAACAAACCCAATATGTTTGTCAGTGGATGATTCTTTGTAGTGATATGACTTTCTAATTGGATATGAGTTTCAATAGATTTATTTAGAGCACTTAATTTTAGAGGCAGCTAAAATATAGGGTGAGACAAAATATGAAATACATCCCCTAGTAACCTATCTATCGAGAGATAAATTAAGCATAAGGTGGTCAGATTCTTGGGGCAGGAGAGAATCTTAAAATATGCTTTTACAGACGATCTTTTTAAAGTCAAAATAACTCCTTTGAAAATTAAATGATAATAAAGGAAGACATGAAAATCTTACTCATTAATAAGGTATACTGATTTTTTTAAAATCATGAAACAATACTCTAAAAGTCAGGGTTCTCTAGAGCTGCCCGTGCATCATAGTACCCACTCTGCACAGGTGGCTCCTGAGCCTGTGAAAAGTGGTTAGTCTGGACTGAGATGTGCTTTTAAGTATGAAATGTACATTGCATTTCGAAGACAAAGTACAAAACAGTAAAATACCTCATAAATAATGTTTTTATAGCTGATTACACATTGACATAATAGTAGTAGGAAACGGCATGAAATTATCTGTGAAAACCTCTTTCAATTCCCAAAGCTGTGATCCCATGACAAAATTGCATTTCTAAGGAGGAAATCACTATTCATTTTGTAGGCAAGGAATTATTTTTAGACATTGAAGAGCTAAATTACTATTTATAAATGCTATGAGGACTTTCAGACTTAAATTCAGTGGATGTTATACTCCTGTGTTTTTTCTTCTTAAATTGGTAGTGACTTTACTGGGAAAGACTCTATTTTCCCAGACATAAGTATGCACTTCCCCAATCATTATCAGTTTAGACAAAATTTCTTTTAGTCTTGTGAAAAATCCTGAACAAAGGCTTTGGGAAGGGTCACTTGTCTGTATAAAAAGGAAGTTAAGGGCAAATGTTTGTTTTAAACCCATGGAGTTGATGATGAAGCTTCTTAACATGAATGGAAAGATCTACATGTTCAGGCGATTGTTCTTTGCTTCTCTTTACATTTCTTCAATGGGCATTGCTTAGTGCCAATACTCATTTTATTTACTTAACACTCACTCATACAGGGCTTATTTTGTGCTGGACACTATTCTTAGTACTTTACAAATTTCAACTAACTTAATCCTTATAACAGCTGTTTGGGGTGAAACCATTATTTTCTCCATTTTAGGCATAAGGAAACAGAAACCCAAGCAGGTTTAATGACGGGTACTAAGTCACTCAGCAGTAGAGGGGCAGAGGCAGGCTATAACCCAGGCAGTCTGGCTCCCGAGTTTGCGGTTGAAACCACTTCACTACAATGTCTCCCTGTCTCACTGCTGCAGCCTTTTATTCCACCGCCACCACCCTGACATTACCAATTTATAACAGCATACTGAATTTTCAAAGTCAGACATTTTAGGTAATTGACCTAATAAGGAAAGATGCTTAAAAAAAAAAAAAAAGGTTCAAGGCACCATTACAAACATGTAATTCTGTGTACTCACCGCCACACTTGCCTCTTGTTCCGTGTCTGGCACGTAAGGGTAATGGTTATAAAACATATCATTTCGCACCATTTTCTTCCTCATTCTGCAGGGCCCTTCTGTCATCTCCAGCATCCATTTATCTAGATGGGAGCCGATGGGGGGACCCCATAACCCTCGCTCCCGCAGCAGTTCATACTCGATTTGGTACCACTCCTCAGTCACATACTTCAAGGCATTTTGCTGGCGCTGTGGGGAAGGAGTCCAGGTTGGTTTTTGAGCAAAAGTAAGAGTAACAATGAAAAATCTACAAATACCTTAAAAACAAGTTAATATCTGGAAACAAATATTGCCAACACACTAGATTACTGATAAGCTTTGTAACATTTCCAAAGATTTTAGGGAAAGAATATAAACATGCAGCTCTGATAGGGAACTTTACATTCACATAAAATGTTTTAACAGTAGATGGTTATAAATAACTTATTTATTTAATGATTCATTGAATATATGTATACAACCTAAGTCTAAGAACAAAGATCTCTTTATAGACCCAACAGTAAAACTTACTGAATGAATAATCATAAAGTTACATGAAATCATAGTAGCACTTATATGTTCAGGGGGTAGCAGAATTCCCTAAAATAACTCGTCTAGTGTTATGACCACAAAATATTAGCAGTTTAGCATTCAGCAATCGTTAATAGACTTCAAAACAGTTGCTTTGGAAATAAAATATTTAGGATAAGCTGTAGAGTAATAATGAATTCACAAAGAAGCTTTCATTGAGTTTATTTTTTACTGACAATCACCAGCAACTGTAATAAAAAACCTTATTTTATGTGTTTAGAATTTCAAGAGACTTCTCAGAAACTTTGATGCATATTTTCACAATCTCCTAGGTAAGTCTGAATGACAGGGATCTGTATATTTTAATTTTTATTAGAAACAATGATTTGAATGTTGAATGTCATTATTGAATGTTAACAGGTTTCAGGTGTGATGATTTCAAATTTGTTAATTTTTTAATGCAGTTTGCCTATAGAAAATTCAAAATTTTGATCTTAAAACCAATAGCCACAGTAACTATTGGCAGGAATAATTAAAATAATCTAATGATGAATGCAGTTCAGCAACTTAGCCTTAAAATGGGTAGGAACAGAGTCCTTTCCCACTTAAGAAATGCAAAACACCATTCTACTCGCTCAGTGGAGAGGAGATTAAAAATGGCAACCGAGTAAGTGGATGCTGTATGGACACACTTCCAGGACCAAAGTGGAATTACAACTGAAATACAGAAAAACTTCCTGAATAATCAACGGAAGACTCGCTGGAGAGAACCCTGATACATGAGGACCGAAAGTGGAGGCTGCATAGAGACTGGTAGGAGGGGTGGAGGCACGAAAGGGCTGGTCAGGCGCCCACAGTCGGCAACTGAAGTCCCAGAGAGATATCTCAGCTGTGGGGAGTTGCCACCGAGAACTCTGGGGTCTAATCCCTAAGCTGGGCTCCCCAGCAGAAAGCACCACAACTGAGAAGGGTACCCACATAACATCTGGCTGTGAAAAGCAGTGGGGTTGCTGTCTGCCAGGGAGAGACGGCTGGAAATTCAGGCACTCTCTTAAAGGACCAATGCACAAAATTCCCTGAGGAGCCACACACCTTGTGCTCCAGCAGAGGGAAGGCAGAGTGGACTGAAGCTATGTGAGAAGAAGCCAGGATTGGGGACTCAGGCGTTAAAGCTCAGAAGGCAGACACCCCGGTTTCCTGTGCTGAGTCATTCTCTCATGCAGTGGAGGACATCTTTCCCACACACACATTTGGTATACAGGAGGACTTGCCTGAGGGGAACACAGTTGACCCCACCCTATTGGAAAACATCTTGCCCTGAGGCCACTTAAGAGACTAAAAATAACAATTAGCCTCCAGGCATAAGTAATTGCCCCACCCTGTTGAAAAAACTCACCCCACACCCCAGGACAATTGCCTGGGTACAATTCAAGTCAGAATCCTATCAGTCTGTAGGCAGAGGCAGTCTCTGGAGGGCTTTGAGTTTTTGTCTGACCTAATTAGTCAGAAATAGTATTTGACACTGTCCTGCATTAGAGATTGAGAGGTGTGGAGGATCTACCTAATAGTCACAAACCCAAAGAGGCAGCCAAAATGTGGAGACAAAGAAAAAAACTCCAAAGAACAAGAGAATTCTCCAGAAGAAGAGATAAACGAAGCAGAGATAAGAAATTTATCTGAAACAGAGTTCAGAGTAATGTGCTCAATAACATGAGAAAAGATATAGTAACTATGAAAACAGAAATAAAGAATGACATAGCACAAATAAAGAACACATTGGAAGGAATACATAGCATATTAGGGGAAGCTGAGGATTGAATCAGTGAATTTGAAGACAGTGTTGAAAAAAATCAGAGAACCAAAAAGGGGGAAAAAAAAACCAATAAAAAAACAGGAGGACAGCTTAAGGGAGCTGTGGGACAACATGACATGTAACAATATTAGAATAACAGGTGTGCCAGAGAGTCATAAAGGGAGAAAGGGATAGAGAATGTAACTGAAGAAATAATGGCAGAAAACTTCCCTAACCTGGTAAAGGAAAAACTCGCACAAGTTCAGGAGGCACAGAGAACCCCAAGCAAGAAGAACCCAAACAGGCCCACGCCCAGACACATCATAATTAAAATGCCAAAAATTAAAGACAAAGAGAGGATCTTAAAGGCAGCAAAAGAAAAGCAAACTGTTACCTACAAAGCAGTTCCCATAAGGCTGACACATGATTTCTCATCAGAAACCCTACAGGCCAGAAGGAAATGGCATGAAGTACTCAAGGTAATGGAAAGCAAGGATCTGAAACCAAGATTACTATATCCAGCAAGGCTATCATTCAAAATAGACGGTCAAATAAAGAGCTTCCTGGACAAAAAAAAAGGCTAAAGAAGTTCCTCACCACCAAGCCAGCATTACACGAAATGCTAAAGGGACTGCTGTAATGAGAAGAAATAGAGAGAGAAACCTAGGCTACAGAATTAAAATAGAAATAAATACCTATCAATAATAACCCTAAATGTAAATAGGTTAAATGCTCTAATCAAAAGGCACAGGGTAGCTGAATGGATACAAAAACATGACCCAACTATATGCTGTCTACAAGAGACCCACCTCAGAACAAAAGACACACACAGGATGAGAGTGAAGTGATGGAAAAAATAAAAAATAGCTAGAGTAGCAATACTCATATCCGACAAAACAGACTTCAAAATGAAGGCCATCATAAGAGAAATCAAAGGTCACTACAGAAATGCAAAACATACCAAGATTGTGATTATGGACTCTTACCTCCTGATGTTCCTTATATTGTGTGTCTACTAAGTCACGAACAACAGCGATATGTGTAAACATCCACTGAGAAATCTCCTGACAATGGACAGAAAAAGAATTTAATATTTCATGTATTTCCTGGAAAAAACGAGTTAACTAGCCTTGAAATTAATGCTGAACAATTAGTTAAAATTCAGTTAAAGTCACCACTACACATAGTCTCAACAAGCTCTGAAAGATGACTTATGTGATGAAACTAATGGAGGAATGTGTGTAGAACTCAAAAACCCTTCCCTGCCCCACCCAATGCCGATCAGGGAAGGTTTGCTGCTGAGCTTCTGGGAATGCTGTTGCTACCTTCAGGGATCACTTCAGCTGCAGAGAGCTGCCTGGGCACCCCATACCCAATGACTGATAGATTTGGGGGTCAGCCATTTCAGCTCAGTACCAGTCAACTCTGAGAGGCTATTTTGGCCCCTGAAGGTCTACTTAGGTTGGCTGAGTATGTCACGGGACCTGCACTATAGCCTGGCATTTTCCTGTGACCAATCCTGCTTCCTTCTTTCATAGGTAATAACC